>NW_027362836.1:5085000-5705091 GCF_046119375.1 Phyllobates terribilis
TCCTGGTATGCATGGTCCCCTCACCCCCCAATCCTGGTATACATGGCACCCCTCATTCTCCAATCCTGGTATGCATGGCACCCCTCACCCCCAATCCTGGTATACATGGCACCCCTCATCCCCCAATCCTGGTATACATGGTCCCCTCACCCCTCAATTCTGGTATACATGGCATCCCTCATTCCCCAATCCTGGTATACATGGCACCCCTCACCCCCTAATTCTGGTATGCATGGTCCCCTCACCCCCCAATCCTGGTATGTATGGTCCCCTCACCCCCCAATTCTGGTATACATGGCATCCCTCACCCCCCAATCCTGGTATGCATGGCACCCCTCACCCCCAATCCTGGTATACTTGGCACCCCTCATTCCCCAATCCTGGTATGCATGGCACCCCTCACCCCCAATCCTGGTATGCATGGCACCCCTCATTCCCCAATCCTGGTATGCATGGCACCCCTCATTCCCCAATCCTGGTATGCATGGCACCCCTCATCCCCAATCCTGGTATGCATGGTCCCCCCCCAATTCTGGTATACATGGCACCCCTCAGCCCCAATCCTGGTATGCATGGTCCCCTCACCCCCCAATTCTGGTATACATGGTACCCCTCACCCCCAATCCTGGTATGCATGGTACCCCCTCATCCCTATTCTGGTATCTATGGTACCCCCTCACATCCCCAATCCTGGTATGCATGGTACCCCTCATCCCTATCCTGATATGCATGGCACCCCTCACCCCAATCCTGTTATGCATGGCACCCCTCACCCCCAATCCTGTTATGCATGGTCCCCTCACCCCCAATCCTGTTATGCATGGTCCCCTTACCCCCCAATCCTGGTATGCATGGCACCCCTCACCCCCCAATCCTGGTATGGATAGTCCCCTCACCCGCCAATCCTGGTATGTATGGTCCTCTCACCCCCCAATCCTGGTATGTATGGCACCCCTCACCCCCCAATCCTGGTATGTATGGCACCCCTCACCCCCCAATCCTGGTATGTATGGCACCCCTCATCCCTATCATGCTACACACACATACAAGAAAATAAACACTTATACTCACCTTTCTTCCCTGTGCTCCAGCGCTGTTTCCCGTTCTGCTGGAGGCCGGGGGAGGAGTGCGGCGCCGAAGTACGCGTGTGCTCATACCACGCTGTCCGGCTCCATTTTGCTGAAGACACATTGCAAATGTGTCTTCAGTAAAATGGCGCCGGATAGCGCTATGCGCATGTGCCGATTTCAATGCCTCCCTCTTCCCCCGGACTCTGGACCGAACAGAGGCGCCGCGGTAGCGCTCATCCCGGTCAGGTAAGTATGTAAGTATGGCGCCAGAGATCGCGGTATGTGTTCAGTGTATACGCATACCTCGATCTCCAGCACCATACACTCCTCTTACCTGTAACGGCTCCATGCGTTCTTCAGTCTGGAGCCAGACTGTGCAGGCGTGTCGCACTAGCGCAGACTATAAAGGCTTCAGACAGAGGGACGCTTGTAGCGTTATATTATAGATACTCTATATGTATGTATATATATATATATATGTATACTGTATATGTGTATATGCATACTGTATGTATATATATATGTATACTGTATATGTGTGTATATATGTATACTGTATGTGTGTGTATATATGTATACTGTATATGGGTGTGTATATGTATACTGTATATGGGTGTGTATATATGTATACTGTATGTGTGTGTATATATATGTATACTGTATATGTGTGTGTATATCTATACTGTGTATATATGTATACTGTATATGGGTGTGTATATATGTATACTGTATATAGGTGTATATATATGTATACTGTAGATGTGTGTATATGTATACTGTATATGGGTGTATATATGTATGCTGTATGTGTGTGTATATATATATGTACAGTGGTGGCCAAAAGTATTGGCACCCCTGCAATTCTGTCAGATAATACTCAGTTTCTTCCTGAAAATGATTGCAATCACAAATTCTTTGGTCTTATTATCTTCATTTAATTTGCTTGCAAGGAAAAACACAAAAGAGAATGAAGCAAAAATAAAATCATTGATCATTTCACACAAAACTCCAAAAATGGGCCGGACAAAAGTATTGGCACCCTCAGCCTAATACTTGGTTGCACAACCTTTAGCCAAAATAACTGCGAACAACCGCTTCCGGTAACCATCAATGAGTTTCTTACAATGCTCTGCTGGAATTGTAGACCATTCTTCTTTGGCAAACTTGTAGTGAGCTGGCCGTCTCTGGCTGTTCTGTGATAATTGATATAGAGCCTGTTACAGAAGTGATTACACAGGATGATGTTGCCACCTTGTGGCCAGAGGTTGCACCTGCGCAGGGTGTGATGACAGAGAAAAAGACTGAGCCTCCTGTGTCCCGCCCTAGAGAGTCACGTGACCAAAGTGGGAAGCAGGAAAAAGCGCGCGCAGAGTCTGCTGTGGTCTGTGAAAAGAGCCAGGACGGTGTGCAGGCCCTCGTGTGTGGCGCAGGAGAGACTCTCAACGTGATTTCTTCTATCTGACACCATATCCTCGGAGCCTTCCCCAGCTCCTGCACTGCTGAAGGATTCAGCTGTTACACTCCCTGCTACTGGAGTGTGGACTACATAAGGGGACCCACCAGAGCTTCTATCCGGATCAGAGAGACTGTAAGCGGGACCTCTGGCGAGAGGCCGAAGTATCCCTTCCTTTGTTTCCGCGAATTCTGCTGTTCCTGTTTTTTCTCCGGCTGGGACGCCTTCCTGCAAAGACAGACAGGCCTGCGACGGGGGACACATCCTTCTGGAGTAAAGGACTGGTAACGTGTGAGTAGGGACAGTGAGGGTCAGCTTATCAGTACACGTTATTACTGTGCATATTTACGGTTGTCATTTATTGTTTTTTTTTCTTTGCTGTGTTAAAAATGTATGCGAGTAAAGATACGGTTGTCAAGATAGAGTCTGTGTGTGGGGATCTTGCTGGGCCAGATCATAGATACCAATGCGCGGCCTTGCCCGCGGTCACTTCAAACTGCTCCAGGTCCCTGATATTTGAAGGGAGCCTTCTCCAAACTGCCATTTTGCGATCTCTCCACAGGTGTTCTATGGGATTCAGGTCTGGACTCATTGCTGGCCACCTTAGAAGTCTCCAGTGCTTTCTCTAAAACCATTTTATAGTGCTTTTGGAAGTGTGTTTTGGGTCATTGTCCTGCTGGAAGACCCATGACCTCTGAGGGAGAGAGCTTTCTCACACTGGGCCCTACATTATGCTGCAAAATTTGTTGGTAGTCTTCAGACTTCATAATGCCATGCACACTGTCAAGCAGTCCAGTGCCAGAGGCAGCAAAGCAACCCCAAAACATCAGGGAACCTCCGCCATGTTTGACTGTAGGGACCGTGTTCTTTTCTTTGAATGCCTCTTTTTTTTTCCTGTACACTCTATGTTGATGCTTTTTCCCAAAAAGCTCTACTTTTGTCTCATCTGACCAGAGAACATTCTTCCAAAACGTTTTAGGCTTTCTCAGGTAAGTTTTGGCAAACTCCAGCCTGGCTTTTTTATGTCTCGGGGTAAGAAGTGGGGTCTTCCTGGGTATCCTACCATACAGTCCCTTTTCATTCAGACGCCAACGGATAGTATGGGTTGACACTGCTGTACCCTCGGACTGCAGGGCAGCTTGAACTTGTTTGGATGTTAGTCGAGGTTCTTTATCCACCATCCGCACAATCTTGCGTTGAAATCTCTTGTCAATTTTTTTTTCCGTCCACATCTAGGGAGGTTAGCCACAGTGCCATGGGCTTTACACTTCTTGATGACACTGCGCACGGAAGACACAGGAACATTCAGGTCTTTGGAGATGGACTTGTAGCCTTGAGATTGCTCATGCTTCCTCACAATTTGGTTTCTCAAGTCCTCAGACAGTTCTTTGGTCTTCTTTCTTTTCTCCATGCTCAATGTGGTATACACAAGGACACAGGACAGAGATTGAGTCAACTTTAATCCATGTTAACTGGCTGCAAGTGTGATTTAGCTATTGCCAACACCTGTTAGGTGCCACAGGTAAGTTACATGTGCTGTTAATTACACGAATTAGAGAAGCATCACATGATTTTTCAAAGGGTGCCAATACTTTTGTCCACCCCCTTTTTTAGGTTTGGTGTGGAATTATATCCAATCTGGCTTTAGGACAATTCTTTTTGTGTTTTTTTCATTGAAGACAAATTAAATGAAGAGAATAATACCAAAGAATTTATGATTGCAATCATTTTCAGGAAGAAATTGAGCATTATCTGACAGAATTGCAGGGGTGCCAATACTTTTGGCCAGCACTGTATACTGTATATGGGCGTGTGTATATATATATGTATACTGGTATGTGTGTGTATATGTGTGTATATATGTGTATATATGTATACTGTATATGTGTGTATATATGTATACTGTATATGTGTGTATATATGTATACTGTATATGGGTGTGTATATATATATATATATATACAGTATATGGGTGTGTATATATATATATATATATACAGTATATGGGTGTGTATATATATATATATATACTGTATAAGTGTGTATATATATGTATACTGTATATGGGTGTATATATATGTATACTGGTATATGTGTGTATATATGTATACTGTATATGGGTGTATATATGCATACTGTATATGTGTGTATATATGTATACTGTATATGTGTGTATATATGTATACTGTATATGTGTGTATATATATGTATACTGTATATGGGTGTGTATATATGTATACTGTATAAGTGTGTATATATATGTATACTGTATATGTGTGTATATATGTATACTGTATATGGGTGTGTATATATATGTATACTGTATATGGGTGTGTATATATGTATACTGTATATGTGTGTATATATATGTATACTGTATATGTGTGTATATATATGTATACTGTATATGGGTGTGTATATATGTATACTGTATATGTGTGTATATGTATACTGTATATGGGTGGATATATACAGTACAGACCAAAAGTTTGGACACACCTTCTCATTTAAAGATTTTTCTGTATTTTCATGACTATGAAAATTGTACATTCACACTGAAGGCATCAAAACTATGAATTAACACATGTGGAATTATATACTTAACAAAAATGTGTGAAACAACTGAAAATATGTCTTATATCCTAGGTTCTTCAAAGTAGCCACCTTTTGCTTTGATGACTGCTTTGCACACTCTTGGCATTCTCTTGATGAGCTTCTAGAGGTAGTCACCGGAAATGGTCTTCACCTCACAGGTGTGCCCTGTCAGGTTTAATATGATAAAGTGCTTTATTCTTTGTCGGGTCCAGGGGTCCTGTAGAATGTGAATCCCTGAGGAACAGCGGATCCTTGGCTTGTGCCAAGACAGAAGAAAAGTTGCTGAACACTTGGTACCCCAACGTGATCAATCTATTTGCCAATCAAGATGCCCTGCAGTTGATTAATGCGGACAAATTGGATTCCTTTTATAACTGCGTCTCGACTAGCGGGGTGCCTCAAGGGTCTGTCTTGGGCCCTATATTATTTAATATACTTATTAATGATCTAGTGGAAGGGTTGCATAGTAAAATAGCAATATTTGCAGATGATACTAAACTTTGTAACGTAGTTAATACAGATGAGGATAGGGCACAGCTACAGGAGGATTTAGATAAATTGGGGAGTTGGGCCAAAAAATGGCAAATGGGGTTCAATGCCGATAAATGTAAGGTCATGCACATGGGAAAGAAAAACAGCAGTCACCCATACATATTAAATGGGAAACCGTTGGGGAAATCTGACATGGAGAAGGACCTGGGCGTCTTGGTTAACAGCAAATTAAATTGGAGTGCCCAGTGTCAGGCAGCAGCTGCGAAGGCAAATAGAGTCATGGCATGCATCAGAAGAGGAATAGGGGCATATGATGAGAACATTGTTCTTCCTCTGTATAAAGCGCTGGTAAGGCCGCACTTAGAATATTGTGCACAGTTCTGGGCTCCGGTACTCAGGAAAGACATATTGGAGCTAGAGAGGGTACAAAGGAGGGCGACTAAGGTAATAAAGGGAATGGAGGGACTAGAATACCCAGAGAGGTTGTCCAAATTAGGCCTATTTACGTTGGAAAAGAGAAGGCTTAGGGGAGACCTCATAAACATGTATAAATACATCAGGGGGCTGTACAGAGATCTCTCCCATGACCTGTTTATACCAAGGATGGTGACAAAGACGAGGGGGCACACTATGCGTCTGGAGGAAAGGAGGTTCCTGCACCAGCATAGAAGGGGATTCTTTACGGTCAGAGCCGTGAGACTCTGGAATTCTCTGGGAGAGGAAGTGGTGATGTCCAACTCACTTAATGAGTTCAAGAGAGGACTGGACGCCTTTCTTGAGAACAATAAAATTACATCTTATGCTTAGTGATAGTTAATTAATCCAGGGATTTAATCTGACTGCCAGATTGGAGTCGGGAAGTGAATTTTTCCTCAATGATGTAAATTGGCCTATACCGCATGGTTTTTTTTTGCCTTCCCCTGGATCAACGCTGCGGAATAGCTGCAGTGCACAAGAAATAGGCTGAACTGGATGGACGCTTGTCTTTTTTCGGCCTTTTAAACTATGTAACTATGTAACACTTATGTCCAAGCAGGTAAAGGCGGCTGCAAGATCCGTGATATATAAGGATTCATGTTCATTATTGTATCTCTGGATCAGACATAGACTCAGAGTGATACAACTAAATAGACCCTATAGGGGTAAAGTTGGCATATCCGGGGGGAAATATATCCCAGATTTGCCAAACTGAGCCAACTCATGAAACACATGGGTACATAGGAGAAGAAAGAGTTAATTGGCGTAAAAAATATAAATTTTTATTCCATCAAGTTAAAAAACGTACATAGTAAAAAGAGAAATGACATAATACGGATAGTATAAAGACACTAATTAGATTACCAATGTAGCAAGATATGTTACAAGATATGTCACGCATATGGTCACAGTGGGACATGAGCAATATAGATAATATAGCATAAGGTTAGTATATCAAGACAATCCAATGAGTGTAATAATATATCAAAAAGTAATCCAGAAGTATTCCATAGTCATTGGATTTACACTTGCCATATGCAGCAGGTATCCATCTAAATAATGCTCCTGCCCACAAATAATCAGATACATGTCACATAAAACATTTTTTAAGGTAGTCTCTTACCACAAAGAGTGCCAAAAAGGAGGGTAAAGTGCATAAAGGAACGCACAGTGGCAGAGTGGTATTCCCATCTCATATATTTATGGCACTTCCACAGTCTGAGGACGCACATTCGGCTGAAGTATATTGCTGCGCAGGGACATGCCGGGTCCCTGAGCTGCAATGCATGCCGCCAGCCAATCAAAGGCCGGTAGCTGATGTCGGCGTGCCAGTCACGAGCGACGCATGGAAGTGACGTCATGCGCTGCCCTTGCCGGCACACTGAAATCAGCTACAGAAGAAGACGCCGCATGTCGTGGGAGCGGAGGAAGGTAAGAAGAATCATTTATTTTTGTTTATTTAATGTATTAGAAAAGAACGACAGAACATTATACCAGGAAAGGGCCAAGGATGGGGAGCATTAGACAAGGAAGGGGCTCAGGGTGGGGAGAATTAGACAAGGAAGGGGCCCAGGATGGGGAGCATTATATAAAGAAGGGGCCCAGGATGGGGAACATTATACAAGGAAAGGGCCCAGGATAGGGAGCATTATACCAGAATGGGGGTCATTATACCATGACATGGGCCAGGATGAAGGACATTACACCAGGAAGGGCACAAGGATGGAGGTCATTATACCAGAATGGGGCCTAGGATGGGGGACAGGATACCAGGATGGAGGACATTGTTATAGGATGGGGGACATTGTACCAGGATTGGGGACATTGTTACAGGAAGGGGCCAGGATGGGGGACATTATTACAGTAAGAGGCCCAGGACCAAGGACATTATACCAGGAAGGAGCCCAGGATTGGGACGTTATTGCTGAAAGGGGCTCAGGATGGGGGGTATTATACACAGAAGGTGGATATTATAACAGGAAGAGGCCCAGGATCGGGGATATTATAACAGGAAGGAGCGCAGGATGGGGAACATTATACCAGGAAGGGGCCTAGAATGAGAGACATTATTATAGGATGGGGCTACAATGGGAAACATCCAAGGCAGGGACGAACACGCGCATCATTATCGGATCTAGAATGCTACAAGGGCCCATACATCTGACCAACATGCTGGTGGGGGCCCAGGTCCAAATTTTGCACATCTGCAGGAACATGGCATATGGCTTAACAGTATGTCATATGTTGGGAAGGGGTTAAGCTACAGCACATTACATAGCCTCTTGCAGCTATATCAATGGAAAAATTAAAAAATGTATGGCTTTTTGAAGAAGGGAAGGAAAAAATGCAAAACAAAAAATTATCCGGTCCTGAAGGGATTAAGGAGTTCCCACCCACAGTAAATGTTGTCACTCAGCTTAAAATCTTCACTTGCTTATTAGCAGAAGCTAAGGTTTCATTAGGATCTCCGAGGCTAAAGTTACATGCGGCTCCAGCTTACATGTAAAGGGGATGGTATCAAGGAGTCTCGCCAAACTTTCCCTACAAATGTCCAACAATTCAGAAATCATATCCATTGATAATTTATCTTCTAAAATGATAGCATTTTTTTTCTATCCTTTTCATTTTATGTGTAATTAACTTTTTGCTCTCCTCCTTTAAGCAATGGGAGGAACGACTGATAAGGATCCAGGAAACCATTGATGAATGGCTGAAGGTGCCGACCCAGTGGCTTTAATCTTCTCTTCTGAGGACATCATGCAGCAAATGCCTGAAGAAGGACGCTTATTCCAGACTGTGGACAGAAACTGGAGAGAGATCATGAAACATTGCGTTAAAGACCCGAAGGTAAATGGATGCTTCATGGTGGACTGATACAAGAAAGCACGGTCATCTTGCATCCAGGATTGATGTTTTCCAAGAGTCCGTGTCCTGATGCTTCCATCACAAGGATCCCGGGTTATGGGGCTCCGCACTGCCTGGACTCCAGCCTCCCGCATCTTCTATTTTCTATCCAAATAGGTTCTAATTTTTCTTTTAATATAAACTATTGGCACAATAGTCAATGAATGTGACCTTTTTTCAGTCTCTATAACTATATAATGGAATCTTACTTATGGGCTATCTACTTTGTTTTAGGTTTTAAGCGCCACTTCTCTGACCGGACTTCTGGAGAAACTTCAGGACAGCAATGTGCTTCTGGATAAAATCATGAAAGGGCTGGAGAAGAAGAGGCTTTTTTCCCACCGTATAGTCCTTTCACTTGTTGCAATGATTGTATATATTCCTTAAATATTTTTTTTTCTTATTTAAACGCATTGAAATCATTTTTGTAATTGGATTTCATTAATAATTTTGCACTGTTTGCCTTCTATTGGCTCTGTGTTGCGCTGGCTATTGGACTTATTTTTAATCTGTCTTTTTTCAGCTCCTCTTAGCCGATTTATGACCACAGATCACATCAAAGCTGAATGTGCAGGAAACAAAAAGCCTAACGGTGCAACATTTTTAATGAAACTGAATTGTCGCAAATACTCGCAATTAAATGGGTATTCCCATCTCCAAGATCCTATCCCAATATGTAGTAGGCGTAGTAATAATAATAATATTAGCAAATACCTCCAATTAGAAGTGTAGTATAGTTCTTCTGATTCACTATGTCGCTTTCCCCATGTGCAAGGCATTGCAGTAGCTTCGGTATCCATGGTTACGACCACTCATATAGTGACAGTTATTTGCTAGTGGTCGTAACCTAAGCTACTGCAATGCCCTGCACATGGGGTAAGCGACAAAACAAATCAGAAGAACTATACTAAACTTCTAATTGGAGGTATTTGCTAATATTATTATTATTACGCATACTACATATTGGGGTAGAATCCTGGAGATGGGAATACACATTTCAGTTAAATAAAAAAAAGTTCCCAAAGCTGGATAGCCCCTTTAAGCTAACCATACGCATGACATATGAGATACCCGTGGTCTGAATGGTTATTTGGCTATTTCTCCTGACTCCCACCTATTCTGCTGATTTAATGGGGAGAGAGGAGAAAGTCGGTACTGGACACCTCCGGCAGCGGGTTATCTCCCCTGAGAACCAAAAGACCGGGTATTGAAATCCCATCTGCCCGATCCTTCTGGCCCTGACATCCTCTATCGGGGGAGAGTCAGGAGACCCCCATACACATCAGTGGGTAGGCCGGTCCTGCTGCAATCGTCAGGTTTAAACTATTTTAATCCAATGTGTATGGGGACTGAATCTTTACTTTAAAGCTTTGCTTTTCTATTTTCTCACATAGACACTAATACAAATGGCGCCTGACCCAATACTTTAATGACATCTTTATCATATTGTGCATTTTCGCTTTAGCTTTTTCTTCCTGTCCAACGATGAAATGCTAGAAATTCTCTCTGAGACTAAAGACCCTCTGCGGGTCCAACCACATCTAAAGAAGGGCTTTGAAGGCATCGCAAAGCTGGAGTTCCTTCCTAACCTGGACATCAAAGCCATGTACAGCACCGAGGGGGAACGCGTAGAGCTCATCCAGACCATCTCCACCTCCGAGGCTCGGGGGGCCGTGGAGAAGTGGCTCATCCAAGGGGAAGATGTCATGTTAAGGAGCGTGCATGATGTTATTGCTCGGTTACGAATGGTACGGATCTACCTACAGACCAAAAGCATTAATTGGAACTAATCTAGTCTATATATATAATCGTCTTATCCCGTCTGTCTGTCTGTCTGTGTGTCTGTCTGTCCAGGAAATCCCGCGTCGCTCATTGGTCCGGCAGCGGCCAATCAGCGCCGGGGGATTTCTAAAAAAAAGATGGCGGCCGTTAGCGGCTCATCTGCGGGACGGAGCTGAGCGGCGATGCAGCCGGGAGATGACCGGCGCAAGGCGCTCATCTCCCGGCCGGCAACAGCAGAAGGAACCCGACCGACGGACCCATCTGCGGGATGGAGATGCAGCCGGTAGCAGCGGAAGGACCGCCGGCGTCGCTGACCTCCATGCGGAAGGGAGGACCGGGGAGCGGCGCTGCGGGTCGGGATACTTCTGCTGTGAGCGCCCGCTATGTCCCGGGTTCTCGCAGCGGAAGTAGCCGCACAGGCAGCGCCGCTCCCCGGTCCTCACCAAGACGATTCGATGATTGATCGCGGTCTTCGGACCCGACCAATCACTGATCTTAGCGCAAAACTTAAACACCGCTGTGCTGATTGGTCGCCGACGCTGCCCGCGACCAATCACCGATCTTGGCTCCACATTTAAACACCGCTGTGGTGATTGGTCGCGGCCGATATTTAAATTTGGCGCCAAAATCGGTGATTGGTCGCGGCCGATATTTCAATTTGGCGCCCAAATCGGTGATTGGTCGCGGTCAGCGTCCGCGACCAATCAGCACAATAGTGTTTAACTTTGGCGCCAAGATCAGTCATTGGTCGCGGGCCAAGACAGCGACCAATCACCGATTTGTGCGGCACTTTTAAATAGCGTCCGTGACCAATTGGATGTCAGCGCCACTCCTCGGTCCTCCCTTCACACCCTAGCCGCATGGATGTCAGCGCCGCTCCCCGGTCCTCCCTTCACACCCTAACCGCATGGATGTCAGCGGCGCTGCCTGTGCGGATACTTCCGCTCCGAAAACCCGGGACATGAGCGGGCGCTCGCAGCAGAAGTATCTGGACTCGCAGCGCCGCTCCCCGGTCCTCCCTTCACACCCTAGCCGCTGATGTCCCCACAGTATCCGCATGGTCTTACAAAGGTCCGGACATTTGTGTTAAAAATCGCTGATTGGTCGCGGGCGCTGCCCGCGACCAATCACCGATTTGGGCGCCAAATTTAAATATCAGCCGCGACCAATCAGCACAGCGGTGTTTAAATGTGGAGCCAAGATCGGTGATTGGTCGCGGCCGATATTTAAATTTGGCGCCCAAATCGGTCATTGGTCGCGGGCAGCGCCAGCGACCAATCAGCGATTTTTAACACAAATGTCCGGACCTTTGTAACACCATGCGGATACTGTGGGGACATCAGCGGCTAGGGTGTGAAGGGAGGACCGGGGAGCGGCGCTGCGGGTCGGGATACTTCTGCTCCGAGCGCCCGCTCATGTCCCGGGTTCTCGGAGCGGAAGTATCCGCACAGGCAGCGCCGCTGACATCCATGCGGCTAGGGTGTGAAGGGAGGAACGGGGAGCGGCGCTGACATCCAATTGGTCGCGGACGCTATTTAAAAGTGCCGCACAAATCGGTGATTGGTCGCGGTCTTGGCCCACAACCAATCACGGATCTTGCCGCAAAAGTTAAACACTACGGTGCTGATTGGTCGCGGCCGCTGACAGCGACCAATCACCGATTTGGGCGCCACATTCAAATATCGGCCGCGACCAATCACCGATCTTGGCTCCACATTTAAACACCGCTGTGCGGATTGGTCGCGGACGCTATTTAAATGTGGCACCAAAATCGGTGATTGGTCGCGCCCAGCGTCGGCGACCAATCAGCACAGCGGTGTTTAAATGTGGAGCCAAGATCGGTGATTGGTCGCGGCCGATATTTGAATGTGGCGCCCAAATCGGTGATTGGTCGCTGTCAGCGTCCGCGACCAATTAGCACCGTAGTGTTTAACTTTGGCCGCAAGATCAGTGATTGGTTGCGGGCCAAGTCGGCGACCAATCACCGATTTGTGCGGCACATTTAAATAGCGGCCGCGACCAATTGGATGTCAGCGCCGCTCCCCGGTGCTCCCTTCACGCCCTAGCCGCATGGATGTCAGCGCCGCTGCCTGTGCGGATACTTCCGCTCCGAGAACCCGGGACATGAGCGGGCGCTCGCAGCAGAAGTATCCCGACCCGCAGCGCCGCTCCCCGGTCCTCCCTTCACACCCTAGCCGCTGATGTCCCCACAGTATCCGCATGGTGTTACAAAGGTCCGGACATTTGTGTTAAAAATCGCTGATTGGTCGCTGACGCTGCCGCCGACCAATCACCGATTTAGGCGCCAAATTTAAATATCGGCCGCGACCAATCACCGATCTTGGCTCAACATTTAAACACCGCTGTACTGATTGGTCGCGGACGCTATTTAAATGTGCCTCCAAAATTGGTGATTGGTCGCGCACAGCGTCGGCGACCAATCAGCACAGCGGTGTTTGAATTTGCCGCCAAGATCGGTGATTGGTCGCGGCCAGCGCCAGCGACCAATCAGCGATTTTTAACACAGATGTCCTGACCTTTGTAACACCATGCGGATACTGTGGGGACATCAGTGGCTAGGGTGTGAAGGGAGGACCGGGGAGCGGCGCTGCGAGTCCGGATACTTCTGCTGCGAGCGCCCGCTCATGTCCCGGGTTCTTGCAGCGGAACTATCCGCACAGGCAGCGGCGCTGACATCCATGCGGCTAGGGTGTGAAGGGAGGACCGGGGAGCGGCGCTGACATCCAATTGGTCACGGCCGCTATTTAAATTTAAATGTGGCGCCAAAATCGGTGATTGGTTGCGCCCAGCGTCGGCGACCAATCAGCACAGCGGTGTTTAAATGTGGAGCCAAGATCGGTGATTGGTCGCGGCCGATATTTAAAATTGGCGCCCAAATCGGTGATTGGTCGCGGGCAGCGCCAGCGACCAATCAGCGATTTTGAACACAAATGTCCGGACCTTTGTAACACCCTGCGGATACTGTGGGGACATCAGCGGCTAGGGTGTGAAGGGAGGACCGGGGAGCGGCGCTGCGGGTCAGGATACTTCTGCTCCGAGCGCCCGCTCATGTCCCGGGTTCTCGCAGCGGAAGTAGCCGCACAGGCAGGGGCGCTCCCCTGTCCTCTCTAATACGATTCCGCTCCCCGCTCCTCACCAATACGATTCGCTGATTGGTCGCGCTCTCCACACCCGACCAATCAGTGATCTTGGCGCTAAAGTTAAACACCGCTCTGCTGATTGGTCGCGTCCGCTGCCCGCAACCAATCACCGATTTGGGCGCCACATTTAAATAGCGGCCGCGACCATTCACCGATCTTGCCGCCACATTTAAACACTGCTGTGCTGATTGGACGCGGATGCCGGACGCGTCCAATCAACGAGATTGGCGCCAAATTTAAGCAACGCTCTGCTGATTGATCGCGGTCGCTGGCCGAGATCAATCAGCAGTATTGGCGCAAAATTTAAACAACGCTCTGCTGATTGGTCGCGGTTATCGGCCATGACCAGTCAGCAGTATTGGCGCCAAATTTAAACCTCACTCTGCTGATTGGTCGCAACCACCGGCCGCGACCAATCTGCGTTTTTGGTGCCAAATTTAAACAACGCTCTGCTGATTGGTCACGGTCGCCGGCCGAGACCAATCAGCAGCATTGGGGCCAAATGTAAACCCCGCTGTGCTGATTGGTCGCGGTCGCCGGCAAAGACTCATCAGCGATTTTGGTGCCAAATTTAAACACCGCACTGCTGATTAGTCGCGGCCGCCAGCCGCGACCAATCAGCGAGATTGGCGCCAAATTTAAACGCCGCTCTGCTGATTGGTCGCGGCCGCCATCCGCGACCAATCAGCGAGATTGGCGCCAAATTTAAACAACGCTCTGCTGATTGTTCGCTGTCGCCGGCCTCGACCAATCAGCGATTTTGGCGCCAAATTTAAAGAATGCTCTGCTGTTTGGTCGCGGCCGGCGACCAATCTGTGATTTTGGCGCCGAATTTAAACCCCGCTCTGCATCGCTCTGCTGATTGGTCGCGGTCGGCGGCCATGACCAGTCAGCAGTATTGGCGCCAAATTTAAACACCGTTCGGCTGATTGGTCGCGACTAATCAGCGATTTTGGTGCCAAATTTAAACACGCTCTCCAGTCCTCACTAACACGGTTCGCTGATTGGTCGCGGCCGCCGCCCGCGACCAATCATCGATATAGCCGCCAAATTTAAACACCGCTTTGCTGATTGGTCGCGGTTGCCGAACGCGACCAATCAGCGATTTTGGCGCCAAATTTAAACACAGCTCTGCTGATTGCACCCGGTCGGCCGCATACCTATTCTAGAATACCCGATGCATTAGAATCGGGCCACCATCTAGTTCTTTTATATTTGTATAAGATTATTTGGCGGCTGTGAATGATTTGTGGATGATGTATCTCTTGCAATAGAGCCAGGTAGCAGATCTTCTACCTGCAATCGGTAGAAATGAATTTGCTAGATAATACTAGTAAGGTTGTCCCTCTCTTAAATGCTTCTGTCAACGTAATTTAACTTTGTTTTTTAAAAGGCATACCCTGCGACTGCAAGAAAAGACTGGGTGAGGGAATGGCCGGGACAGGTCGTGCTCTGTGTGTCTCATGTTCTGGACAAGTGAAGTGCATGAAGCTATCAGCAGTGGCCCGGAGGTACGGCATAAGCTCCTTTACTGATCAAGGTTGCTTCACTATAAACAGTCATGGCCGGAAGTGTTGGCACCCTTGAAGTTGTTCCAGAAAATGAAGTATTTTTCCATAAAAAATTGCATGTGTATTTTCTGTTATACACATGTTTATTTCCTTTGTATGTATTGGAACAACACAAAAAAAGGCAAATTGGATATAATTTCACACAAAACCCCATAAATGGGTCGGACAAAATTGTTGGCATCTTTCCAAAATTGTGGGTAAACAATTTTGTTTCAAGCATGTGATGCTCGTTCAAAGTCACCTGTGGCAAGTAAAAGGTGCGGGCAATATGAAAATCACACCTGAAACCTGATACAAAGGGGAAAAGTTGACTCAGTCTTTGCGTTGTTACGTGCCACACTAAGCAGGGAGAACAGAAAGAGGAGAAGAGAACTGTCTGAGGACTTGAGAACCAAAATTGTTGACTAATATCTTCTTTTTGTGTTGTTCCAATATACACAAATGAAATAAACATGTGAACAACAAAACGTGTAATTGTAATAATTTTCTGGGAGAAATACATATATATACATTCATAGACAGACTTCATGAGTTCTCCTGCTAATAGACTGTCATACCCAGAGACGCAGCTTATAGGAGTTTCCAGGGGGGGATATACCATTGGTGCAACAGAGGTAAGGGGACCCACATTCACATCCAAAGATGCAAGCAGCTTATTTCACAGTACGTTATTAGACTGCAAAGAGCCCATGTAGTGTTCTTGCCCAGGGGTCTTCTCCTGGGGGTTGCAGTTGTACAGCGGCTCAATATCTTGAAGGTACCCAAAAGGCTCCATAGTATTGTTGGGATTTTGCATTGATTCATGCATCTTGTCTAGAGATGCGCAACTAAATTTGCAGGACCTTGGTCTAAGAGAGCAGGTTAGTAGTCTGTGGCTGTTGGATGGGAGCCTTGCTAACCGCCTCTTACATGCCGGCATCCCTGGCTCCTCTTTTGATTAGCCGGCCAGGCGTGATGTCATTTGTGCCTCACACCACAACTATGACATCGACATCAAAAGAGGAGCCGGAGATGCCGGTTCACGGGGCTCCGGTCCTGCGGCCGTGGAATACTGACCGGACTGTTGGACCAGAGTCCTGCAAATCCATTCACTCATCTCTACTCTCGTCATATCTACCAATAAGGGAAGACATTGTATGGGATTTCCCATAATACCAGCATAAAATGAATCCATCTGCATTGAGTTTTCCATGCTGTTTGTAGCAGGGTTTTATAGAGGTACATCTGGGTATTTGGAGCAATTTGCGAGGAGGCAAATTGTCCCAGCAGACTCGCAGCACATTGGGGGCTCTCGTCACCATAGAGGGGCACGCTCGTGACGTGGTCAGGGAAATGATCGAAACAGGTTTGTGCAAACATCATGGCTGGCAGCAAACTTTCCAATACCATGTTCTATTTATTATACACTACATGGAGAAAGGTATTGTGCCCCCTCCACATTACACCTACAGGGGCTTTTATGGCCTCCTATTCTAATCCATATCCAGGATGTTAATATGGAGTCCGTCCCTCTACAGATATCACAGCTCAATATGCCGAGCACCTTCATACATTTCACCATATTCCTATGTTCTTTCCATATCTATGTTATGTTCCCCCCTCTTTTCTTTGAGTTTTCATAGGACACAATTGATCTTGTCACAGTAAAGCAATCTTGGGGTGTACTTACAATGACGTCTATGGGGCAGTAGTCATTTCTGCATATTGAGATGGTGGTCCCTATATAGGAATGTTTTGGCATCTGTATGTGTCGGCATCCCCTGTATATGACTCATTGCCACAATTGATCTTCTTTATAGTCAGTGGTTTGGATGGCCTAGGTGCGGTTTGTAATATTTTCTATCAATGGTGTGTGCGCCCTCCTCTGTGCAGTGTTGTTCTATAACCATGGATGGACTAATAAAGGGGTTTTATGTCAATTCCTTTAATGACCTTTTGTTCGGTTTCTTTGTAGGTATTATGTCATTCTCCGAGTGGTCAGCCATTCTAAGCCTGAGCAGACATATGGCAATGTAATTGATGTGTGCCTGACATTGTTCTTCCCTATGTGGCGGTGACATATTTATGCTGCCATTCTCCAGTATTTGTTCTAATTAATCATCCTAAAGGTGTTTAGTGGGGTTGAGGTTGAGAACGTGTGGGAAACAGTTCTGCTCTTCTATTCCCTTAGGGTTGGAAGCTACAATTGTTTAAAATGTGTAACATACCTGGCGGCGTCCTTGCATGGTGGTCCATCTCCCACTGTGCAAGAGCGCGCACTTGATCTCCTGTCCAGAATGTCTCTCTGGCTTCCCTCCATGCTGTCTGTTTGTGTCTGTTTCTGCTGCTTAAGGGCGGCGCCCGATCACTTCCTGCTTTTTGTACCTGCTGTGGGTCACACCTCTTGTGCGTCCTCAGCCTATTGCTGTCTGTCACCTGGTATATAGCTCAGCTGCTCCCATCTATTCCTGCCTGAGCATAGTGTTTCTTTCAGTGTGTGCTTGCACTCTGAAGGTGCCAGGTCCCGTTCTGTGTTCTCTTGTCTGCCTATCCTGGAGGCTGTATTTCCAGGCCTGTCTGAACACGCTCCTAGCCTGTTCCTCCTGCCTTCTAGGGGCCGATTACCTAGACCTGTTCCTGTATCTTGTCTGACCTGTCTGAACACGCTCCTAGCCTGTTCCTCCTGCCTTCTAGGGGCCGATTACCTAGACCTGTTCCTGTATCTTGTCTGTCCTGTCTGAACACGCTCCTTGCCTGTTCGTCCTGCCTCTCTGGGGGCCGTATTCCCAGACCCGCTCCTGTATCCCGCTGCAGTGTCGGTCTCCTCCGTACACTCAGTTCCAGTCTGAACTCTCTCCTATCCTTTACCTGTTTTGCCTCTATGTCCGTTCCCTTCCTTTTTCTGCAGAGTCTGAACTCGTACCTAACTCCTGCTTGTTGTCTCTGTACTCCCGTTTGTGAGTTTGTGGTCCACTCGCTACTTCACTGCAAGTACCCTGTGGGTGTCTGGCTCTGCCTTTCCCTTCCTGTCTGTTCCGTGTGTACAGAGCCCTGTCCCCCCTACTCAGCCTAGCCTGCTCTGACTCCTTTGCTCACCGCTCTGGCGGTTCTAGCCTGCTCTGACTCCTTTGCTCACCGCTCCGGCGGTTCTAGCCTGCTCTGACTCCTTTGCTCACTGCTCCGGCGGTTCTAGCCTGCTCTGACTCCTTGCTCACCGCTCCGGCGGTTCTAGTCTGCTCTGACCCCTTTGCTTACCGCTCCGGCGGTTCTAGCCTGCTCTGCTTCTGCCCGCTGCTCCGGCAGTCCTGTCCTGCCCTGCTTCTGCCCGCTGCTCCGGCAGTCCTGTCCTGCCCTGCTTCTGCCCGCTGCTCCGGCAGTCCTGTCCTGCCCTGCTTCTGCCCGCTGCTCCGGCAGTCCTGTCCTGCCCTGCTTGTGCCCGCTGCTCCGGCAGTCCTGTCCTGCCCTGCTTGTGCTCGCTCCTCCTGCAGCCCTGTCCTGCTCTGTTCTTGCCCACCGCTTCGGGCGTTCCCTCTCTGCTGTGGTTGTCTACCGCATCTGCGGTTCTGTGACCCAGTCTGTACTGGGTCTTAACCTTTCTGTGCTCCAGCCCGTCCTTTCGGCCAGTACCTCCCTGCCTGCATACTCGCCTGTATCCACCCATCTGCATACCTGCCGTGTTTGCTTATATCCACCAGTCTGTGCCAGCCTAACCTGCCTGTTCCTGAGTCCCAGTGTGTACTGGGTCCTATCCCGCCTGTGTTCCTACCTGCTAGTGCCTCCCTGTCTGCACTCTAGCTGTGCTTGCCTGTACCCCTCTACCTGTATTGTTCCTGAGTCCCAGTGTGTACTGGGTCCTATCCCGCCTGTGTTCCTACTTGCTAGTGCCTCCCTGTCTGCACTCTAGCTGCACTTGCCTTTACCCGCCTGCCTGCATACCAGTCGTGCCTGCCTATACCCTCCAGTCTGTGCGCCAGCCTAACCAGCCTGATCCAGTAATCCCTGTGTGGGTCAACCCCCGTGTCCGGAGTTTGACCTGGAGTAGCACCTGGTCCCTCTGCCCGGTTTCTCCCTGGTGCACTGGCGTCGTATGCCGTCGTGCCATCTTGGTCGGATCGGCCAGATACTTAGTCACGCCCCTCCAGGCACTCTCCGGTTCATGGTCCAGTGGAATCACTACAATCACACGCACACGCCGCTCAGCCCGGGCGTGTGCATAACAAAATGTCTTGTGCTGAAGCATTAAGATATCTTTTCACTGGAACTAAGGGGCCTAGACCACCCCCTAAAAACAAGGCCATACCTCCACCACCAAACTGCCCAGCGGGCACAATGCAGTTAATAGGGTAACGTTCTCCTGGCATTCACCAAATCCAGACTCGTCCATCAGATGCCAGATAGAGAAGTGTGATCCGTCACTGCACAGAACAGGTCTCCTCCAGAGTCCTGTGGTGGCGGCTTCACACCACTCCATCCGACGCTCGGCATCGTGCTTGGTGATGTAAGGCTGCATGCAGCTGCTCGGCCATAAAGCTCCAGGCGGGGGCGCAGTGTTTGTGGTGATGTTGTTACCAAAGTAGATCTGGACTCTGCAGTTATGGAGTCAGGAGAGCGTTCTGCCCTCTGCTCCTCAGCACTCAGTGACCCCGCTCTGTAATGTTCTGGGGTCTCCTGAGTTGCTGCAGTTCCTTCCACTCCTTAATAATATCACTCACATGTGATGGGGGAAGATTTAGGAGGGAAGAAATGTAATATCCAGACTTGTTACCCCGGTGGCTCCTATTACAGGACCGCGCTGGTATCAGAGGGCTCTGCACCACCAGCCATTCTGTCATATGTTAGTAACAGCACACCGCATGGGAGGGCGGATGTTATACACCGGGGGGCGTGGGGATTGATGTTATACACTGGTGGGGGGCGAGAGTCTTAATGTTATACAAGGCCGAGGGGCCAGATGTTATACCCTAGGGGTACGAGGGGCTAGATGTTATACAATTCCGAGGGCTGGATGTTATACACTGAGGAGCAAGGGGACGGATATTATATACCGGGGGGGCGAGAGGCCGGATGTTATACACCAGGGGGAGGGAGCGAGGGGACAGATGTTATACACCGGGGCTGGGGGCCGGATGTTATACCCTGGGGGCCAGATGTTATGCAATGGAGCGCTTGGGGTTGGATGTTATACAGTGGGGTTGAGGGGATGGATTTTATACACTGGAGGGGGGGCGAGGGGAGAGATGTTATACTAAACTAGGGGCGAGGGGTGGATGTTATACACCGGGGGAGGCGAGAGGCCGGATTTTATAAACTGGGGGCTGAGAGTCCGGATGTTATACACCGTGGGCAATGGGACTAAATGAAAAAAGCAGAATTCGGTGACTAGGAGTTTTGTCCTATAATGTATGTGCATTTGCCTTCCCTTTAGAAACTCTCCCTTGTGATTCTGCAGTGTCTTAGAGGTTGACTATCTTTTCCTACATTCCTCAGGAGTTTCTCATGAACAGACTTCCGGTGGCTTGCCCAACTCCGCTATTACTGGGAGAATGAGAATGCGAGAGTGCGAATCATCAACTGCAATGTGAAGTCCGCCTATGAGTACCTGGGCAGCTCCCCACGCCTGGTCATCACTCCGCTCACTGACCGATGCTAGCGGACTCTGCTATGATGTGATGGGTTATGCTCAGAAATGTTTTTGACTTTTGTATGATGCATGAAACTTATTAGCAATTATTATTGATATTTCATACCAGTTCTTTCATGTTTCATTGGGAGATCGGTGCTTTTTATCTAAATCTTGGTGGAGCTCCAGAAGGTCCGGCCGGCACAGGAAAAACTGAGACCACCAAAGATTTGGCCAAGGCGCTGGCCGTGCAGTGTGTGGTCTTTAACTGCTCTGATGGTTTGGACTACATAGCAATGTCAAAGGTACATACAATGTTAAGCTGCTCCATTGCAGATAATAAACTGACTCCATCCGATGTTCTGCTGACATCTTTTGATTATATAGTACAGACCAAAAGTTTGGACACACATTCTCATTTAAAGATTTTCCTGTATTTTCATGACTATGAAAATTGTACATTCACACTGAAAGCATCAAAACTATGAATTAACACATGTGGAATTATATACTTAACAAAAACGTGTGAAATAACAGAAAATATGTCTTATATTCTAGGTTCTTCAAAGTAGCTACCTTTTGCTTTGATGACTGCTTTGCACACTCTTGGCATTCTCTTGATGAGCTTCAAGAGGTAGTCACCGGAAATGGTTTTCACTTCACAGGTGTGCCCTGTCAGGTTTAATAAGTGGGATTTCTTGCCTTATAAATGGTGTTGGGACCATCAGTTGCGTTGTGCAGAAGTATGGTGGATACACAGCTGATAGTCCTATTGAATAGACTGTTAGAATTTGTATTATGGCAAGAAATAAGCAGCTAAGTAAAGAAAAACGAGTGGCCATCATTACTTTAAGAAATGAAGGTCAGTCAGTGCGAAAAATTGGGAAAACTTTGAAAGTGTCCCCAAGTGCAGTTGCAAAAACCATCAAGCGCTACTAAGAAACTGGCTCACATGAGGACAGCCCCAAGAAAGGAAGACCAAGAGTCACCTCTGCTTCTGAGGATAAGTTTATCCGAGTCACCAGCCTCAGAAATCGCAGGTTAACAGCAGCTCAGATTAGAGACCAGGTCAATGCCACACAGAGTTCTAGCAGCAGACACATCTCTTAAACGACTGTTAAGAGGCGACTTTGTGCAGCAGGCCTTCATGGTAAAATAGCTGCTAGGAAACAAGCAGAAGAGAGTTGTTTGGGCTAAAGAACACAAGGAATGGACATTAGACCAGTGGAAAATTGTGCTTTGGTCTGATGAGTCCAAATTTGAGATCTTTGGTTCCAGCCACCGTGTCTTTGTGCGACGCAGAAAAAGTGAACGGATGGACTCTACATGCCTGGTTCCCACCGTGAAGCATGGAGGAGGAGGTGTGATGGTGTGGGGGTGCTTTGCTGGTGACACTGTTTGGGATTTATTCAAAATTGAAGGCATACTGAACCAGCATGGCTACCACAGCATCTTGCAGCAGCATGCTATTTATTTTTCAACGGGACAATGACCCCAAACACACCTCCAGGCTGTGTAAGGGCTATTTGACCAAGAGGGAGAGTGATGGGGGGCTACGCCAGATGACCTGCACTGCAGTCACCAGACCTGAACCCAATAGAGATGGTTTGGGTTGAGCTGAACCGCAGAGTGAAGGCAAAAGGGCCAACAAGTGCTAAGCATCTCTGGGAACTCCTTCAAGATTGTTGGAAGACCATTTCCGGTGACTACCTCTTGAAGCTCATCAAGAGAATGCCAAGAGTGTGCAAAGCAGTCATCAAAGCAAAAGGTGGCTACTTTGAAGAACCTAGAATATAAGACATATTTTCAGTTGTTTCACACTTTTTTGTTAAGTATATAATTCCACATGTGTTAATTCATAGTTTTGATGCCTTCAGTGTGAATGTACAATTTTCATAGTCATGTAAATGCAGAAAATCTTTAAATGAGAAGGTGTGTCCAAACTTTTGGTCTGTACTGTATATACTTTTTTTTAGTTTTTCAAAGGGCTGGCATCATCGGGAACATGGGTGTGTTTTGATGAGTTTAACCATATTGAGCTGGAGGTGTTGTCCGTGGTGGCCCAACAGATTCTCCGCATCCAGAGAGCCATCCAGACGAAGATGGACATGTTCAACTTCGAAGGAACAGAGCTGAAGCTTAACCCAAATTGCTTCTTAGCCATTACCATGAATCCTGGCTACGCGGGACGTTCTGAGCTGCCGGATAACCTCAAGGTAAAGAGTCCCAGTGCCTTGCATCGGGTCCTTCCACAACATTTCTATAGGATTAAGCTCAGGACTATGACTCGGCCATTCCAAAGCTTTATGTTTATTCAACCATTCTTTTGTAGAGCGACTTGTGTCTTTGGGCCATTGTCTTGCTGCATGACCCACGTTTTCTTGAGATTCAGTACATGAACTGATATCCTGATATTTTCCTTTAGCATTTGCTGATAGATTTTAGAATTCATTGTTCCATCAATGATGGCAGCCGTCCTTGGCCAAGTGCAGCAAAACAGGCCCAAAGCATGTTACGATTACCATCTTTGTGTTTCATAGATGATAGGAGGTTCTTATGCTGTAATGCAGTATTTTCTTTCTGCAAACATATAGCTTCTCACTTAAAATCTCTATCTTGGCCTCATCCTTCCACAAAGCATTATTCCAGTTAGCTATTGATGTGCCCAGGTGAGTTTTAGCAGTGACATTTTAAATCGCATTGCCTTTCTCCTTGCAATCCTGCCATGCTCGCCATTGTTGTTCATTGTCTTTCTGATGGTGGACTCATGAACAATTACATTAGCTAATGTGAGGAGAGGCCTTTAGTTGCTTAGCGGTTACCTTGAGTTACTTTGTGACCTCACAGACTGATGTAGCTTTAAGTCAAATTTATGCAGTAATACAGAAATTTTTGAGGGGTTCACAAACTTTCAAGTAAATGCTAGGTTTACAAAAGAAACATAAGATTTCATCAAAGGGATTATTCTCCCCCAAACCTATATGAGATTGCACATTTCCTATGTATAATCACCACACCTGATGCCCTCATTTCTGCAAGCTCCTTAATATTGATGTCCCATTCTCCTATTTTCCAAAATGGACACAGTAGAGGTGTGGAGAGAGATTTGGAAAGTGTTAAAGGAGTATTCCCATCTCCAAGATTCTATCCCAATATGTAATAGGTGTAATAATAATATTAATAGCAAATACCTCCAATTGGAAATGTAGTATAGTTCTTCTGATTAGCTATGTCGCTTACCCCATGTGCAGGACATAGCAGTAGCTTAGGTATCCATGGTTACGACCACTAGCAAGTAACTAACTGTTACTATGAGTGGTCGTAACCATGGAAACCTAAGCTACTGCAATGTCCTGCACATGGGGGTAAGCAACATAGCTAATCAGAAGAACTATACTACATTTCTAATTGGAGATATTTGCAAACATTATTATTATTACCCCTATTACATATTGGGACTGGATCTTGGAGATGGGAATACCCCTTTAACCACACTTTGACTGACTTTCCTCTGATGTGGAATAGACACATCACTTTTAGGTCTGGGGTGGAGGATAGTGTAAATGGACAGAATGGGTTCCCCGGCTCTCTGCCTAGTTTACAGTAATTTAGTTTAATTTGTTGACTGACCCATCTGGTTTGCGCATTTCTGGTTCTTTTCCGGACTGTAGCAATGATGGTCCCCAACTATGCTCTGATTGCGGAGATCGGCCTTTATTCTTACGCTTTTCTGCACGCTAAACCTCTCTCGGTGAAGATGGTAATGACTTACCGGCTGTGCTCGGAGCCGCTCTCGTCCCAGTTCCATTATGATTATGGGATGCGTGCAGTAAAGGCTGTGCTGACCGCTGCTGGCAATCTGAAGCTGAAATTCCCCCATGAAAATGAAGATATTCTTGTAAGTTCTGAACTGTTGGTCGCTTTACATCTCGTATAGGATAGCATTACCATCTTACCGAGAAGCATTTGGATCACAAAAATTACAGCTGTCTGATTTTATAATAGCAGACAGAGACTTGCAAATAATGTCTGCACATTACTGTTCCTGGCTTGTTAGATCTCATCTGTGCAAAAGTGTCAAAACTATAGTTGTTAAACACGTAGCTTGTTCATCTTATGGGACAGTTTGATTTTTAACTTAAACGCATGTATTTTAGGCTAAAAATCATCTTAACAATTGTTTTTTATTAAAAATTTTGCATCGCTTGGCTTTCACCGGCTTTTTGATTCCCTGCACATTCAATTTTGATAAGGTCTGTGGTCATAAATAAACTGAGAGGAGCTCAGAAAAAGACAGATAAAACATTTACAAACTCCCCGTCAGCCAGCAAAAACGAGTTCACTGACAGTATCTCACTTAACTCATTCTGCAGCCGGCAATTAACAGTGCAACACAGAGGCCACATCTATTCCCTATGGAGAAACAATTCTGCAGCATAATTTACTGCAACTCAGCAGCGTTCCGTTCCTCTTTTATCATTCCTGGAAATGTAGGAATTAATTGAAATCTGTCAATAACGAGTACCCTACACAGTCTGACAATGTCACCATTGTTTGGGCACAGTCAGATTGTATAGGGTTGTCCCCTATATAGATTATATATACATTATATGTCATTTACACATACATTTCCAGGAGGTATAACAGAGGGACGATACAATGTAGAGTTTTAGGAAAAGAGGTTTCATACTTATTTTTTGGAGAATACTATTCTTTACTAATACAGACATACCACAAGAGCTGACTGCTCCTTTGTAATGGGGTTCTTCACTTTTAATATTGTTTCATGTCATATTGTATATGAATTATTTTATCATTTAATCCTTTTTCATTCTATTTAGCTCTTGCCGTCAATTAAGGATGTAAACGAACCCAAATTTTTGTCTCATGATATTCCTCTGTTCAATGGGATTACCAGTGACCTGTTCCCTGGCATTCAACTTCCGGAAGCCGACTATAAGGTATTAAAATATAATAGTGTCTTAAAGGGGTTTTCCAAGACTTAAAGAGGACTTGTCCCTCGCCATAAATATGTAAATGCCGCTGTTCTCCTGACTCCGGCATTGTTTTTCTTTTCTTCCTGCTCCTCTCCGTTCCTGACATCTGTCACTCTCCTCTAGCCCTTTAAGCCAACTGGGCAAGGCCTTCCTGAAGACTCCCACAGAGAGGACTTGATGACCACGCCCACTTGGCTATTAAAAATTATGAACTAGATTTCTATAAAGAGGCTATATCTCAGGAATGGAGAGGCGCAGGAGCAAAAGAAAAACCGCACCGGATTCAGGAGAACAGCGGCATTTACACCAGGTAATAAAATTGCATATTAATGGCAAGTGATAGCTCCTATATAGCTGGCCAGCTATCATTTGGATGATAGTTATCTTTCAGCAGCAGAAGGGAAGGAAGGGAGACACAGATCCATTACTAGTGGGTTGGCGGAGCCCCACAGGGATAGATCACCTCAGATTTATAAAAAGTGACGACCGGCCCCTCCAACTTAAGCTCCTCCTACTCCCATGTTCTCCAGTCTGAAATTTGAGGTCGCAGAGGATAGTCGCTGCCTTTGCAGCTCCTCAGAAGATTTTTTATTTTTACCAAAGGAGACCTGGACCCCCCGTGGTCTAGAGGTCTCAGGGGGTCTCGGCGCTGCCGGGACCCCTGCCCTCCCCTGCCAGACCTGCGTACCCCTTAAGGAGGTCCCCGCAGTAACCTGCCGGCCCCGGGGTACATAGGGCGCTTCCTGGCAGAGACGCACACCGCCTGTGGGGTCACAGCACCACACATCCCTGGGGGTCCCTGTGGCGCACAGCGGGGTAAGTGCTCTGTGTATGAGTGCGGCCGCCGCCGTTATTTCATGTGGTGATTTTCTGCTTTTCTGTATTTGCAGACGGTGTATGAGGATCACCGCTGCATTCTCTGACCCTGGGGGCTGGGGAGCAGGGACGGAGGAGCACGGCTCCGTTGGAACGGGGGGCGTGGCTTTATTATCTTGGCTTCCTGCCGTCACTTTTAGGCAGGAAGCCTTCAGGAGAGCGCGCGCTTTCTCTCTGAGCGCGGGCTCTGTGAGTGAGCTCGGGGGGCCGGGCTTCGCGTCGTTCGGCTTCCTGTCATTGTAGTTCTGACAGGAAGCTCCTGGCTTAGCGCGCGCTGAGCTCTCCGCCCCTCTCCCTCCTTCCGGCTTCCCTCCACGTGCACCTCCGGCTCTCTGCTCCCCGTTCACCGCCCTCACAGCTCAGAAGGAGCAGTCACCGCGGCACTGGTGAGTCGTTTCTGCCTGTAGGCAGAGGCTCCCTTTTTGTTCTTTCCATTGCAGAGCACCTTGGCTGACCTGCTAAGGCAGGCAAGGTGCTATTTGCCGCTACCGCTTTTCTGGACACTCTCACTTCTCTGACCTCTTAAGGCAGTGAGGTATTTAGCGTGTCAGCAGCATTAACCCCTTCTGAAGGGGTCTGCTCAACAGGGCTGTTAACTCTTTCTGGGGGTGCACACTTCTGTTTCAGAGGGCGCTTCTCCCCAGTTTGTTAGGTTAACTTTTGCTCTGCAGGGCTGGGGTAACTCTCTCTAGAGGAGAGTTTTAACCCTTCAGTGCCTTAAAAGTTAAAAAAAAAAAAAAGGGGGGGAATTTTTTTTTTGTGGAAGCAGGCTGTGTTAGCTATTTTCGCACACCCTAGGTTACCATACTCATTCTAACATGCTGGCATCTGATGTGGGAGGCATGACGGATCAGGGACCAGGGGGCGCGGACCTCTCTCCCGATCCGTTTCAGGATCGGTCTCGCATTTCTGATACACCCAGGTCTTCGACGGCGTCAAGTTCGACCCTTAGTGATGTTAAAGTGGAGGCTCTCACCCGCTCCATTGACAGTCTTTCTAACCTCCTGGGTCATTGGGTGTCAGCTAAGTCGCAACCGACACCACGAGGCAAGAAGCGCCAGAGGGTGGCGCTGTCTCCTCCGTGCGGTGCATCGGAGGCTCCAGATTCACCAACAAGCTCGGTTGGTGAAATCTCCGATTCTGAGGATGAGGATCGGCAGAGTCGTCCTGCTTCGCTTTCGGGCCGCGTGGATGCTCTTATTGGAGCCATGCGGGAAGCGTTACAGCTGTCTGAAGAGCTGACAAAGCCTGGCAAGTCGGCCCGGCTGTATCAGGAGTCGCGTCGGGCTCGTTCAACATTACCGGCGCATGATGAACTTAACGAGGCAGTGGAGAAAGAACGCCGGTGTCCGGATAAATGCTTCCAGGGGATGCGTTTTTTTTATGCCTTGTATCCCTGCGCCACGGAGACGATCGCTAATTGGGTTCCCTCCCCTGAAGTGGACCTTCCTCTGTCTCAGCTTAGCAAATCTTCCTTGCTTCCTGTTAAAGGGAAGGCCAGTCTTCAGGAGCCTCTGGACAGAAGAACGAAGTTAGCGGCGAAGTCCATCTACGAGGCCGCGGGTCATGGATTCCGTGTAGTCTTGGGGGCCATGTGGGCCGGTGAGGCTTCTCTGCGGTGGTTGGACCAGCTGCGGACGGCATGGCAGGATGGAACTCCGCTGTCGGAAGTGGAAAGGCTTTTCCAGCTGTTGGAAGAGGCGACACATTATGGCAGGGACGCAGTACTGGATACTACTTCCATTCTGTCCAGGTCTCAATCTTCGGCCGTCACAGTCAGGAGAGCACTGTGGCATAAACAGTGGACTGGAGACGCAGTATCCAAACAAGGTTTGCTTAGTCTAGCGTACAAAGGCGGTCATCTTTTTGGTTCGGACCTCACGGAGCTGATTGCTAAGGCCAAGGCTAAGGATGCTGCCTTGCCTCAGCGGAAGGCGGCGGCTTCCACGTCTGGCAGGTCAAGTGCCAGTGGTGGTCGTCGGTCCTTTCGGACCAGGGGGCGGTTCGGTCAGCCTTCTTGGGGATCGGGTCGTCCCTCGGCTTCCGGTAAGAAGTCCACCCAGAAATCCCGTATTTCCTGGAAGCAACATTTCCGTCAGGACAAACGGGAGGTTGACAAGAAGCCCGCTAAGGCGGACTGACGCCAGGATTCCGCTCGAGGGCTCTCGGGTGGTAGGTCGTCTGCTACAATTCGGGTCGATTTGGGCGTCCCACATTTCGGACGCCTGGGTGACGCGAGTTATGTTGGCAGGCTATTTCATAGAGTTTCACTCTCGTCCCCCGGACAGGTTTCGTCAGTCACGCACCCCGTCCGAGCCCAAGCTGGCTGCAGCACTGCTGCGGGAGGTA
Organism: Phyllobates terribilis; assembly: GCF_046119375.1. Taxonomy (NCBI): domain Eukaryota; kingdom Metazoa; phylum Chordata; class Amphibia; order Anura; family Dendrobatidae; genus Phyllobates; species Phyllobates terribilis. Next base: position 5,114,327 of record NW_027362836.1, read on the forward strand.
GACACTCTTCTGCAGCAGGGTGTGGTGGTCCCGGTTCCGCCAGAGGACCGGGGAAGGGGGTTTTACTCCAACCTTTTTGTGGTCACCAAAAAGGAGGACAAGTTTCGCCCCATTCTGGATCTCAAAGATTTGAATCTGCATGTCCGGACCCAGAAATTCCGCATGGAGTCTCTCCGCTCTGTCGTAGCGGCCCTGTCGCAGTACGATTTCTTGGTGTCGATCGACATCCGCGACACCTATTTGCATGTCCCTATCGGCAGAGCTCACCAGCGTTTCCTGCGTTTCGCCATAGGTCAGGCCCATTACCAGTTTGTGGCCCTACCATTCGGGTTGGCCTCGGCACCCAGGGTTTTTACAAAGATTCTGGCGCCACTCATGGCGCTTCTTCGAAAACAAGGAGTTATGATTCTACCCAACCTGGACGACCTGTTGATTGTGTCGCCCACAGCGGAGGAGGCGATGACTGCTCGCGATCTCTCTCTCCAGCACCTGGAGGACTTCGGGTGGCTGGTCAATTGGAAGAAGTCGTCATTAAAACCGACGCAGTCAATCCTGTTCTTGGGGATGCATTTCGACACAGTACGGGCAGTGGTGTCCCTGCCTCCGGACAAACAAACGAACCTTCGTCGCCATGTCCAGGCTATGAGGTCGGCGATGGCAATGTCCCTTCGGGAATGCATGCGCCTTCTGGGTCTGATGGTGGCGACAATGGAAGCCGTACCGTTTGCACAATTTCATTCCCGGGATCTCCAAAATCTTATTCTGACCAGTTGGGATCGATCGCCGACTTCACTGGATCGCTCGGTCTTTATCTCCCGCAGGGTGCGAGAGTCTCTTGGATGGTGGTTACGTCCGGAAACTCTATCCCTGGGGAAATCCTTTCTTCTCCCAAGGTGGTCGGTGATTTCCACCGATGCCAGCCTGACTGGCTGGGGGGGGGTTTGGAACGACCTCTGGGTTCAGGGGGTCTGGTCGTCAGAGGAGTCGTCTCTACCGATCAACATGAGTTGAGAGCAATTTTTCTCTGCCTCCGACATTGGACGGTCCTTTTGAGCGGTCTGCCGGTCCGGATTCAGTCGGACAATGCGACGGCTGTCGCGTATATCAACCATCAGGGCGGGACGAGGAGTTCCAGACTCATGATGGAGGTCTCTCGGATCCTGGTTTGGGCCGAGTCCAGGGTTCCAGCCATCTCCGCGATTCATATCCCAGGTGTGCTGAATATCTCGGCGGACTTCCTCAGTCGCAAGCAGGTGGATCCCGGAGAATGGAGTCTTCATCCGGAAGTGTTTGCACTGCTGTGCTCCCGGTGGGGGACTCCTCAGGTGGATTTGATGGCATCCAGGCTGAACGCCAGGGTTCCGACATTCATGTCCAGGTACAGGGACCCGGAGGCTGTGGCGGTAGATGCTCTAGTGGCCCCGTGGGACCAGTTCGAGCTGATCTATGTGTTTCCGCCAGTATCCTTACTTCCTTTGGTGATTTGGCGGATCAAACTGGAAAGAGTATCAGCAATTTTGGTAGCGCCGGATTGGCCACGGAGGACGTGGTGTTCGACGCTGGTGTCTCTTCTGGCGGCGCCTCCGTTTCCACTGCCTCTTCGCCCGGACCTGTTAATCCAAGAGCCCATTCGTCATCCGGACCTGAAGTCACTTTGTTTGACGGCGTGGCACTTGAGACCGAGATCTTGAACCGTCGTGGTTTTTCGTCCGAGGTTATTTCTGCCAGAGGTCCAGCCACGACTAGGATTTATCACAGAACTTGGGAGTCTTTTTATTCTTGGTGTTCTGGATCGTCAAGGAACCCGAGGGTTTTTTCCATCCCCAACTTCTTGGCTTTTCTGCAATATGGTTTGGCCAAGGGTCTAGCAGTTGGTACCTTACGAGGTCAGGTATCTGCACTATCCGCGCTTTTTCGAAGGGCTATTGCTTCACGTAGGGACGTGCGTTCTTTTTTTCATGGGGTTGCTCGTCAGTTTCCGCCTCGGGAGGCGGTTGTGGCTCCTTGGCGGCTTAATCTATTCCTGGAAGCTCTTCAGCATGAGCCTTTTGAGCGTATGGATTCAGCTACGCTTTACTTGCTTTCTTGGAAGGTGGCCTTCCTGGTAGCGGTCACCTCTTTGAGAAGGGTTTCGGAGTTGGCGGCACTGTCTTGCTCGCCACCTTTTCTGGAATTTCTTCCGGATCGTGTGGTGCTTCGTACCCGTGGAGATTTTTTACCTAAAGTGGTGTCGCATTTCCACGTCAATCAGGACATCGTGTTACCTTCTCTCTGTCTGAAGCCGAAGAGTCCAAAGGAGTGGGCCTTGCACTCGTTGGATTTGGTGCGGGCATTGAAGTTCTATCTTACAATCATGCAAGGTTTTCGGAAATTGGACTCTCTTTTTGTGATTCCTGCTGGTCGTCGACGTGGTCAGCGTGCTTCCAAGGACACTATAGCTCGGTGGATACGTTCGGCTATCCTGGAAGCGTACCGGCTCAAGGGCGAGCCTTGTCCGGTTAAAGTTCGAGCTCATTCCACGAGGGCTGTTGGTTCATCATGGGCTTTTCGTCAGGGGACCTCGGCAGCGCAGCTCTGCCGGGCGGCTACCTGGCGCTCCGTTCACACCTTTACTAAATTTTATAAAGTGGACGTGAGTGCTTCCGCCGATGCGGCCTTGGGACGCAGGGTCCTGCAGGCGGCGGTGGTTTAAGTTACCTCTTTATTTTATTTTATTTTTTATTCGGCGCTGGTTGCGCACTTACCTAAGTTGTTGGGGTGTTGGAGATTCTGCCACTATTTCCCACCCTAGAATTTTGGACTGCTTTGGGACGTCCCACTAGTAATGGATCTGTGTCTCCCTTCCTTCCCTTCTGCTGCTGAAAGACGGATTTTGGTAAGAACTTACCTGTAAAATCCTTTTCAGCGAAGGAAGGAAGGGAGACACAGCACCCTCCCATGGCAGAAGTATTTTTTTGTTTCTAGATGCGGCGCGACCCTTTCCTGATGGCGGTCATCTGGTCTGGGGTTGGCGCACTAGGGCTCTTTTCCAGCATCGCCAGCTCATCGCAGTTGTCAGGTCCAGTGAGTTGTACCTAGGACTGTGTGTTTTTTTGCTGTTATTTGCATAACCTGTTTTCTCACATTTCTGAATTTTTCAGAATGGGTTGTACTGTTCTGCTGGTGTTGTCTGCTCTTCCTTAGCTTGTGTACGGACTGGAGAACATGGGAGTAGGAGGAGCTTAAGTTGGAGGGGCCGGTCGTCACTTTTTTATAAATCTGAGGTGAACTATCCCTGTGGGGCTCCGCCAACCCACTAGTAATGGATCTGTGTCTCCCTTCCTTCCTTCCTTCCGTCTTTCCCGGCTCCCCCATATTCAGGAATGCTCGCTCCTGTTTTCTCTATGACAGAGTCGCTGCCAGAATCTTATGGCAGCTGCTAATTTCACGGTCAGAAAGTAAGGATCGGGTGATTAAATTCCAACCGGCCGATTTTTATGTCCCCCAACATAATCTGTCATGAGGCCCCCATACACAGTAGATGGTAGACCAATCCCATTGAAATCACCCGATCCTGATCCACTGCTTTGGAATTGGGTTACATGACCTTGTCACTCATCGTCCGGTCCCATTAGTGCAACCTGGGCAGCTGCACAGGGGCACCAGCGGTAAGGGGGCTCACTTATACCTCCAATGCAAGATGATCTGATGTAGAAAAAAAATGGTTGAAACATCTGTGAGTGATTTATCGCTAGTTTAGTTGTAGATTATGGAGACATTTTTTTTTAGATGAATGAATCAATTTGCAGGAGACTGATCCAATGGCCAGGTGTCATGGGTGCGTCAGATGTGACAGTCGCCCTGCAGTTGGTTGCAGGAGATCCCTTCGTTTGGCATTACAGACATCTTCTTAGCGGTCTCACTGTAGGACCCAGCGGCTACCTCCCTCCTGCTCTAATTGACAATCAGGCCTGGGTGTTTAAATACTTCCTGGTTGCTACACAGAGGTGCCAGTGATATTCACATGACCCCTTGTGAAGGCTTGGAGCAAGTACAGTTCTTACTTCCTCTCTGGTGCTAAGAGGATGTGTGTGCCATCTCTCTGAAGTCGACTCAAGCTAAGCTACTTCCCCCGTGTCTGTCTCCCCTTGCTGTCTTTAGTTGTCAGTGGGGATCGACTAGTGCTCACCCCCCCCCCTTCCCTATCCAGGGCCAAACGCTAAGGAAATACAGGGATAGGTTCCTGTACGGCAATTGGTGAGGAACCAATATAGAGTCGGTAGGGGAGACAGGGTGATTGCAGATCAGCCTAGGAGGTCTCCATTTCCCCCTTTCCCTAGTGTCGGGGCTCCCTTCCCCTCATCCCTTTGTGTCGCACTTTGTCTTTCCTACACTGTGTGTGACATCAGGTCAGTAGTGGGCACTGAATGAGACCCCTGAGAGCCACCTTATTTCTTCCTGCCCCCCGGCTCTTCTTCAGATTAGCCGGCCTGGCATGAAGTTATGGTTGCAGCATGATGTACACCAGGCCATATAATCAGAAGAGGAGCCGGGGATGCCGGCAGCTAAGAGGCGGCTCTCAGGGGTCCCGTCCAGCGGCCACAGAATACTGATCTGGGTCCTGAAAATGTATTCTCCCACCTCTAATTGGATCCACTGTAAACAGACTGATGGAATATTTTACCTTCCTTTTGCTCAGGATTTCCTTGAATGCGCACAGGAGAGCTGTGCTGGACACAACATCCAGCCCGAGAAGGTCTTCCTGGAGGACATGATCCAGACGTATGAGATGATGATTGTCAGACACGGGTAAGCTGGAACTACAGAAGTCCATGGGACGGGGGATTTATTCTTCGCGGTTTCCATTTTATACAATGGACCATGCTGCGTTTTGTTTATCCCGTGCAGTTTTATGTTGGTTGGAGAGCCGTTCTCTGGAAAAACGAAGGTCCTCCACGTCCTCGCTGATACGCTGTCTCTTATGAATGAGCGAGGGTGCGAAGAAGAAAAAGTGATTTACCGGACAGTGAACCCTAAAGCCATCACCATGGGGCAGCTGTTCGGGCAGTTTGATCCAGTGTCACATGAGGTTCGTCTATGATTGGAATTATTGTTTATAATACTAATATCTTTGCTGAAAATGGGAAAATCTCCCCTTTTATGGCTTATGGACATGGTAGATGGGGTTCCTTCAGAGACATAGATCCCAGCCATACATTGCCGGGCAATCATTTTATTATTGCTTACCCCCTGTTTGCACAAAAATTGGAAACTGTTTTATTTTCCCCATCAGACATGGAAGCAACAAATTGTATTATTTATGCCAGAAATTAGCATAAATTTGCATACTTCCAGCCACATTCTGAATAGACTGTGTCTGGCCTCACTCAATACACTTGCTTTGAGTGAGGTCATGCACTTCTAGTTGGCATGTGACCGCGTATATGCAAATCACTTACTTGCGGTCTCTCCCGGTGCCGCCACGTTCACTTCAATAGGGGCCACGTGTAGTCAATACATGTGCATCATCAATATCATAATCCCAGGCATTCCCTTTAATAATCCTTTCAATTGTGGGATTGTATTGGATTTTATGGGAAGAGCAATTTTATTGATGCCTCTCTTCATTTGCAGTGGACCGATGGGATAGTCGCTAATACTTTCCGGGAGTTTGCGTTATCTGAGACCCCGGAAAGAAAATGGGTTATCTTTGATGGACCTATTGATACGCTAGGGATAGAAAGTATGAACACCGTCCTAGATGATAATAAAAAGGTAACTCTCTATTTTACTTTGTGAAAACTTTTTTTTTTTTATTTATATCCTTTTCTGTTTTCATCACCATGTAGCATAACAAAAAGTGATACAAAAAGTTATCCTCCATGTATATCTACAGCCATGATGGAGAATAGAAAACATTAGATTTTATGGCATCTTTATATATCTTTAATTAGCAGTAAATTGCAAAAACTGTTTGTATTTCCTAACACTATCCGACAATATCCATTCATGAAGATGGAAATAAGCCTTTAGTAGAGGACTTATGTATTGTATGTGGAGAGAGACGCTTTAAAAGATATTCATTGCAGGATCATCTTCCAATTATAAATCAGCTACTAGATTTTTGCACTTTTTTCAGATATTAATTTGTGCACATAATGATTGTACTTTCTCCACTAAAGCTTACAATGATCCTTTATGAGGTTACTGATCAGACTCCGTGGATTAAGTTATTATTCATTTGTTCAACATTTAATATTGTTTTAAATATGTCCTGTTATTTTTAGCGTTGCTTGATGAGTGGGGAGATCATTCAGATGTCACCTCAGATGAGTCTGATTTTTGAAACAATGGACCTTTCCCAGGCGTCGGTAGGTTTTCACTCATCCTATAAGAGAGGAGTTCCCATATACTTGTACATCGGGGGATCTAATGCTAACTAATCAGATTTAGTTATAGGGTTGACTTTTAGAGGTATTCTCATCTTTTAAAGCATATCCACAAAATGGCCATAATTGTCTGATAGATGAGGGTCTCTCCTCTGGCACCCACCCTAACTTTTCTCGAATATGAGGCCCCATCTTGTGCCGCTGTGAAAGGAGAGTTTGGCAGCACGAGCAACTCTTCCATTCACCGATTTGGAAGTCCTACATACACAGTCATCAGGGGTGTAATGATCGCGGTTGCAGAGGTCGCGACTGGGCCTGTGCAGGTGAGGGGCCCGCCGACATCAGCGCAAACTTCAACTGCATGTGCACCCCCGAACGCACATTCAGACGAAGTGTATTGAGGCGCAGAGACCTGTTGGGTCTGTGCACGACAATGCACGCTGCCGGCTAATCAGAAGCCAGCAGCTGATGTCGGCGTGCACGTGACTGAGGGTGCATGACAGTGACATCATATGCTCCCGAAGCTTGCACTCTGAAGTCAGATGCTGGCTTCAGAAGAGGATGGCGCACAGCGGGGGAGCGGAGGAAAAGAGAGCAGAATCATTTATTTTTTTCCTATGCATTAAAGTACAACGGCAGAATGGGGGACATATACCAGGATGGGGGATATATATACTAGGATGGGGATATATATATATACCAGGATGGGGAATATATATACTAGGATGGGGGATATATATACCAGGATGGGGGATATATATACTAGGATGGGGGATATATATACCAGAATGGGGGAAAAATATACCAGGATGGGGGATATATGTATCAAGGTGGGGCCCAGGATAAGGGACATATATACCAGGATGGGGGATATATATATCAAGGTGGGGCCCAGGATAAGGGACATGTACACTAGGATGGGGGATATATATACCAGGATGGGGCCAGAACAGGGGACATATATACCAGGAAGGAGCCCAATATGGGGGATATTACTACATAATGGGGTAGGAGGTGCAACACATATGTCCTTATAGGATTTAGAACACTATAAGGGCCCATACATCTGACCAACATGCAGGGGGTCCAAATGTTGCAATGGGGGCCCATCGGACTCTAGTTACGCTACTGACAGTCATCTCTACATTCACTTTAGTCGCTATAATTAAAGGGATTGTCAGTCCCTTTCATTCTGGTGCTACTACAACAATCATCTAAATGGTGAGGATCCAGTTCCTGACACCAGCACTGAATGTAGGGAAAATGTAATGTTACATAGCTTCTACTCAAATAAATGGATGTCTATGTAATCTATGGATGATGGAAACGTCAGGACACTTGGAAACGACTTTGTAGACTGTTTTTCATCCACCCAGCGAGATAATTAGATAACTGGATGGGCTTGTGTCTTAGGGCAACCCTACTTAGTATATCTCTCTCTCCAGCCCGCCACTGTTAGCCGCTGCGGTATGATTTATCTGGAACCCCAACAACTGGGCTGGGCGCCCCTGGTGAGGTCCTGGCTCAGCACCCTTCCCGATGCACTGAAGACTAAGGACCACCTCGCTCTTCTAGAGGAACTCTTTAAGTGGCTCGTCCAACCTTCCCTTCGATTCCTCCGAAAGCAGTGCAAGGTGGGCGCCATGTGTCCTCTCAATTGTAGGAGCATTGCGCAAGTTTGTAGTCTAGATTTACCCTCAGTGTCCTAATGTCTTTCCTCATAGGATCTGGTGACAACCAGCAATGGCAATGTGGTAATATCACTCACACCATTATTGGAGATGCTGATTTTTGATGTGGTGAGAGAGGATCCGAATAATAAGAACATTCGTATCTGGATCCTGGTAAGTGGAAGATCTGCCGATCCCATACACAGTGTGGCTGATCCATCTGCAGGTATAGACAGTGCTTTCCTATGCTCCTGGAAAACGGGGAAATAATTCCAAGTGGAGAGAAATTGTGAAAATATCACAATTCTGACATTATTTTTTGGGAATTGTTTTTACGGTGTACATTGTGTGGTAAAATTACTTAGCAATATGATTCACTCCTCAGTACGATTACACCGATACCAAACATGTCCAGTTTTTTTATTAGATTGGTAGTGAAAAAAAAAAATTAGAGGTTTGGGAAAAAACATTTTTTTGGGTTGTGTCACCATTTTCCGAGACCCGTGACGTTTTCATTTTTTAGTCGATGGAGCTGTTTGAGAGCTTATTTTTTGTGGTACGAGACAATGTTTTTGTTGATACCATATTGCGATAGATATTACATTTTTATCGCTTCTTACAGCATTTTTTGTGATACTGCATCAACCAGAAAAACATAATTTTGTCGTTCTTGATTTTTTTTCTCGTTACGCCGTTTACTGATCGGGTTAATTATTTTTATATTTTGATAGATTGGACTTTTCTGAATGCGGCGATACCACATATGTGTATTTTTTGTAAAACGTATTTTCTCTGTTTTTACTGGGGGAAAAAACCCATTTCAAGTTTTATGGGTTTTTTTTTTGTTTTTTTTCATACTTTTTAAAACATTTTTTGTAACTTTTCTCTGTATTTATTAGCCCCCTTAGGGAACTTAAAGCTGCGATCGTCTGATCGCTTGTGCTATATACAGCAATGCTACACCATTGCTGCATATAGCAAAAATCACGGTCTCCTTTGAAGCTCGACCACGTCATCCGCGATTGTTAGAGGCAGGTTCCTGACGTCTGCTGAGAATTGCATGTCAATAGCACCTTTAGAAATATATTTACTTAGAAAATTGGTGACGTGTTCAATACTTATTTCGCCCGCTGTATATTGTATCCCTTTTCTTCTCTTTTAGGCCAGTTTTGCTTTCTCCCTGGTTTGGTCCATTGGCGGCTGTTGTGACACCGACAGCCGAGTGAAGTTTGATGTTTTTTTTCAAAGAAATTGTCACAGGAAAGATCGATCAGAGCCCTTTCCTGTCCTCCGTGGGGAAATGGGAATGTCCTTTGGACGATAAAGGCCTGGTCTATGACTACATGTACGAGGTAAAGGGATTTCTTCATGGAAATCAAGCCTAATGCTCAGCAACTTATAACTTTGGCCTTTGGGTTATTATCTTAGGTCTCTTAGGACATGTTCACACTGTGTTTATGCCGTATATCTATGACTCTGCCAGAGGTTCTGATTGAATCCCCGAAAAACTGAATTCAGAAGGAGACATGGAGTCCAATGACCTAAGTGGATTCCGTCAGATCCTCTGGCAAAGTAATAGACATGCTGCATAAACGCAGTGTGAACAGGACCTAAATGTCAAACTTATGTAATGTGTCAGTGCTCTCTTATCCTTACATCAAATGTGTCCGAATATGGTTTATCAAAGTTGTAACTACTTTTTTTTTCTTTGAAGTTAAAAGGCCGAGGGCGCTGGGTTCACTGGAATGAGTTTATTAAAGGCACAGCCACGTGGGACAAAAGCACCAAAATCCAAGATATCATTGTGCCAACTATGGATACTGTCAGATACACCTTCCTCATGGATATGTGCATCAAAAACACCAAGTAAGAGTAACAAAATGACTCTTATTAGGAAACCTTGTTGACAATTATCCATTTTGCCATCACAATTACTTATTGTATGGGAAAACCATTCGGATAGTGGAGTCGAATTAGGAAACCCTATTGGTCTATACACAGAAAACTGGCCGCCATTCACACCTGTCTGTTTTATGTCTGTACTAAATACAGTTTGTATAAATGAAAATAGTTTGCTAGTTACTTAAGGACGGGAAACACATATCACGATGGACGGACGGGCCGCGGGACCCCTGACCTGAAATTGACAGCCTCATAGACATCCATGAGGCTGGCGAGTTTGGGTCCGGAGATCTTGGTCCGTACATGGATGGTGTTTATCGGACGTCTGAATTCGGGCCTAAATTAGTAGTTTTATTCTCAACACTGTAAAATGTTTGATTTTATGGTTGTCCTACAAACTACTTTCCTTTTTTAGCAGACCACTCTTATTTGTGGGACTGACGGGGACAGAGAAATCTATTTACGTCAAAGACAAACTGATGAACAATCTGGACAAAAAAAAATTCTTTCCCTTCTTCATCAACTTTTCTGCTCGCACCAGTGCCAATCAGATTCAGGTTTGTCTTCTTTTTATCACCCTGCCTTCTGACAAATGAAAGAGGTTGCTTCATTACGATATATAGATGTCATTGGGGGGGATACGCCACTTAGGACCCTCTGCTATGAGCCAGAGAGGAGACCCACAAACAACAGAGGTCTCTCTCGCAGACCCTGAAGATCTGTGTATTAGATGGTCAGACATACATTTAAATGGGTTGATGGACCCATGTGTGTCTTAAAACAAAAAAAATACCCTGTCGCTTCTCCACGCTGCCGCCTGTGTCCCCATCGGTCTCTTCACTTCCTTTTCGACCAGGAGATGTCAATGAAGCCAACCAGTGTCAGATGATCGCCTGCAGTGGTGACTTTCTTTCTGAGCCAGAAAAGAGAGCTAGAAGACTAGTTCTTCTAGGTCGAATGAAACATCAATTCTGAAGCCAATCAATAGCCGCTGATTTGGCTGCAGCGGTCATGTGATGTTTTCTACCTGAAAATGAGACACCGCAGTAGTGGTCAACCTATTGAATCTTCCGACACATAGTTTGCATCTTATTCTAGAATATCATCATGGACAGACTGGACAAAAGACGGAAAGGCGTGTACGACCTCAGATGGGGAAGAAATGCGTCATATTTGTGGATGATATGAACATGCCGGCATTAGAAAAATATGGAGCACAGCCACCTATCGAGCTCCTGCAGCAGTTATTAGACCACGGGAATTGGTAATATTCGCAAAAAAAATTAGTTTTTTATTTGTAAGTTTTCTTTTATCTTTTCCACTATACGTATATATGCAGCGTGTGTATGTATGTATATATATATACAGTACAGACCAAAAGTTTGGACACCCCTTCTCATTTAAAGATTTTTCTGTATTTTCATGACTATGAAAATTGTACATTCACACTGAAGGCATCAAAACTATGAATTAACACATGTGGAATTATATACTTAGCAAAAAAGTGTGAAACAACTGAAAATATGTCTTATATTCTAGGTTCTTCAAAGTAGCCACCTTTTGCTTTGATGACTGCTTTGCACACTCTTGGCATTCTCTTGATGAGCTTCAAGAGGTAGTCACCGGAAATGGTTTTCACTTCACAGGTGTGCCCTGTCAGGTTTAATAAGTGGGATTTCTTGCCTTATAAAAGGGGTTGGGACCATCAGTTGTGTTGTGCAGAAGTCTGGTGGATACACAGCTGATAGTCCTACTGAATAGACTGTTAGAATTTGTATTATGGCAAGAAAAAAGCAGCTAAGTAAAGAAAAACGAGTGGCCATCATTACTTTAAGAAATGAAGGTCAGTCAGTGCGAAAGATTGGGCAAACTTTGAAAGTGTCCCCAAGTGCAGTTGCAAAAACCATCAAGCGCTACAAAGAAACTGGCTCACGAGGACTGCCCCAGGAAAGGAAGACCAAGAGTCAACTCTGCTTCTGAGGATAAGTTTATCCGAGTCACCAGCCTCAGAAATCGCAGGTTAACAGCAGCTCAGATTAGAGACCAGGTCAATGCCACACTGTCACGCTGTCAGAGCGTACAGGGGGGTCAGGGGCCTGAGCTGACCCTAGACGGGGGCCCTGACTAATCCCTCAACCTGGAGGTACTGTTAATGGTACAGAGGTCCAGGCCGCCAGCATAACCATAAACTTCTGAATATCCCTGAACCTAAGTAATCTAGTCCTGAGAAGGACCCCGATCACAACAATGGGAAACAGGATAGAAAATGCCCAAAACACAGTACTAGACAAACGAGACAGTACAAGGGGAAAACCAAAAACCACCTTGCATACAAAAACTAACACCACAATTACAGAGGGAACAACAACAGGTTAGGAGATAAATGATAAAGGGAGGAAGGGAACAAACCACACCGCATACTCCTCTGAACTCCACCAAACAACGATCCACTCTGAAGGTCTGCAAGAAATGCTTTCACCGACAACTTCCCTAACAGACCAGCAGGTATTTGAAGGAATCCCAATACTGCAGCATTAACTGCAGCTGGGCGAGGCTGAGCCTCGTCAAGCACACAGAGAGAGAATTAACTCCCTCACAACAACAAAAAACAAAGCACCAAAAACTCAGCTGCGAGAAGTCAGGCTGTGTAGTCGCGACGATCTTCGTGGCGACACACCCATGACACACACAGAGTTCTAGCAGCAGACACATCTCTACAACAACTGTTAAGAGGAGACTTTGTGCAGCAGGCCTTCATGGTAAAATAGCTGCTAGGAAACCACTGCTAAGGACAGGCAATAAGCAGAAGAGACTTGTTTGGGCTAAAGAACACAAGGAATGGACATTAGACCAGTTGAAATCTGTGCTTTGGTCTGATGAGTCCAAATTTGAGATCTTTGGTTCCAACCACCGTGTCTTTGTGTGACCCAGAAAAGGTGAACGGATGGACTCTACATGCCTGGTTCCCACTGTGAAGCATGGAGGAGGAGGTGTGATGGTGTGGGGGTGCTTTGCTGGTGACACAGTTGGGGATTTATTCAAAATTGAAGGCATACTGATCCAGCATGGCTACCACAGCATCTTGCAGCGGCATGCTATTCCATCCGGTTTGCGTTTAGTTGGACCATCATTTATTTTTCAACAGGACAATGACCCCAAACACACCTCCAGGCTGTGTAAGGGCTATTGGACTAAGAGGAAGAGTCATGGGGTGCTATGCCAGATGACCTGGCCTCCACAGTCACCAGACCTGAACCCAATCGAGATGGTTTGGGGTGAGCTGGACCGCAGAGTGAAGTCAAAAGGGCCAACAAGTGCTAAGCATCTCTGGGAACTCCTTCAAGATTGTTGGAAGACCATTTCCGGTGACTACCTCTTGAAGCTCATCAAGAGAATGCCAAGAGTGTGCAAAGCAGTCATCAAACCAAAAGGTGGCTACTCTGAAGAACCTAGAATATAAGACATATTTTCAGTTGTTTCACACTTTTTTTGTTAAGTATATAATTCCACATGTGTTAATTCATAGTTTTGATGCTTTCAGTGTGAATGTACAATTTTCAAAGTCATGAAAATCCAGAAAAATCTTTAAATGAGAAGGTGTGTCCAAACTTTTTTCTGTACTGTATATACACACACATATATATACTGTATATATACACACACATATATATATATATATATATATATACACACACACACATATATATATATATATATATATATATATATATTGTATATATACACAACACATATATATATTGTGTATATATACACACACACACATATATATATATACTGTATATAGACACACACACATATATACTGTATATAGACACACACACATATATACTGTATATACACACACACATATATATATTGTATATAGACACACACATATATATATATATATATATATATACTGTATATACACACACATATATATATATACTGTATATATACACACACACAAATATATAGCAACAGGGCCCCGCTGCGTCCTCTGTGTCTCTGTACAGATATAAGTGTAACACGTACTGGATCCAGCACAGGTGACAGTCTGCCATAGAGCTGACGTGCAGTACATACACTGTGTTATGGGGGCGCTCACCTGTGCGGACCCCGCTCTCCGGCCGCTACTTCTTTGCTCATATAAGGTCTCATTCTGCCATTAAACAATTCGGTTGTCATGGCAGCGGGGGTGGGGCGTTGGTAGGGGGCGTGTCTGGTATAGGGCAGATTGGGGCGGGGCTGTCATGCAGTGCTTGTCTCATCCCTGTAATTTCCTGCTGATGCCACCTGGTGGACAGCATTGGTCAGTACACGCTGAGAATGCTACATTTGCATTGTACTGTGGGAGCTGCTGGTACTACTGGTGCTTCCTGACTGCTGTCCCTATGAGGTATGCAGTATGTCACATGGTGGGGGAGGAACATTTTATATATGTATATGCACTGCTCAAAAAATAAAGGGAACTGTGCGGCCCTCCAAACAAATGCCACCCCACACCATTACTGACCCACTACCAAACCGGTCATGCTGAGGGATGTTGCAGGCAGCAGATCGCTCTCCACGGCGTCTCCAGACTCTGTCACGTCTGTTACATGTGCTCAGTGTGAACCTGCTTTCATCTGTGAAGAGCACAGGGCGCCAGTGGCGACTTTGCCAATCCTGGTGTTCTGTGGCATTTCTTTGGATGGCCGCACAGCCCTCCTTGTGCTCGGCAGAGGTAGCCTGACTGCCATTAGGTACCGAGATGAGATCCTCAGACTGGCGACTTTGCCAATCCTGGTGTTCTGTGGCATTTCTTTGGATGGCCGCACAGCCCTCCTTGTGCTCGGCAGAGGTAGCCTGACTGCCATTAGGTACCGAGATGAGATCCTCAGACCCCTTGTGAGACCATATGCTGGTGCAGTTGGCCCTGGGTTCCTCCTAATGCCGGACAATGCCAGACCTCATGTGGCTGGAGTGTGTCAGCAGTTCCTGCAAGATGAAGGCATTGAAGCTATGGACTGGCCCGCCCGTTCCCCAGACCTGAATCCGGGACACATCTGGGACATCATGTCTCGCTCCATCCATAAAACGGACAAACAACACAAATATTGGTTCTATCTTTTACACATTTGGGGTAGCCCTTAAGAGGGCCATTGGGTCAAAGAGAGAGAGAGAAGAGAGAGGGGAGGGAGAGAAGAGAGAGGGAAGGGAGAGATACCGGGAGATACCAAGAGAGGGAAAAAAGAGAGACCCAACCAGTGCAAGGCTAAGCCGGGCAGGCGGCAGCGGCTATTTATACCCACTGCTGATCTCTGATTGGTGGAAAATCTGGGTATGGCTGCTCTGATTGGTGGAAAAACTGGGTGTGGCTGCTCTGTGATTGGTCAGCATTATGACCTCACAGTGGCGATGACTCATACCTCCTGGGTGGTTGTTTTTAATGTATTTTTTGTTGTAACATTTTGTATGGCTGTTTGGTGCAGGGGGTGGGGTCGGGAGTATTTTAACCCCTGCACACCCCCATGACCATATGCCTCGACCCGTAGAAGCGTGATAGACACGCGAAACGGCCGTCGTCCGCAAAAGGCGCCGCTTCCCTGTATTTTTAATGGAAATGGAATAAAAGAAGATTTTATTAAATCGGTGTGCCACCTCGCTTTCTTCATGTATGAGTAGTATAATAATGATGATTTATCCTGGGGATGGGTTATCAATATCAGATCGGTGGGGCTCCGACACGCGGCACCGGCTCTACCCATCAGCTGATTGCAGCGCTCAAGTGTAAATAGTGTGAAGATTGAACATCACAGCTCCATTCACTGTACTGTGGGTCCTGCAGATCAGCTAATATTCATGTAATAGGAGCTGATCTGCAGCACCAGGGAGCGGCCACTACAGAGTGAACAGATCAGTGATTTTTCAGCTCCTCAACACTGTTTACATCTGACCTCGGCCGAAGCTGCAAACAGCTGATTAGTGGAGGTGCCGTGTGCCGGACCACCACAAATCTGATATTAATGAGCTAACCAGGGGATAAGCCATCAAAATGTTTGTCCTGGAAAATCCCTTTAAGGCCCACCTGCACATAATAAATATATATATATATATATATATATATATATATATATATATATATAGCAAAGAGTGGGAAGGGGTTAATCACAGGCTCATAAAACGGACAAACAACACAAATATTGGTTCTATCTTTTACACATTTGGGGTAGCCCTTAAGAGGGCCGTTGGGTCAAAGAGAGAGAGAGGGGAGGGATAGATACCGGGAGATACCAAGAGAGAGAAAAAGAGAGAGACCCAACCAGTGCAAGGCTAAGCCGGGCAGGCGGCAGCAGCTATTTATACCCACTGCTGATCTCTGATTGGTGGAAAATCTGGGTGTGGCTGCTATTTATACCCACTGCTTATCTCTGATTGGTGGAAAATCTGGGGGTGCCTGCTCTGTGATTGGTGGAAAATCTGGGCATGGCTGCTCTGTGATTGGTCAGCATTATGACCTCACAGTGGCGATGACTCATACCTCCTGGGTGGTTCTTCTGGGCAATTCTGTTTTCTGATTGGTGGAAATTCTAATCAGCATTATGACCTCACAGTGGCCGTGACTCATGTTTCATGGACTGTTCTATCTGGGTGACCTGAAACATGCTGATCTCTGATTGGTTGAAATTCAAGTCATCTTCATGACATCACAATCAAGAAGAATGAATATCCAATTTACTTAATATAAATGACCAGCAATGCTGTTCTCTTAATGGTGGAAATTCAAGTCATCTTCATGACATCACAATCAGCATGTTATTACTGCCGATATGTCCAATTTTTTTCCTAAATTTCCTACGTTTGTCCTAATTTATTAGCACATATATACCACTCATTCCTACAATCAAAGGATCAGGAAACCCCTCTGAAATCAATATCCTACAATTTACCCCAACAGCAAAAAAACAACTATACACAAAATACCAAAAGGTATATCAGATTATTAATGAGCAAATAAAAGACACATAAAAATAATTTTTAGAAATGTGTAGAAAAAATGCTGTAAAGTAAGAACGCTTCAAAAATAGAAATGTTAATGATCTATTTAATCAATTAACAAAATACAAGTGAATGAACAAACGAAAAATCTAGATCCAATCAATATTTGGTGTGACCAACTTTTCACTTTAAAACAGCGTCAATTCTTCTAGGTACACCTGCGCAAAGTCAGGGATTTTGTAATAATGCAGTCAGGTGTCTGGTCATACACCATGGCAAGACTGAGCAAGAATACACAAGGAAGTTATACTACATCAGCAAGGTCTCTAAGGCACAAATTTCAAAGCAGATTGAGGGTTCAAGATGTGTCATTCAAGCACTAGTGAAGAAGCACAAGAAAATGTGCAAGGTTGAGGTCAATAGATGCAGTGGTCGGCCAAGGAAACTTAGTGCAGCAGATGTATGACACATTATGGTTACTTTCCTTCAAAAGCGGAAGATGTCCAGCAGTGCCATCAGCTCAGAACTGGCAGCAACCAGTGGGACTCAGCTTCACTCATCTACTGTTCAGAGAAGACTGGCCAGAAGTGGTCTTCATAGCAGAATTATGGTGAAAAAGCCATATCTTCCACATCAAAACAAGGCCAAGTGACGCTGAGTCACTGCATTAAAACAGAGAAAACGGGGAAGGAGGGGGGGGGGATTGGCAAGTTGTGCGCGGTTGAGCCAAAATATGAAAAATGTGGTTGTTACTGTAGGGAGTTTGTTCACTGAAGGGCTGGAGAGCAGAACAATAATGAGTGTCTGTGGTCAATAGTGATGCATAACCACGGTGAAGGGTCCTGTAAGTTTGGGGCTGCATTTCAGCAAATGGAGTTGGGAATTGGGTCAGACCTCATGCTATAACATTTTCCCCCATCATGGGCTCCTCTCTGGCATATTGTCCCTATTCTGGCATAATTTCCCTCATTCTGGTTTAAGACATCGCTGTTTCCTCCGCTGCACCTCCTGCATTCTTCAATATCCAGATCCATATTCCAGTTTGTCTTCTCTTCTGCACTACGTGAGTCCACAATCAACTGAGGAATGCCTACGTCTGCTTACTATCCTTATTTCTGTTTGCATATTACTGTACCTAAGTAAACTTGGACTATCGTTAACGTTTACATACCCTAATAGTAATGAAGGCCGTGCCTTACAGATTAGGTTCTAAGAAGTGTTGTTTGGAATGAACTTACCTTCATAAACTGTTTGCTGTGATCTTTTGCACTTGAGTTTAAAATAGACTTTCACACTACTCTTGTCTCAGTCTCTGCTTTTTTCGCCATTGGACTTCAGGGTATCTACTAACATCGTAACAGGCAGTTCCTTTGAGCTCATGATTCTCATTTGGTCTGACATGCACTGTGAGCTGTGAGGTCTTATATAGACAGGTGTGTGCCTTTCCAAATCAAGTCCTATCAGTTTAATTAAACACAGCTGGACTCCAATGAAAGAGTAGAACCATCTCAAGGAGGATCACAAGGAAATGGACAGCATGTGACTTAAATATGAGCAAAGGGTCTGAATATTTATGACCATGTGATATTTCAGTTTTCCTTTTTTAATAAATTTGCAAAAATTTCTACATTTCTGTTTTTTTTCAGTCAAGATGGGGTGCAGAGTGTACTTTAGTGAGAAAAAAAAATGAACTTTTTAGAATTTACCAAATGGCTGCAATGAAACAAGGAGTGAAAAATGTAAAGGGGTCTGAATACTTTCCGTACCCACTGTATATAGTACTCAATGGGTGTGGCCTGCCTCTGATTGAGAAGTGCTTCTTCCGGCAGTCTGAATAAGGGTCTATCGTTAGGGGTGTGACTAATTTGTTTTCACTTAAGGTGATATATGTCCCGCTTTTAATGAGATTTAATAACATTTGTATTTTAGGGTTTCTATTATAATTCTGGGATTTCCTAATTTGTTTATAGAATTTTTGAATTGCATAACACATAGGATAAGGATAATAGGTTTAGTATATGAGATAGGAAATAGTTATTGATAGAACTAGTGCAGTGGATGGGCACTAGTGTTAATAAAAAGAGGGGCATTTCCTGATAGTGTGCGCCATGTCCCATGATTTGGGAATCTTACAGACCATATTGCACTATCATTAAGTTGCTGTTTTGTTGCTATGCAGTTAGGTTTTCCTTTCTTATAAGTTTGTCCTTTGTCTCTCCCTGTCTCTCTCAGATGTAGCTGTGATGTCAGTAACCCCTCCCTTCTTCTCCATTCTTCTTCCTCATTCACCATTTTCAGCCATGTTAGAAGCTTATGTGCTTCCAGCCCGTTTCTAAAAAAGTCTTTTTACCTGCTGTACATTTGCACATCATCGAGTATTCTGCTAGAAAATAAATCTTCTTCTGAATCTTCAACAATGTGCTTCTTGCAGTCGAGTTAAACTATCTGAAGACATCACTATGTCTGAGTACGGTAAAGAGACAGCCTAGAAACGGTGTCTCACAGCGCCCTATGCTTGCAGCTTAGTCATGGAGTCAGAATAGTGTGAGTTCAGTGAGAGTTAGTGAAGTGCATAGTGAAGGTGAAGTTCAGGTGCGGTGGGCTGCTAGGGGCAGCATGTGTCACTTGTTCCAGGCAGTGGGAGGCATTACTGGGATCCAGAGCAATCGCTCCAGTCACGTCCAGAGCCTAAGGTCTGGTATAGGAGCTGCCGGATACTTTGTGTACTCTGAAGTACAAAGGAAGATGGACAGGGACCTGCATAGATGGAAGTTGAAGGCCAGTCCCGGGTGCACTGCAGAGGTGGACGAGAAATACAGGATGAGCTAGCAACAGGGCTGAAGAGGAGTTATGCTAAGAAGGAGGATAATGTGAATTGCTGTGCCTTATCCTGTCTGTACCCACCTGATGAACTAGAACTGTCAAGTATATGTTTGACTGTTACAAAGAACTTTGTGTCCCCTAAATTGTGTGCGGCGGCTTCTGAGGAAAGAAGCCTGAAGGCAGTGGAGGCCTGCGGCCTACAAGAGAATGTGCTGCACCCCACACCCTAGACCACACTGGGACTGGGACACCCATTGTCTGTAAAGTGCCAGAGCGAAATCAGACAGACGTTCAGTCACGACTACCGCTCTGTGCCACTTTACAAGATGAGTGATAAGGGAACTTCTCGATCAGAAGAGAAGAGGAAATAATGGTCGCTGCCCAAACTGTGACAAGAACAGGACCACAATGTGTGTCACCCTGGCCTGGATGCCACAAATGTATAATAAAGCTGTGTCTGAGAGCAAAGGGGAGGTCCTCTAGTCAAGGGCCATTAGCATGCAATACCTCCTGTCACAGGCCAGTAGGGGGAGCAGGCTGCCCCTATAAAAGCTGGAACTGGGGGCAGGGTTAGAGAGAACTGGACAACCTGTCTCTGGATTGAGAGGTGTCCCAGAGCCGGGACAGACAGTTGTGTTGCAGCCTAAGAGGACGTGTGGCAGTAGGAGAGCCACGAGCCAGCGACAAAAGGCGAAGTGAGTCTGTCCTGGCAGATAAAGAAACTAATCTTCCAGACTTTGGTGTCTGAGGCTGTGAGGATTCCACATCCTACAGCAGATAACCAGTCCGCAGGGGACTGTATGTTCCTTGGCCTAAGAAGCCCGGAGGCTCCGCCATAGCAGAAGGGACCAACAGAGCCGTACCAGGCCGGGAGTAGCAAGGGACCCAAGTTGCAAGCCATACGGGCGAGAGGACACGGTGAGCTCAGGAACGTGAGCTGTTACATTACCAGAAGGGAAATAGCCAGAAGGAGCACAGAGAGCACGGTAGGCCGACACCCTCATCTTGACCAGGGCCAGCTTCCCACTTGCTCTCAGACATCCAGGCCCCCTCCTAGCCGGGCCTGTTTCTGGGTCGTTTTACCTGTTCTAATAAAGACCCTGAACTGTGTAAGAGGCCTCCGTTTCCTGGCTAACGCGGTTGGAATCATCCCCTCCATCATCCATCATACACTGCCCTGGGGCCCTACTCTTCCCGTGGGGAGTTGTACTATTCGGAGCTGCACATTTACATCTGCCCCAGAGGTCTGCACTGCAGCGGCGGTTAGCACTGACCACAATCCACGGGTGGCGTAGTCGGACATTACTTAAAACTTATAAAGGACTGCCACTGGCCTGACCACCCTAAGCCACGGACCGGGTTGCCACCACTACCCCCATCGTCTCCCTATTGCCCGGCTCCGAGTGTCCCACGGCCCAGGGGGTGAGTCAGCTTTGGCGTAGTCGGCAGGATTGTAACCAACCCGCCACAAACGGGT
Source organism: Phyllobates terribilis (assembly GCF_046119375.1). Classification (NCBI taxonomy): domain Eukaryota; kingdom Metazoa; phylum Chordata; class Amphibia; order Anura; family Dendrobatidae; genus Phyllobates; species Phyllobates terribilis. The sequence goes on from NW_027362836.1 coordinate 5,135,548, forward strand.
ATTGCGTGCCTGAAAAAGACTGTACACGTACCTGAAGAAGAGTTTTTCCACCACCCGGAGCCGTTTCCCGCCATTTTCAACCGTCTCCCGCCATCTTCCGTCGGTTCCCGCCATCTTCAGCCATTTTCCTGCCAACGGATGCCATCTTCAGGACGCTGCGCGGGAAGAGGAGGGGCGTGGACGTCCAAACCGCGCGAGACCCGAATCTCCGCCCCACGCACCGACGCTGCGTAAGGTCCTGGAAGGGAGAGAGAGCGACGCTGACGTCATCAGGACGCGACGCAGGTCCTCGTCCGGAGCAGCACCAGCGGAGTCGCGGCCTACAGAAGAGGATCGTCAGAAGGTAGACCACGCTTAACTAGGGGGGAGGAAGATGTCGGACACTGAGGCGCCCACTACCACCAGCACAGCTGCAGCAGCGGTGATGCCATTTTCCCTGCCCTACGTCAATGGAGGGCCTGGTTGCCTAAGTATTCAGGGGAGCCCCATGCCCTAACTGACTTTAAGGAAAGGCTGTACAGTTTGTTCCAAGTTTACCCCCTGACAGAGGAACAGAAGATTAGCATACTGACAGGGCAGTTAACTGGCACAGCCCAGCGGGAGGTAAAGTAATGGCCCGCTGAGGAGAAAAGGACCGTAAAGGACATTCTGGCCCGGCTGCGGGGTACCTTTGATACACGTACCTCCGCTGAAATTAAAATGCGGTTCTACGGATGTAAGCAGCGGGCACAGGACAGCATCAGAGACTATGCCCTAAATTTGCAGGAAGCCTTGAGAGCGATCAAACAAGCTGACCCTGGCAGCGTGCAGGATACGGATAAGCTACTAACAGAACAGTTCATAGAAGGTCTGCTGTCTAGCGCCCACAGGACCCAGCTGCGCCTCATGTTCTTTCAGAACCCTGATCTGACCTTTGCCCAATTCAAGGACAGGGCCATAAGGGTGCTCCGTGAACCCGCAACAAGTGGCGCTATAAACCCCCGGCGCCCTGCTCTCACCTACCACCAGAAGGCGGCGCCCTCCTCTGTGGACTCTGTGGGGGACGATGCACAGGCCCTGAACCAAGCCCCGTCGAAAGATCTGCATCACCAAGTCCAGGAGCTGACCAGGAGCGTTGCGGCATTGACCAGGACCGTCCAGGCGTTACAAGTGGACCCGTCAAGACCCATCGAGTTGGCTTCAAGTCCGGAGAATGTCCCGTGGCGTCGACAGAGGAGGACCCCGTCGTTCCGAGGGAGGCCCACAGATCGCTACGCAGAGGATGGACAGCCCATTTGCCGTCGATGCAACCAGCCCGGACACATTTCCAGGTACTGTAATTTAAACGGGTCCAACCTGGGGCAGAGAGCCAACCCCCAGGCATAAGATCACCAGGCCCTTATAATTGGCGTGATAAGTACGTTGGGGGGGGCGCCCGGTTTTACCCGTGGTGCTGAACGGTATCCCCATGAGCGCCTTGCTGGATACCGGGTCGCAAGTAACTACTATCCCTTATGTACTTTTTAAGCAGTATTGGACTGATGCTGATATAACACGGTACCCAGACAGTGACTTGAGCATCATCGCCAGTAATGGCTTGCCCGTGCCGCAGATGGGGTTCAAGGAAATGACCATTAAAATTGGTAAAGTTGAACTACCGGCACAGGGAGTGATTATTGTGGACATTGACCGTCGTGAAAGTCACCCTAAAATAACTGTGGGTACTAACGTGATTGAAAATTGTCTTTCAGAGGTAATTGTAATTCTACAACAGGTGGCAGTGAATGCTAGTTCCAGCCAACAGAGAGTCCTCAACAAGGAGATAAAAGCCCTGATGAGACGGCAGCAGGTAGAACTGTCTGGTGGTGAGATCGGTAGCGTAAGACTGAGTGACCCATTCCCCATTTCCATGCCTCCCAAAAGTGAAATGATGATCTGGTGTCGGACTGCAATCGGGTTGAGAGGTAGAGACTACCAAGCCATGGTAGAACCCGTGTACTCAGACAGCAGGCCCACCATTTTGACAGCCTGGGGGGTGGTTGATGTCCGTCATGGGAGGGTGCCCGTTCACATTCTCAACATTGGGGAGAGGGAGGTACACTTACCCAGGTACGCTACACTTGCCAAACTGTTTGCTGTTGAGCACAAAGCTATCAGGGCCGTGGAACCTTTGCCTCCCTCTCCACAGGCGGAGAGTAATGGCTCCCAGAAACAAAAGGAGGACTGGTGCCAGAAACTCCATGTGGGTGCTGACTCCACTCCCCTGCACCAAAAACAAGGAGTCTACCGGGTGGTACAGGAGTACGAGAGAGTCTTTAGTAAGCACCCGCTAGACTTCGGCAGAGTAAAAGGGATAGAACACCACATCCCCACAGGGAGCCACCCACCAATAAAAGAGAGACACAGGCCTGTACCCCCTGCACATTATCAGAACGCCAAAGGTATGCTGCGGGAAATGAAAGAAGCTGGGGACATTAGAGATAGCTGTAGCCCCTGGGCAGCCCCCCTGGTTCTGGTAAAAAAGAAAGACGGCACCATGAGAATGTGCGTGGACTATAGACAAATCAACCGTATCACCCACAAAGACGCATATCCGCTGCCTAGAATAGAAGAGTCTTTAGCCGCACTAAAATCAGCTAACTTCTTTTCTACTTTGGACCTTACTAGCGGGTACTGGCAGGTTCCTGTGGCAGAGGCTGACAAGGAGAAGACCGCCTTCACCACCCCGATGGGACTGAGCGAGTTCAACTGTATGCCCTTCGGGCTCTGGAACGCACCAGGGACCTTCCAGAGGCTGATGGAATGCTGTCTAGGGCACCGAAACTTCGAGACTGTCCTCCTTTACCTGGACGACGTGATCGTCTATTCGAAGACTTACGAGCACCATCTAAAGCACCTGGCCGAGGTGTTCGAAGCCCTGGCAGGCTATGGCCTGAAGGTGAAACCATCAAAGTGTCACCTGTTGAAACCGAAGGTCCAGTACCTAGGGCACGTGGTAAGTGCGGAAGGAGTAGCCCCCGACCCTGAGAAGGTCACGGCAATCAAGAGCTGGCCAAGCCCTTCGAACATCAAGGAAGTGAGGCAATTCCTCTGGTTGGTAGGCTACTACCGAAGGTTCATCCCCGGGTTCACTAAGATGGCAGCTCCTATGCAGGACTTCCTGATAGGACAGTCTAAGTCCAGAAGCCAAAAGCCACCCTTCAAGTGGGATAAACCGGAAGAGGAGTCCTTCCGTCAGTTGAAGATGGCCCTCACAGGGGATGAGATCCTGGCCTACCCTGATTATGGCCAGCCTTTTATTCTCCACACAGACGCCAGTAATGTGGGACTGGGAGCCGTACTGTCACAAAACCAACAGGGCAGAGAAAGAGTGATCGCGTACGCCAGTCGGAAGCTGAGGCCCACCGAGAGGAACCCGGAGAATTACAGCTCCTTCAAGCTAGAATTCTTGGCGGTGGTGTGGGCCCTAACGGAACGCTTCAAGCATTACCTGACCTCCGCAAAGTTCACTGTGTACACGGACAACAACCCGTTAACACACCTAGACAGTGCAAGACTTGGTGCCCTGGAACAGCGGTGGATGGCCCGTCTCTCCAATTATGACTTCGTGATCAAGTACCGGGCAGGCAAAACCAATGCCAACGCTGATGCCCTATCGAGAATGCCTCACTTACCTGAAGGTGACGAAGACCCAGAAGAGCTGGAGGAGGTAGAACTCCCCGCGTTTCACCGGTATGGGGCCGCTCAATACTCCCACCGCGTGAAGGAGGAAGATTTAACAACCGTTATGATCAATCCCCTACCTCACCACAGCTGGGCCGAGACCCAAGATAGTGACCCTGCAATCCGCCTGGTGAAAGATCTGCTGACCCAGGAAGATGCCCGCTTAGATCCGGATGCTCCAGAGGAAGCCAAGCAGCTATGGAAAGAGAAGAGCAAGCTGTTCCTCTATGAAGGCAAGCTGTACAGAAGACTTGTCAACCACCGGACACAAGAGCTGACCTGGCAAGTCGTGGTCCCAAGGCGGGATGCAGCTATGGTCCTGCGGGCTTACCATGACAGAGCGGGGCACTTCGGTTGGAAGAAACTGGAGTTCCTGCTAAGAGGACGGCTCTTTTGGGTCGGCATGAGAGGGGCTGTAGAGAAGTGGTGCAGGGACTGTGGCCCTTGTAACTTAAGGAGAAAAGACCGCACCAGCCAGAAGACACACTTGAAGCCCATCGTCACCCAGCAGCCTCTTGAGCTGGTAGCTCTGGACCACGTCAAATTGGCTCCAAGCCGGTCAGGATACATCTACGCCCTGACAATCGTGGACCACTATTCCCGTTTTCTAGTGGTGGTCCCGGTAAAAGACTTGACAGCCCAAACGGCGGCCAGAGCCTTCCAGCAATACTTCTGCCGTCCACACGGGTATCCGGAACAGGTCCTGACGGACCAGGGTCCAGCGTTCGGAGCTGAAATCTTGCAAGAGTTCTGCAACCTCTATGGCTGTAAGAAGATTCGGACAACGCCTTACCGCCCACAAACCAATGGGATGTGTGATTAAATGAACAATATAGTCATTGATCTCCTGAAGACGTTGCCCCTGGAGGAATGCAGCCTGTGGCCAGAAAAACTGCCGGACCTGATAGACTTATACAACCATATCCCGGTGAACGCTACAAACTGCACCCCGGCTTACCTGATGCGAGCCAGACCAGGTAAGCTGCCCCTAGATCTGGAGATGGGAGTCCTAACACCTGAGGACACCTCCCTGGATGCGGACTGGGATTCGGAGAGGCGACTGCAGTACAAGAATGTACAGGAGAGTGTGGAGAAGAGCCTGGCCCAGGTGAGAGAAAGGCAAGAAAGACTCTTCAACCAACACGCCCCTGCTGGTCCCCTAGAACCTGGTGAGCAGGTCCTGAAGCGAAAGAGAAGGCTACATAAGATGGACGACCAGTGGGAAAGGGAACCCTACACCGTACTGCAGTCTGATCATGACAACTCGAAGGTGTGCGTGATCACCAAGGATGGAGGAGAAACCACTAGTACCGTCTCCAGAGACCACCTAAAAAGGTGCCCCGAACAACTCCGTAGTGCAGAAGAGGATCAAAGTGACCTTGAACCCGCAGAGGACAAGGAAGAAATGATCAGCACCGTTCTCTGAGAGTTCCCTCAGTCCTGGACTCGAATAAACGATGCCATAGTGGTACCCGTCCTGCATTTCCTGCAACCGGCTCAGCAACAACCTACACCAGAGCCGGAAGGTGAAGAAGAGCAAGCAGTTCCAGAGGCAGAAGAGCCTGTACCAGCAGCCCAGGAGAATCAACCCTCTGCTGACAGTGAGCCTGCCATGCCTGCGATGAGCCAAAGGACCCGTAGACAGCTGCCTGCCCTACCTGTACACCAAGCTGGTAGCTCTACCCCTAACGCTAGTGAAGAAAACCAGGTTGGTCCACCACCAGACAGTGGGTTACGCACGTCAACCAGAAGCACAAAGGGGCAGATACCCGCTCGCTGGAGAATATAGGGTGCACTAAAACGGTAAATAACCCTGTTGCCAAGTGTTGAAATGTTTGCAAATTTACATGCATGATTAGTAATTGTGTATTTCAGTTTCTTACAGTTACCGTACGGACTCAAAGGTTATGGACTTTTAATAACCGGGACTTTGTATGGACTGCGTTCGGAGCCTGACCAAGGAATGAACTAAGACTGTAAAGGACTTGGGGCTAGGACAGACCCCCACCTGGTTAAGGCTCCCCGTTGTGTTGGTGAAAATGGACACCCGGTCACAGACCACACTGTGACCTTAAGAACTCAATCTGTGCGTCACTTGCCTGATAATGTTTTATGGTCATGCATATGATCTTTGTTTATTGTTTAGTCCCGGAGTACAAAATTTTACTAGGGGGGAATGTGTCACCCTGGCCTGGATAACACAAATGTATAATAAAGCTGTGTCTGAGAGCAAGGGGGAGGTCCTCTAGTCAAGGGCCATTAGCATGCAATACCTCCTGTCACAGGCCAGTAGGGGGAGCAGGCTGCCCCTATAAAAGCTGGAACTGGGGGCAGGGTTAGAGAGAACTGGACAACCTGTCTCTGGATTGAGAGGTGTCCCAGAGCAGGGACAGACAGTTGTGTTGCAGCCTAAGAGGACGTGTGGCAGTAGGAGAGCCATGAGCCAGCGACAAAAGGCGAAGTGAGTCTGTCCTGGCAGATAAAGAAACTAATCTTCCAGACTTTGGTGTCTGAGGCTGTGAGGATTCCACATCCTACAGCAGATAACCAGTCCGCAGGGGACTGTATGTTCCTTGGCCTAAGAAGCCCGGAGGCTCCGCCACAGCAGAAGGGACCAGCAGAGCCGTACCAGGCCGGGAGTAGCAAGGGACCCAAGTTGCAAGCCATAAGGGCGAGAGGACACGGTGAGCTCAGGAATGTGGGCTGTTACATTACCAGAAGGGAAATAGCCAGAAGGAGCACAGAGAGCACGGTAGGCCGACACCCTCACTCTGACCAGGGCCAGCTTCCCACTTGCTCTCAGACATCCAGGCCCCCTCCTAGCCGGGCCTGTTTCTGGGTCGTTTTACCTGTTCTAATAAAGACCCTGAACTGTTTAAGAGGCCTCCGTTTCCTGGCTAATGCGGTTGGAATCATCTCCTCCATCATCCATCATACACTACCCTGGGGCCCTACTCTTCCCGTGGGGAGTTGTACTATTCGGAGCTGCACATTTACATCTGCCCCAGAGGTCTGCACTGCAGCGGCGGTTAGCACTGACCGCAATCCACGGGTGGCGTAGTCGGACATTACTTAAAACTTATAAAGGACTGCCACTGGCCTGACCACCCTGAGCCACGGACCGGGTTGCCACCACTACCCCCATCTTCTCCCTATTGCCCGGCTCCGAGTGCCCGAGAGCAAATACATTAAATCACTAGCAGACAGTGCAGTTATCAAACAATAAAAAATAGACAGGATTCAAATGCAAGCAACATAATGTCAGAACTGATATACACATTAAGTGACTAGATTCCCTGGATAGCTAAATTCGCTGCTGAGGCCAGAACATGGGCTGCCCAGCACTATTTAAGTGCAACCCATGAAGATAGACACTCTAATTTACAAGGCCATAACATATAGGTGCATCTCACAAAATTAGAATATCATCAAAAAGTTAATTTATTTCAGTTCTTCAATGCAAAAAGTGAACCTCATATATTATATAGAGTCATTGCAAACACAGTGATCTATTTCAAGTGTTTATTTCTGTTAATGTCGATGATTATGGCTTACAGCCAATGAAAACACAAAAGTCATTAACTCAGTAAATTAAAATAATTAACAAAAAACACCTGCAAAGACTTCCTAAGCATTTAAAAAGGTCCCTTAGTCTGTTTCAGTAGGCTCCACAATCATGGTGAAGACTGCTGACTTGACAGATGTCCAGAAGGCAGTCATTGACACACTCCACAAGGTCCCAGAGTTCCAATTTTCATTTGAAATCAAGGTCCCAGAGTCTGGAAGAAGAGTGGAGAGGCCACGATCCAAGCTGCTTGAGGTCTAGTGTGAAGTTTCCACAATCAGTGATGGTTTGGGGAGCCATGTCATGTGCTGGTGTAGGTCCACTGTGTTTTTTCAACACCAAAGTCAGCGCAGCCGTCTACCAGGAAATTTTAGAGCATTTCATGCTTCCCTCCGCCACAGTATCATAGCTACCAGGGCGGCAAAGGGGCGGTGGCCCCGGGCCCCTCGCTCTTAGGGGGCCCATCCAGGGCTACGCCAGTGTAACTGTATCTGGCATGCCCCTGGTGCCAGCATCGGGCCCCACCGCCCGTCACCGCCGCAAGTTTACTGATGAGAGAGGGAGCGCGGATCTCTCTCCCATTAGTCCCTTCTGTGACTGACGTCTCTGGCATCATCACTTGGCGCCCGGCCCGCTGTGCTGAAGATGTGTGCGGGCTGGGTGCTCTGAGCAGCGAGGGAACCAGGAGGAGAGGTGAGTACCGTTTATTTATTTTTTGCCGGGTGGGGGGCGGCATTATATTACAGACTCTGCCTATGGGAAGGGGGAGGTGCATTATACTACAGACTCTGCCTATGGGGGGCATTATACTACAGACTCTGTTTATGAGCAGGGGAGGGCATTATACTACAGACTCTGCCTATGGGGGGGACATTGTACTACAGACTCTGCCTATAAGAGGGGGAGCATTATACTACAGACTCTGCCTATGGGGGGTGCATTTTACTACAGACTCTGCCTATAGGTGGGGCATTATACTACAGACGCTGCCTATGAGATGGGGGGGCATTATACCACAGACTCTGCCTATGAGATGGGGGGGCATTATACTACAGATTCTGCCTATGAGGAAGGGGGGGGCATTATACTACAGACTCTGCCTATGAGGAGGGGGGAGCATTATACTACAGACTCTGCCTATGGGGGGGGCATTATACTGCAGACTCTGCCTATGGGGGGGCATTATACCACAGACTCTGCCTATGATGATGGGTGGAGCATTATACTACAGACTCTGCCTATGGGGGGGAGCTTTATACTACAGACTCTGTCAATGGGGGGAGCATTTTACTACAGACTCTGCCTATAGGGGCGCATTATACTATACGAAGGACTATGGGGAGTGCATTATACTATATTGAGGACTATCTGGTGCATTATACTATGGGGGGCATTATACTACAGACTCTGCCTATGGGGGTGCATTATACTATATGAAGGACTATGGGGAGTGCATTATACTATATTGAGGACTATCTGGTGCATTATACTATATGTAGGCTATTTATACAGTGTGGGAGATAATGTGGGTTCTTTGAACAGTGTGGGGGCCATCATACAGTGTGGGAGATAATGTGGGATCTTTGTATGGTGTGGAGGCCATCATACAGTGTTGGAGCCATCAGCTTGGGGGCTACTAAGGGGTCAGTATACTGTGTGGGGGTACTATACAGTGAGGGGGAATTATATAGTGAATAGGAGAACATCATACTGGTTAGAGCGGAGCTCTACATGGGGGGGAGACTCAGGACATTATTAAATCTTAGGTGGGCACTTATTGTTATAGGGGAACTCAGGTTATCGTGACTGTCGAAGGGGCACTATTACTTTGTAGGGTGCACAATGTGGGCACTGTTTTCTAGGACACTTGCACACGGCATTACTTTATTTTAGAGGTTTGTTTTACCATCTAGAGGGCACACAGTAGGTGCAGTAATAGGGACACATTTTGCAGCAGAGGCTCAGTATTGGGGTATCAGCAGGATGAGAAGTTTGTGCAGGTTGGGGATAGATGTGGTCAGTGCCTGAAATGTAAGGAGTCAAATGTGTCTTTGTTGTGATCTCTGTATACCTGAGACTCTGAGCCCTGGCTGGAGAAGTTGTCGTGTCGGTCTGGGCCAGATGGAAAAGACGGGAAAAGTGAACAATTTAATCAGAAAGAACGTCAGCTGTAAGGTACTATATATAACTGAGCTGTGATCTCTTATATGTTCTGCAGGACTGGCATCTATCAATATATGTCACCATATGGCGGTAATATCAGTGCTGGTCTTTGTATAGAGATTATTTTTAGTAACAGCGCGGTCATCTGCTGAGGTTTTCCTACATCCACTATCTGGGTGCGCCGCTATAGTTGTAATCAGGGTTACCTGGTTAGAGGCCCACTCAGAAGTTTCGGCCCCCTGAACCAAAACCTTAGCTACGCCAAGCTTTTTGGAGATGGAAATGTCATTTTCCAGCAGGACTTGGCCCCTGTCCACACTGACAAAAGTACTAAAACCTGGTTTACACACAACAGTATCACTGTGCTTGATTTGCAGCAAACTCGCCTGACCTTAACCCCATAAAGAATCTATGGGGTATTGTCAAGAGGAAAATGAGAGACACCAGACCCAACAATGCAGACGAGCTGAAGGCTTCTATCAAAGCCACCTGGGCTTCCATAACCCCTCAGCAGTGCCACAGGCTGATCCCTCCATGCCACATTGCCGCATTGATGCAGTAATTGATGTAAAAGGATTCCCGACCAAGTATTGAGGGCATTTATTGAACATACATTTCAGTAGGATAACATTTTGGATTTTGAAAACATTTTTCAAGCTGTTGTTATAAGGTATTCTAATTAATTGAAATAATGACTTTTGAGTTTTCATTGGCTGTAAGCCATAATCATCAACATTAACAGAAATAAACACGTGAAATAGATCACTCTGTGTGTAATGGCTCTATATAATATATGAGTTTCACTTTTTGTATTGAAGAACTGAATTAAATTAACTTTTCTGGTGATATTCTAATTTTGTGAGATGCACCTGTAGATGGGCTTGGCTGCACCCTGAATAAAAATAGCATGTAAAAAATATATATGATATATATGAGGTATTGGTCGATATTTTGGCCAAAATATACAAGCTCGCAACCTGCTCAAGGGTCCTCATAGTTGCGAGTCCCTACACTAACATTAAAAGCAAAGTCACAAAAACAAGGAATTAAAGTTCCCACCAAAATTCAAGAATTAACACAGCAAATACAGCAACAATAATTACAAGGATGCAGCAAACCCATATAATGAAGAAGTCAGCAACACAGGTGCAAAATATTGATGAGACAACCACTCACAACCTACCAATTCATGGAGGGGGTGATTGCTTAGTATTAAAACTGCACACAAATAAGCCTTGTATAGGGCACTGGTCACACACAGGTAGTGCACAATGTCTGGCTTACAGCCTATTAGTGAAGCCCAAACTATTAGATTAGGCGGGCTGCCCAGCACTTTTTAAGTACACCCCATGAAGACAGACACCCTAGTTTACAAGGCCAACATTGATGGGTCTGGCTGCACCCTGAATAAAAATAACGTGCAAAAAATATATATGATATATATGAGGTATTAGTAAATATTTTGGCCAAAATACACAAGCTCGCAACCCGCGTCAAGGGTCCTCATGCTTGCGAGTCCCTACACTAACATTAAAAGCAAAGACAAATTTAAATTCCCACCAAAATTCAAGAATTATCACAGCAAAAAAAGGGCAACAGTGTTTACCTGCCTAGGTCTCAGTACTAATCATACCATATAATAACGATGACAGCAATACAGGTGCAAAATACTGATGCGACAACCACTCACATATTACCAATTAATGGAGGGGGGTGATTACATAGTATTAAAACTTTACCCAAAAATTATATGGGATTGCTACATCCTAATAGTGCATTAGTTCTGAGATCTGGGCAGGTAAATGCTATATTAATAATTGATTTTTGGGGGAAAGTTAAATTCTCTTTTGTTGGCTTTACTTTTAATCTAACTGAAATAAACAAAAGCTTTTTTCCTAAACATTAGGATCTGTGTAGAGCCATCAGCTCAAAACGGCTTCCTCGGACAGACTTGGCATAAGCAGGTCAAAAGGAACCCTGACCTTTACCATTACACCCCTGTACAGGAATGGAGACTTACCACATGCTCATGGTTGCATCTAGCTGCTTGCCAGAGGAGCGAGCTTGAGGCTATAACTCTAAGTAAAGCTTTTTTATTACTAAATGATGGGTTCTGTCTAAGGCCATTGGCTCAAAAAGGCTTCCTCGGACAGACTTGGCGCAAGCTACTCCATTCTGCAGATCCCAAGGGAACCCTGGCCTTTACCATTACACCCCTGTATAGGGATAGATACTTACCATAGGCCCAGGGCTGCATCTACAGAGTAGCTGCTGGCCGGAGGAGCGAGCTTGAGGCTATAGTGGTTGATTCAACTCTAACTAAAGCTCTTTTTTCCTTAAATACTGGGATCTGTTTAAGGCTGTTGGCTCAAACAGACTTCCTCGGACAGACTTGGCGCAAGCTACTCCATTCTGCAGATCCCAAGGGAACCCTGGTTTTTACCATTACACCCCTGTACAGGGATAGATACTTACCATAGGCCCAGGGTTGCATCTACAGAGTAGCTGCTGGCCGGAGGAGTGCGCTTGAGGCTTGAGTAGTTGAATCAATCCTAACTAAAGATAATCCTATCTAATGACACTTTGTTGTTAGGACCTGTCTGAGGCCTATGGCTCAAAAAATCTTATTTGGAAAGACTTGGCAAAAGCCAGTCTATCCTACAGGTTCCAAAGGAACTCTGGCCTTCACTCTTACAGCCCTGTACAGCGATAAAGACTTATTACATGGCCTTGAATGCATCTACATAGTAGATGCTGACTGGAGGGGCAAACTTAAGGCTAGAATGGTTCAGCCAACCCTAACTATTGCTACTTTCTTAAATGTTAAGATATTTCTGAGGCCGTTGGCTCAAACAGGTTTCCTTGGACAGACTGGGCGCAAAACACACCATTTCTGATGGTTCCAAATGAACCCTGGGCTTCACCCTTGAACCTCAATACATGGACAGTTTCATAGTTTTAAGGTTGAAAGACACAAGTCCATCAAGTTCAACCTAAAAGCTAATGTGTTGATCCAGAGGAAGGCAAAAACCCCATGAGGCAGATGCTAATTGCCCCATATTAGGGGAAAAATTCCTTCCCGACTCCACATATGGCAATCAGACTAGTTCCCTGGATCAACATCCCATAACAAAATCTAGTACGGATAACCTGCAATTTTATATTATTCAAGAAAGGCACACACATGCCCTCCTTGAATTTTGTTTTAGAAAATTAAGTATTTCAAGTTCATGTGGTAGACAGTTTCATAACCTCATTGCTCACACAATAAAAATTTGCCAACTAACTTCCTTTAGGCTGAGTTCACACGATGCATATTTAATGCGTTTCCGCGGCGTTTTTGCAGTTGCGTAAACGCCGCGGAAACGCATGAAAAACGCATGGTAGAAGGGCAGCAATGTTCCCCAATTGAAATCCGCATGTGCTGTGCCCATGATGCGGATTTTTCCGCAGCGTAAACGCTGCGCTCAAAAATCCGCAGCATGTCAATTAATTTTGCATAAACGCAGCGTTTTCGCCGCCATTGACTTGCATTAGAACGCGCCAATTCCGCAAGACAGCATCTGTACTTGCGTAATTGGCGCGTTCTAATGTGCGGATGGTACCCGAGTGTGGAGAAGAGGAGAGTCTCCTCCACACCCAGGTACCATTAAAAAAGCTGTAAAACAAGAATAAAATAAAAAATATATATATACTTACCATCTGTCGGCCCGCGCAGCGCTCCTGCTTGGTTCCCGGCACTTGCAGTGAGTTGAAGGACCTCCGCTGACGTCAGAGTCATGTGACGGGTCACGTGACGCTGACGTCGGCAGGTCTTTCAATTCAAAGTTGCCGGCAGCCGGGAGAACGGAGTGTAAAGCAGGACAGCGCGGGCCATCGGAGGTAAGTATATACACTCTCTCGGGTCACGCTATATAAATCCATGCTGTTTGCATGGATTTATATAGTGTGACCTAGTTGTCAAGCACTTTCCAGGTGATGCTAAAATCGCCTGGAAAGCGCTTGTCAATCTGCATGCGGAAATGCATGTGAATCCGCATGTGGATCCGCATGTATTCTGCAGGAAAAACGCATGCACAATCTGCATGCGTTTTTTCTGCCAGGGAGATGCAGAAATGATGCAGAAATTTTCTGCTTCATTTCTGCATCGTGTGCACATACCCTTAGACAAAGTGAATTAGAATCTTTATGCTAGAGTAATTGAATTAACTCTAACTGAAATAGATTAATGCTTTTTTCCTAAATGTTGAAATTTGTTTAAATCCATCAGCTCAAAAAGGCTTTCTCGGACAGACTTGGCGCAAGCTACTCCATTCTGCAGATCCCAAGGGAACCCTGGCCTTTACCATTACACCCCTGTATAGGGATAGATACTTACCATAGGCCCAGGGCTGCATCTAAAGAGTAGCTGCTGGCCGGAGGAGCGAGCTTGAGGCTATAGTGGTTGATTCAACTCTAACTAAAGCTTTTTTTTTCCTAAATACTGGGATCTGTTTAAGGCTGTTGGCTCAAACAGACTTCCTCGGACAGACTTGGCGCAAGCTACTGCATTCTGCAGATCCCAAGGGAACCCTGGTTTTTACCATTACACCCCTGTACAGGGATAGATACTTACCATAGGCCCAGGGTTGCATCTACAGAGTATCTGCTGGCCGGAGGAGTGCGCTTCAGGCTTGAGTAGTTGAATCAAGCCTAACTAAAGAAAAACCTATCTAATGACACTTTCTTGTTAGGACCTGTCTGAGGCCTATGGCTCAAAAAAGCTTCTTTGGAAAGGCTTGGCAAAAGCCAGTCTATCCTACAGGTTCCAAAGGAACTCTGGCCTTCACTCTTACAGCCCTGTACAGCGATAAAGACTTATTACAGGGCCTTGATTGCATCTACATAGTAGATGCTGACTGGAGGGGCAAACTTAAGGCTAGAATGGTTCAGCCAACCCTAACTATGGCTACTTTCTTAAATGTTAAGATATTTCTGAGGCCGTTGGCTCAAACAGGCTTCCTCGGACAGACTGGGCGCAAAACACACCATTTCTGATGGTTCCAAATGAACCCCGGGCTTCACCCTTGAACCTCAATACAGGGACAGTTTCATAGTTTTAAGGTTGAAAAACACAATTCCATCAAGTTCAACCTAAAAGCTAATGTGTTGATCCAGAGGAAGGCAAAAATCCCATGAGGCAGATGCTAATTGCCCCATATTAGGGGAAAAATTCCTTCCCGACTCCACATATGGCAATCAGACTAGTTCCCTGGATCAATGTCCCATAACAAAATCTAGTACGAATAACCTGCAATTCTATATTATTCAAGAAAGGCACACACATGCCCTCCTTGAATTTTTTTTAGAAAATTAAGTATTTCAAGTTCATGTGGTAGAGAGTTCCATAACCTCATTGCTCACACAATAAAAATTTGCCAACTAACTTCCTGTAGACAAAGTGAATGAGGATCTTTATGCTACAGTAATTGAACTAACTCTAACTGAAATAAATGAATGCTTTTTTCCTAAATGTTGAAATTTGTTTAAATCCATCAGCTCAAAAAGGCTTTCTCGGACAGACTTGGCGCAAGCTACTCCATTCTGCAGATCTCAAGGGAACCCTGGCCTTTACCATTACACCCCTGTACAGGGATAGATACTTACCATAGGCCCAGGGCTGCATCTACAGAGTAGCTGCTGGCCGGAGGAGCGAGCTTGAGGCTATAGTGGTTGATTCAACTCTAACTAAAGCTTTTTTTTTCCTAAATACTGGGATCTGTTTAAGGCTGTTGGCTCAAACAGACTTCCTCAGACAGACTTGGCGCAAGCTACTCCATTCTGCAGATCCCAAGGGAACCCTGGTTTTTACCATTACACCCTTGTACAGGGATAGATACTTACCATAGGCCCAGGGTTGCATCTACAGAGTAGCTGCTGGCCAGAGGAGTGCGCTTGAGGCTTGAGTAGGTGAATCAAGCCTAACTAAAGAAAAACCTATCTAATAACACTTTCTTGTTAGGACCTGTCTGAGGCCTATGGCTCAAAAAAGCTTCTTTGGAAAGGCTTGGCAAAAGCCAGTCTATCCTACAGGTTCCAAAGGAACTCTGGCCTTCACTCTTACAGCCCTGTACAGCGATAAAGACTTATTACAGGGCCTTGATTGCATCTACATAGTAGATGCTGACTGGAGGGGCAAACTTAAGGCTAGAATAGTTCAGCCAACCCTAACTATTGCTACTTTCTTAAATGTTAGGATATTTCTGAGGCCGTTGGCTCAAACAGGCTTCCTCGGACAGACTGGGCGCAAAACACACCATTTCTGATGGTTCCAAATGAACCCTGGGCTTCACCCTTGAACCTCAATACAGGGACAGTTTCATAGTTTTAAGGTTGAAAGACACAAGTCCATCAAGTTCAACCTAAAAGCTAATGTGTTGATCCAGAGGAAGGAAAAAACCCATGAGGCAGATGCTAATTGCCCCATATTAGGGGAAAAATTCCTTCCCGACTTCACATATGGCAATCAGACTAGTTCCCTGGATCAATGTCCCATATCAAAATCTAGTACGAATAACCTGCAATTTTATATTATTCAAGAAAGGCACACACATGCCCTCCTTGAATTTTTTTTAGAAAATTAAGTATTTCAAGTTCATGTGGTAGACAGTTTCATAACCTCATTGTTCACACAATAAAAATTTGCCAACTAACTTCCTTTAGACAAAGTGAATTAAGATCTTTATGCCAGAGTAATTGAATTAACTCTAACTGAAATAGATTAATGCTTTTTTCCTAAATGTTGAAATTAGTTTAAATCCATCAGCTCAAAAAGGCTTTCTCGGACAGACTTGGCGCAAGCTACTCCATTCTGCAGATCCCAAGGGAACCCTGGCCTTTACCATTACACCCCTGTACAGGGATAGATACTTACCATAGGCCCAGGGCTGCATCTACAGAGTAGCTGCTGGCCGGAGGAGCGAGCTTGAGGCTATAGTGGTTGATTCAACTCTAACTAAAGCTTTTTTTTTTCCTAAATACTGGGATCTGTTTAAGGCTGTTCGCTCAAACAGACTTCCTCGGACAGACTTGGCGCAAGCTACTCCATTGTGCAGATCCCAAGGGAACCCTGGTTTTTACCATTACACCCCTGCACTGGGATAGATAGTTACCATAGGCCCAGGGTTGCATCTACAGAGTAGCTGCTGGCCGGAGGAGTGCGCTTCAGGCTTGAGTAGTTGAATCAATCCTAACTAAAGAAAAACCTATGTAATGCCACTTTCTTGTTAGGACCTGTCTAAGACCTATGGCTCAAAAAAGCTTCTTTGGAAAGACTTGGCAAAAGCCAGTCTATCCTACAGGTTCCAAAGGAACTCTGGCCTTCACTCTTACAGCCCTGTACAGTGATAAAGACTTATTACAGGGCCTTGGATTGCATCTACATAGTAGATGCTGACTGGAGGGGCGAACTTAAGGCTAGAATGGATCACCCACCCTAACTATTGCTACTTTCTTAAATGTTAGGATATTTCTGAGGCCATTGGCTCAAACAGGCTTTCTTGGACAGACTGGGCGCAAAACACACCATTTCTGATGGTTCCAAATGAACCCTGGGCTTCACCCTTGAACCTCAATACAGGGACAGTTTCATAGTTTTAAGGTTGAAAGACACAAGTCCATCAAGTTCAACCTAAAAGCTAATGTGTTGATCCAGAGGAAGGCAAAAACCCCATGAGGCAGATGCTAATTGCCCCATATTAGGGGAAAAATTCCTTCCCGACTCCACATATGGCAATCAGACTAGTTCCCTGGATCAACATCCCATAACAAAATCTAGTACCACTAACCTGAAATGTTATATTATTCAAGGAACATTTTTCATCAAGCAGTTTTCACCGGAAATGTGTTGCACAACTGTTTGAATCTCAGTAAATTCCTGCGCAACTTACATTTAAATACTCTGACCTTTTTACACCCACTCTTTTAACTTCTTAAATAGTGAACAGAGCTTATCTGGACCGCTTGTGGCTTAGCTTTACCTGAAAACTTATTACAAATTAGGCTGGAAAAGTGGTGTAAATTAGGACTGAAATTGACTCCATCTTTTGACTGGAGTACATTTCTTGAGGTGTAGTACGTCAGCTTTAAGGGGATATTTCAATAAATGAATGACCCTGGCTGCAGGTATAAAGAATCAAACTGTGCTGTCCTGACCCATTCCTGGGATTGTGTATGGCACTGACATCACCTCAATACTGCCGCAGCCAACAAATGTAATCAGACGGACTGCCCAGCTGAGCGCACTGAGCTGCTGCAGCACTGAGATGGTGGAACCTCTTTTTTTTAATTAAATGACCTGCAGCTAGGGACATTCATTTATTGAAAGGGAACAACCCCTTTAAGGATGAGTCAAATTCATTAAGAGGTTTAGTCTTTTTAATGAATTTGGTGCACGTTCCTCCAATAGGCGCTTCATGAATGCTGGTATAGAAATCCACCAGCCTTGATGAATCGGCCACCATAGGTTTACATGGCATGAGCATATACAGAACAGTTGTGTAGTATACGTTACCAGGCCCTCATGATGCTCTTGGTCCTGGATGGCCTTCCACAGTCTGCTTTCTTGCTTCATCATCTTGAAGGGCTCCACTTTCTTTTCTTCTGGCTGGCATGGTGCGGCTCCATCATCCTGCTCCTTTAACACGAAGGGACGACTGTAAAGCTGCCAGGAGCGTTTTTTTTATCCCCTTAGATCATTGTGACACCACAAAGTGATGACATAGACAAGTGGGTGAGGCGCCTTTATTCAGTCATCGGGTGTGGTCAGAAGAAATTAGCATATTCCGTGATGTTACTACAATGAGAACAGACATGAACATTCTATTCGGAACCCGACCGCCATTATCAGCGGAACCTTCACTGCTGTCAGATTGGCACTAAAAACAAAAAGAGACCGCGGTGAACCTGGACAGTAACAATCTACAGGGACAGTGACTGCTAAGCAGACTTCATGTCAGATGTTATGCAGTTTTGTCAGAAAAAAAACAATAAAATATATAAAAGACAGGCTCCAATAAACCTTAAACACTGGGCTGTAGTCACAGATTCTCCTTCCACCTGCAGCACATTGCTCCCCTGCCTAACCCTCCCCGTCCTGCAGCATATTTCTCACCGCTTAATTCTCCCACTCCTGCAGCACATTGCTCCCATCTAATCCTCCCCTCCTTGCAGCACATTGTGCCCTTTCTAAATCTCCCCCTTCCTGCACCACATCGCCCACTGCCAAATTCCCTCTTGCACCACATCGGCAACTGCCAAATCCTCCACCTCCTGCAGCATATCGCTCCCTGCCTAATCCTCCCTCTCCTGCGGCACATCGCTCACCTGCCTAATCCTCCCCCTCCTGCAGCACATCGCTCACTGCCTAATCCTCCACCTCCTGCAGCTCATCTCTCTCCTGCCTAAGCCTTCTCCTCATGCAGCACATCGCTCTCCTGTCTAATCCCCTCCAGCAACATTTCGCTGTCTGCCTATACAGCCACTGACTGCAGTATATCACTCCTCTCAGCACCGTGCTGCAGTACATCGCTCCACTCATCTATATACTGGTTATTTCTGCAGCACATCTCTAACTGCTTAATCCTCCTCCTGCATCACATTGCTACCCTGCCTAATTCTCCCTCTCCTGTAGTACATCGCTTCCTGCCTAATCCTCTCTCTCCTGCATTTCATCAGTCCCCTGCCTACTCCTCCTTTTCTTGCAGCACATCGCTCCCCTGCCTAAGCCTCCCCCTCCTGCAGCACATTGCACCCCTGCCTAATCCCTTCCCCTTCCTGCAGCACATCGCACCCCTGCCTAATCCCCTCACCTTTCTGCAGCACATTGCACCCCTGCCTAATCCCCTCCCCTTCCTGCAGCACATCGCACCCCTGCCTAATCCCCTCCCCTTCCTGCAGCACACCACTCCCCTGGCTAATCTTCCCCCTCCTGCAGCACATCGCACCCCTGCCTAATCCCCTCACCTTTCTGCAGCACATTGCACCCCTGCCTAATCCCCTCCCCTTCCTGCAGCACATCGCACCCCTGCCTAATCCCCTCCCCTTCCTGCAGCACATCGCTCCCCTGGCTAATCTTCCCCCTCCTGCAGCACATCGCTCCCCTGACCCCCTCTTACGTGACATCTTTTCTATCAGTTACATTTGTGAAGTAACTGCTGTCTCCTGTGAGCAGTGGAGAGCGAAGCTGAGAGCCAGGAGGCTCTGCCCCTCTGCCCCTTCTTGCCACATCATCATCCATCTACATCAGGGCTGTCAAACTCAAATATATAGAGGGCCAAAAGGAAGAGTTTAACTCAGAAAAATAAGTCAACACTTTATCAGATGTTTCTGTGAAAACTTGAGTACAACAAATAAGATTTTGTTATTTTCCCTCAGTTATAAAAAAAATAGTTATGAGAAAAGTGTGACAAAAAGGAGTCATAAAATGCACCAAAATGAAATATCACAATTTATGGCTCAAATTGAGGTGAAGCAAGGAAGAGGTTGAGCTTAGCTAATGAGATGCATCAAACATACAGGTGCTTCTCACAAAATTAGAATATCATCAAAAAGTTTATTTATTTCAGTTCTTCAATCCAAAAAGTGAAACTCATATATTATACAGAGTCATTACAGAGTGATCTATTTCAAGTGTTTATTTCTGTTAATGTTGATAATGATGGCTTACAGCCAATGAAAACACAAAAGTCATTATCTCAGTAAATTAGAATAATTAACAAAAAACACCTGCAAAGGCTTCTTACGCATTTAAAAAGGTCCCTTTGTCTGTTTCAGTAGGCTCCACAATCATGGGGAAGACTGCTGACTTGACAGATGTCCAGAAGGCAGTCATTGACACACTCCACAAGGAGTGTAAACCACAAAAGGTCATTGCTAAAGAAGCTGGCTGTTAACAGAGTGCTGTATCCAAGCATATTTATGGAAAGTTGAGTGGAAAGAAAAAGTGTGGTAGGAAGAGGTGCACAAGCAACCGGGATAACCGCAGCCTTGAAAAGATTGTTAAGAAAAGGACATTCAAACATTTGGGGAAGATTCACAAGGAGTGGACTGCTGCTGGAGTCATTGCTTCAAGAGCCACCACACACAGACGTATCCAAGACATGGGCTACAAGTGTCACATTCCTTGTGTCGAGCCACTCATCACCAATAAACAATGCCAGAAGCATCTTACCTGGGCCAAGGAGAAAAACACCTGGACTGTTGCTCAGTGGTCCAAGGTGTTGTTTTCCGATGAAAGTAAATGTTGCATTTAATTTGGAAATCAAGGTCCCAGAGTCTGGAGGAAGAGTGGAGAGGCCACAATCCAAGCTGCTTGAGGTCTCGTGTGAAGTTTCCACAATCGGTGATGGTTTGGGGAGCCGTGTCATCTGCTGGTGTAGGTCCACTGTGTTTTATCAAGACCAAAGTCAGCGCACCCGTCTACCAGGACATTGTAGAGCCCTTCATGCTTCCCTCTGCCCACAAGCTTTTTGGAGATGGAAATGTCATTTTCCAGCAGGACTTGGCCCCTGTCCACACTGCCAAAAGTACCAATACCTGGTTTACACAACAGTATCACTGTGCTTGATTGGCAGCAAACTCACCTGACCTTAACCCCATAGAGAATCTATTATAGAGAATCTATGGGGTATTGTCAAGAGAAAGATGAGAGACACCAGACCCAACAATGCAGACGAGCTGAAGGCTTCTATCAAAGCCACCTGGGCTTCCATAACACCTCAGCAGTGCCACAGGCTGATCGCCTCCATGCCACATTGCCGCATTGATGCAGTAATTGATGCAAAAGGAGCCTGGCCAAGTATTGAGGGCATTTACTGAACATACATTTCAGTAGGACAACATTTCAGATTTTAAAAACATTTTTCAAGCTGGTGTTATAAAGTATTCTAATTTACTGAGATAATAGCATTAACAGAAATAAACACTTGAAATAGATCACTCTGTCTGTAATGACTCTATATAATATGAGTTTTACTATTTGTATTGAAGAACTGAAATAAATTAACTTTTTGATGATATTCTAATTTTGTGAGAAGCACCTATAGTATGCTATATGCCCAATTTTAACAAATGTACTGCAATTTTTGCTGAATGTGTTCAGAAATGTACTGATGTGTAAGCAGACAAATGCAGAGACTTAGGCTATGTGCCCACGATGCAGAAATGCTCCGGATTTTTCCTGAGCGTTTCTGCATCTCGCTGGCAGAAAAAACGCATGCGGATTGTACATGCGGATTGTACATGCGGATTGTACATGCGGATTGTACATGCGGATTGTACACGCGGATTGTACACGCGGATTGTACATGCGGATTGTACACGCGGATTGTATATGCGGATTGTACACGCGGATTGTACATGCGGATTGTATATGCGGATTGTACACGCGGATTGTACACGCGGATTGTATATGCGGATTGTACATGCGGATTGTACATGCGGATTGTACACGCGGATTGTACACGCGGATTGTACACGCGGATTGTATATGCGGATTGTACACGCGGATTGTACATGCGGATTGTATATGCGGATTGTACACGCGGATTGTACATGCGGATTGTATATGCGGATTGTACACGCGGATTGTACACGCGGATTGTACACGCGGATTGTACATGCGGATTGTACATGCGGATTGTATATGCGGATTGTACACGCGGATTGTACATGCGGATTGTACATGCGGATTGTACATGCGGATTATACATGCGGATTGTACACGCGGATTGTACATGCGGATTGTACATGCGGATTGTACACGCGGATTGTACATGCGGATTGTATATGCGGATTGTACATGCGGATTGTACATGCGGATTGTATATGCGGATTGTACACGCGGATTGTACACGCGGATTGTACATGCGGATTGTATATGCGGATTGTACACGCGGATTGTACATGCGGATTGTATATGCGGATTGTACATGCGTTTTTCCTGCCAGGGACATGCAGAAGTGGAGCGTTCTTCACATGCATTTCCGCATGCGGGTTGACAAGCGCTTTACAAGCGATTTTAGCATCACTTGGAAAGTGCTTGTCAACTTGGTCACACTATAGAAATCCATGAAAACGGCATGGATTTATATAGTGTGACCCCAACGACTGGTTAAAAATAAAAAAATAAATCTATACTTACCTTCCGATGGCCCCCGCAGTCTCGCTTCGCTCCGTCCTGGCTGCCGGCAGATCGCGGTACACTGAAGGACCTGCCGTCACATGACTATGACGTCAGCGCTGGTCCTTCAGTCCATCGCGAGCTGCCGACATGGGAGGACGAGCGCAGCGGGGGCCGTCAGAAGGTAAATATAACATTTATTTTTTATTTTATTCTTTATTTTGACAGGTTCTATGGTACCCGGGTCCGGAGGAGAGTCTCCCATCCTCCACACGCGGGTACCATCCGCACATTGAACGCATGTATTCCGCATGTGCTTATCTAGTGAAGCGGAATCCATGCGTTCCAATGCAAGTCAATGGCCAGGAAAACGCTGCGCTTCCGCAAAATAATTGGTAGTGCTGCGTTTTTTTCCGCAATGATAATCCGCAGCGGAAATTTCCGCAGCATGTGCACAGCACATGCGGACTATCATTGGGGAACATGGCAGACCTTCTACCATGCGTCTTTAAGCGTTTCTGCAGCGTTTTTGCCATGCGGAAACGCTTAAAATACGCGTCGTGGGCACACAGCCTTAGGCTATGTGCCCACGTAGCGTTTTTGTAGCGTTTTTGCGGCGTTTTTACGGCCGCGAAAATGCTTGTAAAACAGTCTGCCATGCAAAGCCATGTGAATTCGGATGTGCTGTGCACATGATGCGCTAATTTGCGCGCCAAATTCGCATTACTTTGCAAAACGCAGCATGACCATTTCTACTGCGATTACGCTGAAGCTTATTCGCGATGCGTGTGGTATCTGGGAGGAAGACGAGACTACAACTCCACTTCATCCCGGCTACCACGCGGTGAAAAAAAGAAATAAAAAAGTTAAAAACAAACAAAACCTGTATATTCACCTCTCCGGCGGCCCCCGGTCTGCTCTCCGGTCTCCTCCGGTCTGCTGTCTGTACTGTCAGGACCTGCGCTGACGTCATTTAGTCAGGTGATGGTCGCATGACCGCTGACGTCGGCATCAGGTGATGGTCGCGTGGCCATCAGCTGACTAAATGACGTCACCGCAGGTCCTGACCGTACACTGCGGGACGCTGAAGAGAGAAGACGCGGCCGGGAGCAGACCGGAGGAGACCGGAGAGCAGACCGGGGGCCGCCGGAGAGGTGAATATACAGTTGTTTTTTTTTATTTATTAACGTTTTGATTCTTTTTTTTACTATAGATGCTGCATTTAAAGCATCTAAGTTGTTCACACATTATAGATCCATTTCGGTTGCATGGATTTATATTGTGTGATCAACTTATCAAGCACTTTTCCAAGTGATGCTCAAAATCGCTTGGAAAATTGCTTGAAAAAATGCATGTGAAAACGCTTCTCTCTAGCAGAAAAAACGCATGTAAATCTGCATCAAATCTGCTAGGTGTGCACACAGCCTTATAGCTGGTTTTGCTCTGAGCTGAGATGTCCAGGCTGAATAATGCTCTGGGAGCAGAACCCATCAGCAGAATCTGTCTGTTTCCTGCCTTGTAGCAGTGGATCCCGGCTATTTAGCTCACAGAGCATTGTCTACACAAGATACAATTCTATCCAATTTTCAGCTGGGAACAGGACTATGGACAAGTTTTGCAGCAACTGCATTTGTGATATTAAATGTTGATCAATCTAGATTTTCTTCAGTGTTCTTATTCATTGCAGAAAATCTTAAAAAAGCCGAGGAATGTGGGCAACATGGTGGGTCAATGATTAACGCTGTGGGGCTGGGTTCATATAATAGCAAGGACAACATCTGCAAGGAGTTTGTATGTTCTCCCCGTGTTTGTGTGGGTTTCCTCCGGGTTCTCCGGTTTCCTCCCACACTCCAAAGACATACTGATAGGGAATTCATATTGTGAGCCCCAATGGGGACAGTGATGATAATGTCTGTAAGGTGCTACAAAATCTAACGGCGCTATATAAGAGAGTAAAATAAATATATAACTAAATAAAATGAATGTATTAAAAGGCTAAGATTGCAAAGAGCTTGTAAAAACAAGAAACTTTGCAATTTCCTTCTTATTCAAAATCTTCTCTGTTCTCAAGAAGGAAAAGATTTTTAATTCTGCAGTGTACAGCTCATTGCTATGGTTACTGACCACCTGAGAAGTGGCTGGTCTCCTTGGCAAGAAGCGCTCACTTGCAGACTGGTGGACTTCAGCGCCCCTGTGCCTGTCCCATTCTGCAGAGGCAAAGCTGCCTCTGCCCGCAGAATGCAAGAGGGCACAATTCAGACAAGCGGCTCAGCCAAGCCACCGGCCAGAACTGTAAATCTTCAGCTTCTGATGAGAGGAACACAAGACCACCCCTTTAATAAAGGAGTAGAGCAGAACTCATACAGTGATTAGTGGGGGTCTGACACCTGAAATCCCCAGACATCAGCTACTTCTGCAAGATGATGTACACAGTGTTAAGAGCTGGAATAGCACAGCTCCGCACACTGTGCAATGGCTGGTTTCAGGTACTACAGCTCAGATCACAATCATTTCAATAGGAGCTGCAGTACCAAGATCGGCCACTACACAGTGTACAGCGCTGTGCTGTTTGGGCTCTCTACGCTGAGTATTTCCAGCTGCTGTCTTATTGGTGAGGGGGCCGTGTGTTGGAACCTCACTGATCTGATATTGATGACCAGGGTCGGACTGCGGTGTCTGGGGCCCACAGGGGAAATTAACTCTAGGGGCCCACCTACAGCAAGATGCAAATATCTGTTATCCGCTCTCCCTGTTATAGTGGAGCATTGACTGGCGGCTCCTGCACATCTACTGGGCGACACTCTAACTGGGATGGACATGTTTGCATTAAAGGGCTTCTTTGGTTAAAACTAGTGTTGAGCGAGTATGTTCTGTTAACCCTTTCGGCGAGTATGCTCGGGCCGAGCTCCGAGTATTTATAGCTCCTCGGTGATATGGTTGAATCGCTCCCGTGTGCATGATTTGCGACTGTTTGACGGTTTTAATACATGTGAGCAGGGTCGGTCTGGGCTGGCGGGATACCGGGAAATTTCCCGGTGGGCCCCGCCCCCTGCTGCAGAGTAGAGGGGGGAGAAGAGAACAAAAAAAAATCCTGCGGTTTTAAGGGGCACGGGCCCTTTAAAAGCGCAGGCATAGTGTATGCAGGGACGCGCGCACGCAGCGTTCATTACCTGAACCACCGCGGCGCACGTCCCTGTGAAGCAGCTGAAGCTGCGTGTCTCCCTTCGCCGGCCGGCGTATGACGTCATCGTCATGCGCCTGCTGTGAAGGAGGCGCGCAACTCAGGAGAAGGAGGACACCGCACGGGATCGCAGGAAGGTAAGAGGTGTGTGTGTGTGTGTGTGTGTGTGTGTGTGTGTAATGGTCTGGACACACAAGGCGGGGGCCAGCAGGACACACAAGGGGGGGCCCAGCTGGACAGACCCACAAGGGGGGGGGCCCAGCTGGACAGACACACAAGGGGGGGCCCAGCTGGACAGACACACAAGGGGGGACCAAGTTGGACAGACACACAAGGGGGGGGCCAAGTTGGACAGACACACAAGGGGGGGGCCAAGTTGGACAGACACACAAGGGGGGGGCCCAGCTGGACAGACACACAAGGGGGGGCCAAGTTGGACAGACACACAAGGGGGGGCCCAGCTGGACAGACACACAAGGGGGGGGCCCAGCTGGACAGACACACAAGGGGGGGCCAAGTTGGACAGACACACAAGGGGGGGCCCAGCTGGACAGACACACAAGGGGGGGGCCCAGCTGGACAGACACACAAGGGGGGGGCCCAGCTGGACAGACACACAAGGGGGGGCCAAGCTGGACAGACACACAAGGGGTGGGCCCAGCTGGACAGACACACAAGGGGGGGCCCAGCTGGACAGACACACAAGGGGGGGCCCAGCTGGACAGACACACAAGGGGGGGCCCAGCTGGACAGACACACAAGGGGGGGCCCAGCTGGACAGACACACAAGGGGGGCCCAGCTGGACAGACACACAAGGGGGGGCCCAGCTGGACAGACACACAAGGGGGGGCCCAGCTGGACAGACACACAAGTGGGGGCCCAGCTGGACAGACACACAAGGGGGGGCCCAGCTGGACAGACACACAAGGGGGGCCCAGCTGGACAGACACACAAGGGGGGGCCCAGCTGGACAGACACACAAGGGGGGGGCCCAGCTGGACAGACACACAAGGGGGGGCCAAGTTGGACAGACACACAAGGGGGGGCCCAGCTGGACAGACACACAAGGGGGGGGCCCAGCTGGACAGACACACAAGGGGGGGCCCAGCTGGACAGACACACAAGGGGGGGCCAAGCTGGACAGACACACAAGGGGTGGGCCCAGCTGGACAGACACACAAGGGGGGGCCCAGCTGGACAGACACACAAGGGGGGGCCCAGCTGGACAGACACACAAGGGGGGGCCCAGCTGGAGAGACACACAAGGGGGGGCCCAGCTGGACAGACACACAAGGGGGGGCCCAGCTGGACAGACACACAAGGGGGGGCCCAGCTGGACAGACACACAAGGGGGGGCCCAGCTGGACAGACACACAAGGGGGGGCCCAG
Organism: Phyllobates terribilis; assembly: GCF_046119375.1. Classification (NCBI taxonomy): domain Eukaryota; kingdom Metazoa; phylum Chordata; class Amphibia; order Anura; family Dendrobatidae; genus Phyllobates; species Phyllobates terribilis. Next base: position 5,162,708 of record NW_027362836.1, read on the forward strand.
CTGGACAGACACACAAGGGGGGGCCCAGCTGGACAGACACACAAGGGGGGGCCCAGCTGGACAGACACACAAGGGGGGCCCAGCTGGACAGACACACAAGGGGGGCCCAGCTGGACAGACACACAAGGGAGGCCCAGCTGGACAGACACACAAGGGGGGGCCAAGCTGGACAGACACACAAGGGGGGGCCAAGTTGGACAGACACACAAGGGGGGGGCCCAGCTGGACAGACACACAAGGGGGGGCCCAGCTGGACAGACACACGAGGGGGGACCCAGCTGGACAGACACACGAGGGGGGGCCCAGCTGGACAGACACACGAGTGGGGGCCCAGCTGGACAGACACACGAGGGGGGGCCCAGCTGGACGGACACACGAGGGGGGGCCCAGCTGGACGGACACACGAGGGGGGGCCCAGCTGGACAGACACACAAGGGGGGGCCAAGCTGGACAGACACACAAGGGGGGGCCAAGTTGGACAGACACACAAGGGGGGGGCCCAGCTGGACAGACACACAAGGGGGGGCCCAGCTGGACAGACACACGAGGGGGGACCCAGCTGGACAGACACACGAGGGGGGGCCCAGCTGGACAGACACACGAGGGGGGGCCCAGCTGGACAGACACACGAGGGGGGGCCCAGCTGGACGGACACACGAGGGGGGGCCCAGCTGGACGGACACACGAGGGGGTGCCCAGCTGGACGGACACACGAGGGGGGGCCCAGCTGGACGGACACACGAGGGGGGGCCCAGCTGGACGGACACACGAGGGGGGGCCCAGCTGGACACACGAGGGGGGAACCCTGGCTGGATACGCAAGGGGGGGGGCCCTGGCTGGACACGCAAGGGGGGGAGCCTTGGCTGGACATGCAAGGGGGGAGCCCTGGCTGGACACGCAAGGGAGAGGAGCCCTGGCTGGACACACAAGGGGGAGCCCTGGCAGGACACACAAGGGGGAACCAAGGTGGACCCAGGCAAAGGGGGGTGGGCAGGATGGGTATATGGGGGGCAGGCTGGACACATGGAGGCCAGAATGGATATATGGGGGGCAGGATGGATATATGGGGGGGCAGGATGGATATATGGGGGGGCAAGATGGATATATGGAGGCCAGGATGGATATATGGGGGGGGGCAAGCTGGACTTATGGAGGCCAGGATGGATATATGGGGGAGGGGGGGCAGGCTGAACACATGGAGGCCAGGATGGATATATGGGGGGGGACAGGCTGGACACATGGGGTGCTAGGATGAATATGTGGGGGGGGCGGGCTCGATACACATGGGCTAGCGTAAATATATGGAGGGGCACGCTGGATATATGGGGGGTGTCAGGATGGATATATGCAGGGGGTAAGGGCAGTATGGATATATGAGGGGAGAGGCTGGACACATGGAGGCCAGGATGAATATGTAGAGGGCAGGCTGGACACATGGAGGATATATGGGGGGGACATATGGGGGCGCAGGCTGGAAACATGGAAGCAAGGATGGATATGTGGGGGGGCAGACTGGCACATGGGGGGGCTAGGATGGGTATATGGGAGGGGGCAGGCTCGATACACATGTGCTAGGATAAATATATGGAGGGGTCACACTAGACAAATGGTGGCCAGAAGGGACATATGGGGGTGCCTGGCTAGACAAGGGACTTAATTACTGTTTGGGAGCCAGATTGAGGAACATACTTTATTAGTTTATGGTGACCAGTGGGGAACATTATTACTTTAGATTCCAATTATTATTACATTATTACTTCTGTAATATAATTTACTTTTTAGGAAATTGTTTTCCATGGGATGGGACAAAAGAGGGGTCCTGTTACTGTGCAGGACGGCACTATGTTGCTTTTTTTCTTCAACTGGTGTAGTGTAGAGGTCGGGGGAGGGAAAGTGGGAATATTCTCTAGAAGAGATCAGTTATTAATAACTGTGTGTTATTTTCTGCAGAGATGATTCCTGGCTGGAAGAAGTGATGGCCGTCTGTGCCAGATGAAGAAGAAAAGCGAAGATGAAGGACTTCACCTAGAGACATCACTGGTGAGTCAGTGTATTACATGTACACTTACACTACACACGTGGTCAAAATTGTTGGTACTCCTCGTTTAATGAAAGAAAAACCCACAATGGTCACAGAAATAACTTCAATCTGATAAATTACAAATTTTTGAAAATGAAGAGATGAAGGTCAGACATTGATTTTCTGCTTCCACAGAATTTAAAAAAAAATTAACCTCATGAAATCGGCCTGGACAGAAATGATGGTTCTTCTTCTTAACTTAATATTTTGTTGAACCTTTTGAGGCAATCACTGCAATCAAACGATTCCTGTAACTGTCAATGAGACTTCTGCGCCTCTCGACAGGTATTTTGGCCGACTCCTCATGAGCAAACTGCTCCAGTTGTCTCGTGTTTGAAGGTTGCCTTTTCCAGAATGTTTCAGCTCTTTCCAAAGATGCTCCATAGGATTTAGTTCAGGGCTCATACAAGCCACTTCAGAATAGTCCAATGTTTTCCTCTTAGCCATTCTTGGGTGTTTTTAGCTGTGTGTGTTTTGGGTCATTATCCTGTTGCTAGACCTGCGACTGAGACCAAGCTTTCTGACACTGGGCAGCACATTTCTCTCTAGAATCCCTTGATAGTCTTGAGATTTCATTGTACCCTGCACAGATTCAAGACACCCTGTGCCAGGTGCAGCAAAGCAGCCCCAGAACATAACAGAGCCTCCACCATGTTTCACAGTAGGGACAGTGTTCTTTTCTTGATATTTTTCCATCTGTGAACATAGATCTGATGTGCCTTGCCAAAAACTTCAATTTTTGTCTCATCTGTCCATAGTACATTCTCCCAGAAGATTTGTGGCTTGTCAACATGTAGTTTGGCAAATTCCAGTCTGGCCTTTTTACTATTTTTTTTTTCTACAATGGTGTTCTCCTTGGTCGTCTTACATGAAGTTCACTTTGGATCAAACAACGGTGGATAGTACGATCTGACACTGATGTTCCTTGAGCTTGAAGTTCACCTTTAATCTCTTTAGAAGTTATTCTGGGCTCTTTTGTTACCATTCATATTATCCGTCTCTTTGATTTGTCATCAATTTTCCTCCTGCAGCCACGTCCAGGGAGGTTGGCTACAGTCCCATGGATCTTAAATTTCTGAATAATATGTGCACCTGTAGTCACAGAAACATCAAGCTGCTTGGAGATGGTCTTATAACCTTTACCTTTTAACATGCTTTTCTATAATTTTCTTTCTAATCTCCTGAGACAGCTCTTTCCTTTGCTTCTTCTGGTCCATGTTGAGTGTGGTACACACCATGTCACCAAACAACACAGTGAGTATCTGTAGCCCTATATACAAGCACAGTGAGTATCTGTAGCCCTATATACAAGCACAGTGAGTATCTGTAACCCTATATACAGGCACAGTGAATATCTGTAACCCTATATACAGGCACAGTGAGTATCTGTAACCCTATATACAAGCACAGTGAGTATCTGTAACCCTATATACAGGCACAGTGAATATCTGTAACCCTATATACAGGCACAGTGAGTATCTGTAACCCTATATACAGGCACAGTGAGTATCTGTAACCCTATATACAGGCACAGTGAGTATCTGTAACCCTATATACAGGCACAGTGAGTATCTGTAGCCCTATATACAGGCACAGTGAGTATCTGCAGCCCTATATATAGCACAGTGAGTATCTGTAGCCCTATATACAGGCCCACTGACTGATTACAAGATTGTAGACACCTGTGATGCTAATTAGTGGACACAACTTTATTTAACATGTCCCTTTTGTCACATTATTTTCAGGGGTACCATCATTTCTGTCCAGGCCGATTTCATGAGTTTAATTTTTTTTTTTAATTCAGTGGAAGCAGAAAAGCAATGTCTGACTTTCATTTGTTCATTTTCATAGATTTTTAATTTATTATTACTTTTGTCAGATTCAAGTTATTTCTGTGACCATTGTGGGTTTTTCTTTCATTAAACGAGGGGTACCAACAATTCTGACCACGTGTGTGTATATAGTATATACAGAACTCCTGTGTATGTCTCTGGTGATCACTATATTATGTATACACTATATACAGAGCTTCTGTGTATAATGTCACTTGTGACCACTGTATTACCTGTGCAATATATACAGAGCTCCTGTGTATAATGTCACTGGTGACCACTGTATTACCTGTACACTATATACAGAGCTCCTGTGTATAATGTCACTGGTGACCACTGTAATACCTGTACACTAAATACAGAGCTCCAGTGTATAATGTCACTGGTGATCACTGTATTACCTGTACACTGACACTCTATACAGAGCTCCTGTGTATAATGTCACTGGTGAACCCTGTATTACCTGTACACTGACACTATATACTGAGCTCCAGTGTATAATGTCACTGGTGGTCACTGTATTGCCTGTACACTGTACACTATATACAGAGCTCCTGTGTATAATGTCACTGGTGATCCCTGTATTACCTGTACACTGACACTATATACAGAGCTCCTGTGTATAATGTCACTGGTGATCCCTGTATTACCTGTACACTGACACTATATACAGAGCTCCTGTGTATAATGTCACTGGTGGTAATAACAGTGTTGTTAGTATTGTGGTTTGTATTCATGATCAGTATTGTAGTATTTGGTCACTTTCGGGTGGTAATATGTGGTCTGGTCATGGTGTGGCCGTATTTGTTCCTTGTATGTAGCATTATTCGGTCACTATGTGGTGGTAATATGTGATCTAGTCATGGTGTGGCGATATTTGTCTCTTTTGTATGTGGTATTATTGGTGTTGATATAGTGGACTGTGTTGTGTATGGCAGTCATTTTGTTCTTGCTGATATTAACTAGGAAAAGATTTTTTTCCATTAGGCCACAGCCCCACCATCAGTATTCGGTCAGTATTTTTTCTCAGGAGTAGCTGCCAAAACCAGGAGTGGGTGATAAATACAGAATTGGTGACTTGTTTCTATTATACCTTTTCTCTGATTGTTCCTCACCTGGTTTTGGCTCCCACTCCTGAGAAAAAATACTGACTGAATACTGACCAAATACTGATAGTAGGGCCGCAGCCTTAGAGATTAAATACTTGGACCAGAGCGGCAGAGATGCACTTACAGGGGTTCTCTGGTGAAAACAAGTAATCACCTCTCCACAGGATCAGTGATGATATTGATTGGTGGGGGTCTGACTGCTGGGACACAATCGGCAGAATGTGGAGCTTTTCTCCCCATTAGACTGGAGCGGCATGTGAGATGCGACCACTCATCCAGTCATTCCCTCAGTGACTGTGAGCGCTGCTCTTTTTTGGAAGCTGCATTTTAAAATGGGGATAAGTGTCCTGTCAGGGATGAAACTTCCCCATTCTTCTGATAGGCGCCTTTTCCAATGTTCGGACCCAAACGATCAATAAGTGATCACCGATCCTGTGGATCCCATGGATCGGTGATAACTTGTTTTAACCAAAGAAGCCCTTTAATGCAAACTACCGTAATTGCACATCCCAGTTATAGTGGTGCACAGTAGATGTGCAGGAGCCGCCAGTCAATGCTCCACTATAACAGGGATAGCGGAAAACAGATATTTGCATATGGCTGTAGGTGGGCCCCTAGAGTCAGTTCTCCCTGTGGGCCCCAGACACCCCAGTCCGACCCTGCATGTGAGGAATGTGTAAGAAATAGACATTCCTCACATGTATTAACCCCTTAAGCCGCGGAGCATTTTCCGTTTTTGCATTTTCGCTTTTTGCTCCACTTGTTCCCAGAGCCATAGCGTTTTTATTTTTTGGTCAATATGGCCATGTTAGGGCTTATTTTTTGCGGGACGAGTTGTACTTTTTAACGCCATTACTAGTTTTACCATGCCGTGTACGGGAAAACGGGAAAAAAATTCCAAGCGCCGTGAAATTGCAAAAAAAGTGCAATACCACTGAGGTTTTTTTTTATTTTTTTTACCACGTTCACTGAATGCTAAAACTGACCTGCCATTATTATTCTCCAGGTCATTACGAGTTCGTAGACACCAAACATGTATAGGTTCTTTTTTATTTAAGTGATGAAAAAAAATTCCAAAGTTTGGTAAAAAAAAAAAAAATGGTGCCATTTTCCGAGACCCGTAGCGTCTCCATTTTTCGGGATCTGGGGCAGGGTGAGGGCTTATTTTTTGTGAACCGAGCTGAAGTTTTTATAGATGCTATTTTGGGGTAGATCCGATGTTTTGATCGCCCGTTATTGCATTTTATTGCAATTTTACGGTGACCAAAAAACGTAATTCTGGCGTTTAGAATTTTTTGCTCATTACGCCATTTACCGATCGCATTAATTCTATTTTTATATTGATAGATCAGGCGATTCTGAACGCGGCAATGCCAAATATGTGTATGTGGGGTTTATTTTATGATTTTAGGGGGTGATTTAAACTTTTACATTTTTTTATTTTTTTTCATATTTTTTAAAACTTTTTTTTTTCACTTTTTGCTTGCTTCTGTAGTCTCCATAGGAGACTTGAAGCAGCAACTGTCCGATCGCCTCTGCTACATACAGGGGACCAGCAGTTCCCCTGTATGCAGCAGAAATGGTCCTGTCCTATGAGCGCCGACCACTAGATGGCGCTCATAGCGACAGGATCATTACAACCACTGGTGTCTGCTGCAGACCCAGGGTTGTCATGACCACACATCGCCGACCCGCGATCATGTGACGGGGTCGCCGATGGGCGGGGTAAGTGACGCGCTTCCAGGAAGCGCGCATTAAATGCCGCTGTCGGAGATTGACAGCGGCATTTAATATGTTAACAGCCGCTGGTGGATCGCGATTCCACCCGCGCCTGTTGCGGGCACATGTCAGCTGTAATAATCAGCTGACATGTGCTTGGTTCAGTGCGGGCTCAGCGCCGGAGCCCTCACTGAACCGGAGGATAACGACATGCGCGTACTAATACGTGACATGTCGTTAAGGGGTTAAAGCTGTCAAACAGTTGCAAATCATGCACACGGGAGCGATTCAACCATATCACCGAGCAGCTGTAAATACTCGGCGCTCGGCCCGAGCATACTCGGACAGAACATACTCGCTCAACACTAGTTAAAACAAGTTATCACCGATCCATGGGCTCTACAGGATAGGTGATCACTTATTGAGCATTTGTGTCCGAACATTGGAAAACGCACCTATCGGAAGAATGGGGAAGTTTTATCCCTGACAGAACACTTATCCCTATTTTAAAATGCTGCGGCAGGTGGGACGTCTGACCGCAGCTCTATTCATTCTCTTAGAGACTTGCAAAAATGAGCAGCGCTCACAGCCACTGAGAGAATGAATGGATCAGTGGTCGCATCTCACATGCCGCTCCAGTCTAATGGGGAGAAAAGCTCCACATTCTGCCGGTGTGTGCAAGCAGTCAGACCCCCACCAATCAATATTATCAATGATCCTGTGGAGAGGTGATTACTTGTTTTCACCGGAGAACCCCTGTAAGTGCATCTCTGCCGCTCTGGTCCAAGTATTTAATCGCTAAGGCCACGGCCCTACTATCAGTATTCGGTCAGTGTCCAGTCAGTATTTTTTCTCAGGAGTGGGAGCCAAAACAGGTGATGAACAATCAGAGAAAAGGTATAATAGAAACAAGTCACAAATTCTGCATTAATCAACCATTCCTGGTTTCGGCAGCCACTCCTGAGAAAAATACTGACCAAATACTGATGGTGGGGCTGTGGCCTAATGGAAAAAAATCTTTTCCTAGTTAAGATCAGCGAGAATAAAATGACCGCCATACACAACACAGTCCACTATATCAACACCAATAATACCACATACAAAAGGGACAAATATCGCCACACCTTGACTAGATCACATATTACCACTACATAGTGACCGAATAATACCACATACAAGGAACAAATATGGCCAAACTATGACCAGACCATATATTACCACCCCAAGGTGACCAAATACTACAATACTGATCATGAATACAAAACCACAATACTAACAACACTGTTATTACCACCAGGAACATTATACACAGGAGCTCTGTATATAGTGTCAGTGTACAGGTAACACAGTGATCACCAGTGACATTATAGACAGGAGCTCTGTATATAGTGTATAGGTAATACAGTGATCACCAGTGACATACACAGGAGCTCTGTATATACTATATACACACGTGGTCAAAATTGTTGGTACCCCTCGTTTAATGAAAGAAAAACCCACAATGGTCACAGAAAAAACTTGAATCTGACAAAAGTAATAATAAATTAAAAATCGATGAAAATGAACAAATGAAAGACAGACATTGCTTTTCAACCCTGCTTCCACAGAATTTAAAAAAAAATTAAACTCTTGAAATAGGCCTGGACAGAAATGATGGTACCCCTGAAAATAATGTGACAAAAGGGACATGTTACATCAAGTTGTGTCCACTAATTAGCATCACAGGTGTCTACAATCTTGTAATCAGTCAGTGGGCCTGTATATAGGGCTACAGATACTCACTGTGCTGTTTGGTGACATGGTGTGTACCACACTCAACATGGACCAAAGGAAGCAAAGGAAAGAGTTGTCTCAGGAGATTAGAAAGAAAATTATAGACAAGCATGTTAAAGGTAAAGGTTATAAGACCATCTCCAAGCAGCTTGATGTTCCTGTAACTACAGTTGCACATATTATTCAGAAATTAAGATCCATGGGACTGTAGCCAACCTCCCTGGACGTGGCCGCAGGAGGAAAATTGATAACAAATCAAAGAGACGAATAATATGAATGGTAACAAAAGAGCCCAGGAAAACTTCTAAAGAGATTAAAGGTGAACTTCAAGCTCAAGGAACATCAGTGTCAGATCGCACCATCCGTCGTTGTTTGATCTAAAGTGGACTTCATGGGAGACGACCAAGGAGTACACCATTGTTGAAAAAAAATCATAAAAAAGCCAGACTGGAATTTGCCAAACTACATGTTCACAAGTCACAAAGCTTTTAGGAGAATGCCCTATGGACAGATGAGACAAAAATGGAAGTTTTTGGCAAGGCACATCAGATCTATGTTCACAGATGGAAAAATGAAGCATATCAAGATAAGAACACTGTCCCTACTGTGAAACATGGAGGAGTCTCTTTTATGTTTTGGGGCTGGTCTGCCGCATCTGGCACAGGGTGTCTTGAATCTGTGCAGGGTACAATGAAATCTCAAGACTATCAAGGGATTCTAGAGAGAAATGTGCTGCCCAGTGTCAGAAAGCGTGGTCTCAGTCGCAGGTCATGGGTCTTGCAACAGTATTATGACCCAAAACACACAGCTAAAAACACCCAACAATGGCTAAGAGGAAAACATTGGACTATTCTGAAGTGGCTTCTATGAGCCCTGACCTAAATCCTATTGAGCATCTTTGGAAAGAGCTGAAACATGCCGTCTGGAAAAGGCAACCTTCAACCATGAGACAACTGGAGCAGTTTGCTCATGAGGAGTGGCCAAAATACCTGTGGAGAGGTGCAGAAGTCTCATTGACAGTTACAGGAGTCGTTTGATTGCAGTGATTGCCTCAAAAGGTTGTTCAGCAAAATATAAAGTTAAGAAGAACCATCATTTCTGTCCAGGCCTGTTTCATCAGTTTATTTATTTATTTTTATTCTGTGGAAGCAGAAAAGCAATGTCTGACTTTCATTTGTTCATTTTCATAGATTTTTAATTTATTATTACTTTTGTCAGATCTCAAGTTATTTCTGTGACCATTGTGGGTTTTTCTTTCATTAAACGAGGGGTACCAACAGTTTTGACCACGTGTGTAGTGTAAGTGTACATGTGTGTCACCCTGGCCTGGATGCCACAAGTGTAATTAAAGCTGTGTCTGAGAGCAGGGGGGAGGTTCTCTAGTCAGGGGAACATTAGCATGCAATGCTTCCTGTCTCAGGCCAGTAGGGGGAGCAGGCTGCCCCTATAAAAGCTGGTGCTGAGGTCAGGGTTAGAGAGAACCCAGATGACCTGTCTCAGGACTGAGACGTGTCTCAGCAGAGCAGGGACAGACAGTTGCACTGCACCTAAGAGGAAGTGTGGCAGGAGGAGAGCCACAAGCCAGAGACAAGAGGCGAAGAGAGCCTGTCTTGGCAGATAACAGACTTAATCTACCAGAGTTTGGTGTCTGAGGCTGGAAGGATTCCACATCCCCCAGCAGAGAACCAGTCCGCAAGGGACTGTATATTCCTTGGCCTAAGAAGCCTGGAGGCCCTGCCACAACAGAAGGGACCAGTAAAGCCATACAAGGCTGGGAGCAGAAAGGAACCCATGTCGCAGGCCATACAGGCGAGAAAACACGGAAAGCTCGGAAACGTGGGCTGTTACCCTATCAGGAGGAGATAGCCAGAAGGAGCGCAGAAAGCACGGTAGGCCTACACCCTCACCCTGACCAGGGCCAATTTCCCCGTTGCTCTCAGACATCCAGGTCCCCTCCTAGCCGGGACTGTTTGTGGGTCAGTTTACCTGTTTAGTAAAGACCCTAGACTGCAACCTGTTGTCTGTGTGCTCCTTGCTCCTCCAGCACTATCAGCACTGGGACTCCCACTACCATCACTCCCAACATCCATTATACTGCCCTGGGGCCGCACTCTTCCCGTGGAGAGTCACACTACCCTAGCTGCACACCTCATCAGCCCCAGCGGTCTGCATGCAGCGGCGGTTCCTAATAACCGCAATCCATGGGTGGCGTAGTCGGACATTATCAGCAGAACATAGCAGACTACCATTGGCCTGACCACCCTGAGCCACGGAACCGGGTCGCCACTACTACCCCCATCGTCTCCCTATTGCCCGGATCCGAGTGCCGTACGGCCCAGGGGGCGAGTCAGCTTTGGCGTAGTCGGCAGGATTTCGTGCCCGCAACCACCGGGTACTGCGTGCCTGAAAAAGACTTTTGTAACTTACCTGTGGCAAAGTTTCCCGCCGTCCGGAGTCTTTTCCCGCCATCCGGAGCCGATTCCCGCCATCGGACGCCATCTTGGACCGTTTCCCGCCATCTTCTGCCGCCTTCCCGCCATCCGCAGCTGCTTCCCGCCATCGGACGCCATCTTCAGGACGCCGCGCGGGAAGAAGAGGGGCGTGGACGTCAAAACCGCGCGAGATCCGAAGCTCCGCCCCACGCACCGACGCTGCGCAAGGTCCTGGAAGGGAGAGAGAGCGACGCTGACGTCATCAGGACGCGACGCCAGGTCCTCGTCCATAGCAGCAGCAGCGGAGCCGCGGCCTACAGAAGAGGATCGTCGGAAGGTAGGCCACGCGTAACTAGGGGAGGAGGAAGATGACGGACACAGAGGCGCCCACTACCACCAACGCAACTGCAGCAGCGGTGATGCCCTTTTCCTTGCCCTACATCCCTGGAGCGGCCTGGCTGCCCAAATACTCAGGGGAGCCCCATGCCCTAACTGACTTCAAGGAAAGGCTATACAGTTTGTTCCACGTTTACCCCCTGACAGTGGAACAGAAGGTCAGCATATTAACAGGGCAGTTAACTGGCGCAGCCCAGCGGGAGGTAAAATCATGGCCCACTGAGGAGAAAAGGACTGTGAAGGGTATTCTGGCCCGGCTGCGGGGTACCTTTGACACACGTACCTCCGCTGAGATTAAAATGAGGTTATATGGATGTAAGCAGCGGGCACAGGACAGCATCAGAGACTATGCCCTAAATCTGCAGGAAGCCTTGAGGGCTATTCAACAAACTGACCCTGGCAGTGTGCAGGAAACGGATAAGCTGCTAACAGAACAATTCATAGAAGGTCTGCTGTCTAGCGCCCACAGGGCCCAACTGCGCCTCATGTTCTTTCAGAACCTCGACCTGACCTTTGCCCAATTTAAGGACAGGGCCATAAGGGTGCTCCGTGAATCTGCAACCAGTGGCGCTATAAACCCCCGGCGCCCTGCTATCACTTACCACCAGGAGGCAGCGCCCTCCTCTATGGACTCTGTGGAGACTGATGCACAGGCCCTGAACCAAGCCCCGTCGAAAGATCTGCATCAACAAGTCCAGGAGCTGACCAGGAGCGTCGCGGCGTTGACCAGGACCGTCCAGGCGTTGCAAGTGGACCCGTCAAGACCCATCGAGCTGGCTTCAAGTCCGGAGGATGTCCCATGGCGTCGACAGAGGAGGATCCCGTCGTTCCGAGGGAGGCCCACAGACCGCTACGCAGAGGATGGACAGCCCATTTGCCGTCGATGCAACCAGCCCGGACACATTTCCAGGTACTGTAATTTAAACGGGTCCAACCTGGGGCAGAGGGCCAACCCCCAGGCATAAGATCACCAGGCCCTTACAATTGGCGTAATAAGTACGTTGGGGGGCGCCCGGTTTTACCCGTGGTGCTGGACGGTATCCCCATGAGCGCCTTGCTGGATACTGGGTCACAAGTAACCACTATCCCTTATGTACTTTTTAAGCAGTATTGGACTGATGCTGATATCACACGGTATCCAGACGGTAACTTGAGCATCATCGCCAGTAATGGCTTACCCGTGCCGCAGATGGGGTTCAAGGAGATGACCATTAAGATTGGTAAAGTTGAACTACCGGCACAGGGAGTGATTATTGTGGACATTGACCGTCGTGAAAGTCACCCTAAAATAACTGTGGGTATTAATGTAATTGAAAATTGTCTTTCAGAGGTAATTGTAATCTTACAACAGGTGGCGGTGAATGCTAGTTCCAGCCAACAGAGAGTTCTCAACAAGGAGATAAAGGCCCTGATGAGACGGCAGCAGGTAGAACTGTCTGGTGGTGAGATCGGTAGCGTAAGACTGAGTGACCCATTCCCCTTTTCCATGCCTCCCAAAAGTGAAATGATGATCTGGTGTCGGACTGCAATCAGGTTGAGAGGTAGAGACTACCAAGCCATGGTAGAACCCGTGTACTCAGACAGCAGGCCCACCATTTTGACAGCCCGGGGGGTGGTTGATGTCCGTCATGGGAGGGTGCCCGTCCGCATCCTCAACATTGGGGAGAGGGAGGTACACTTACCCAGGTACGCTACACTCGCCAAGCTGTTTGTGGTCGAACACAAAGCTATCAGGGCCGTGGAACCCTTGCCTCCATCTCCTCAGGCGGAGGGTAATGGCTCCCAGAAACAAAAGGAGTACTGGTGCCAGAAACTCCACGTGGGTGCTGACTCCACTCCCCTGCACCAAAAACAAGGAGTCTACCGGGTGGTACAGGAGTACGAGAGAGTCTTTAGTAAGCACCCGCTAGACTTCGGCAGAGTAAAGGGGATAGAACACCACATCCCCACAGGGAGCCACCCACCGATAAAAGAGAGGCACAGACCTGTACCCCCTGCACATTATCAGAACGCAAGGGGCATGCTAAGAGAGATGAAAGAAGCTGGGGTTATTAGAGACAGCTGTAGCCCCTGGGCAGCCCCCTTGGTTCTGGTCAAAAAGAAAGACGGCACCATGAGAATGTGCGTCGACTATAGACAAATCAACCGTATCACTCACAAAGACGCATATCCGCTGCCTAGAATAGAGGAGTCTTTAGCCGCACTAAAATCAGCTAACTTCTTTTCTACTTTGGACCTTACTAGCGGGTACTGGCAGGTTCCTGTGGCAGAGGCTGACAAGGAGAAGACCGCCTTCACCACCCCGATGGGACTGAGCGAATTCAACTGCATGCCTTTCGGGCTCTGCAACGCACCAGGGACCTTCCAGCGGCTGATGGAATGCTGTCTAGGGCACCGAAACTTCGAGACGGTCCTCCTTTACCTGGACGACGTGATCGTCTATTCGAAGACCTACGAGGACCATCTGAAGCACCTGGCCGAGGTGTTCGAAGCCCTGGCAGGCTATGGCCTGAAGGTGAAACCATCGAAGTGTCACCTGCTGAAACCAAAGGTCCAGTACCTAGGGCACGTGGTAAGCGCGGAAGGAGTGGCCCCCGACCCTGACAAGGTCACGGCAATCAAGAGCTGGCCAAGCCCCTCGAACATCAAAGAGGTGAGACAGTTTCTCGGGTTGGTAGGCTACTACCGAAGATTCATCCTCGGGTTCACCAAGATGGCAGCTCCTATGCAGGACCTCCTGATCGGACAGTCTAAGTCCAGGAGGCAAAAGCCGCCCTTCAAGTGGGATAAACCGGAAGAGGAGTCCTTCCGCCAGCTAAAGATGGCCCTCACAGGGGATGAGATCCTGGCCTACCCTGATTATGGCCAGCCTTTCATTCTCCACACAGATGCCAGTAATGTGGGACTGGGAGCCGTATTGTCCCAAAACCAACAGGGCAGAGAACGGGTGATCGCATACGCCAGCCGGAAGCTGAGGCCCACCGAGAGGAACCCGGAGAATTACAGCTCCTTCAAGCTAGAATTCTTGGCGGTGGTGTGGGCCGTGACGGAACGCTTCAAGCATTACCTGGCCTCCGCAAAGTTCACCGTGTACACGGACAACAACCCGTTGACACACCTGGACAATGCAAGACTGGGTGCCCTGGAACAGCGGTGGATGGCCCGTCTCTCCAACTATGACTTCGTGATCAAGTACCGGGCAGGCAAAACCAACTCCAACGCGGACGCCCTATCAAGGATGCCTCACTTACCTGAAGGTGACGAAGACCCAGAAGAGCTGGAGGAGGTAGAACTCCCCGCGTTTCACCGGTATGGAGCCGCTCAACACTCTCACCGCGTGAAGGAGGAGGATCTAACAACTGTGATGATGAATCCCCTACCTCACCACAGCTGGGCCGAGACCCAAGATAGTGACCCTGCAGTCCGCCTGGTGAAAGATCTGCTGACCCGGGAAGACGCCCGCTTAGATCCAGATGCCCCAGAGGAAGCCAAGCAGCTATGGAAGGAGAAGAGCAAGCTGTTCCTCTACGAAGGCAAGTTGTGCAGAAGGATTGTCAACCACCGGACGCACGAGCTGACCTGGCAAGTCGTGGTCCCAAGGAGGGATGCAGCTATGGTCCTGGGGGCTTACCATGACAGAGCGGGACACTTCGGTTGGAAGAAACTGGAGTTCCTACTAAGAGGAAGATTCTTTTGGGTCGGCATGAGAGGAGCTGTAGAAAAATGGTGCAGAGACTGTGGCCCTTGTCACCTAAGGAGGAAGGACCGTGCCAGCCAGAAGACACCCTTGAGGCCCATCATCACCACGCAGCCTCTTGAGCTGGTAGCTCTGGACCATGTCAAATTGGCTCCCAGCCGGTCAGGATACATCTATGCCCTGACAATCGTGGACCACTATTCCCGTTTTCTAGTGGTGGTCCCGGTAAAGGACTTGACAGCCCAAACAGCGGCCAGAGCCTTCCAGCAATATTTCTGCCGTCCACACGGGTATCCGGAACAGGTCCTGACAGACCAGGGTCCAGCGTTCGAGGCTGAAATCTTCCAGGAGTTCTGCAACCTCTATGGCTGTAAGAAGATTCGTACAACGCCTTACCACCCCCAAACCAACGGGATGTGTGAGAAGATGAACAATATAGTCATTGATCTCCTGAAGACGTTGCCCCTGGAGGAACGCAGCCTGTGGCCAGAAAAACTGCCGGACCTGATAGACCTATACAACAATATCCCGGTGAATGCTACAAACTGCACCCCGGCTTACCTGATGCAAGCTAGACCAGGAAAGCTGCCCGTAGACCTGGAGATGGGAGTCCTAATACCTGAGGACACCTCCCCGGATGCGGACTGGGATACGGAAAGGCAACTGCAGTACAAGAAGGTACAGGAGAGTGTGGAGAAGAGCCTGGCCCAGGTGAGAGAGAAGCAAGAAAGACTCTTCAATCAACACGCCCCTGCTAGTCCCCTAGAACCTGGTGAGCAAGTCCTAAAGCGAAAAAGAAGGCTACATAAGTTGGACGACCAGTGGGAAAGGGAACCCTACACCGTACTGCAGTCTGACCACGACAACCCAAAGGTGTGCGTAATCACCAAGGACGGAGGAGAAACCACTAGTGTCGTCTCCAGAGACCATCTCAAAAGGTGCCCCGAGCAACTCCGTAGTGCAGAAGAGGATCAGAGTGACCTTGAACCCGCAGAGGACAAGGAAGAAATGATCAGCACCGTTCTCGGAGAGTTTCCTCAGTCCTGGACTCGCATAAATGATGCCATAGTGGTACCTGTCCTGCATTTCCTGCAACCGGCACAGCAACAACCAACACCAGAGCCGGAAGGTGAAGAGGAGCAAGCAGTTCCAGAGGCAGAAGAGCCTGTACCAGCAGCCCAGGAGAGTCAACCCTCTGCTGACAGTGAGCCTGCCATGCCTGCGGTAAGCCAAAGGACTCGCAGACAGCTGCCTGCCCTACCTGTACACCCAGCTGGTAGCTGCACCCCTAACGCTAGTGGGGAAAGCCAAGTCAGTCCACTACCAGACAGTGGGCTACGTAGGTCAACCAGGAGCACAAAGGGACAGATACCCGCTCGCTGGAGAATATAGAGTGTACTAAAATTGTAAATAACCCTGTTGCCAAATGTTGAATTGTTTGCAAAGTTACATGCATGTTTGGTAATACTCTGTTTCAGTTTCTTGCAGCTACCGTAAGGACTCACAGGTTATGGACTTTTTATAACCGGGACCTTGTATGGACTGCGTTCAGAGCCTAACCCAGGAATGAACTAAGACTGTGAAGGACTTGGGGTAGGACAGACCCCCACCTGGTTAAGGCTCCCCGTTGTGCTGGTGATATGGACACCCGGTCACAGGCCACACTGTGACCTTAAGAACTCAATTTGTGCGTCGTCTGTCTATTAATGTTTTATTGTTATGCATATTGTCTTTGTTTACTGTTTAGTCCCGGAGTACTAAATTTCACTAGGGGGGAATGTGTCACCCTGGCCTGGATGCCACAAGTGTAATTAAAGCTGTGTCTGAGAGCAGGGGGGAGGTTCTCTAGTCAGGGGAACATTAGCATGCAATGCCTCCTGTCTCAGGCCAGTAGGGGGAGCAGGCTGCCCCTATAAAAGCTGGTGCTGGGGGCAGGGTTAGAGAGAACCCAGATGACCTGTCTCAGGACTGAGACGTGTCTCAGCAGAGCAGGGACAGACAGTTGCACTGCACCTAAGAGGAAGTGTGGCAGGAGGAGAGCCACAAGCCAGAGACAAGAGGCGAAGCAAGCCTGTCTTGGCAGATAACAGACTTAATCTACCAGACTTTGGTGTCTGAGGCTGGAAGGATTCCACATCTCCCAGCAGAGAACCAGTCCGCAAGGGACTGTATATTCCTTGGCCTAAGAAGCCTGGAGGCCCTGCCACAACAGAAGGGACCAGTAAAGCCATACAAGGCTGGGAGCAGAAAGGAACCCACGTCGCAGGCCATACAGGCGAGAAAACACGGAAAGCTCGGAAACGTGGGCTGTTACCCTATCAGGAGGAGATAGCCAGAAGGAGCGCAGAAAGCACGGTAGGCCTACACCCTCACCCTGACCAGGGCCAATTTCCCCGTTGCACTCAGACATCCAGGTCCCCTCCTAGCCGGGACTGTTTGTGGGTCAGTTTACCTGTTTAGTAAAGACCCTGGACTGCAACCTGTTGTCTGTGTGCTCCTTGCTCCTCCAGCACTATCAGCACTGGGACTCCCACTACCATCACTCCCAACATCCATTATACTGCCCTGGGGCCGCACTCTTCCCGTGGAGAGTCACACTACCCTAGCTGCACACCTCATCAGCCCCAGCGGTCTGCATGCAGCGGCGGTTCCTAATAACCGCAATCCACGGGTGGCATAGTCGGACATTATCAGCAGAACATAGCAGACTACCATTGGCCTGACCACCCTGAGCCACGGAACCGGGTCGCCACTACTACCCCCATCGTCTCCCTATTGCCCGGATCCGAGTGCCCCACGGCCCAGGGGGCGAGTCACATGTAATACACTGACTCACCAGTGACGTCTCTAGGTGAAGTCCTTCATCTTTGCTTTTCTTCTTCATCTGGCACAGACGGCCATCACTTCTTCCAGCCAGGAATCATCTCTGCAGAAAATAACACACAGTTATCAATAACTGATCTCTTCTAGGGAATATTCCCACTCCACCCCCCGACTTCTACACTACACCAGTTGAAGAAAAAAAGCGATATAGTGCCGCCCTGCACAGTAACAGGAGCCCGCTTTTGTCCTATCCCATGGAAAACAATTTCCTAAAAAGTAAATTATATTACAGAAGTAATAATGTCTCTAATTGGACTCTAAAATAATAATGTTCCTCACTGGCCACCATAAACTAATAAAGTATGTTCCTCAATCTGGCCCCGAACAGTAATTAAGTCCCTTGTTCAGCCTGGCACCCCCATATATCCATCCTGGCCCCCCCTTCCCTGCATATATCCATCCTGACACCCCCCATATATCCCTTCTGGCCCCCATATGTCCAGTGTGACCCCTCCATATATTTATCCTAGCCCACGTGTATCGAGCCTGCCCCCTCCCATATACCCATCCTAGTCCCCCATGTGGCCCTCCTGTTCCCCCCATATATCCATCCTGGCCTCCATGTGTCCAGCCTGTCCCCCCACATATCCATCCTGGCCTCCATGTTTCCAGCCTGCCCCCCCATATATCTGTCCTGGCCTCCATGTGTCCAGCCTGCCCCCTCCCATATATCTGTCCTAAAGCCCCATGTGTCAAGCCTGCCCCCCATATATCCATCCTGGCCTCCATGTGTCCAGCATGCCCCCCCTACATATCCTTCCTGGCCTCCATGTGTCCAGCCTGCCCCCCACAATATATCCATCCTGGCCTCCATGTTTCCAGCCTGCCCCCCATATATCCATCCTGACCTCCATGTGTCCAGCCTGCCCCCTCATATATCCATCCTGCCCTTCCCCCCTGCATATATCCATCCTGACACCCCCCCATATATCCATACTGGCCCCCATATGTCCAGCGTGGCCCCTCCATATATTTATCCTAGCCCACGTGTATCGAGCCTGCCCCTCCACATATCTATCCTAGCCCCCCATGTGTCCAGCCTGCCCCCCACATATCCATCCTGGCCATCATGTGTCCAGCCTGCCCCGCCCCCCATATATCCGGCCCCCCCATATATCCATCCCCCTCACATATCCATCCTGGCCTCCATGTGTCCAGCCTGCCCCACCATATAGCCATCCTGCCCACTCTTTCCCATGTGTCCAGCCAGGCTCCCCCTTATGTGTCCAGCCAGGCTCCCCCCCTTGTGTGTCCAGCCAGGGTTCCCCTTTGTGTGTCCAGCCAGGCTCTCACCCTTGTGTGTCCAGCCAGTGTTCCCCCTTGTGTGTCCAGCCAGGGTTCCCCCTTGTGTGTCCAGCCAGGGTTCCCTCTTGTGTGTCCAGTCAGGGCTTCCCCTTGTGTGTCCAGCCAGGGCTCCCCCTTGTGGGTCCAGCCAGGGTTCCCCCTTGTGTGTCCATCCAGCTCCCCCCTTGTGTGTCCAGCCAGGGCTCCCCCTTGTGTGTCCAGCCAGGGCTCCCCCTTGTGTGTCCAGCCAGGGTTCCCTCTTGTGTGTCCAGTCAGGGCTCCCCCTTGTGTGTCCAGTCAGGGCTCCCCCTTGTGTGTCCAGCCAGGGCTTCCCCTTGTGTGTCCAGCCAGGGCTCCCCCTTGTGTGTCCAGCCAGGGCTCCCCCTTGTGTGTCCAGCAAGGCCCCCTTTGTGTGTCCATCCGGGCCCCCCCTTGTGTGTCCAGCCAGGGTCCCCCCTTGTGTGTCTAGCCGGGCCCCCCCTTGTGTGTCCAGCCAGGGGCCCATCCCATTCTGCATCCACTCATATACACACAGACACACACACAGACACCTCTTACCTTCCTGCTCTCCCGTGCGGTGTCCTCCTTCTCCGGTGACGTCATACGCCGGCCGGGGAAGGGAGATGCGCAGCTTCAGCTGCTTCACTGGGACGTGTGTCGCGGCGGTTCAGGTAATGAACGCCGCGTGCGCGCGTCCCTGCATATGTGGCACCCCAGGGGTCTGGTTTCCACAGTAATGTAATGTTATGTCTGAGAGCAGGTGGGAGGTCCTTTGGTCAGGGATCCTGTGCATGCCACACCTCCTGCCCAGTCTTGGGAGGGGAAGGACTTCCCCTATATAAACCCGGGGCTGAGGCAGGGTTAGGCAGTCAAGGAGAGTAGAGACGAGAAACAGTCATAGGAAGAGACAGCAGAAGCAATACTACTACGAGTCAGGGGCTGGCAGCTGCAGAGCTCGCCCTGACTGAGAAGATTTCTTACCGGACCCGGAGTCCGAGGCTGTGGGGACTAACTCCTACCCAGCAGCAGAAACCGACCGGCAGGGGATTGCAGGTCCTCTGGCCCAGAAACCCGAAGGCACGGTCACACGCGTGGGACCAGCACCGCCATCGTGGAGCGGAAGCCATTAGAAGGCCCCGAGTCACCGGCCATACAGGTGAGCACCACACGGTACACTCAGGGACGTGGGCTACTTTTACCCGCCTCTAGCAAGGTAGCCAGAAGAGTACAGTTAGTTGGGAAGGCCTACAACTCCGCCTGGCCAGGGGAGATCCCATCTGCTCAAGGACTGACCAGGCCCCGATTGCTAGCAAGTACTCCGGGAGGGTCTATCTTTGTCACCAGTAAAGACCCTGAACTACACCGCATCGTCTGTGAGTGGTTCCTGCTACCCCCATCATCCACGTCGGCTGCCCTGAGGCCATACCCCTCCCGTTGGGGGTTATACCATCCACGCTGCACCATCCTTCCACCGGCCTCAGCGGTCTGCCCTGCAGCGGCAGCTCCATAGCTGCATTCAACGGGTGGCGTAGTCATCCAACATCCACTGCTAATTTACCGCCACTTAGTCTGACTCCCTGGGCACGGACCGGGTCACCGCCACAAGACTACTACCCTCATCTGATCCGGCTCCGGGTAAGCTCCCGCGTGCGCAACGCAGCGCGACACAGGCCCAGGGGCGCGTCAACTTTTGGCGTAGTCGGCAGGATTTCGTGCCCGCAACCACCGGGTACTGCGTGCCTGAAAAAGAGACTTTTCAAACTTACCTGTGGTGAAGATTCCCGCCATCCGGCGCCATCTTCAGCCTTCTTCCCGCCATCGGTGAAGTTTCCCGCCATCCGGCGCCATCTTCAGCCTTCTTCCCGCCATCGGTGAAGATTCCCGCCATCCGGCGCCATCTTCAGCCTTCTTCCCGCCATCCGTGGAGTTTTCCCGCCATTGGATGCCATCTTGAGGACGCCGCGCGGGAAGAAGAGGGGCGTGGACTCCGAAAGCGCGCGAGAACTGAAGCCCCGCCTCACGTCCGGACGTTGCGTAAGGTCCTGGAAGGAGCCCAGCAGACGCCGACGTCACAGGAGCGCGACGGAAGGTCCTCAACCCTGACGATCCACTGCGGAGCCGCGGCCTACGGAAGAGGATCATCGCAAGGTAGGCCACGGTCCACTAGGGGGGAGGAAGATGTCGGATACGGAGGAGAGCTTCACTGCCTCAACCCCCGCCAGCGCTACCGCTGCTGCAGTTATGCCCTTCACCATGCCCTATATCCCGGGAGCAGCTTGGCTACCCCAGTACTCAGGGGAGTCGCATACCCTGCATGACTTTAGAGAGAAGCTGGATAGCCTCTTCCAGGTGTACCCCCTCACAGAAGAGCAAAAAGTGAGCATCCTGGTGGCCCAACTAACCGGGGCAGCCAAAAGGGAAGTAAAATCCTGGCCACCTGGGAGGAAGACTGTCGCAGGGATACTAACCCGGCTGAACGACACCTTTGATACCCGCACCTCAGCCGAGATTAAGCTTAGATTCTACGGGTGCAAGCAGCGAGCGCATGAGAGTATAAGGGACTATGCACTAAACCTACAAGAGGCCCTGAGGGCCATTAAGCAGACCGACCCTGATGGAGTGGGAGATGAGGACAGGCTGTTGACCGAACAGTTTATAGAGGGACTATATTGTAATACCCACCGAACCCAGTTGCGGGCAATGGCTTTACAGGATCCCCATCTGGGCTTTGCACAGTTCAAGGACAGAGCCATCCGGGTGCTCCGAGAACCGGCACCGGGTGGCGTTGTGACCCACAGGCGCCCTGCTATCACTTACCACCAGGAGGCGGCGCCCTTGTCGGCAGGGCCTGTGGGAGCTGATGCACAGGCTTTGGACAATGACCCGGCTCCAGACCTACACCATCAGGTCCAAGAGCTAGCTAAGAGCGTTGCTGCGCTAACCCGAACTGTGCAGTCTTTACAGGCTTCCACTCTAGGGAAGATCCAGCTGGCATCCGGACCGGAGGACATCCCGTGGCGTCGACCAAGGAGGACCCCACCGGCCAGAGGAAGACCCAGTGACCGATACAGCGAGGACGGACGACCCATCTGCCGCCACTGCAATCAACCCGGACATATGGCAAGGTACTGTTCTTTAAACGGGCACAACCTGGGGTAGAGGGCCAACCCCCAGGAAAAAGATCACCAGGCCCATCGAACTGGTGCGACAGATATGTGGGAGGACGTCCAGTCTTGCCTGTGGTACTGGATGGCATTCCCATGAGTGCCCTACTGGACACCGGGTCACAGGTCACCACCATCCCGTACGTGCTCTTTAAGCAGTACTGGAATGACTCGGATATTACCCGCTACCCTGACGACGACTTGAGTATCATCGCCAGCAATGGCCAGCCCGTGCCACAGATCGGATTTAAAGAGGTGACCATCAAAATCGGTAGAGTCGAACTGGCAGCACAGGGACTGATCATTGTAGACATTGACAAACATGAGAGCCACCCAAAAATAACTCTAGGAACTAATGTAATTGAAAATTGTCTTGCAGAGGTGATTTTCCTTCTACAGCAGGTTGCCAAGAACGCCAGCTCCGGCGAGCAGCGAGTGCTCCAGAAAGAGATCCGGGCACTGATGCGACGGCAACAGGTGGAACTCTCCGGGGTGAGATTGGTAGCGTAAGAATGTGTGACCCTTTCCCTATTGCCATGCCCCCAAAAAGTGAAATGATGATTTGGTGCCGGGCAGCTATTGGTCTGAGAGGTAGAGATTACCAGGCAATGGTAGAACCAGTTTACTCAGACAGTAGGCCCACCATTTTGACAGCACGGGGGGTGGTCAATGTACGCCATGGGAGGGTGCCCGTTCGCATAATCAATATCGGGGAGAGGGAAGTGTACCTGCCCCGGTATGCCACGCTAGCCAAATTATATACCATCAACCAAAACTCTATACAGTCTGTGGAACCCTTGCCTCCATCTCACCCGGAGGAAGGTAACGGCTCTAAGAAAGTAATGGAGGATTGGTGTCAGCAACTACACTTGGGAACTGACGCCACTCCCTCCCACCAGAAACAGGGAGTCTACCGGGTGGTTCAAGAGTATAAGAGAGTGTTTAGTAAACACCCGTTAGACTTCGGGCGAGTCAAGGGGGTAGAACACCGCATCCCCATGGGAGATCATCCTCCCATAAAAGAGAGGCATCGACCCGTACCCCCTGCACATTACCAACACGCCAAGGGGATGCTTAGAGACATGAAGGAGGCTGGGGTAATCCGGGATAGCTGTAGCCCCTGGGCAGCCCCACTAGTTTTAGTCAAAAAGAAAGACAACACCATGAGGATGTGTGTAGATTACCGGAAAATCAACCGTATCACACACAAGGATGCGTACCCCTTACCAAGGATAGAGGAGTCATTGGCTGCTGTAGTGCCGGCGTCCCTGCCCTCTGCTAGGCAGGGACGCTGCTCCCCTCACCGCTCTGCTCCGTGCCCGGCGTCCTCCTCCCGCTCTGCTGTCAGCGCGCACTCCTTCCCGGCGTCCTCCTCCTGCTCTGCTCGCAGCACGCGCTCCTTCCCGGCCCCTGTGCTTAGGGCGCGCGCGCGCGCGCTCCCCTCCTCTTAAAGGGGCCGCGCGCGCCGTCCTAAGGAGTCCCCGGCCAATGGCCGGAGGACTTCATCATATATAAGGCACCTCCTCCAAAATGGAGGTGCCCGAGCAATGTTGTTTGCACCTGTGTCTCACCTGTGCTTCAGCCCTCAGGTCCCGTTGCCAGTTACCTGCCAGTTACCTGCCTGATTCCTGCCTGACTTGTTACCTGTCTGCCAGTCTGAGGTCCGACGGTCTGCCTTACTACTCCTGTCAGTCTGTCTAAGGACCAGCCTGCCCGCTCACCTGGGAGCGCACATCTGCTACCTGCCTGCCTGCCCGAGGTCCGACGGTCTGCCTTACTACTCCGGTCAGTCTGTCTATGGACCAGCTTGCCCGCTCACCTGGGAGCGCTTCTCCGTTACCTGCCTGCTTGCCAGCCCGGAGGTTCCGCTGTCACATGCCGTGACCATCAGCTACTCCAGAGACTCTTGCCCGCTCACCTGGGAGCGCTTCTCCGCTACCTGCCTGCTTGCCAGCCCGGAGGCTCCGTCGTCACGTGCCGTGACCACCTGTTATTCCAGAGACTCTCGCTTGCTCACCTGGGAGCACACATCTACCATCTGCCTGCTAGCCTACCCGGAGGCTCTGCCATCACAGGTCGTACCTACCCATTACCCAGAGACTGCCCTGATCACTAACCGTAACTCCCTGTCCGTTCATCCAGAGACTGCCACCCGCTCCCTTACAAGGGCTGCCCCCTTGTATAGTAGCTCAGAGGTTCCGCCTCCCAGACCCGTTACAGTTTGCTCGGGCCATGGAACCCGGTGGCACCCAAGCTCCCTCGCTCTCGGACCTGTGTCGTGAACTGTCCCGTCAGAGGTCCCAACAGGAGTCCATCTTGGGTCACCTGCTGAATGTCAATTCTTTCCTGGACACTCTGCCTGCTCCGCCAGCAACCTCCGCCAGTGCCATGACCATTAATACCATGGAATCCTACCCCGGACCCCGGCTATCTGCACCTCCTCGCTTCGGAGGCGACTCCGTCCAGGCTCGGGGCTTCATAAATCAGTGCACCCTGCACTTTGAACTATTGTCCCACCAGTTTAACTCCGATCGAGCCAAAATTGCATTTATCATGTCCCATCTCACCGGGGAGGCTCTGGCCTGGCTAAATCCTCTATGGGAGAGAGGAGACCCCCTGGTGTCCGACTTGCCTGCCTTTCTCATGGCTTTCCGGAAAGCCTTCGACGAACCCGGACGGAAGACCTCATCCGCATCATCACTGCTACGCCTCCGTCAGGGAGGTCTCACCATGGGCCAATATGCCATACGGTTCCGTACCCTTGCCTCGGAGCTGGCCTGGGATAACGACGCCTTGGTATCCGTCTTCTGGGAGGGTCTGTCCGGCCATATTAAAGATGAACTTGCCGGTCGGGACATTCCTACCACTCTCGACGACCTAATAACTCTTGCCACCCGGATTGACCTACGGTTCCAGGAACGTGCCAAAGAGGTTACCCGTGAAAAGGGGTTTCCACGTCTAGTTCCTACTTTTCAGAAACCCGTCACTCCTTCCGTTTCTCCCCAGGTACACTCTCCTGAGCCTATGCAGGTCGACCAGACCAAGATGGTCAAAACCCGTCAGGACTTACGCCGTGCCGAGGGGAGCTGCTTCTACTGTGGCAGTAAGGAGCATCGGATCCGTGCCTGCCAGGAGAGGTCGGGAGAACGCCTGTGTCTAGGTTCGCTCAGAGGGGTCGATCTAGACAAAAATAAAGCCTCTCCATCCCTGCTGCTGTCAGTCTCAATCATCTGCGGGGAGAATTGTTATTTCGAACTAGCCCAACTGGACTCTGGAGCAGCCGGAAATTTTATTTCACAGTTCCTGGTGGAGAAATACCGCATCCCCACCAAACCTCTGGCTGTACCCTTGTCTGTTGCTGCCGTGGATGGGG
Organism: Phyllobates terribilis; assembly: GCF_046119375.1. Classification (NCBI taxonomy): domain Eukaryota; kingdom Metazoa; phylum Chordata; class Amphibia; order Anura; family Dendrobatidae; genus Phyllobates; species Phyllobates terribilis. The sequence goes on from NW_027362836.1 coordinate 5,188,450, forward strand.
GCCTCTTACCTCGCCCCATCCAACTCATCACCGAATCCATTACTCTGCAGGTGGGAATGCTGCATTCTGAGAGTATCTCCCTTCACGTTCTGCCTGGACTCTCTCACGCCCTCTTGCTAGGTCTGCCTTGGCTCCAGAGACATGCACCCGTGCTTAACTGGCAAACCGGAGAAGTCCTTCGCTGGGGACAAGACTGTCATAAAACCTGCCTGGTTCCCGTCCATCCCGTTCGTCCCTCTCCTACCCCAGCTAATCTACCTGGACTTCCGATTCCTTATTGGTCTTATGCTGATGTCTTTAATAAAAAGGAGGCAGAGACATTACCACCTCATAGACCATACGACTGCCCCATCGATCTGCTACCCGGTACTACTCCTCCCCGTGGGCGTATTTATCCTTTATCTGCTGCTGAGACCCGGTCAATGTCCGAATATATTGAGGAGAATCTGGCCAGAGGTTTCATCCGGAAATCTACCTCCCCGGCGGGAGCAGGCTTCTTTTTCGTCAAAAAGAAGGACGGCTCTCTCCGTCCCTGTATAGACTATAGAGGCTTAAACCAGATTACAGTGAAGAATAAGTACCCCCTTCCGCTCATTCCTGAATTATTTGATCGTCTGAGGGGGGCTAGGATCTTCACCAAACTGGACCTTCGTGGGGCGTACAACCTGGTTCGTATTCGTCAGGGGGATGAATGGAAGACGGCATTCAACACCCGGGACGGCCACTATGAATACCTGGTAATGCCCTTTGGTCTTTGTAACGCTCCGGCCGTCTTTCAAGAGTTGGTCAACGACATCTTCCGGGACCTTCTCTACTCCTGCGTAGTGGTGTACCTGGACGACATCTTGGTCTTCTCTCCGGATCTCCAGACTCACCGGAGGGACGTTCGTCAGGTCCTGCTCAGGCTCCGGCAGAATCACCTCTACGCTAAATTTGAGAAGTGCCTCTTTGAGCAGACCTCGCTTCCGTTTCTGGGCTACATTATCTCTCAGACCGGCCTACAAATGGATCCTGAGAAACTGTCTGCCATCGAGAAATGGCCCCGACCGGAGGGGTTGAAGGCCATTCAGCGATTCCTGGGCTTCGCCAACTATTACCGCCTCTTCATACCACACTTCTCTTCCCGGACGGCTCCAATTTCTGCGCTCACCCGTAAAGGTACTAATCCCAAAGAGTGGCCTCCCGAAGCAGAGGAGGCCTTTCTTTCCCTAAAACAGGCCTTCTCTTCCGCCCCGGTGCTGCATCGCCCAGATGGCAACAAGCAGTTTTTCCTGGAAGTTGACGCCTCCTCCTCTGGAGCCGGAGCGGTACTTACTCAAAAATCATCTTCCGGGAGGATGGTAACTTGTGGCTTCTTCTCAAAACTCTTCTCCTCCTCAGAGCGCAACTATTCCATAGGAGACCGAGAGTTATTGGCCATCAAACTGGCATTGGAGGAGTGGCGTTACCTGCTCGAGGGGGCCCTTCACCCGGTAATAATTTACACTGACCACAAGAACTTGGCTTACCTCCAGCATGCCCAGAGACTTAACCCGCGCCAAGCTCGGTGGTCCTTGTTTTTTGCTCGTTTTGATTTCGTCCTTCATTTTCGCCCGGCTGACAAAAACGTCAAGGCGGACGCCTTGTCTCGATCCTTTCTGGTGTCTGATCTCGAGGAGGATCCGAAACACATCATCGATCCCGCCAGAGTAATGCAGGTGGCTCCCGTGAGTCTAAATCGTCTCCCTCCTGGTAAGACGTTCGTATCAGTACCTGATCGGGAGAGGATCCTACACTGGGGTCATTCGTCTAAACTAGCTGGCCACGCCGGTCAGAAAAAGACCCTCCAGCTTATTACCCGGCACTACTGGTGGCCTAACCTGCACAAGGATGTAATAGACTTTGTTTCTGCCTGTGGGTCCTGCGCCCGCAACAAAGTTCCGAGACATCTGCCGGCCGGCCGCCTTCTTCCTCTGCCAGTACCTGCTGCCCCCTGGCAGCATATAGCGATGGACTTCATAACTGACCTGCCCGTCTCTGCCGGTTGTACGGTCATTTGGGTGGTCGCTGACCGCTTTTCCAAGATGGCTCACTTCATTCCCCTGCCAGGCCTTCCGTCTGCACCCGAGCTGGCTAAAGACTTTATCCGCCACATCTTCCGTCTTCATGGCCTGCCCCGTCACATCGTGTCGGATCGAGGAGTACAGTTCACTTCTCGTTTCTGGAGAGCCACTTGTAAATTGCTGGATGTCACTCTGGACTTCTCCTCCGCTTACCACCCACAGTCTAATGGTCAAGTGGAGCGGATCAATCAGAACCTGACCAGTTACCTCCGGCACTTCGTTAATGCCCACCATTCTGACTGGGTGGATCTCCTGCCATGGGCCGAATTCTCGTACAACAATCACGAGAGCGAGTCTTCCTCCAAATCCCCGTTTTTTGTAGTCTACGGTCAGCATCCTCGGATCCCGTTTCCCGTCTCCACCTCGGTGGACAATCCGGCTGCGGAATCTCTTGTTAACAAATTTTCCTCCATATGGGAGAGTACCCGGTCCGCACTCCTTCTGTCATCCGAGCGTATGAAAAGACACGCTGACAAAAAACGTCTGGACCCTCCTCAATTCCGTCCTGGGGATAAAGTCTGGCTCTCGTCCAAATATGTCCGGCTCAAGATCCCTTCCTATAAGTTAGGGCCTCGGTTCATCGGCCCACTGGAGGTCATCAGTCAGATCAACCCGGTGGCCTATAAATTGAAACTCCCGGCCAACTTACGGATCCCTAACTCCTTCCATGTATCTCTCCTCAAACCTGTGGTGCTTAACTCTTTTTCCAAGTCTACAGGTACGCCTCCTGCTCCGGTTTCTGCTGAGGACGAGTTTGAGGTAGAGAACATTCTTGCCACCAAAAGGGTAAGAGGAAAGACCTTTTTTTTGGTAGATTGGAAGGGGTTTGGTCCTGAGGAGAGAACGTGGGAGCCCCGGGAGAACATCCATGCCCCTCTCATCCTAGCTAAATTTTTGTCTGGCCTAAAAAAGGGGGGGCCTAAAGGGGGGGGTACTGTAGTGCCGGCGTCCCTGCCCTCTGCTAGGCAGGGACGCTGCTCCCCTCACCACTCTGCTCCGTGCCCGGCGTCCTCCTCCCGCTCTGCTGTCAGCGCGCGCTCCTTCCCGGCGTCCTCCTCCTGCTCTGCTCGCAGCGCGCGCTCCTTCCCGGCCCCTGTGCTTAGGGCGCGCGCGCGCGCGCTCCCCTCCTCTTAAAGGGGCCGCGCGCGCCGTCCTAAGGAGTCCCCGGCCAATGGCCGGAGGACTTCATCATATATAAGGCACCTCCTCCAAAATGGAGGTGCCCGAGCAATGTTGTTTGCACCTGTGTCTCACCTGTGCTTCAGCCCTCAGGTCCCGTTGCCAGTTACCTGCCAGTTACCTGCCAGTTACCTGCCTGATTCCTGCCTGACTTGTTACCTGTCTGCCAGTCTGAGGTCCGACGGTCTGCCTTACTACTCCTGTCAGTCTGTCTAAGGACCAGCCTGCCCGCTCACCTGGGAGCGCACATCTGCTACCTGCCTGCCTGCCCGAGGTCCGACGGTCTGCCTTACTACTCCGGTCAGTCTGTCTATGGACCAGCTTGCCCGCTCACCTGGGAGCGCTTCTCCGTTACCTGCCTGCTTGCCAGCCCGGAGGTTCCGCTGTCACATGCCGTGACCATCAGCTACTCCAGAGACTCTTGCCCGCTCACCTGGGAGCGCTTCTCCGCTACCTGCCTGCTTGCCAGCCCGGAGGCTCCGTCGTCACGTGCCGTGACCACCTGTTATTCCAGAGACTCTCGCTTGCTCACCTGGGAGCACACATCTACCATCTGCCTGCTAGCCTACCCGGAGGCTCTGCCATCACAGGTCGTACCTACCCATTACCCAGAGACTGCCCTGATCACTAACCGTAACTCCCTGTCCGTTCATCCAGAGACTGCCACCCGCTCCCTTACAAGGGCTGCCCCCTTGTATAGTAGCTCAGAGGTTCCGCCTCCCAGACCCGTTACAGCTGCTTTAAGATCTGCTAACTTCTTCTCTACCTTGGATCTCACTAGCGGGTACTGGCAGGTTCCTGTAGCAGAGGCGGACCGGGAGAAGACCGCATTCACCACCCCGATGGGACTTAGCGAGTTCACCTGCATGCCGTTCGGACTCTGCAACGCCCCAGGAACCTTCCAACGATTAATGGAGTGCTGTCTGGGCCACAGAAACTTCGAGACGGTCCTGTTGTACCTGGACGATGTCATCGTATACTCCAAGACTTATGAGGACCACCTGAAACACCTGGCGGAGGTGTTCGAAGCTCTGGCGAGTTACGGCCTAAAGGTGAAACCCTCCAAGTGTCACCTCCTGAAACCAAAGGTGCAGTACCTGGGACACGTGGTGAGCGCTGACGGAGTGGCTCCCGACCCTGATAAGATCACCGCAATTAAGGGATGGCCAAGCCCCTCCAGCGTAAAAGAAGTGCGGCAGTTCCTCGGGTTGGTAGGCTACTACCGAAGGTTTATTCCCGGTTTCACCAAAAAGGCAGCGCCTATGCAGGACCTCCTGATAGGCCAGTCCCGGAAGGCCAAGAACCAGAAGCCGCCCTTCAAATGGGAGGAGCTAGAAGAAGAGTCCTTCCGCCAGCTGAAGATGGCCCTCACGGGGGATGAAATCTTGGCGTACCCGGATTATAGCAAGCCCTTCATCCTCTACACCGACGCCAGTAACATCGGGCTAGGAGCCGTACTGTCCCAGATCCAGCAGGGGAAAGAACGAGTAATCGCCTACGCCAGCCGAAAACTGCGACCCACCGAAAGGAACCCCGAGAATTATAGCTCATTTAAGCTAGAGTTCCTGGCCGTGGTATGGGCAGTCACTGAGCGCTTTAAGCATTACCTTGCTTCTTCCCGGTTCACCGTGTACACGGATAACAACCCGTTGACACACCTGGACACGGCAAGACTCGGTGCCCTGGAGCAGAGGTGGATGGCCCGTCTGTCCAACTACGAGTTCACAATCAAATACCGGGCAGGGCGCTCCAATACTAACGCGGACGCCCTGTCCAGGATCCCCAACCTGCCGGACGAAGGAGAAGATCCGGAGGGACTGGAAGAAATTGAACTCCCTGCGTTCCACCGTCATGGGACTATCCAGTATTCCCACCGGGTAAGGAGTAAGCAGGCTGCTACGTTGAACCCCTTACCTCACCACAACTGGGCGGAAACGCAAGACAGCGACCCTGCCGTCCGACTGGTGAAGGAGATGCTGACTCGGCCGGAGGCTCGCCTTGAACCAGACGCTCCGGAGGAAGCCAAACAACTATGGGCGGAGAAGAGTCGACTGTTCCTTTACAAGGGGAAGTTGTGCCGCAGAATGGTCAACTCCCGGACGCATGAACTACTCTGGCAAGTAGTGGTGCCACGAAGAGACGCAGCCATGGTGATGGAGGCATACCACGACGGAGCTGGACACTTCGGGTGGAAGAAGCTGGAGTTCCTGCTGCGCGAGCGGTTCCACTGGGTAGGCATGAGGGGAACCATCGAGAAGTGGTGCAGGGACTGTGGCCCGTGCAATCTGAGAAGGAAGGACCGGGCCAGCCAGAAGACTCCCCTGCAATCTATCATCACCCGGCAACCGTTGGAACTGGTAGCCTTGGATCATGTAAAACTGACCCCAAGCAGAAGTGGCTACGTCTACGCGTTAACCATCGTGGATCATTACTCCCGGTTCTTGGTTGTCGTCCCCGTCAAGGACTTAACGGCTCAAACAGCAGCTAGAGCCTTCCAGCAGCACTTCTGCCGTCCACACGGGTACCCGGACCAAGTGCTGACGGACCAGGGACCTGCCTTTGAAGCGGAGGTCTTCCAGGAATTCTGCAATCTGTATGGCTGCCGGAAGATAAGGACGATACCCTACCATCCGCAAACTAATGGACTTTGTGAAAAAATGAACCAGGTGGTAATGGATCTTCTAAAAACGTTGCCCCTGGAAGAACGCAGTCTGTGGCCTGAGAAGTTGCCCGATCTGGTGGACCTATACAACCACATCCCGGTAGGTTCCACCAACTGTACCCCGGCTTACCTAATGAGGGCGAGACCTGGTAAGTTACCTGTTGACCTGGAAATGGGAGTCCTGACACCTGAGGACACTTCACCAGAAGCAGACTGGGACACAGAGAGGCAACAGCAGTACCGGAAAGTACAGGAGAGCGTGGAGCGAAGTCTCTGTCAGGCTAGGGAAAGGCAAGAGAAAACTTACAACCAGTATGCTCCCGCTGTTCCCCTGGTACCCGGAGAGCAGGTCTTGAAGAGGAAAAGACGGCTCCACAAGTTGGACGACCAGTGGGAGAAGGACCCGTACACCGTACTGCCCTCAAGCCACGAGAACCCGAAGGTCTGTACCATCAGTAAAGACGGAGGGGAGACCACAGCCATTGTATCCCGGGACCACCTGAAGAAGTGTCCCGAACAACTGAGGAACCCTGAAGAGGAACAAGAAGACCATCGACCCGTAGAGGAAAGGGAAGATATGGTTAGTACCGTGCTCGGGGACTTCCCTCGGTCTTGGACTCAAGTCAATGGTGCAGTTGTGGTACCCGTACTCACCTTCCTCCAACCATCATCCCAAGTACCTACGGAGCAACCGGTAGAGCTGGAAGAACAGCCGGTCCAGGAGGCAGAAGACTCTACACAAGCAGACCCGGAAAATCAACCCTCTGCTTATAGTGAGCCTGCCATACCCCTAGTGAGCCAGAGGGCCCATAGACAGCGGCCCAGTTTACCCTTGACAGCTCCTACACCCTGTAGTTCAGGGCCAGACAGTCAGCTCCGTAGGTCCACTAGGGCCACTAGAGGCCAGTTACCCACACGTTGGAGGATCTAAATGTTTAAGCTATCTTATAATGTTTACCTGTTTATAGTTGCTTGTGTATAATTTTGTGTTTCTAGTTATTTTTAGGAGTCCTTGGTGGATTTACCGGGAATCCTTGTACAATTAGTTGGAGCGTAACCCAGGATGGACTAAAGACTGTTAAGGACTCGGGGCAGGACAGGCCCCTACCTGGTTACGTCTCCCTGTTTTGGTGAAATGGACACCTTGCTTTCCCTCAAAGACTGCACCCGGTTGCGGACACGCCGTGACCATCGTTATGTGTCTCTTTATTATAATGTTTTGGTTGTACTCTGTTATGTTTTTCCAAAAATATGTTTAGTCCCGGAGTACTAAATTTCACTAGGGGGGAATGTGGCACCCCAGGGGTCTGGTTTCCACAGTAATGTAATGTTATGTCTGAGAGCAGGTGGGAGGTCCTTTGGTCAGGGATCCTGTGCATGCCACACCTCCTGCCCAGTCTTGGGAGGGGAAGGACTTCCCCTATATAAACCCGGGGCTGAGGCAGGGTTAGGCAGTCAAGGAGAGTAGAGACGAGAAACAGTCATAGGAAGAGACAGCAGAAGCAGTACTACTACGAGTCAGGGGCTGGCAGCTGCAGAGCTCGCCCTGACTGAGAAGATTTCTTACCGGACCCGGAGTCCGAGGCTGTGGGGACTAACTCCTACCCAGCAGCAGAAACCGACCGGCAGGGGATTGCAGGTCCTCTGGCCCAGAAACCCGAAGGCACGGTCACACGCGTGGGACCAGCACCGCCATCGTGGAGCGGAAGCCATTAGAAGGCCCCGAGTCACCGGCCATACGGGTGAGCACCACACGGTACACTCAGGGACGTGGGCTACTTTTACCCGCCTCTAGCAAGGTAGCCAGAAGAGTACAGTTAGTTGGGAAGGCCTACAACTCCGCCTGGCCAGGGGAGATCCCATCTGCTCAAGGACTGACCAGGCCCCGATTGCTAGCAAGTACTCCGGGAGGGTCTATCTTTGTCACCAGTAAAGACCCTGAACTACACCGCATCGTCTCTGAGTGGTTCCTGCTACCCCCATCATCCACGTCGGCTGCCCTGAGGCCATACCCCTCCCGTTGGGGGTTATACCATCCACGCTGCACCATCCTTCCACCGGCCTCAGCAGTCTGCCCTGCAGCGGCAGCTCCATAGCTGCATTCAACGGGTGGCGTAGTCATCCAACATCCACTGCTAATTTACTTAGTCTGACTCCCTGGGCACGGACCGGGTCACCGCCACAAGACTACTACCCTCATCTGATCCGGCTCCGGGTAAGCTCCCGCGTGCGCAACGCAGCGCGACACAGGCCCAGGGGCGCGTCACATACACTGTGCCTGCGCTTTTAAAGGGCCCGTGCCCCTTAAAACCGCAGGTTTTTTTATTTTTTCATTCTCTTCTCCCCCTCTCCTCTGCAGAAGGGTACCCCGCCAGCCCAGTCCCACCCTGTTGATGACTTATCCTAAAATCGGTCATTAATATATAAGTCCTGGACAGTCCCGTTAAGCTTGTTTTACCTAGTTATAAAAGCCCTTTAAGTCCTCATTATAAGGTAAGGTATGAATGGATCTAATTAAATTCTCCAAAGAGAACTATTTATACATTTTAGTCACTGTGAGCTTTCTACAAGATATTGCGGGCAGTATATAGCGAATATACGGACACAGAGCCATTCGCCGGCTCAGATTGCCAATAAGCACCTTGTAAATATGAGACCTTGACATCATAGGTTACTTGGCTTAATATGAAATTGTCCCTCATGTGTACCGCATTGTGGGCAGGGACTATATGTACATCACTGCAGAATATGTTGGCAATAAAAAGTCAACAGAAATGAATATCATGCAGATCCTCACCAGGACTCCAGCAGTGTCACCATCCTGCCACCATACAGCTATAGAAGGACAATAAACCTGCAGGGTTCTCCCCTCAGTTATTTTTCCTTTAATTTTATTATCTGTTTCTTACTCACAGTGAAAGAACAGTCATCAGATATTTTATTCTTCACTTTTTATTTTACAGTCTCAGCTCTGAAGAATAGAACGTCTTATGAATAAATGACAGCTCACTTATTACAGTGGTGGCCAAAAGTATTGGCACCCCTGCAATTCTATCAGATAATACTCAGTTTCTTCCTGAAAATGATTGCAATCACAAATTCTTTGGTATTATTATCTTCATTTAATTTGCTTGCAAGGAAAAAACACAAAAGAGAATGAAGCAAAAATCAAATCATTGATCATTTCACACAAAACTCCAAAAATGGGCCAGACAAAAGTATTGGCACCCTCAGCCTAATACTTGGTTGCACAACCTTTAGCCAAAATAACTGCGAACAGCCACTTCCGGTAACCATTAATGAGTTTCTTACAATGCTCTGCTGGAATTGTAGACCATTCTTCTTTGGCAAACTGCTCCAGGTCCCTGATATTTGAAGGGTGCCTTCTCCAAACTGCCATTTTGTGATCTCTCCACAGGTGTTCTATGGGATTCAGGTCTAGACTCATTGCTGGCCACCTTAGAAGTCTCCAGTGCTTTCTCTAAAACCATTTTATAGTGCTTTTGGAAGTGTGTTTTGGGTCATTGTCCTGCTGGAAGACCCATGACCTCTAAGGGCGACCCAGCTTTCTCACACTGGGCCCTACATTATGCTGCAAAATTTGTTGGTAGTCTTCAGACTTCATAATGCCATGCACACTGTCAAGCAGTCCAGTGCCAGAGGCAGCAAAGCAACCCCAAAACATCAGGGAACCTCCGCCATGTTTGACTGTAGGGACCATGTTCTTTTCTTTGAATGCCTCTTTTTTTTTCCTGTACACTCTATGTTGATGGTTTTTCCCAAAAAGCTCGACTTTTGTCTCATCTGACCAGAGAACATTCTTCCAAAACATAGTAATATAGTTTGTAAACATAGTTAGTAAAGCCGAATAAAGACTTGCGTCCATCAAGTTCGACCTGTTAGTTCTGTAATTGGTAAAGTTGATCCAGAGGAGGGCAAAAACCCCAAATGATTTGGCCAATCTTCACCTGAGGAAAAATTCCCTCCTGACTCTGAAACCAGCAGTCAGAATAAATCCCTGTATCAACTTACTATTTTATTTTATTTTTAAGTATATGCTGAAATCTGCCTGGTATCTAGAAATGCATCCAGTCCCCGCTTGAACTGGTGTAGTGAATCCGACATTACCGTCTCCTCACTCTGTGAATTCCATATTCTCACTGCTCTTACCGTAAAGAACCCCTCTAGTGACGCTTACCCAATCTGAGTATATTCCATTTATAACCACCCTCTGCCTTCTATCCCTTAGCCAGTTAGCTACCCACTTGCAGACATTTTCCCCCAGCCCCATCATTCTCATTTTGTATACCAACCTATTATGTGGCACGCTATCGAAAGCTTTTGAGAAGTCGAGATACACGACATCCACTGGTTCCCCCTGATCTACTCGAGAGCTAATCTCCTCGTAGAAGTCAATCAGGTTTGTTTGGCAGGAGCGATTCCTCATGAATCCATGTTGGTTCGGGATTAAAAGATTATTAGCATCAAGATGCTCCGTAATTGCCTCTTTAATGAAGCTTTCAAAAATTTTGCCCACAACGGACGTCAGACTCACCGGCCGATAGTTTCCGGCGTCACTTTTCGCTCCCTTTTTGAATATTGGCACTACATTCGCCTGTCGCCAATCAAGTGGCACAGACCCAGTCTCAACAGAGTCCTTAAATATAAGATATAACGGTCTGTCTATCACATTACTTAGTTCCCTTAGTACCCGTGGGTGTATGCCATCAGGTTCTGGTGATTTGTTTATTTTAATGTTACTGAGGCGTTTCTGTACCCCAGCTTGGGTTAGATTTGTCATACTTAGTGGAGGATTAAGCTTGTCACTTCTCATTTCTCCTGTTAGTTTGATTTCCTTTGTGAAAGTTGTCGAAAAAAAATTATTTAATAGATTAGCTTTATCCTCATCTTTCTCTATGATTTTGCCTTCCTCACTTTTTATTGGTCCAATATTATCCGATTTAATCCTTTTACTATTTATATACGTAAAGAACAGTTTGGGATTTGATCTACTTTCCCTAGCAATACGTCTCTCTGTTTCCTCCTTCGCTATTTTTATTTGTTTTTTACAGGTTCTCGTTTTTTCCTTGTAACACATTAGTGCCTCCTTACTGTTTTCCTGTTTTAATCTCTTGAATGCCTCTTTTTTGCTATTTAACGCCCCTTTTACGTTCTTGTTCAACCATATTGGTTTCCTCTTATTTCTGGCCCTTTTATTCCCATACGGTATATACCTCTCGCACTGAGTATTCAGAATTCTTTTGAAGGTTTCCCATTTACTATTCGTATTCCTTTGATTAAGAACTTTGTCCCAGTCAATAAGTTGAAGGCTTTCTTTCAGCTGATCAAACTTCGCCCTCCTAAAGTTTAATGTTTTTGTTGTTCCCTTATTGATAACCCTACTGAAGGGCATTTTGAAGTCGATAATATTATGGTCGCTATTACCTAGGTGCCCCCCTATCTGTACCTCAGTTATTCTATCAGGCCTATTAGTCAATATTAAGTCTAACACGGCCTTCCCTCTCGTTGGTTCCTGCACTAGTTGGGAGAGATAATTATCCTTAATATTTGTCAAGAACCTTTTTCCTTTCTGAGATCTACAGGTTTCTGTTTCCCAGTCAATATCTGGGTAGTTGAAATCCCCCATTACAATCACTTCATTATGTTTTGCTACTTTGTCTATTTGTCCTAATAGCAGATTCTCATTCTCCTCTGTTATATTGGGTGGCTTATAGCAGACCCCCAGTAATATTTTATTATTATTTTTAGTTCCCTCTATCTCTACCCACATGGACTCGACCCCCTCTTCTCCCTCTCCTATATCTTCCCTTAGTCTGGGTTTTAGACATGACTTTACATATAAGCAGACTCCTCCGCCTTTCCCCTGTTTCCGGTCCCTTCTAAATAAACTATAATCTAATAAATTTACCGCCCAGTCGTAGCTATCGTCTAGCCAAGTCTCTGTTATACCTACGATGTCATACCTCTCCTCCCATATAAGCGCCCGCAGCTCATCCGCCTTATTGGTCAGGCTTCTTGCGTTGGTCAGCATGCAAGATAAAACTTTGGGTTTATTTAGCATCCTATTCTTCTCTAACGATCTAACTGTACTATCCCCACCCCCCTCTCCACCCTCATTATATTCACTTCTCCCCTTCCCCCTTGCTTGCCTCACATCCCACCTATTTCCTTGGTTTCCCCCCCCCCCCGTCTCTAGTTTAAAAACTCCTCCAACCTATTAGCTATCTTCTTCCCCAGCACCGCTGCACCCTCCCCATTGAGGTGCAGCCCGTCCCTACGGTAGAGCCTGTATCCGACCGCGAAGTCGGCCCAGTTCTCCATGAACCCAAACCCTTCTGCCTTGCACCAACTCTTTAGCCACTTATTCACCTCCCTAACTTCCTGTTGGCGCTCCTGTGTGGCTCGCGGGATTGGTAGTATTTCTGAGAAAACTACCTTGGAGGTCCTTGCCCTAAGCTTCCTACCTAGGTCCCTGAAATCATTTTTAAGGACCCTCCATCTACCACTCACTTTGTCATTGGTGCCGATGTGGACCATGACCGCTGGGTCTTCGCCAGCCCCACCCAGTAACCTGTCAACCCGATCCGCGATGTGCCGGACTCGAGCGCCAGGGAGGCAGCACACCGTTCGGCGATCCCGGTCTTTGTGACAGATTGCCCTGTCTGTCCCCCTAATAATAGAGTCACCCACTACCAGAACCTGTCTTGCCTGCCCTACACTTCCCCCCTCCCCCTCATTACTGGAGGATACACTCCCCCGGCGGTCAGAGGATCTGTCATGCTCCAATAATGCCGGTTCTGAACCAGCCTTCCTATACTTCTTCCCTCTATCCCTCCTTACTGTTATCCAGCTCCCTGCCTGTTCAGCCTGCACTTCCCCTCTATGCTCCACCCCCAGTATTGACCCATTGAGTGTCTGCTCGGTGAGCAGCAAACTCCGTTCTATGTTGTCGATGCTCCTCAGTACCGCTATCTGAGCACTTAGATCCAGAATTTGGGCTTCCAAGTGCACGATATGCTCACATCTCTCGCAGCAGTATGGATCCTCGAGTGGGTGCTCACGGAATGCATACATTGCGCAAGATGTACACTGCACGGCTCCGTCCAACATGGACGTCATTCTAAATATGGGGATACAGTCAGTATATATATACAAGTACAAAACACAATTATTTATATATAGGTGTATGGACGGGGATCAATTAGGGATGTGCAAGTGTATCAATTAGATATTGGCAGGGGATCAGTTAAGTATGGACGGGGGATCAATTAAGTATCAAGTATGGACGGGGGAATCAGCTAAGTAGGTCAGGTGGATTAATTAAGTAAAAAGTAAAGTAAAGAAAGAATGAAATACAGTCAGCAATTCAGTCCTAAATCCTCCCTTCCAAACTCCCTGAATCCAAAGTCACTGAAAAACAAGTCACACACTTACTTTCGTTCGCACTTACGCTCCGGACACACGCAGCTCGTTCACACTCGCAAACTAAGAGATTTAAAGTGTTTTTTTTTTTTTTTTTCCTTTTCCAGCAATGTACCCTTCACCTCAATGCACTTCCAAAGGACTTTATGCCCAACCAGCTGCCCCTTATAAACCCTTAATTATGACCCCTTCCCCTTAATTAACCCCTTGTGAGTAAATCTACACCTCAGGATTTTAGTGCAATGTAGTTAACCTTTAAATACACAGGTAGTAAACTAAGAAACTAAAACTGTAGTGAGAAAATAGATTTTAAAAAGCCCAATAAATCTAAACAGGTAGAAAAGCACTCAGCAGATCACAATGCAGCACTCACCGCAATTCACACAGGTATTTTCTGCAGGATTCCCAATACCTCTTCACGCAATTCACACAGGTATTTTCTGCAGGATTCCCAATACCTCTTCACGCAATTCACACAGGTTTTTTTTGCAGGATTCCCAATACCTCTTCACGCAATTCACACAGGTATTTTCTGCAGGATTCCCAATACCTCTTCACCTTCACCTCAATGCACTTCCAGTTCTAGGCTTTATCAGGTAAGTTTTGGCAAACTGCAGCCTGGCTTTTTTATGTCTCGGGGTAAGAAGTGGGGTCCTCCTGGGTATCCTACCATACAGTCCCTTTTCATTCAGACGCCGACCGATAGTACGGGTTGACACTGTTGTACCCTCGGACTGCAGGGCAGCTTGAACTTGTTTGGATGTTAGTCGAGGTTCTTTATCCACCATCCGCACAATCTTGCGTTGAAATCTCTCGTCAATTTTTCTTTTCCGTCCACATGTAGGGAGGTTAGCCACAGTGCCATGGGCTTTAAATTTCTTGATGACACTGCGCACGGAAGACACAGGAACATTCAGGTCTTTGGAGACGGACTTGTAGCCTTCAGATTGCTCATGCTTCCTCACAATTTGGTTTCACAAGTCCTCAGACAATTCTTTGGTCTTCTTTCTTTTCTCCATGCTCAATGTGGTATACACAAGGACACAGGACAGAGGTTGAGTCAACTTTAATCCATGTTAACTGGCTGCAAGTGTGATTTAGTTATTGCCAACACCTGTTAGGTGCCACAGGTAAGTTACAGGTGCTGTTAATTACACGAATTAGAGAAGCATCACATGATTTTTCAAACAGTGCCAATACTTTTGTCCATCCCCTTTTTTAGGTTTGATGTGGAATTATATCCAATTTGGCTTTAGGACAATTCTATTTGTGTTTTTTCATTGAAGACAAATTAAATGAAGATAATAATACCAAAGAATTTGTGATTGCAATCATTTTCAGGAAGAAACTGAGTATTATCTGACAGAATTGCCGGGGTGCCAATACTTTTGGCCACCACTGTATTTCATGCGGCAGAAGTTAGCCTCCAGCAATGGAAGAGGGAACCGAGAAAGTGTAGAAAATGCTCTATCATGGCAGCAGTGGTAAGAGACATTGGAAATGCACGATCAAACCTATCATATCATAGGATTATCTATCATCTATCTATCCTTATATACTCTATTTCATATCTATCTATCCATCTATCTATCCATATATGTATCTATCTATCTTTCTATCTATCCATGTATGATGGATGGATAGATAGATGGATAGATGAATAAATAGATGGATAGATAGATGGATAGATAGATAAATAGATAGATAGATAGTGTAGGGATTTGTACTCACTGAGCCGCGTTGGAGGTAGGCACAGGTTCACACAGTGATGCAGTCCACGGGTTCAAACAAACTGGTGGCTTATTTTAGTGTCCATACACCAGTTAAGAAACAAAAGTTACAGCCTTTTCCTGGCACAAAAAGGAATAACAGAACAAAGCTCAAAATAACAAGTCCATGCAGCACGGATTCAGCCGTTTAAACAAGGTGCTTTTCTCTGCCTCCTGCAGAGTCTAAGAAGCACCTGCAAGGTCTGCTCACCTTGCCCAGCAAACACAGACAGACAGAGACAGGCGCAGCTGTCTTAAATTAGCCTTCCAAGACCTGGACTGGAGGTAAGTGAGCAGCTGTTCCCCCCAGCTCTTTCAGCTGCTCATAAAACCCGGCCCTGTAATCCGGACCCATTAAATTCCTCTCAGCACTATGTGTGCTGGAGCCTGCTTCTCCGGATCCTACATCACCGAAGCATGGCACTTCGAGGACACATACCTCCCATCCACGATCTGTCCGGCAGCAACCTTACATACACCCCCCCCTCTGTCCAAAGCCGTAGGGCTTGGCACCTTCTGTCACCATACAATAAATCCTTGACAAGGCAGCGGCATTCCCATGTTGTTTCCCAGGCCTATGCTCTACCCGGAAACTAAAATCTTGTAGAGCCAGGAACCACCTAGTCACTCTGGCATTGTTTCCCTTCTTTTCTCGCATCCACCTCAATGGGGCATGGTCTGACACTACCCTGAACCTTCTACCTAATAGGTAATACCTCAGAGTGTCTAACGCCCACTTAATGGCCAAACATTCTTTTTCTACAATGGAGTAGTCCTTCTCACAAGCGGAGAGCTTCAGACTGAGGTATTTTACAGGGTGTTCTTCTCCGTTAATCTCCTGGGACAAGACTGCTCCCAGCCCGACATCCGATGCATCCATCTGGACCACAAACTCCTTGGAGAAGCTGGGTGCCACCAAGACTGGTTGTTTACAGAGGACCAGTTTCAATTCCTGGCAGGTCGCTTCTGCTTCCGGGGACCACTTGGCCATAGCTGACTTCATCCCTTTCAGAAGATCCATCAGTGGGGCTGCTATCAGGGCAAAGTTAGGGACAAATCTTCGATAGTAGCCCACAATGCCTAGAAACGCCCTGACCTGCTTCTTCGAGAGGGGCTGTGGCCAGTTCAAGATCGCCTCGACCTTATTTATTTGTGGTTTTATTTCCCCTCTACCAACCACGTACCCTAGGTACTTGGCTTCCTCCATCCCCATGGCACATTTCTTCGGGTTGATAGTAAAGCCCGCCTTCCTTAGGGCATCAAGTATGGCTTGAACTTTGTCCAGATGACTTTCCCAGTCCTGGCTAAATATGACGATAGCATCTAGGTAGGCCGCTGCATACTGTTTGTGGGGTGCTAAGATCCGGTCCATGGCTCTCTGGAAGGTGGCCGGAGCTCCCTTCAACCCAAACGGCATCCTGACGTATTGGCGTTGAGAAGGCTGTCTTCTCCTTAGCCTCTTTGGACAGGGGAATTTGCCAATATCCTTTGGTGAAGTCCAGAGTGGTGATGTACCGAGCGGGTCCTAGCCTTTCGATAAGCTCATCTACCCTAGGCATTGGGTAGGCGTCGAACTTTGAGACCTCCTTCAGCTTCCTATAGTCGTTGCAAAACCGCCATTCCCCATCTGGTTTCGGCACTAAGACTATAGGACTGGACCATCGACTTTTGGACTCTTCAATGACTCCCAGGTTTAGCATCCGCCTTACTTCTTTAGAGATCACCTCTCTGCGGGCTTCGGGGATCCGGTATGGTTTTAGATTGACGTGAACATGAGGCTCTGTGAGAACCTCATGCTCTATGACCTGAGTGAGTCCTGGCAACTCCGAAAACATGTCTTTATTTCGCTGTAACAACTCTTTGCACTGTTGCTTTTGGGCATGTGACAGTGACTCTGCCACCTTGACCTCTTTCACATCGGCCTCAGCCTCAGCCACTAAACAGGGAGCTTCCGCAGGCTCTCTATCTTGCCATGGCTTAATCAAGTTAACATGGTAAATTTGGTAGGGCTTCCTCTTCCCTGGTTGGTGGATCTTAAAGTTGACTTCCCCCACTTTCTCTACCACCTCATAGGGGCCCTGCCACTTGGCCATGAACTTGCTCTCCACTGTGGGACTAGCACAAGCACTCGATCTCCTGGGTTGAACGATCTCACCCTGGCCAACCTATTATACACCCTGGACTGTGCCTCTTGTGCCTTGAGGAGGTGCTCCCTCACAATGGGCATCACATGGGCAATCCTCTCTTGCATCTGGGCAACGTGCTCCACCACTCTCCTATAGGGAGTGGTCTCAGCTTCCCAGGACTCTTTCTCCACCTCCAGGAGTCCTGAGGGTGTCGTCCATAGAGTGGTTCAAACGGGGAGAAACCTGTGGAAGCTTTGGGAACTTCCCTCATGGCGAACAACATATAGTCCCAGTCTCGGCCATCCTTTTCCACTGCTTTCCTCAACATTGCTTTCAAGGTTTTGTTAAACCTCTCTACCAGTCCGTCCGTCTGGGGAGAGTGCACGGAGGTTCTCAGTTGTGCAATCTGCAGTGTCTTGCACAATTCCCTCATGACCTTCGACATAAATGGAGTTCCTTGGTCTGTTAGGATCTCGTTAGGCAACCCGGTTCTTGAAAACATGTGGACTAACTCCCGGGCTATACACCTGGTGGAGGAGTTTCGTAGTGGTACGGCCTCCAGATACCATGTAGCATAATCTAATACCACCAGGATATACTGATGCCCTTGGGCGGACTTGACCAGAGGCCCCACTAGATCCATTGCTATGCGTTCGAATGGAACCTCGATGACTGGTAGTGGCACTAGGGGACTGCGGAAGTGGGCCACTGGGGAGGTTATCTGGCATGTGGGGCAGGAACGACAATAACTCTATATTTCTCTATAGCAACCTGGCCAGTAGAATCTTTGGAGGATCCGTTCTTGAATCTTGTCTGCACCCAGGTGACCACCCAACACATGAGAATGAGCCATGTCTAACACCCTGCGTCTATAGGGCCCTGGCACCAGCAACTGTTCTATTACCTCACCCCTTGGCTTGGTTATTCTGTACAGCAAATCCCCATTCACAGCAAAATGAGGGAACCGAGTGTCAGCCCCCGGTTCCTGAGGCACCCCATTTAACACAGTAACATTTTCAAAGGCCCCTTTCAGAGTTAAATCCCTGAGTTGGGCAGTTCCAAAGTTTCCCTCGGACACCTCCAGCTCATGGATATTGGACTCAGGGGATGCTACTTCATCCTCATTGCACCACCAGCACACACATGGGAAACTCATCTACTATGTTCTGCGGGTAAGTTTCCTTAGGGGCGATCTGGCTGTCGTCCAAGCAACCAGGTGTCCCCGCTTTCCCCCACATTTCCCAGAATAATGCAAAGTAACGTCCAATTATTATGGGATGCAATAGGTCCTTAACGACCGCCACTTCATGAGATGTGGTGCCACAGTCTGTGTTTACATCCACCTGGGCCACAGGATAGTTCTTAGCGTCCCCATGGATACACCGGACATCCACCACCTTCCCAGAAACCAGCCGATGAGGGAGTGTGGCCCTTATCAGGGTCACCAAACTTCCTGAGACCAATAGTCCAGAGACTTGTGCCCCGTTAACTGACACTGAGCATGCCTGAGGGCCCTCGCCATGTTGACGAACCGCGCTGCAGGCGGGGTAGGCAAAATAAGAGCAACGCCGGCCCATGTTACAGTCCATTGGTTCAGAGGTTATGGGACACCGGGAGGCAATATGGCCAGGGGTATGACATCTCCAACACACTATATTATGGGGTGGGACCTTGGGCAGCAACTCAGACCCCTCCTGAACTCTAGGATGCCCCCCAGGTGTGGCGCTAGCTTGCTTCTTTTGGGTGTCCGCCACCTTTTGGGAACCCCAGTATTGAGAGGCTACGACCCCTTGTTTTCCCAACGGACTCTCAACTGCCTGGTATCTTTCCACCAACCCCACCAAGTCATCAGCATTATAGGGATCTCCCTGGGCAACCCAGGATTTTACCGACTTCGGGAGAGAGTGTATAAACCTGTCTATAACGACCTCTATCTCATATCATAGGACAATCTATCATCTATCTATTATCTATATGACGCGCCCCCTGGGCCATGGGGCACCCGGGACCGGACTTCAGGGCAATGCTGGGAGTAGTAGTGGCGACCCAGTCCCGTGGCTCAGGGTGGCCAGACCAATATTGTGGCAGTCTCTGTATCAGTATAATGCAATGTCCGACTACGCCACCCGTGGATTGCGGTCAATAAGAACCGCCGCTGCTGAGCAGACCTGAGCAGACCTCTGAGGCTGATGTTGTGAGGGCAGCAGAGTGTAGTATAACTCCCCACGGGAGGAGTATAGCCTCAGGCTAGTGAGTGTGGATGATAGGAGTGATGGTGCACGAGCGCAGCAGGAATGACTCAGAGGCTTTGCAGTGCAGTTCAGGGTCTTTACTGATGGTGATAAGGCAGACCCTCCCGGGAGTACTGGCTAGCATAAGAGGCCTGGTCAGTCTGTGAGCAAACTGGAGTTCCCCTGGCCAGGTGGAGTTGTAGGCCTCCCTGACTATCTGCACTCTTCCTGGCTACCTTGCTGTAAGCGAGTGGAAGTAGCCCACGTCCCTGAGTGTTCCGTGTGGTGCTCACCTGTATGGCTGGTGACTTGGGGCCTTCTGATAGCCCCCGCTCCTCGATTGCAGTGCTGGTCCCTTGCTCGTGACTGAGCCTCCGGGCTTCTATGGCCAGAGGACTTGAAATCCCCTGCCGGCGGGTTTCTGCTGCTGGGTATATATAAGTCCCCGCAACCTCGGACTCCTGTGTCCGGTTCTCAGAGTCTTCTGCCAGGACGAACTCCGCTTAGCTCAAGTCCCTGGTCTTCAGCTCCTGCTCCTACAGAGCTCCTCGCTGTTACTTTCCCTGTGTCTGGAACTAACTCCAGGCTCTGACTTCACTAACCCCGCCCCAGATCCAGTTTATATAGGGCAGGTTCCTCCCCTATCTGGTCTGGGACAGGAGGTGTTGCATGTTTAAGGGCTCCGAACCAGGAAACCTCCCACTTGCTCTCAGACATAATATTTCTATTACAGTGGTAACCAGACCCTGGGGTGCCACATATCCATCTATCTATCTCATATCTATCTATCTATCAATCTCATATCTATCTATCTTCTCCACTTTTTATCTGGTCTCAGGTATGACTTTCATATTACCCACGACTGTTACTTGCCACAGGTGAGTTTTAACGAGCATCACATGCTTGAAGCAAAGTTGTTTTTCCACAATTTTGGAAAAGTGCCAACAATTTTGTCCGGCCCATTTTTGAAGTTTTGTGTGAAATTATGTCCAATTTGCCTTTTTTTCCCATTTTTTTGTGCTGTTTCAATACACACAAAGGAAATAAATATTATAACAAATGTATAACAAAACATGTGTAATTGTAATAATTTTCTGGGAGAAATACTTCACTTTCTGGAACAATCTCAAGGTTGCTAAACACTTCCGGCCATGACTGTGTGTATATATGGGCCCTCAATAAACCATCCCTCTCAACGAAAAGGCCACAGCAAGGGTCAGGAATCGGTGGCCTTCCCTCTCCGAATCTTAGGGAGAGACGGTTGTGCTTCCAGCATCCACCTAGGCTGCCACCCCAGTGGAACTAATAGCAGGGTAGCCAACTGTCCAGAAATTCTTGGACAGTCCATAAAAATAGGGCACTTTTTTCCCTGTCCGTAAAAAAAAATGTGATGCGTCCATAATCTTTCTGAAGCTGGAGAGACTTGTTCAGATGGAGGGAGATGTAGGGGCATCATATTGTGTATAGGGAGATGTAGGGGCATCATATTGTGTATAGGTATCATATTGTGTATCTGCATGTGTGGGGACATCATACGGTGTATATGGAGCTGTGAGCACATCATACTGTATTTAGGGAACAATGAGGGAATCATACTGTATACAAGGAGCTGTGGAAACATAATGCTGTGTAAAGGGTCTGTGGGGTCATCATCTAATATACAGTACAGACCAAAAGTTTGGACACACCTTCTCATTTAAAGATTTTTCTGTATTTTCATGACTATGAAAATTGTACATTCACACTGAAGGCATCAAAACTATGAATTAACACATGTGGAATTATATACTTAACAAAAAAAGTGTGAAACAACTGAAAATATGTCTTATATTCTAGGTTCTTCAAAGTAGCCACCTTTTGCTTTGATGACTGCTTTGCACACTCTTGGCATTCTCTTGATGAGCTTCAAGAGGTAGTCACCGGAAATGGTTTTCACTTCACAGGTGTGCCCTGTCAGGTTTAATAAGTGGGAGTTCTTGCCTTATAAATGGGGTTCGGATCATCAGCTGTGTTGTGCAGAAGTCTGGTGGATACACAGCTGATAGTCCTACTAAATAGACTGTTAGAATTTGTATTATGGCAAGAAAAAAGCAGCTAAGTAAAGAAAAATGAGTGGCCATCATTACTTTAAGAAATGAAGGTCAGTCAATGCAAAAAATTGGTAAAACTTTGAAAGTGTCCCCAAGTGCAGATGCAAAAACCATCAAGCGCTGCAAGAAACTGGCTCACATGAGGACTGCCCCAGGAAAGGAAGACCAAGAGTCACCTCTGCTTCTGAGGATAAGTTTATCCGAGTCACCAGCCTCAGAAATCGCAGGTTAACAGCAGCTCAGATTAGAGACCAGGTCAATGCCACACAGAGTTCTAGCAGCAGACACATCTCTTCAACAACTGTTAAGAGGAGACTTTGTGCAGCAGGCCTTCATGGTAAAATAGCTGCTAGGAAACCACTGCTAAGGACAGGCAACAAGCAGAAGAGACTTATTTGGGCTAAAGAACACAAGGAATGGACATTAGACCAGTGGAAATCTGTGCTTTGGTCTGATGAGTCTAAATTTGAGATCTTTGGTTCCAACCACCGTGTCTTTGTGCGATGCAGAAAAGGTGAACGGATGGACTCTACATGTCTGGTTCCCACCGAGAAGCATGGAGGAGGAGGTGTGATGGTGTGGGGGTGCTTTGCTGGTGACACTGTTGGGGATTTATTCAAAATTGAAGGCATACTGAACCAGCATGGCTACAACAGCATCTTGCAGCGGCATGCTATTCCATCCGGTTTGCGTTTAGTTGGACCATCATTTATTTTTCAATAGGACAATGACCCCAAACACACCTCCAGGCTGTGTAAGGGCTATTTGACCAAGAAGGAGAATGATGGGGTGCTACGCCAGATGACCTGGCCTCCACAGTCACCAGACCTGAACCCAATCGAGATGATTTGGGGTGAGCTGGACCGCAGAGTGAAGGCAAAAGGGCCAACAAGTGCTAAGCATCTCTGGGAACTCCTTCAAGATTGTTGGAAGACCATTTCCATTGACTACCTCTTGAAGCTCATCAAGAGAATGCCAAGAGTGTGCAAAGCAGTCATCAAAGCAAAAGGTGGCTACTTTGAAGAACCTAGAATATAAGACATATTTTCAGTTGTTTCACACTTTTTTGTTAAGTATATAATTCCACATGTGTTAATTCATAGTTTTGATGCCTTCAGTGTGAATGTACAATTTTCATAGTCATGAAAATGCAGAAAAATCTTGAAATGAGAAGGTGTGTCCAAACTTTTGGTCTGTACTGTATATAATCGTCTTATCCCGTCTGTCTGTCTGTCCTTCTGTCCAGGAAATCCTGCGTCGCTGATTGGTCCAGCCGCGGCCAATCAGCGACGCGGGATTTCAGAAAAAGATGGCGGCCGTTAGCAGCTCATCTGCCGCATGGAGGTCAGCGGCGATGCAGCCGGGAGATGACCGGCGCTAGCCGCTCATCTCCCGGCTGCTCGCAGCAGAAGTACCGCGACCGGCGGCGCCGCTGACCTCCATGCGGCTACCGTCGGGAGATCAATGGCTAGGGCCGCTGATCTCCCGACGGCAAGTGTGAAGCGAGGACCGGGGAGCGGCGCCGCCAGTCGGGATACTTTGGCTGTGAGCAGCCGGCCATCTCCCGGTTCCTTGCAGCGGAAGTACCCGCACAGGTAGCGTCGCTGCCCGGTCCTCAGTAATACGATTCGCTGATTGGTCGGAATCAGCGATATTGGCGCCGCGACCAATCAGCGATACTGGCGCCAAATTTAAACACCGCTCTGCTGATTGGTCGTGGCCGGCGGCCGCGACCAATCAGCGATTTTGGCGCCACATTTAAACACCACTCTGTTGATTGCGCCTGGTCGGCCGCATACAGATTCTAGAATACCCGATGCGTTAGAATCGGGCCACCATCTAGTACTGTATATAAAGAGCTGTGGGAGCCATCACACTATATATAGAGACCTGTGAAAAGCTTATGTGTTGATCCAGAGGAAGTCAAAAAAAACCATGAGGCAGATGCTGCTTGCCCAAAATTAGGGGAAAAATTCCTTCCCGACTCCACATATGGCAATCAGACTAGTTGCTTGGATCAACGTCCCATAACAAAATCTAGTATGAATAACCTGTAATGTTATTCAAGAAAGTCACACAGGACCTCCTTGAACTTTTTTTTAGAGAATTAAGTATTACAAGGTCATGTGGTAGAGAGTTCCATACCTCACACAATAAAACATTGCCATCTAACTTCCTTTAGACAAAGCGAATTAGGAGCTTGATGCTAGAGTAGTTGAATTAAAACTGAAAAAAATTATTAACACAGCAAAAAAGAGGAACAGTATTTATTCTCCAGCCCAGGTCTCAAAACGAATGCACTAATCAGGATGAAGCAAACCATATAATAAAGGCAGGGGCAGCACAGGTGCAAAATACTGATGAGACAACCAACTCATAACCTACCAATTCTTGGAGGGGGTCATTGCTTAGTATTAAAACTGCACACAAAAAATGGCTTGTATAGGTCACTGTTCACACACAGATTGTTAGGGGAATGGTTGCAAACAACTTTATTAAATAATGGAAAGCAAACGAACCCGGGGTCCGTGATGCAGCCTGGAGGACTGTGGACGAACACCTTCCGGGTAAGAAGGTAAAACAACCAACTGAAATAACAATCCCCCCCGTGTTACTGCACACCGGAACGGGAATAGGCATTCGCTCCGTTAACTGCACGAGAGATGTGCGACAAATAATGGAGCCGTAGCCCTGTTAACTGCACAGAGGCTACGCAGCAGGCGCTCGGATGCGTGTGTGATTCACGCCGGCTTATACGTGCTCCCAGCCGGCTTGCTACCGGACTGAGGAGTATCTCTCCACGTGGCTAACAGGCGGTGCCGGGAATACGGAGTCCGCAGTCTGCTCGGGGTGTATAGCGACCCCCTTGTTGGAGCCAGAGTGTCAGACGAAGCTACCTGCCTCCCTCCATCTAAGGCTGTCTATCCCCTGCTAAACCTGCCTGTCAGAAGCTATAACAGCAAAAGCACACGTGGAGCCAAAACGACCAAGCATCCACACAATAACACCAACTCAGCTCAATGATCAGAGTGCGCCGCCATGTTTGTGGGCGTGCTATTTAAATATTAAATATTAAGCCCTGCCCATCGTCACATTATTGGTGACGTCACCCGCGACCAATCAGGCGGTGCCAGGTCACCGGATCAGCTGACTCCCAAACCACTAATCACGGTCCGCCATGTCACGGGCATGCTCAGTGCAGTGTATCCTGGACTTAGGCTGTAACAGCCCTGTTTCCCTCCGCAACCTATCCTTCATGTTGCTAGGAACAAAGACCCAAGAGACAGCTTGTACATCTCGTGCACCAGCTAGGCATTGGGACCAATGACGATGCTGAGCAGCATCTGCCCTGGCTGGACTGGAATAGGAGACCACAGAATCCACTGATGATTCTGAACCCATTTCAGATCCAGAAAACACCTGACGCCTAACACAGATAGTGCTCAATATAGGGCTTACAGCCTATTAGTGACCCTCATACTGTTAGATTAGGCAGGCTGCAAAGCACTATCTAAGTGCACCCCATGAGGACAGACCCCCTAGTTTACAAATCCAGCATTGATGGGCTTGTCTGAACCCTGAATAAAAATAACATGCAAAATCTATATATGAGGTTCTGGTAAATATTTTGGCACTGGTCACGCACAATGTCTGGTTTACAGCCTATTAGTGACGCCCATACTATTAGATTAGGCAGGCTATGCTCCCCTCATACACCTTACCACGGTGTGTAGTGTGACATGGAGCTAAACCCCCTGTCTTCTTAAGAATAAGGCTGCGAAAACCCTTCTCTTTATTGATAGTAGAGAAACCTCCATACAGTAGATGCGGAAAACATACGATGAACCCCAGTATTGTACCACATAGATAGGGCTCTTACCGGCTAAGCTTGGAGCAGGCTGTGTGCACAGAGCCCAAGATACAAAACTGTAGGGATGTGGACTGTCTTACCCTGTTCCTGCCCCTGAAGACAACAAACACGTCATGTGAATACTGTCTTGCAGTTTTATATCTAAAAGTGATATGTGTCTTATGTAATGTATAATGGTGATGTAACAGCATGTGAAGTGTTAATGCATAATGTGAGTATAGCATAAGATAAGCTTAGGATACCATAAGACATAAGTATAACATAAACCCTAAAATACAAATTTTATTAAATCTCTTTAAAATCGGGACATGCGGCATAAAGATGATCCGCATCAGTATTGCACTTTATCAAGATAAGTTCCTTTCATTGTTTAGTCTTGTGATCATTTATGTCATTGATACTTCTATGGGTGATTAATTCCAGGGCTGGCTAGGGTTATCCAGGGATAGCCGCCGTGGAGCGGGGGCGCCACAGTGTCAACATTAACTAGGGTGTCACCCTCCACTATAAGGCAGGTAATCAGCATCTAGGGTGTTGAACAGGGCTGATTGTAGCCTTTGTTTGGATGCCCGAATGTATCCTTTGGCTTGGAGGTCCAAAGATATTAGGAACGTTCTTGGGTGTTTTTATAAATTTGCACATTGTCACTTTATTCACTGTTGTCACTTTAATCATTTAGTACACACTGAGGATTGATTGTTTGATGTGATATCTGTACCAGTTTCTGGTAGACTGTCAGATCTTTGGTCTATGTAAGTACGAATAAGGGACTTTTAGGGTCTAGGGGCAGCTGCCGTTCAGCAAGGGTGCCATTGTCATCTATATGTAGGATGCCCATCTCCATTGACATGCAGGTTCAGGCTAGGGTATCTATAGGGTGAGTTTTATTGAAGTACAGTGGGTACGGAAAGCACTCAGACCCCTTTAAATTTTTCACTCTTTGTTTCATTGCAGCCATTTGGTAAATTCTAAAAAGTTCATTTTTTTCTCATTAAAGTCCACTCTGCACCCCATGTTGACTGAAAAAAACAGAAATGTAGAAATTTTTGCAAATTTATTAAAAAAGGAAAACTGAAATATCACATGGTCATAAGTATTCAGACCCTTTGCTCATATTTAAGTCACATGCTGTCCATTTCCTTGTGATCCTCCTTGAGATGGTTCTACTCTTTCATTGGAGTCCAGCTGTGTTTAATTAAACTGATAGGACTTGATTTGGAAAGGCACACACCTGTCTATATAAGACCTCACAGCTCACAGTGCATGTCAGACCAAATGACCAGTATTGAGTAGAAGCCCCCTTTTGAGCTAGTGCATCCATGAGTCTTCTTGGGAATGATGCAACAAGTTTTTCACACCTGGATTTGGGGTTCCTCTGCCATTCTTCCTTGCAGATCCTCTCCAGTTCTGTCAGGTTGGATGGTGAACGTTGGTGGACAGCCATTTTCAGGTCTCTCCAGAGATGTTCAATTGGGTTTAGGTCAGGGCTCTGGCTGGGCCAGTCTAGAATGGTCACAGAGTTGTTCTGAAGCCACTCCTTTGTTATTTTAACTGTGTGCATAGGGTCATTGTCTTGTTGGAAGGTGAACCTTCGGCCAAGTCTGAGGTCCAGAGCACTCTGGAAGAGGTTTTCATCCAGGATATCTGTGTACTTGGCCACATTCATGTTTCTTTCAATTCCAACCAGTCGTCCTGTCCCTGCAGCTGAAAAACACCCCCATGATGCTGCCACCACCATGTTTCACTGTTGGGATTGTATTGGGCAGGTGATGAGCAGTGCCTGGTTTTCTCCACACATACCCCTTAGAATTATCACCAAAAAGTTCTATCTTAGTCTCATCAGACCAAAGAATCTTATTTCTCATAGACTGGGAGTCCTTCATGTGTTTTTAAGCAAACTCTGTGCAGGCTTTCATATGTCTTGCACTGAGGAGAGGCTTCCGTTGGGCCACTCTGCCATAAAGGCTCGACTTGTGGAGGGCTGCAGTGATAGTTGACTTTATGCAACTTTCTCCCATCTCCCTACTGCATCTTTGGAGCTCAGCCACAGTGATCTTGGGGTTCATCTTTACCTCTCTCACCAAGGCTCTTCTCCCACGATTGCTCAGTTGAGCTGGACGGCCAGGTCTAGGAAGATTTCTGGTGGTCCCAAACTTTTTCCACTTAAGGATTATGGAGGCCACTGTGTTCTTAGGACCCTTGACTAATGCAGAAATTCTTTTGTAAACTTGGCCAGATCTGTGCCTTGCCACAATTCTGTCTCTAAGCTCCTTTGGCAGTGTCAGGATGCCAGGTTTAATTTTACTTTGCCAGTAGTTTTTCCCTTAGCCAAGATGGCTTCCATTGCCTCACTGGGGTCATGTGTTTCCTGCCTGTGGACCTACTTAAACTGCATGTGTTGCAATCATGCCTTGCCTGAGTATTGTGTGCTTTTAGCTTTCTACTCACCTGTGCTAGCCCTCTGAATAGAGTCTTGCTGACTTTGTGTTTACTCCTAGTCATCCGCTGAAAGGATTGCTGCCTGAATCCTCTGCTAAGGGGACTTCTGCTGAAAGGAACCGCTGGCTGTTGTTCACTCACGCTGGGATCTCTGAACTTTTGTCTTCCTGAAGAAAACTTCTCCTGGATCTCTACACCTCTGGTATAGTCACCATCTTGCTCTGTGTTTAAATACCCGGCTCCAGCTCTGCTTAAGACATCGCTGTTTCCTCCGCTGCACCTCCTGCATTCTTCAATATCCAGATCCATATTCCAGTTTGTCTTCTCTTCTGCACTACGTGAGTCCACAATCAACTGAGGAATGCCTACGTCTGCTTACTATCCTTATTTCTGTTTGCATATTACTGTACCTAAGTAAACTTGAACTATGGTTAACTTTTGCATACCCTAATAGTAATGAAGGCCATGCCTTACAGATTAGGTTCTAAGAAGTATTGTTTGGAATGAACTTACCTTCATAAACTGTTTGCTGTGATCTTTTGCACTTGAGTTTAAAATAGACTTTCACACTACTCTTGTCTCAGTCTCTGCTTTTGGCCCACGCCATTGGACTTCAGGGTATCTACTAACATCGTAACAGGCAGTTCCTTTGAGCTCATGATTCTCATTTGGTCTGACATGCACTGTGAGCTGTGAGGTCTTATATAGACAGGTGTGTGCCTTTCCAAATCAAGTCCTATCAGTTTAATTAAACACAGGTGGACTCCAATGAAAGAGTAGAACCATCTCAAGGAGGATCACAAGAAATGGACAGCATGTGACTTAAATATGAGCAAAGGGTCTGAATACTTATGACCATGTGATATTTCAGTTTTCCTTTTTTAATAAATTTGCAAAAATTTCTACATTTCTGTTTTTTTTTCAGTCAAGATGGGGTGCACAGTGTACTTTAATGAGAAAAAAAAAAAGAACTTTTTAGAATTTACCAAATGGCTGCAATGAAACAAAGAGTGAAAGATGTAAAGGGGTCTGAATGCTTTCCGTACCCACTGTATATAGTACTCAATGTTCCAGGCAGTGGGAGGCATTACTGGGATCCAGAGCAGTCGCTCCAGTCACGTCCAGAGCCTAAGGTCTGGCATAGGAGCTGCCGGACACTTTGTGTGCTCTGAAGTACAAAGGAAGATGGACAGGGACCTGCATAGATGGAAGTTGAAGGCCAGTCCCGGGTGCACTGCAGAGGTGGACGAGAAATACAGGATGAGCTAGCAACAGGGCTGAAGAGGAGTTATGCTAAGAAGGAGGATAATGTGAATTGCTGTGCCTTATCCCATCTGTACCCACCTGATGAACTTGAACTGTCAAGTATATGTTTGACTGTTACAAAGAACTTCGTGTCCCCTAAATTGTGTGCGGCGGCTTCTGAGGACAGAAGCCTGAAGGCAGTGGAGGCCTGCGGCCTACAAGAGAGTGTGCTGCACCCCACACCCTAGAGCACACTGGGACTGGGACACCCATTGTCTGTAAAGTGCCAGAGCGAAATCAGACCGACGTTCAGTCACGACTACCGCTCTGTGCCACTTTACAAGATGAGTGATAAGGGAACTTCTCCATCAGAAGAGAAGAGGAAATAATGGTCGCTGCCCAAACTGTGACAAGAACAGGACCACAATGCAACAAGAACTGTCTCACAATGCTCTTGGAACTTTCCCATAATGCATTGCAAATTGAAACTAGAGCAAATACATTAAATCACTAGCAGACAGTGCAGTTATCAAACAATAAAAAAGAGACAGGATTCAAATGCAAGCAACATAATGTCAGAACTGATATACACATAAAGTGACTAGATTCCCTGGATAGCTAAATTCGCTGCTGAGGCAAGAACACGGGCTGCCCAGCACTATTTAAGTGCACCCCATGAAGATAGACACTCTAATTTACAAGGCCATAACATATAGGTGCATCTCACAAAATTAGAATATCATCAAAAAGTTAATTTATTTCAGTTCTTCAATGCAAAAAGTGAACCTCATATATTATATAGAGTCATTACAAACACAGTGATCTATTTCAAGTGTTTATTTCTGTTAATGTTGATGATTATGGCTTATAGCCAATGAAAACACAAAAGTCATTAACTCAGTAAATTAAAATAATTAACAAAAAACACCTGCAAAGACTTCCTAAGCATTTAAAAAGGTCCCTTAGTCTGTTTTAGTAGGCTCCACAATCATGACAATCATGGTGAAGACTGCTGACTTGACAGATGTCCAGAGTTCCAATTTTCATTTGAAATCAAGGTCCCAGAGTCTGGAAGAAGAGTGGAGAGGCCACAATCCAAGCTGCTTGAGGTCTAGTGTGAAGTTTCCACAATCAGTGATGGTTTGGGGAGCCGTGTCATCTGCTGGTGTAGGTCCACTGTGTTTTTTCAACACAAAAGTCAGCGCAGCCGTCTACCAGGAAATTTTAGAGCACTTCATGCTTCCCTCTTCCACAGTATCAAGCTACCAGGGGGGCAAAGGGGGCGGTGGCCCCGGGCCCCTCGCTCTTAGGGGGCCCATCCAGGGCTACGCCAGTGTAACTGTATCTAGCATGCCCCTGGTGCCAGCATCGGGCCCCACTGCCCGCCACCGCCGCAAGTTTACTGATGAGAGAGGGAGCGCGGATCTCTCTCCCATTAGTCCCTTCTGTGACTGACGTCTCTGACATCATCACTTGGCACCCAGCCCGCTGTGCTGAAGATGTGTGCGTGCTGGGTGCTCTGAGCAGCGAGGGAACCAGGAGGAGAGATGAGTACTGTTTATTTATTTTTTGCCGGGTGGGGGGCGGCATTATATTACAGACTCTGCCTATGGGAAGGGGGAGGTGCATTATACTACAGACTCTACCTATGGGGGAGCATTATCCTAAAGACTCTGCCCACAGAGAGGGGGGGCATTATACTAAAGACTCTGCCTATGGGGAGGGGGGGCATTATACTACAGACTGTCTATGGGGAGGGGGGGAGCATTATACTAAAGCCTCTGTCTATGGGGGGACATTCTACTACAGACTCTGCCTATGGGGGGCATTATACTACAGACTCTGTTTATGAGCAGGGGAGAGCAGTAGACTACAGACTCTGCCTATGGGGGGACATTGTACTGCAGACTCTGCCTATAAGAGGGGGAGCATTATACTACAGACTCTGCCTATGGGGGGTGCATTTTACTACAGACTCTGCCTATAGGTGGGGCATTATACTACAGACGCTGCCTATGAGATGGGGGGGGGCATTATATCACAGACTCTGCCTATGAGGAGGGGGGGCACATTATACTACAGACTCTGCCTATGAGATGGGGGGGCATTATACTACAGATTCTGCCTATGAGGAGGGGGGGGGATTATACTACAGACTCTGACTATGAGGAGGGGGGAGCATTATACTACAGACTCTGCCTATGGGGGGGCATTATACTGCAGACTCTGCCTATGGGGGGGCATTATACTACAGACTCTGCCTATGAGGAGGGGGGGAGCATTATACTACAGACTCTGCCTATGGGGGGGACATTGTACTACAGACTCTGCCTATAAGAGGGGGAGCATTATACTACAGACTCTGCCTATGGGGGGTGCATTTTACTACAGACTCTGCCTATAAGTGGGGCATTATACTACAGACGCTGCCTATGAGATGGGGGGGGGCATTATACCACAGACTCTGCCTATGAGGAGGGGGGGCACATTACACTACAGACTCTGCCTATGAGATGGGGGGGGCATTATACTACAGATTCTGCCTATGAGGAGGGGGGGGCATTATACTACAGACTCTGCCTATGAGGAGGGGGGAGCATTATACTACAGACTCTGCCTATGGGGGGGGCATTATACTGCAGACTCTGCCTATGGGGGGGCATTATACCACAGACTCTGCCTATGAGGAGGGGGGGAGCATTATACTACAGACTCTGCCTATGGGGGGGAGCTTTATACTACAGACTCTGTCAATGGGGGGAGCATTTTACTACAGACTCTGCCTATAGGGGCGCATTATACTATACGAAGGACTATGGGGAGTGCATTATACTATATTGAGGACTATCTGGTGCATTATACTATATGTAGGCTATTTATACAGTGTGGGAGATAATGTGGGTTCTTTGAACAGCGTGGGGGCCATCATACAGTGTGGGAGATAATGTGGGGTCTTTGTATAGTGTGGAGGCCATCATACAGTGTTGGAGCCATCAGCTTGGGGGCTACTAAGGGGTCAGTATACTTTGTGGGGGTACTATACAGTGAGGGGGAATTATATCGTGAATAGGAGAACATCATACTGGTTAGAGCGGAGCTCTACATGGGGGGAGACTCAGGACATTATTAAATCTTAGGTGGGCACTTATTGTTATAGGGGAACTCAGGTTATCGTGACTGTCGAAGGGGCACTATTACTTTCTAGGGGGCACAATGTGGGCACTGTTTTCTAGGACACTTGCACACGGCATTACTTTATTTTAGAGGTTTGTTTTACCATCTAGAGGGCACACAGTAGGTGCAGTAATAGGGACACATTTTGCAGCAGAGGCTCAGTATTGGGGTATCAGCAGGATGAGAAGTTTGTGCAGGTTGGGGATAGATGTGGTCAGTGCCTGAAATGTAAGGAGTCAAATGTGTCTTTGTTGTGATCTCTGCATACCTGAGACTCTGAGTCCTGGCTGGAGAAGTTGTCGTGTCGGTCTGGGCCAGATGGAAAAGACGGGAAAAGTGAACAATTTAATCAGAAAGAACGTCAGCTGTAAGGTACTATATATAACTGAGCTGTGATCTCTTATATGTTCTGCAGGACTGGCATCTATCAATATATGTCACCATATGGCGGTAATATCAGTGCTGGTCTTTGTATAGAGATTATTTTTAGTAACAGCGCGGTCATCTGCTGAGGTTTTCCTACATCAACTATCTGGGTGCGCCGCTATAGTTGGAATCAGGGTTACCTGGTTAGAGGCCCACTCAGAAGTTTCGGTCCCCTGAACCAAAACCTTAGCTACGCCAAGCTTTTTGGAGATGGAAATTTCATTCTCCAGCAGGACTTGGCCCCTGTCCACACTGACAAAAGTACTAATACCTGGTTTAAAACAACAGTATCACTGTGCTTGATTGGCAGCAAACTCACCTGACCTTAACCCCATAAAGAATCTATGGGGTATTGTCAAGAGGAAAATGAGAGACACCAGACCCAACAATGCAGACGACCTGAAGGCTGCTATCAAAGCAACCTGGGCTTCCATAACCCCTCAGCAGTGCCACAGGCTGATCGCCTCCATGCCACATTGCCGCATTGATGCAGTAATTGATGTAAAAGGATCCCCGACCAAGTATTGAGGGCATTTATTGAACATACATTTCAGTAGGATAACATTTTGGATTTTGAAAACATTTTTCAAGCTGTTGTTATAAGGTATTCTAATTAATTGAAATAATGACTTTTGAGTTTTCATTGGCTGTAAGCCATAATCATCAATATTAACAGAAATAAACACGTGAAATAGATCACTCTGTGTGTAATGGCTCTATATAATATATGAGTTTCACGTTTTGTATTGAAGAACTGAAATAAATTAACTTTTCTGGTGATATTCTAATTTTGTGAGATGCACCTGTAGATGGGCTTGGCTGCACCCTGAATAAAAATAGCATGTAAAAAATATATATGATATATATGAGGTATTGGTCGATATTTTGGCCAAAATATACAAGCTCGCAACCTGCTCAAGGGTCCTCATACTTGCGAGTCCCTACACTAACATTAAAAGCAAAGTCACAAAAACAAGGAATTAAAGTTCCCACCAAAATTCAAGAATTAACACAGCAAATACAGCAACAATAATTACAAGGATGCAGCAAACCCATATAATGAAGAAGTCAGCAACACAGGTGCAAAATATTGATGAGACAACCACTCACAACCTACCAATTCATGGAGGGGGTGATTGCTTAGTATTAAAACTGCACACAAATAAGCCTTGTATAGGGCACTGGTCACACATAGGTAGTGCACAATGTCTGGCTTACAGCCTATTAGTGAAGCCCAAACTATTAGATTAGGCGGGCTGCCCAGCACTTTTTAAGTACACCCCATGAAGACAGACACCCTAGTTTACAAGGCCAACATTGATGGGTCTGGCTGCACCCTGAATAAAAATAACGTGCAAAAAATATATATGATATATATGAGGTATTAGTAAATATTTTGGCCAAAATACACAAGCTCGCAACCCGCGTCAAGGGTCCTCATACTTGCGAGTCCCTACACTAACATTAAAAGCAAAGACAAATTTAAATTCCCACCAAAATTCAAGAATTAACACAGGAAAAAAGGGCAACAGTGTTTACCTGCCTAGGTCTCAGTACTAATCATACCATATAATAACGATGACAGCAATACAGGTGCAAAATACTGATGCGACAACCACTCACATATTACCAATTAATGGAGGGGGGTGATTACATAGTATTAAAACTGCACACAAAATTATATGGGATTGCTACATCCTAATAGTGCATTAGTTCTGAGATCTGGGCAGGTAAATGCTATATTAATAATTGATTTTTTGGGGAAAGTTAAATTCTCTTTTGTTGGCTTTACTTTTAATCTAACTGAAATACACATAAGCTTTTTTCCTAAACATTAGGATCTGTTTAGAGCCATCAGCTCAAAAAGGCTTCCTTTGACAGACTTGGCATAAGCAGGTCAAAAGGAACCCTGATCTTTACCATTACACCCCTTTACAGGAATGGAGACTTACCACATGCTCAGGGTTGCATCTACAGAGTAGCTGCTGGCCAGAGGAGCGAGCTTGAGGCTATAACTCTAACTAAAGCTTTTTTATTACTAAATGATGGGTTCTGTCTAAGGCCATTGGCTCAAAAAGACTTCCTCGGACAGACTTGGCGCAAGCTACTCCATTCTGCAGATCCCAAGGGAACCCTGGCCTTTACCATTACACCCCTGTACAGGGATAGATACTTACCATAGGCCCAGGGTTGCATCTACAGAGTAGCTGCTGGCCGGAGGAGCGAGCTTGAGGCTATAGTGGTTGATTCAACTCTAACTAAAGCTTTTTTTTCCTAAATACTGGGATCTGTTTAAGGCTGTTGGCTCAAACAGACTTCCTCGGACAGACTTGGCGCAAGCTACTCCATTCTGCAGATCCCAAGGGAACCCTGGTTTTTACCATTACACACCTGTACAGGGATAGATACTTACCATAGGCCCAGGGTTGCATCTACAGAGTAGCTGCTGGCCGGAGGAGTGCGCTTGAGGCTTGAGTAGTTGAATCAATCCTAACTAAAGAAAAACCTATCTAATGACACTTTCTTGTTAGGACCTGTCTGAGGCCTATGGCTCAAAAAAGCAACTTTGGAAACACTTGGCAAAAGCCAGTCTATCCTACAGGTTCCAAAGGAACTCTGACCTTCACTCTTACAGCCCTGTACAGTGATAAAGACTTATTACAGGGCCTTGATTGCATCTACATAGTAGATGCTGACTGGAGGGGCAAACTTAAGGTTAGAATGGTTCAGCCAACCCTAACTATTGCTACTTTCTTAAATGTTAGGATATTTCTGAGGCCGTTGGCTCAAACAGGCTTCCTTGGACAGACTTGGCGCAAAACACACCATTTCTGATGTTTCCAAATGAACCCTGGGCTTCACCCTTGAACCTCTATACAGGGACCGTTTCATAGTTTTAAGGTTGAAAGACACAAGTCCATCAAGTTCAACCTAAAAGCTAATGTGTTGATCCAGAGGAAGGCAAAAACCCCATGAGGCAGATGCTAATTGCCCCATATTAGGGGAAAAATTCCTTCCCGACTCCACATATGGCAATCAGACTAGTTCCCTGGATCAACGTCCCATAACAAAATCTAGTACGGATAACCTGCAATTTTATATTATTCAAGAAAGGCACACACATGCCCTCCTTGAATTTTTTTTAGAAAATTAAGTATTTCAATTTCATGTGGTAGAGAGTTTCATAACCTCATTGCTCACACAATAAAAATTTGCCAACTAACTTCCTTTAGACAAAGTGAATTAGGATCTTTATGCTAGAGTAATTGAATTAACTCTAACTGAAATAGATTAATGCTTTTTTCCTAAATGTTGAAATTTGTTTAAATCCATCAGCTCAAAAAGGCTTTCTCGGACAGACTTGGCGCAAGCTACTCCATTCTGCAGATCCCAAGGGAACCCTGGCCTTTACCATTACACCCCTGTACAGGGATAGATACTTACCATAGGCCCAGGGCTGCATCTACAGAGTAGCTGCTGGCCGGAGGAGCGAGCTTGAGGCTATAGTGGTTGATTCAACTCTAACTAAAGCTTTTTTTTCCTAAATACTGGGATCTGTTTAAGGCTGTTGGCTCAAACAGACTTCCTCGGACAGACTTGGCGCAAGCTACTCCATTCTGCAGATCCCAAGGGAACCCTGGTTTTTACCATTACACACCTGTACAGGGATAGATACATACCATAGGCCCAGGGTTGCATCTACAGAGTAGCTGCTGGCCGGAGGAGTGCGCTTGAGGCTTGAGTAGTTGAATCAATCCTAACTAAAGAAAAACCTATCTAATGACACTTTCTTGTTAGGACCTGTCTGAGGCCTATGGCTCAAAAAAGCTTCTTTGGAAAGACTTGGCAAAAGCCAGTCTATCCTACAGGTTCCAAAGGAACTCTGACCTTCACTCTTACAGCCCTGTACAGTGATAAAGACTTATTACAGGGCCTTGATTGCATCTACATAGTAGATGCTGACTGGAGGGGCAAACTTAAGGTTAGAATGGTTCAGCCAACCCTAACTATTGCTACTTTCTTAAATGTTAGGATATTTCTGAGGCCGTTGGCTCAAACAGGCTTCCTTGGACAGACTTGGCGCAAAACACACCATTTCTGATGTTTACAAATGAACCCTGGGCTTCACCCCTGAACCTCTATACAGGGACCGTTTCATAGTTTTAAGGTTGAAAGACACAAGTCCATCAAGTTCAACCTAAAAGCTAATGTGTTGATCCAGAGGAAGGCAAGAACCCCATGAGGCAGATGCTAATTGCCCCATATTAGGGGAAAAATTCCTTCCCGACTCCACATATGGCAATCAGACTAGTTCCCTGGATCAACGTCCCATAACAAAATCTAGTACGGATCACCTGCAATTTTATATTATTCAAGAAAGGCACACACATGCCCTCCTTGAATTTTTTTTAGAAAATTAAGTATTTCAATTTCATGTGGTAGAGAGTTTCATAACCTCATTGCTCACACAATAAAAATTTGCCAACTAACTTCCTTTAGACAAAGTGAATTAGGATCTTTATGCTAGAGTAATTGAATTAACTCTAACTGAAATAGATTAAAGCTTTTTTCCTAAATGTTGAAATTTGTTTAAATCCATCAGCTCAAAAAGGCTTTCTCGGACAGACTTGGCGCAAGCTACTCCATTCTGCAGATCCCAAGGGAACCCTGGCCTTTACCATTACACCCCTGTACAGGGATAGATACTTACCATAGGCCCAGGGCTGCATCTACAGAGTAGCTGCTGGCCGGAGGAGCGAGCTTGAGGCTATAGTGGTTGATTCAACTCTAACTAAAGCTTTTTTTTTTCTTAAATACTGGGATCTGTTTAAGGCTGTTGGCTCAAACAGACTTCCTCGGACAGACTTGGCGCAAGCTACTCCATTCTGCAGATCCCAAGGGAACCCTGGTTTTTACCATTACACACCTGTACAGGGATAGATACTTACCATAGGCCCAGGGTTGCATCTACAGAGTAGCTGCTGGCCGGAGGAGTGCGCTTGAGGCTTGAGTAGTTGAATCAATCCTAACTAAAGAAAAACCTATCTAATGACACTTTCTTGTTAGGACCTGTCTGAGGCCTATGGCTCAAAAAAGCTTCTTTGGAAAGACTTGGCAAAAGCCAGTCTATCCTACAGGTTCCAAAGGAACTCTGGCCTTCACTCTTACAGCCCTGTACAGTGATAAAGACTTATTATAGGGCCTTGATTGCATCTACATAGTAGATGCTGACTGGAGGGGCGAACTTAAAGTTAGAATGGTTCAGCCAACCCTAACTATTGCTACTTTCTTAAATGTTAGGATATTTCTGAGGCCATTGGCTCAAACAGGCTTCCTTGGACAGACTTGGCGCAAAACACACCATTTCTGATGTTTCCAAATGAACCCTGGGCTTCACCCTTGAACCTCTATACAGGGACCGTTTCATAGTTTTAAGGTTGAAAGACACAAGTCCATCAAGTTCAACCTAAAAGCTAATGTGTTGATCCAGAGGAAGGCAAAAACCCCATGAGGCAGATGCTAATTGCCCCATATTAGGGGAAAAATTCCTTCCCGACTCCACATATGGCAATCAGACTAGTTCCCTGGATCAACGTCCCATAACAAAATCTAGTACGGATAACCTGCAATTTTATATTATTCAAGAAAGGCACACACATGCCCTCCTTGAATTTTTTTTAGAAAATTAAGTATTTCAATTTCATGTGGTAGAGAGTTTCATAACCTCATTGCTCACACAATAAAAATTTGCCAACTAACTTCCTTTAGACAAAGTGAATTAGGATCTTTATGCTAGAGTAATTGAATTAACTCTAACTGAAATAGATTAATGCTTTTTTCCTAAATGTTGAAATTTGTTTAAATCCATCAGCTCAAAAAGGCTTTCTCGGACAGACTTGGCGCAAGCTACTCCATTCTGCAGATCCCAAGGGAACCCTGGCCTTTACCATTACACCCCTGTACAGGGATAGATACTTACCATAGGCCCAGGGTTGCATCTACAGAGTAGCTGCTGGCCGGAGGAGCGAGCTTGAGGCTATAGTGGTTGATTCAACTCTAACTAAAGCTTTTTTTTCCTAAATACTGGGATCTGTTTAAGGCTGTTGGCTCAAACAGACTTCCTCGGACAGACTTGGCGCAAGCTACTCCATTCTGCAGATCCCAAGGGAACCCTGGTTTTTACCATTACACCCCTGTACAGGGATAGATACTTACCATAGGCCCAGGGTTGCATCTACAGAGTAGCTGCTGGCCGGAGGAGTGCGCTTGAGGCTTGAGTAGTTGAGTCAATCCTAACTATAGAAAAACCTATCTAATGCCACTTTCTTGTTAGGACCTGTCTGAGGCCTATGGCTCAAAAAAGCTTCTTTGGAAAGACTTGGCAAAAGCCAGTCTATCCTACAGGTTCCAAAGGAACTCTGGCCTTCACTCTTACAGCCCTGTACAGCGATAAAGACTTATTACAGGGCCTTGATTGCATCTACATAGTAGATGCTGACTGGAGGGGCAAACTTAAGGCTAGAATGGTTCAGCCAACCCTAACTATTGCTACTTTCTCAAATGTTAAGATATTTCTGAGGCCGTTGGCTCAAACAGGCTTTCTTGGACAGACTGGGCACAAAACACACCATTTCTGATGTTTCCAAATGAACCCTGGGCTTCACCCTTGAACCTCTATACAGGGACCGTTTCATAGTTTTAAGGTTGAAAGACACAAGTCCATCAAGTTCAACCTAAAAGCTAATGTGTTGATCCAGAGGAAGGCAAAAACCCCATGAGGCAGATGCTAATTGCCCCATATTAGGGGAAAAATTCCTTCCCGACTCCACATATGGCAATCAGACTAGTTCCCTGGATCAACGTCCCATAACAAAATCTAGTACGGATAACCAGCAATTTTATATTATTCAAGAAAGGCACACACATGCCCTCCTTGAATTTTTTTTAGAAAATTAAGTATTTCAATTTCATGTGGTAGAGAGTTTCATAACCTCATTGCTCACACAATAAAAATTTGCCAACTAACTTCCTTTAGACAAAGTGAATTAGGATCTTTATGCTAGAGTAATTGAATTAACTCTAACTGAAATAGATTAATGCTTTTTTCCTAAATGTTGAAATTTGTTTAAATCCATCAGCTCAAAAAGGCTTTCTCGGACAGACTTGGCGCAAGCTACTCCATTCTGCAGATCCCAAGGGAACCCTGGCCTTTACCATTACACCCCTGTACAGGGATAGATACTTACCATAGGCCCAGGGTTGCATCTACAGAGTAGCTGCTGGCCGGAGGAGCGAGCTTGAGGCTATAGTGGTTGATTCAACTCTAACTAAAGCTTTTTTTTCCTAAATACTGGGATCTGTTTAAGGCTGTTGGCTCAAACAGACTTCCTCGGACAGACTTGGCGCAAGCTACTCCATTCTGCAGATCCCAAGGGAACCCTGGTTTTTACCATTACACCCCTGTACAGGGATAGCTACTTACCATAGGCCCAGGGTTGCATCTACAGAGTAGCTGCTGGCCGGAGGAGTGCGCTTGAGGCTTGAGTAGTTGAGTCAATCCTAACTAAAGAAAAACCTATCTAATGACACTTTCTTGTTAGGACCTGTCTGAGGCCTATGGCTCAAAAAAGCTTCTTTGGAAAAACTTGGCAAAAGCCAGTCTATCCTACAGGTTCCAAAGGAACTCTGACCTTCACTCTTACATCCCTGTACAGTGATAAAGACTTATTACAGGGCCTTGATTGCATCTACATAGTAGATGCTGACTGGAGGGGCAAACTTAAGGTTAGAATGGTTCAGCCAACCCTAACTATTGCTACTTTCTTAAATGTTAAGATATTTCTGAGGCCGTTGGCTCAAACAGGCTTCCTTGGACAGACTTGGCGCAAAACACACCATTTCTGATGTTTCCAAATGAACCCTGGGCTTCACCCTTGAACCTCTATACAGGGACCGTTTCATAGTTTTAAGGTTGAAAGACACAAGTCCATCAAGTTCAACCTAAAAGCTAATGTGTTGATCCAGAGGAAGGCAAAAACCCCATGAGGCAGATGCTAATTGCCCCATATTAGGGGAAAAATTCCTTCCCGACTCCACATATGGCAATCAGACTAGTTCCCTGGATCAACGTCCCATAACAAAATCTAGTACGGATAACCTGCAATTTTATATTATTCAAGAAAGGCACACACATGCCCTCCTTGAATTTTTTTAGAAAATTAAGTATTTCAATTTCATGTGGTAGAGAGTTTCATAACCTCATTGCTCACACAATAAAAATTTGCCAACTAACTTCCTTTAGACAAAGTGAATTAGGATCTTTATGCTAGAGTAATTGAATTAACTCTAACTGAAATAGATTAATGCTTTTTTCCTAAATGTTGAAATTTGTTTAAATCCATCAGCTCAAAAAGGCTTTCTCGGACAGACTTGGCGCAAGCTACTCCATTCTGCAGATCCCAAGGGAACCCTGGCCTTTACCATTATACCCCTGTACAGGGATAGATACTTACCATAGGCCCAGGGCTGCATCTACAGAGTAGCTGCTAGCCGGAGGAGCGAGCTTGAGGCTATAGTGGTTGATTCAACTCTAACTAAAACTTTTTTTTCCTAAATACTGGGATCTGTTTAAGGCTGTTGGCTCAAACAGACTTCCTCGGACAGACTTGGCGCAAGCTACTCCATTCTGCAGATCCCAAGGGAACCCTGGTTTTTACCATTACACACCTGTACAGGGATAGATACTTACCATAGGCCCAGGGTTGCATCTACAGAGTAGCTGCTGGCCGGAGGAGTGCGCTTGAGGCTTGAGTAGTTGAATCAATCCTAACTAAAGAAAAACCTATTGTTATGCACACGCCCGGGCTAAGCGGCGTGTGCGTGTGATTGGTAGTGATTCCACTGGACCGTGCCGGAGAGTGAATGCCTGGAGGGGCGTGACTAAGTATTCACCCGATCCGACCAGGGTCGCACGACGGCATACGACGCCAGTGCACCAAGGAGGAACCGAGCAGAGGGACCAGGTGCTACTCCAGGACAGACCCCGGACACGGCTGTTGACCCACACAGGGGAATACAGGAACAGGCTGGTAGGCTGGCACACAGACTGGTGGGTATAGGCAGGCACGACTGGTATGCAGGCAGGCGGGTATGCAGGCAGGGGGGTAAAGGCAAGCACAGCTAGAGTGCAGACAGGGAGGCACTAGCAGGTAGGAACACAGGCGGGATAGGGCCCAGTACACACTGGGACTCAGGAACATTACAGGCAGAGGGGTACAGGCAGGGCAGGACAGGACTGCCGGAGCAGCGGGCAGAAGCAGGGCAGGACAGGACTGCCGGAGCAGCGGGCAGAAGCAGGGCAGGACAGGACTGCCGGAGCAGCGGGCAGAAGCAGGGCAGGACAGGACTCTGTTCACACGGAACAGACAGGAAGGGAAAGACAGAGCCAGACACCCACAGGGTACTTGCAGTGAAGTAGCGAGTGGACCACAAACTCACAAACGGGAGTACAGAGACAACAGGCAGGAGTTAGGTACGAGTTCAGACTCTGCAGAAAAAGGAAGGGAACGGACATAGAGGCAAAACAGGTAAAGGATAGGAGAGAGTTCAGACTGGAACTGAGTGTACGGAGGAGACCGACACTGCAGCGGGATACAGGAGTGGGTCTGGGAATACTGCCCCCAGAGAGGCGGGACGAACAGGCAAGGAGCGTGTTCAGACAGGACAGACAAGATACAGGAGCGGGTCTAGGTAATCGGCCCCTAGAAGGCGGGAGGAACAGGCTAGGAGCGTGTTCAGACAGGACAGACAAGATACAGGAGCGGGTCTAGGTAATCGGCCCCTAGAAGGCAGGAGGAACAGGCTAGGAGCGTGTTCAGACAGGACAGACAAGAGAACACAGAGAGGACTCAGTTCAGACACGGGAACTAATACCGAAAAGCAGGAGACATACAGGACTCAGTTCAGACACGGGAGCTGATACCGCAAAGCAGGAGACATACAGGACTCAGTTCAGACACGGGAGCTGATACCGCAAAGCAGAAGACATACAGGACTCAGTTCAGACACGGGAGCTGATACCGCAAAGCAGAAGACATACAGGACTCAGTTCAGACAGGCCTGGAAATACAGCCTCCAGGAAAGGCAGACAAGGAAACAAAGAACGGGACCTGGCACCTTCAGAGTGCAAGCACACACTGAAGGAAACACTATGCTCAGGCAGGGATAGAAGGGAGCTGCTGAGCTATATACCAAGTGTCAGACAGCAATAGGCTGAGGACGCACAAGGGGTGTGACCCACAGCAGGTACAAAAAGCAGGAAGTGATCGGGCGCCGCCCTTAAGCAGCAGAGACAGACACAAACAGACAGCATGGAGGGAAGCCAGAGAGACATTCTGGACAGGAGATCAAGTGCGCGCTCCTGCACAGTGGGAGATGGACCACTATGCAAGGACGCCGCCAGGTATGTTACACCTATCTAATGACACTTTCTTGTTAGGACCTGTCTGAGGCCTATGGCTCAAAAAAGCTTCTTTGGAAAGACTTGGCAAAAGCCAGTCTATCCTACAGGTTCCAAAGGAACTCTGGCCTTCACTCTTACAGCCCTGTACAGTGATAAAGACTTATTACAGGGCCTTGATTGCATCTACATAGTAGATGCTGACTGGAGGGGCAAACTTAAAGTTAGAATGGTTCAGCCAACCCTAACTATTGCTACTTTCTTAAATGTTAGGATATTTCTGAGGCCATTGGCTTAAACAGGCTTCCTTGGACAGACTTGGCGCAAAACACACCATTTCTGATGTTTCCAAATGAACCCTGGGCTTCACCCTTGAACCTCTATACAGGGACCGTTTCATAGTTTTAAGGTTGAAAGACACAAGTCTGTCAAGTTCAACCTAAAAGCTAATGTGTTGATCCAGAGGAAGGCAAAAACCCCATGAGGCAGATGCTAATTGCCCCATATTAGGGGAAAAATTCCTTCCCGACTCCACATATGGCAATCAGACTAGTTCCCTGGATCAACGTCCCATAACAAAATCTAGTATGGATAAC
Organism: Phyllobates terribilis; assembly: GCF_046119375.1. Taxonomy (NCBI): domain Eukaryota; kingdom Metazoa; phylum Chordata; class Amphibia; order Anura; family Dendrobatidae; genus Phyllobates; species Phyllobates terribilis. Next base: position 5,232,262 of record NW_027362836.1, read on the forward strand.
CTGCAATTTTATATTATTTAAGAAAGGCACACACATGCCCTCCTTGAATTTTTTTTAGAAAATTAAGTATTTCAATTTCATGTGGTAGAGAGTTTCATAACCTCATTGCTCACACAATAAAAATTTGCCAACTAACTTCCTTTAGACAAAGTGAATTAGGATCTTTATTCTAGAGTAATTGAATTAACTCTAACTGAAATAGATTAATGCTTTTTTCCTAAATGTTGAAATTTGTTTAAATCCATCAGCTCAAAAAGGCTTTCTCGGACAGACTTGGCGCAAGCTACTCCATTCTGCAGATCCCAAGGGAACCCTGGCCTTTACCATTACACCCCTGTACAGGGATAGATACTTACCATAGGCCCAGGGCTGCATCTACAGAGTAGCTGCTGGCCGGAGGAGCGAGCTTGAGGCTATAGTGGTTGATTCAACTCTAACTAAAGCTTTTTTTTCCTAAATACTGGGATCTGTTTAAGGCTGTTGGCTCAAACAGACTTCCTCGGACAGACTTGGCGCAAGCTACTCCATTCTGCAGATCCCAAGGGAACCCTGGTTTTTACCATTACACCCCTGTACAGGGATAGATACTTACCATAGGCCCAGGGTTGCATCTACAGAGTAGCTGCTGGCCGGAGGAGTGCGCTTGAGGCTTGAGTAGTTGAATCAATCCTAACTAAAGAAAAACCTATCTAATGCCACTTTCTTGTTAGGACCTGTCTGAGGCCTATGGCTCAAAAAAGCTTCTTTGGAAAGACTTGGCAAAAGCCAGTCTATACTACAGGTTCCAAAGGAACTCTGGCCTTCACTCTTACAGCCCTGTACAGCGATAAAGACTTATTACAGGGCCTTGATTGCATCTACATAGTAGATGCTGACTGGAGGGGCAAACTTAAGGCTAGAATGGTTCAGCCAACCCTAACTATTGCTACTTTCTTAAATGTTAAGATATTTCTGAGGCCGTTGGCTCAAACAGGCTTCCTTGGACAGACTGGGCGCAAAACACACCATTTCTGATGTTTCCAAATGAACCCTGGGCTTCACCCTTGAACCTCTATACAGGGACCGTTTCATAGTTTTAAGGTTGAAAGACACAAGTCCATCAAGTTCAACCTAAAAGCTAATGTGTTGATCCAGAGGAAGGCAAAAACCCCATGAGGCAGATGCTAATTGCCCCATATTAGGGGAAAAATTCCTTCCCGACTCCACATATGGCAATCAGACTAGTTCCCTGGATCAACGTCCCATAACAAAATCTAGTACGGATAACCTGCAATTTTATATTATTCAAGAAAGGCACACACATGCCCTCCTTGAATTTTTTTTAGAAAATTAAGTATTTCAATTTCATGTGGTAGAGAGTTTCATAACCTCATTGCTTACACAATAAAAATTTGCCAACTAACTTCCTTTAGACAAAGTGAATTAGGATCTTTATGCTAGAGTAATTGAATTAACTCTAACTGAAATAGATTAATGCTTTTTTCCTAAATGTTGAAATTTGTTTAAATCCATCAGCTCAAAAAGGCTTTCTCGGACAGACTTGGCGCAAGCTACTCCATTCTGCAGATCCCAAGGGAACCCTGGCCTTTACCATTACACCCCTGTACAGGTATAGATACTTACCATAGACCCAGGGCTGCATCTACAGAGTAGCTGCTGGCCGGAGGAGCGAGCTTGAGGCTATAGTGGTTGATTCAACTCTAACTAAAGCTTTTTTTTCCTAAATACTGGGATCTGTTTAAGGCTGTTGGCTCAAACAGACTTCCTCGGACAGACTTGGCGCAAGCTACTCCATTCTGCAGATCCCAAGGGAACCCAGGTTTTTACCATTACACCCCTGTACAGGGATAGATACTTACCATAGGCCCAGGGTTGCATCTACAGAGTAGCTGCTGGCCGGAGGAGTGCGCTTGAGGCTTGAGTAGTTGAATCAATCCTAACTAAAGAAAAACCTATCTAATGCCACTTTCTTGTTAGGACCTGTCTGAGGCCTATGGCTCAAAAAAGCTTCTTTGGAAAGACTTGGCAAAAGCCAGTCTATCCTACAGGTTCCAAAGGAACTCTGGCCTTCACTCTTTCAGCTCTGTACAGCGATAAAGACTTATTGCAGGGCCTTGATTGCATCTACATAGTAGATACTGACTGGAGGGGCAAACTTAAGGCTAGAATGGTTCAGCCAACCCTAACTATTGCTACTTTCTTAAATGTTAGGATATTTCTGAGGCCGTTGGCTCAAACAGGCTTCCTTGGACAGACTGGGCGCAAAACACACCATTTCTGATGTTTCCAAATGAACCCTGGGCTTCACCCTTGAACCTCAATACATGGACAGTTTCATAGTTTTAAGGTTGAAAGACACAAGTCCATCAAGTTCAACCTAAAAGCTAATGTGTTGATCCAGAGGAAGGCAAAAACCCCATGAGGCAGATGCTAATTGCCCCATATTAGAGGAAAAATTCCTTCCCGACTCCACATATGGCAATCAGACTAGTTCCCTGGATCAACGTCCCATAACAAAATCTAGTACGGATAACCTGCAATTTTACATTATTCAAGAAAGGCACACATATGCCCTCCTTGAATTTTTTTTAGAAAATTAAGTATTTCAAGTTCATGTGGTAGAGAGTTCCATAACCTCATTGCTCACACAATAAAAATTTGCCAACTAACTTCCTTTAGACAAAGTGAATTAGGATCTTTATGCTAGAGTAATTGAATTAACTCTAACTGAAATAGATTAATGCTTTTTTCCTAAATGTTGAAATTTGTTTAAATCCATCAGCTCAAAAAGGCTTTCTCGGACAGACTTGGCGCAAGCTACTCCATTCTGCAGATCCCAAGGGAACCCTGGCCTTTACCATTACACGCCTGTACATGGATAGATACTTACCATAGGCCCAGGGCTGCATCTACAGAGTAGCTGCTGGCCGGAGGAGCGAGCTTGAGGCTATAGTGGTTGATTCAACTCTAACTGAAGCTTTTTTTTTTTCCTAAATACTGGGATCTGTTTAAGGCTGTTGGCTCAAACAGACTTCCTCGGACAGACTTGGTGCAAGCTACTCCATTCTGCAGATCCCAAGGGAACCCAGGTTTTTACCATTACACCCCTGTACAGGGATAGATACTTACCATAGGCCCAGGGTTGCATCTACAGAGTAGCTGCTGGCCGGAGGAGTGCGCTTGAGGCTTGAGTAGTTGAATCAATCCTAACTAAAGAAAAACCTATCTAATGACACTTTCTTGTTAGGACCTGTCTGAGGCCTATGGCTCAAAAAAGCTTCTTTGGAAAGACTTGGCAAAAGCCAGTCTATCCTACAGGTTCCAAAGGAACTCTGGCCTTCACTCTTACAGCCCTGTACAGTGATAAAGACTTATTACAGGGCCTTGATTGCATCTACATAGTAGATGCTGACTGGAGGGGCAAACTTAAAGTTAGAATGGTTCAGCCAACCCTAACTATTGCTACTTTCTTAAATGTTAGGATATTTCTGAGGCCATTGGCTTAAACAGGCTTCCTTGGACAGACTTGGCGCAAAACACACCATTTCTGATGTTTCCAAATGAACCCTGGGCTTCACCCTTGAACCTCTATACAGGGACCGTTTCATAGTTTTAAGGTTGAAAGACACAAGTCTGTCAAGTTCAACCTAAAAGCTAATGTGTTGATCCAGAGGAAGGCAAAAACCCCATGAAGCAGATGCTAATTGCCCCATATTAGGGGAAAAATTCCTTCCCGACTCCACATATGGCAATCAGACTAGTTCCCTGGATCAACGTCCCATAACAAAATCTAGTATGGATAACCTGCAATTTTATATTATTTAAGAAAGGCACACACATGCCCTCCTTGAATTTTTTTTAGAAAATTAAGTATTTCAATTTCATGTGGTAGAGAGTTTCATAACCTCATTGCTCACACAATAAAAATTTGCCAACTAACTTCCTTTAGACAAAGTGAATTAGGATCTTTATTCTAGAGTAATTGAATTAACTCTAACTGAAATAGATTAATGCTTTTTTCCTAAATGTTGAAATTTGTTTAAATCCATCAGCTCAAAAAGGCTTTCTCGGACAGACTTGGCGCAAGCTACTCCATTCTGCAGATCCCAAGGGAACCCTGGCCTTTACCATTACACCCCTGTACAGGGATAGATACTTACCATAGGCCCAGGGCTGCATCTACAGAGTAGCTGCTGGCCGGAGGAGCGAGCTTGAGGCTATAGTGGTTGATTCAACTCTAACTAAAGCTTTTTTTTCCTAAATACTGGGATCTCTTTAAGGCTGTTGGCTCAAACAGACTTCCTCGGACAGACTTGGCGCAAGCTACTCCATTCTGCAGATCCCAAGGGAACCCTGGTTTTTACCATTACACCCCTGTACAGGGATAGATACTTACCATAGGCCCAGGGTTGCATCTACAGAGTAGCTGCTGGCCGGAGGAGTGCGCTTGAGGCTTGAGTAGTTGAATCAATCCTAACTAAAGAAAAACCTATCTAATGCCACTTTCTTGTTAGGACCTGTCTGAGGCCTATGGCTCAAAAAAGCTTCTTTGGAAAGACTTGGCAAAAGCCAGTCTATACTACAGGTTCCAAAGGAACTCTGGCCTTCACTCTTACAGCCCTGTACAGCGATAAAGACTTATTACAGGGCCTTGATTGCATCTACATAGTAGATGCTGACTGGAGGGGCAAACTTAAGGCTAGAATGGTTCAGCCAACCCTAACTATTGCTACTTTCTTAAATGTTAAGATATTTCTGAGGCCGTTGGCTCAAACAGGCTTCCTTGGACAGACTGGGCGCAAAACACACCATTTCTGATGTTTCCAAATGAACCCTGGGCTTCACCCTTGAACCTCTATACAGGGACCGTTTCATAGTTTTAAGGTTGAAAGACACAAGTCCATCAAGTTCAACCTAAAAGCTAATGTGTTGATCCAGAGGAAGGCAAAAACCCCATGAGGCAGATGCTAATTGCCCCATATTAGGGGAAAAATTCCTTCCCGACTCCACATATGGCAATCAGACTAGTTCCCTGGATCAACGTCCCATAACAAAATCTAGTACGGATAACCTGCAATTTTATATTATTCAAGAAAGGCACACACATGCCCTCCTTGAATTTTTTTTTAGAAAATTAAGTATTTCAATTTCATGTGGTAGAGAGTTTCATAACCTCATTGCTCACACAATAAAAATTTGCCAACTAACTTCCTTTAGACAAAGTGAATTAGGATCTTTATGCTAGAGTAATTGAATTAACTCTAACTGAAATAGATTAATGCTTTTTTCCTAAATGTTGAAATTTGTTTAAATCCATCAGCTCAAAAAGGCTTTCTCGGACAGACTTGGCGCAAGCTACTCCATTCTGCAGATCCCAAGGGAACCCTGGCCTTTACCATTACACCCCTGTACAGGTATAGATACTTACCATAGACCCAGGGCTGCATCTACAGAGTAGCTGCTGGCCGGAGGAGCGAGCTTGAGGCTATAGTGGTTGATTCAACTCTAACTAAAGCTTTTTTTTCCTAAATACTGGGATCTGTTTAAGGCTGTTGGCTCAAACAGACTTCCTCGGACAGACTTGGCGCAAGCTACTCCATTCTGCAGATCCCAAGGGAACCCTATTTTTTACCATTACACCCCTGTACAGGGATAGATACTTACCATAGGCCCAGGGTTGCATCTACAGAGTAGCTGCTGGCCGGAGGAGTGCGCTTGAGGCTTGAGTAGTTGAATCAATCCTAACTAAAGAAAAACCTATCTAATGCCACTTTCTTGTTAGGACCTGTCTGAGGCCTATGGCTCAAAAAAGCTTCTTTGGAAAGACTTGGCAAAAGCCAGTCTATCCTACAGGTTCCAAAGGAACTCTGGCCTTCACTCTTTCAGCTCTGTACAGCGATAAAGACTTATTGCAGGGCCTTGATTGCATCTACATAGTAGATACTGACTGGAGGGGCAAACTTAAGGCTAGAATGGTTCAGCCAACCCTAACTATTGCTACTTTCTTAAATGTTAGGATATTTCTGAGGCCGTTGGCTCAAACAGGCTTCCTTGGACAGACTGGGCGCAAAACACACCATTTCTGATGTTTCCAAATGAACCCTGGGCTTCACCCTTGAACCTCAATACATGGACAGTTTCATAGTTTTAAGGTTGAAAGACACAAGTCCATCAAGTTCAACCTAAAAGCTAATGTGTTGATCCAGAGGAAGGCAAAAACCCCATGAGGCAGATGCTAATTGCCCCATATTAGAGGAAAAATTCCTTCCCGACTCCACATATGGCAATCAGACTAGTTCCCTGGATCAACGTCCCATAACAAAATCTAGTATGGATAACCTGCAATTTTATATTATTTAAGAAAGGCACACACATGCCCTCCTTGAATTTTTTTTAGAAAATTAAGTATTTCAATTTCATGTGGTAGAGAGTTTCATAACCTCATTGCTCACACAATAAAAATTTGCCAACTAACTTCCTTTAGACAAAGTGAATTAGGATCTTTATTCTAGAGTAATTGAATTAACTCTAACTGAAATAGATTAATGCTTTTTTCCTAAATGTTGAAATTTGTTTAAATCCATCAGCTCAAAAAGGCTTTCTCGGACAGACTTGGCGCAAGCTACTCCATTCTGCAGATCCCAAGGGAACCCTGGCCTTTACCATTACACCCCTGTACAGGGATAGATACTTACCATAGGCCCAGGGCTGCATCTACAGAGTAGCTGCTGGCCGGAGGAGCGAGCTTGAGGCTATAGTGGTTGATTCAACTCTAACTAAAGCTTTTTTTTCCTAAATACTGGGATCTGTTTAAGGCTGTTGGCTCAAACAGACTTCCTCGGACAGACTTGGCGCAAGCTACTCCATTCTGCAGATCCCAAGGGAACCCTGGTTTTTACCATTACACCCCTGTACAGGGATAGATACTTACCATAGGCCCAGGGTTGCATCTACAGAGTAGCTGCTGGCCGGAGGAGTGCGCTTGAGGCTTGAGTAGTTGAATCAATCCTAACTAAAGAAAAACCTATCTAATGCCACTTTCTTGTTAGGACCTGTCTGAGGCCTATGGCTCAAAAAAGCTTCTTTGGAAAGACTTGGCAAAAGCCAGTCTATACTACAGGTTCCAAAGGAACTCTGGCCTTCACTCTTACAGCCCTGTACAGCGATAAAGACTTATTACAGGGCCTTGATTGCATCTACATAGTAGATGCTGACTGGAGGGGCAAACTTAAGGCTAGAATGGTTCAGCCAACCCTAACTATTGCTACTTTCTTAAATGTTAAGATATTTCTGAGGCCGTTGGCTCAAACAGGCTTCCTTGGACAGACTGGGCGCAAAACACACCATTTCTGATGTTTCCAAATGAACCCTGGGCTTCACCCTTGAACCTCTATACAGGGACCGTTTCATAGTTTTAAGGTTGAAAGACACAAGTCCATCAAGTTCAACCTAAAAGCTAATGTGTTGATCCAGAGGAAGGCAAAAACCCCATGAGGCAGATGCTAATTGCCCCATATTAGGGGAAAAATTCCTTCCCGACTCCACATATGGCAATCAGACTAGTTCCCTGGATCAACGTCCCATAACAAAATCTAGTACGGATAACCTGCAATTTTATATTATTCAAGAAAGGCACACACATGCCCTCCTTGAATTTTTTTTTAGAAAATTAAGTATTTCAATTTCATGTGGTAGAGAGTTTCATAACCTCATTGCTCACACAATAAAAATTTGCCAACTAACTTCCTTTAGACAAAGTGAATTAGGATCTTTATGCTAGAGTAATTGAATTAACTCTAACTGAAATAGATTAATGCTTTTTTCCTAAATGTTGAAATTTGTTTAAATCCATCAGCTCAAAAAGGCTTTCTCGGACAGACTTGGCGCAAGCTACTCCATTCTGCAGATCCCAAGGGAACCCTGGCCTTTACCATTACACCCCTGTACAGGTATAGATACTTACCATAGACCCAGGGCTGCATCTACAGAGTAGCTGCTGGCCGGAGGAGCGAGCTTGAGGCTATAGTGGTTGATTCAACTCTAACTAAAGCTTTTTTTTCCTAAATACTGGGATCTGTTTAAGGCTGTTGGCTCAAACAGACTTCCTCGGACAGACTTGGCGCAAGCTACTCCATTCTGCAGATCCCAAGGGAACCCTATTTTTTACCATTACACCCCTGTACAGGGATAGATACTTACCATAGGCCCAGGGTTGCATCTACAGAGTAGCTGCTGGCCGGAGGAGTGCGCTTGAGGCTTGAGTAGTTGAATCAATCCTAACTAAAGAAAAACCTATCTAATGCCACTTTCTTGTTAGGACCTGTCTGAGGCCTATGGCTCAAAAAAGCTTCTTTGGAAAGACTTGGCAAAAGCCAGTCTATCCTACAGGTTCCAAAGGAACTCTGGCCTTCACTCTTTCAGCTCTGTACAGCGATAAAGACTTATTGCAGGGCCTTGATTGCATCTACATAGTAGATACTGACTGGAGGGGCAAACTTAAGGCTAGAATGGTTCAGCCAACCCTAACTATTGCTACTTTCTTAAATGTTAGGATATTTCTGAGGCCGTTGGCTCAAACAGGCTTCCTTGGACAGACTGGGCGCAAAACACACCATTTCTGATGTTTCCAAATGAACCCTGGGCTTCACCCTTGAACCTCAATACATGGACAGTTTCATAGTTTTAAGGTTGAAAGACACAAGTCCATCAAGTTCAACCTAAAAGCTAATGTGTTGATCCAGAGGAAGGCAAAAACCCCATGAGGCAGATGCTAATTGCCCCATATTAGAGGAAAAATTCCTTCCCGACTCCACATATGGCAATCAGACTAGTTCCCTGGATCAACGTCCCATAACAAAATCTAGTACGGATAACCTGCAATTTTACATGATTCAAGAAAGGCACACATATGCCCTCCTTGAATTTTTTTTAGAAAATTAAGTATTTCAAGTTCATGTGGTAGAGAGTTCCATAACCTCATTGCTCACACAATAAAAATTTGCCAACTAACTTCCTTTAGACAAAGTGAATTAGGATCTTTATGCTAGAGTAATTGAATTAACTCTAACTGAAATAGATTAATGCTTTTTTCCTAAATGTTGAAATTTGTTTAAATCCATCAGCTCAAAAAGGCTTTCTCGGACAGACTTGGCGCAAGCTACTCCATTCTGCAGATCCCAAGGGAACCCTGGCCTTTACCATTACACGCCTGTACATGGATAGATACTTACCATAGGCCCAGGGCTGCATCTACAGAGTAGCTGCTGGCCGGAGGAGCGAGCTTGAGGCTATAGTGGTTGATTCAACTCTAACTGAAGCTTTTTTTTTTTCCTAAATACTGGGATCTGTTTAAGGCTGTTGGCTCAAACAGACTTCCTCGGACAGACTTGGTGCAAGCTACTCCATTCTGCAGATCCCAAGGGAACCCAGGTTTTTACCATTACACCCCTGTACAGGGATAGATACTTACCATAGGCCCAGGGTTGCATCTACATAGTAGCTGCTGGCCGGAGGAGTGCGCTTGAGGCTTGAGTAGTTGAATCAATCCTAACTAAAGAAAAACCTATCTAATGCCACTTTCTTGTTAGGACCTGTCTGAGGCCTATGGCTCAAAAAAACTTCTTTGGAAAGACTTGGCAAAAGCCAGTCTATCCTACAGGTTCCAAAGGAACTCTGGCCTTCACTCTTACAGCCCTGTACAGCGATAAAGACTTATTACATGGCCTTGATTGCATCTACATAGTAAATGCTGACTGGAGGGGCAAACTTAAGGCTAGAATGGTTCAGCCACCCTAACTATTGCTACTTTCTTAAATGTTAGGATATTTCTGAGGCCGTTGGCTCAAACAGGCTTCCTTGGACAGACTGGGCGCAAAACACACCATTTCTGATGGTTCCAAATGAACCCTGGGCTTCACCTTTGAACCTCAATACAGGGACAGTTTCATAGTTTTAAGGTTGAAAGACACAAGTCCATCAAGTTCAACCTAAAAGCTAATGTGTTGATCCAGAGGAAGGCAAAAACCCCATGAGGCAGATGCTAATTGCCCCATTTTAGGGGAAAAATTCCTTCCCGACTCCACATATGGCAATCAGACTAGTTCCCTGGATCAACGTCCCATAATAAAATCTATTACCACTAACCTGAAATGTTATATTATTCAAGCAACATTTTTCATCAAGCAGTTTTCACCGGAAATGTGTTGCACAACTGTTTGAATCTCAGTAAATTCCTGCACAACTTACATTTAAATACTCTGACCTTTTTACACCCACTCTTTTAACTTCTTAAATAGTGAACAGAGCTTATCTGGACCGCTTGTGGCTTAGCTTTACCTGAAAACTTATTACAAATTAGGCTGGAAAAGTGGTGTAAAATAGGACTGAAATTGACTCCATCTTTTGACTGGAGTACATTTCTTGAGGTGTAGTACGTCAGCTTTAAGGGGATATTTCAATAAATGAATGACCCTAGCTGCAGGTATAAAGAATCAAACTGTGCTGTCCTGACCCATTCCTGGGATTGTGTATGGCACTGCCATCACCTCAATACTGCCGCAGCCAACAAATGTAATCAGACGGACTGCCCAGCTGAGCGCACTGAGCTGCTGCAGCTCTGAGATGGTGGAACCTCTTTTTTTTAATTAAATGACCTGCAGCTAGGGACATTCATTTATTGAAAGGGAACAACCCCTTTAAGGATGAGTCAAGTTCATTAAGAGGTTTAGTCTTTTTAATGAATTTGGTGCACGTTCCTCCAATAGGCGCTTCATGAATGCTGGTATAGAAATCCACCAGCCTTGATGAATCGGCCACCATAGGTTTACATGGCATGAGCATATACAGAACAGTTGTGTAGTATACGTTACCAGGCCCTCATGATGCTCTTGGTCCTGGATGGCCTTCCACAGTCTGCTTTCTTGCTTCATCATCTTGAAGGGCTCCACTTTCTTTTCTTCTGGCTGGCATGGTGCGGCTCTATCATCCTGCTCCTTTAACACGAAGGGACGAATGACTGTAAAGCTGCCAGGAGCGTTTTTTTATCCCCTTAGATCATTGTGACACCACAAAGTGATGACATAGACAAGTGGGTGAGGCGCCTTTATTCAGTCATCGGGTGTGGTCAGAAGAAATTAGCATATTCCGTGATGTTACTACAATGAGAACAGACATGAACATTCTATTCGGAACCCGACCGCCATTATCAGCGGAACCTTCACTGCTGTCAGATTGGCACTAAAAATAAAAAGAGACAGCGGTGAACCTGGACAGTAACAATCTACAGGGACAGTGACTGCTAAGCGGACTTCATGTCAGATGTTATGCAGTTTTGTCAGAAAAAAAACCAATAAAATATATAAAAGACAGGCTCCAATAAACCTTAAACACTGGGCTGTAGTCACAGATTCTCCTTCCACCTGCAGCACATTGCTCCCCTGCCTAACCCTCCCCGTCCTGCAGCATGTTTCTCACCGCTTAATTCTCCCACTCCTGCAGCACATCACTCCCCTGTCTAAACCTCCCCCTCTTGCGGCACATTGCTCCCGTCTAATCCTCCCCTCCTTGCAGCACATTGTGCCCTTTCTAAATCTCCCCCTTCCTGCACCACATCACCCACTGCCAAATCCCCTCTTGCACCACATCGCCCACTGCCAAATCCTGCACTTCCTGCAGCACATCGCTCCCTGCCTAATCCTCTCCTATTGCATTACATCACTCCCCTGCATAAGCCACCTCTTCCTGCAGCACATCGCTTCCCTGCCTAAGCCTCCCCCTCCTGCATTACATCACTCCCCTGCCTAATCCTCCTCTTCCTGCAGCACAGCGCTCCCTGCCTAATCCTCCTCTTCCTGCAGCACATCGCTCCCCTGACCCCCTCTTACGTGACATCTTTTCTATCAGTTACATTTGTGAAGTAACTGCTGTCTCCTGTGAGCAGTGGAGAGCGAAGCTGAGAGCCAGGAGGCTCTGCCCCTCTGCCCCTTCTTGCCACATCATCATCCATCTACATCAGGGCTGTCAAACTCAAATATATAGAGGGCCAAAAGGAAGAGTTTAACTCAGAAAAATAAGTCAACACTTTATCAGATGTTTCTGTGAAAACTTGAGTACAACAAATAAGATTTTGTTATTTTCCCTCAGTTATAAAAAAAATAGTTATGAGAAAAGTGTGACAAAAAGGAGTCATAAAATGCACCAAAATGAAATATCACAATTTATGGCTCAAATTGAGGTGAAGCAAGGAAGAGGTTGAGCTTAGCTAATGAGATGCATCAAACATACAGGTGCTTCTCACAAAATTAGAATATCGTCAAAAAGTTTATTTATTTCAGTTCTTCAATCCAAAAAGTGAAACTCATATATTATACAGAGTCATTACAGAGTGATCTATTTCAAGTGTTTATTTCTGTTAATGTTGATAATGATGGCTTACAGCCAATGAAAACACAAAGTCATTATCTCAGTAAATTAGAATAATTAACAAAAAATACCTGCAAAGGCTTCTTACGCATTTAAAAAGGTCCCTTTGTCTGTTTCAGTAGGCTCCACAATCATGGGGAAGACTGATGACTTGACAGATGTCCAGAAGGCAGTCATTGACACACTCCACAAGGAGTGTAAACCACAAAAGGTCATTGCTAAAGAAGCTGGCTGTTAACAGAGTGCTGTATCCAAGCATATTTATGGAAAGTTGAGTGGAAAGAAAAAGTGTGGTAGGAAGAGGTGCACAAGCAACCGGGATAACCGCAGCCTTGAAAAGATTGTTAAGGAAAGGCCATTCAAACATTTGGGGAAGATTCACAAGGAGTGGACTGCTGCTGGAGTCATTGCTTCAAGAGCCACCACACACAGACGTATCCAGGACATGGGCTACAAGTGTCACATTCCTTGTGTCGAGCCACTCATCACCAATAGACAACGCCAGAAGCATCTTACCTGGGCCAAGGAGAAAAACACCTGGACTGTTGCTCAGTGGTCCAAGGTGTTGTTTTCCGATGAAAGTAAATTTTGCATTTAATTTGGAAATCAAGGTCCCAGAGTCTGGAGGAAGAGTGGAGAGGCCACAATCCAAGCTGCTTGAGGTCTCGTGTGAAGTTTCCACAATCGGTGATGGTTTGGGGAGCCATGTCATCTGCTGGTGTAGGTCCACTGTGTTTTATCAAGACCAAAGTCAGCGCACCCGTCTACCAGGACATTGTAGAGCCCTTCATGCTTCCCTCTGCCCACAAGCTTTTTGGAGATGGAAATGTCATTTTCCAGCAGGACTTGGCCCCTGTCCACACTGCCAAAAGTACCAATACCTGGTTTACACAACAGTATCACTGTGCTTGATTGGCAGCAAACTCACCTGACCTTAACCCCATAGAGAATCTATTATAGAGAATCTATGGGGTATTGTCAAGAGAAAGATGAGAGACACCAGACCCAACAATGCAGACGAGCTGAAGGCTTCTATCAAAGCCACCTGGGCTTCCATAACACCTCAGCAGTGTCACAGGCTGATCGCCTCCATGCCACATTGCCGCATTGATGCAGTAATTGATGCAAAAGGAGCCTGGCCAAGTATTGAGGGCATTTACTGAACATACATTTCAGTAGGACAACATTTCAGATTTTAAAAACATTTTTCAAGCTGGTGTTATAAAGTATTCTAATTTACTGAGATAATAACATTAACAGAAATAAACACTTGAAATAGATCACTCTGTCTGTAATGACTCTATATAATATGAGTTTTACTATTTGTATTGAAGAACTGAAATAAATTAACTTTTTGATGATATTCTAATTTTGTGAGAAGCACCTATAGTATGCTATATGCCCAATTTTAACAAATGTACTGCAATTTTTGCTGAATGTGTTCAGAAATGTACTGATGTGTAAGCAGAAAAATGCAGAGACTTAGGCTATGTGCCCACGATGCAGAAATGCTCCGGATTTTTCCTGAGCGTTTCTGCATCTCGCTGGCAGAAAAAACGCATGCGGATTGTACATGCGGATTGTACATGCGGATTGTACATGCGGATTGTACATGCGGATTGTACATGCGGATTGTACATGCGGATTGTACATGCGGATTGTACACGCGGATTGTACACGCGGATTGTACACGCGGATTGTACATGCGGATTGTATATGCGGATTGTACATGCGGATTGTATATGCGGATTGTACACGCGGATTGTACATGCGGATTGTATATGCGGATTGTACACGCGGATTGTACACGCGGATTGTACATGCGGATTGTACATGCGGATTGTATATGCGGATTGTACATGCGGATTGTATATGCGGATTGTACATGCGGATTGTATATGCGGATTGTACATGCGGATTGTATATGCGGATTGTACACGCGGATTGTACACGCGGATTGTATATGCGGATTGTACACGCGGATTGTACATGCGGATTGTATATGCGGATTGTACATGCGGATTGTACATGCGGATCGTACATGCGGATCGTACATGCGGATTGTACATGCGGATTGTACAAGCGGATTGTATATGCGGATTGTACACGCGGATTGTACATGCGGATTGTATATGCGGATTGTACATGCGTTTTTCCTGCCAGGGACATGCAGAAGTGGAGCGTTCTTCACATGCATTTCCGCATGCGGGTTGACAAGCGCTTTACAAGCGATTTTAGCATCACTTGGAAAGTGCTTGTCAACTTGGTCACACTATAGAAATCCATGAAAACGGCATGGATTTATATAGTGTGACCCCAACGACTGGTTAAAAATAAAAAAATAAATCTATACTTACCTTCCGATGGCCCCCGCAGTCTCGCTTCGCTCCGTCCTGGCTGCCGGCAGATCGCGGTACACTGAAGGACCTGCCGTCACATGACTATGACGTCAGCGCTGGTCCTTCAGTCCATCACGAGCTGCCGACATGGGAGGACGAGCGCAGCGGGGGCCGTCAGAAGGTAAATATAACATTTATTTTTTATTTTATTCTTTATTTTGACAGGTTCTATGGTACCCGGGTCCGGAGGAGAGTCTCCCATCCTCCACACCCGGGTACCATCCGCACATTGAACGCATGTATTCCGCATGTGCTTATCTAGTGAAGCGGAATCCATGCGTTCCAATGCAAGTCAATGGCCAGGAAAACGCTGCGCTACCGCAAAATAATTGGTAGTGCTGCGTTTTTTTCCGCAATGATAATCCGCAGCGGAAATTTCCGCAGCATGTGCACAGCACATGCGGACTATCATTGGGGAACATGGCAGACCTTCTACCATGCGTCTTTAAGCGTTTCTGCAGCGTTTTTGCCATGCGGAAACGCTTAAAATACGCGTCGTGGGCACACAGCCTTAGGCTATGTGCCCACGTAGCGTTTTTGTAGCGTTTTTGCGGCGTTTTTACAGCCGCGAAAACGCTTGTAAAACAGTCTGCCATGCAAAGCCATGTGAATTCGGATGTGCTGTGCACATGATGCGCTAATTTGCGCGCCGAATTCGCATTACTTTGCAAAACGCAGCATGACCATTTCTACTGCGATTACGCTGAAGCTTATTCGCGATGCGTGTGGTATCTGGGAGGAAGACGAGACTACAACTCCTCTTCATCCCGGCTACCACGCGGTGAAAAAAAGAAATAAAAAAGTTAAAAATAAACAAAACCTGTATATTCACCTCTCCGGCGGCCCCCGGTCTGCTCTCCGGTCTCCTCCGGTCTGCTGTCTGTACTGTCAGGACCTGCGCTGACGTCATTTAGTCAGGTGATGGTCGCATGACCGCTGACGTCGGCATCAGGTGATGGTCGCGTGGCCATCAGCTGACTAAATGACGTCACCGCAGGTCCTGACCGTACACTGCGGGACGCTGAAGAGAGAAGACGCGGCCGGGAGCAGACCGGAGGAGACCGGAGAGCAGACCGGGGGCCGCCGGAGAGGTGAATATACAGTTGTTTTTTTTTATTTATTAACGTTTTGATTCTTTTTTTTACTATAGATGCTGCATTTAAAGCATCTAAGTTGTTCACACATTATAGATCCATTTCGGTTGCATGGATTTATATTGTGTGATCAACTTGTCAAGCACTTTTCCAAGTGATGCTCAAAATCGCTTGGAAAATTGCTTGAAAAAATGCATGTGAAAACGCTTCTCTCTAGCAGAAAAAACGCATGTAAATCTGCATCAAATCTGCTAGGTGTGCACACAGCCTTATAGCTGGTTTTGCTCTGAGCTGAGATGTCCAGGCTGAATAATGCTCTGGGAGCAGAACCCATCAGCAGAATCTGTCTGTTTCCTGCCTTGTAGCAGTGGATCCCGGCTATTTAGCTCACAGAGCATTGTCTACACAAGATACAATTGTATCCAATTTTCAGCTGGGAACAGGACTATGGACAAGTTTTGCAGCAACTGCATTTGTGATAGGAAATGTTGATCAATCTAGATTTTCTTCAGTGTTCTTATTCATTGCAGAAAATCTTAAAAAAGCCGAGGAATGTGGGCAACATGGTGGGTCAATGATTAACGCTGTGGGGCTGGGTTCATATAATAGCAAGGACAACATCTGCAAGGAGTTTGTATGTTCTCCCCGTGTTTGTGTGGGTTTCCTCCGGGTTCTCCGGTTTCCTCCCACACTCCAAAGACATACTGATAGGGAATTCATATTGTGAGCCCCAATGGGGACAGTGATGATAATGTCTGTAAGGTGCTACAAAATCTAACGGCGCTATATAAGAGAGTAAAATAAATATATAACTAAATAAAATGAATGTATTAAAAGGCTAAGATTGCAAAGAGCTTGTAAAAACAAGAAACTTTGCAATTTCCTTCTTATTCAAAATCTTCTCTGTTCTCAAGAAGGAAAAGATTTTTAATTCTGCAGTGTACAGCTCATTGCTATGGTTACTGACCACCTGAGAAGTGGCTGGTCTCCTTGGCAAGAAGCGCTCACTTGCAGACTGGTGGACTTCAGCGCCCCTGTGCCTGTCCCATTCTGCAGAGGCAAAGCCGCCTCTGCCCGCAGAATGCAAGAGGGCACAATTCAGACAAGCGGCTCAGCCAAGCCACCGGCCAGAACTGTAAATCTTCAGCTTCTGATGAGAGGAACACAAGACCACCCCTTTAAGAAAGGAGTAGAGCAGAACTCATACAGTGATTAGTGGGGGTCTGACACCTGAAATCCCCAGACATCAGCTACTTCTGCAAGATGATGTACACAGTGTTAAGAGCTGGAATAGCACAGCTCCGCACACTGTGCAATGGCTGGTTTCAGGTACTACAGCTCAGATCACAATCATTTCAATAGGAGCTGCAGTACCAAGATCGGCCACTACACAGTGTACAGCGCTGTGCTGTTTGGGCTCTCTACGCTGAGTATTTCCAGCTGCTGTCTTATTGGTGAGGGGGCCGTGTGTTGGAACCTCACTGATCTGATATTGATGACCAGGGTCGGACTGCGGTGTCTGGGGCCCACAGGGGAAATTAACTCTAGGGGCCCACCTACAGCAAGATGCAAATATCTGTTATCCGCTCTCGCTGTTATAGTGGAGCATTGACTGGCGGCTCCTGCACATCTACTGGGCGACACTCTAACTGGGATGGACATGTTTGCATTAAAGGGCTTCTTTGGTTAAAACTAGTGTTGAGCGAGTATGTTCTGTTAACCCTTTCGGCGAGTATGCTCGGGCCGAGCTCCGAGTATTTATAGCTCCTCGGTGATATGGTTGAATCGCTCCCGTGTGCATGATTTGCGACTGTTTGACGGTTTTAATACATGTGAGGAATGTGTAAGAAATAGACATTCCTCACATGTATTAACCCCTTAAGCCGCGGAGCATTTTCCGTTTTTGCATTTTCGCTTTTTGCTCCACTTGTTCCCAGAGCCATAGCGTTTTTATTTTTTAGTCAATATGGCCATGTTAGGGCTTATTTTTTGCGGGACGAGTTGTACTTTTTAACGCCATTACTAGTTTTACCATGCCGTGTACGGGAAAACGGGAAAAAAATTCCAAGCGCCGTGAAATTGCAAAAAAAGTGCAATACCACTGAGGTTTTTTTTTATTTTTTTTACCACGTTCACTGAATGCTAAAACTGACCTGCCATTATTATTCTCCAGGTCATTACGAGTTCGTAGACACCAAACATGTATAGGTTCTTTTTTATTTAAGTGATGAAAAAAAATTCCAAAGTTTGGTAAAAAAAAATGGTGCCATTTTCCGAGACCCGTAGCGTCTCCATTTTTCGGGATCTGGGGCAGGGTGAGGGCTTATTTTTTGTGAAGTGAGTTGAAGTTTTTATAGATGCTATTTTGGGGTAGATCCGATGTTTTGATCGCCCGTTATTGCATTTTATTGCAATTTTACGGTGACCAAAAAACGTAATTCTGGCGTTTAGAATTTTTTTCTCATTACGCCATTTACCGATCGCATTAATTCTATTTTTATATTGATAGAAATACCAAATATGTGTATGTGGGGTTTATTTTATGATTTTAGGGGGTGAATTAAACTTTTACATTTTTTTATTTTTTTTCATATTTTTTAAAACTTTTTTTTTTCACTTTTTGCTTGCTTCTGTAGTCTCCATAGGAGACTTGAAGCAGCAACTGTCCGATCGCCTCTGCTACATACAGGGGACCAGCAGTTCCCCTGTATGCAGCAGAAATGGTCCTGTCCTATGAGCGCCGACCACTAGATGGCGCTCATAGCGACAGGATCATTACAACCACTGGTGTCTGCTGTAGACCCAGGGTTGTCATGACCACACATCGCCGACCCGCGATCATGTGACGGGGTCGCCGATGGGCGGGGTAAGTGACGCGCTTCCAGGAAGCGCGCATTAAATGCCGCTGTCGGAGATTGACAGCGGCATTTAATATGTTAACAGCCGCTGGTGGATCGCGATTCCACCCGCGCCTGTTGCGGGCACATGTCAGCTGTAATAATCAGCTGACATGTGCTTGGTTCAGTGCGGGCTCAGCGCCGGAGCCCTCACTGAACCGGAGGATAACGACATGCGCGTACTAATACGTGACATGTCGTTAAGGGGTTAAAGCCGTCAAACAGTTGCAAATCATGCACACGGGAGCGATTCAACCATATCACCGAGCAGCTGTAAATACTCGGCGCTCGGCCCGAGCATACTCGGACAGAACATACTCGCTCAACACTAGTTAAAACAAGTTATCAACGATCCATGGGCTCTACAGGATAGGTGATCACTTATTGAGCATTTGTGTCCGAACATTGGAAAACGCACCTATCGGAAGAATGGGGAAGTTTTATCCCTGACAGAACACTTATCCCTATTTTAAAATGCTGCGGCAGGTGGGACGTCTGACCGCAGCTCTATTCATTCTCTTAGAGACTTGCAAAAAAGAGCAGCGCTCACAGCCACTGAGAGAATGAATGGATCAGTGGTCGCATCTCACATGCCGCTCCAGTCTAATGGGGAGAAAAGCTCCACATTCTGCCGGTGTGTGCAAGCAGTCAGACCCCCACCAATCAATATCATCACTGATCCTGTGGAGAGGTGATTACTTGTTTTCACCGGAGAACCCCTGTAAGTGCATCTCTGCCGCTCTGGTCCAAGTATTTAATCGCTAAGGCCACGGCCCTACTATCAGTATTTGGTCAGTGTCCAGTCAGTATTTTTTCTCAGGAGTGGGAGCCAAAACAGGTGATGAACAATCAGAGAAAAGGTATAATAGAAACAAGTCACCAATTCTGCATTAATCAACCATTCCTGGTTTCGGCAGCCACTCCTGAGAAAAATACTGACCAAATACTGATGGTGGGGCTGTGGCCTAATGGAAAAAAATCTTTTCCTAGTTAAGATCAGCGAGAATAAAATGACCGCCATACACAACACAGTCCACTATATCTGACGCGCCCCCTGGGCCATGTTCTTAGGGGGAATACCCGGAGCCGGATCAGATGGGGGTTGTAGTCTCCGAGTGGCGGTGACCCGGTCCGTGCCCAGGGTGTCAAGCTCAGAGTGTGGCAGTCTTTACAGATGTTATAAATGTTCTTTGTGTCGACTACGCCACCCGTTGATTTGCGGTCAAAGGGCCGCCGCTGCACAAGGGTCCGCTGAGGCCGGTGGTGTGTGTGCAGCTCTGGTAGTATAACCCCCAACGGGAGGGGTATAGCCTCAGTGGGTCAGGTGTAGAGGATGGTGGTTGTGGAGGTGCAGGGAGGATGGTAATAAGACGCAGAGTCGGGCTGTGCAGTTCAGGGTTTTTACTTACTGCTGTTGTATTGGTCACTCTGGCCTTGAGTGACCACCCGAGCCGTGCTGCGTCCACCAGGTCCTGGACTCGGCCAACCCCCAAGTAATTCTGGAGCGTGGTCCTGAGCTCCCTTTCTGACGTGCCTTTTCTCTGGCCTTCCCCACCAGGGATCCACTTATGTCCGGCTCCCTCGGGCCTCTTGGTGGTTAAACCCTTGTCTCTGGGTTCCCTGACCCTATACTCGGTGTGCCTTCGCAGTGGATTTAGTGGGGGGGTCGTGGCAGATCCTGCCCACGACCTCCGGTCTCTGGCTGAGGATTAGTGGCCTCCACCAGGTTGGGATCCGGTACCCTTGTGCCAACCCTTCACCCTTCTGCTTGTATTTGGGCTCTTGGGGTTCCTTCTTCTCCCCCTCTGGGTCCTTCACTTCTCCTCTCTCTCACTCTGGGCCTTGGAGCTGGCTGAGTCTCTCTGCTCTCTTCTTCTCTACAAAGACTGGCTGTTGACTGTCTGACCAAACCTCTACAAAAGACTGACTGACCCTGATCTAAGATGGTACCCACCTTATATACTCCCTCTATGTGTGAGCTCAGGTGACCAGCACCCAATGAGCTCCTAGCTTTACCCAGACTGCTCCCCCTATCTGCCCCTACACTACTGGGATGTTCCACCCCCCTCCCACTCCAGCCAGGGACAGACACTGTCGTACCTGCACATTTATCTAGTGGGAGTACCATCGATCTGTCCCCCGGAAATGGGATGTATGTAGTGCATGCAGCCTACTGAGCTCAGTTCCACACTCCATCCTTACCCGGGAGTGGAATATCACACCTCTGGGTTGAGGTGCAATACCCCTGTAGCAGCCGAATCCTCAGGGTGCTACATTCCCCCCTGGTAAATCACAGCACGTCCTCGGGCTGTAAGAGAATAAAAACATCAAACATACAATTTTTTTTTCATGAAACATATAAAACATCATATATATATCAATAAAACTTTTTTTTTTTCCATAAACATTCTTGCTCCTCCGGCCACGGTGCAACTTGTGACCGGATAAAGTGCGACAGTCTGTTCTGGAAAATCTTGGGAAAAACAGTTTCCTTATAAAACCAGTAGGGGGCGCTTTAGGAAGCGCAACTATATACAAGGGGAAGTGGCCGCTCTCAGTCCTCGGCCAGGTATTAGGAAATAGGGACACACGGGTAACAGTTCACACTTTTGTCCCAACGGGGAACATATTTAACTCAGCAACAGTTCTGGTACCCCGACGGGTAACTATTTACAGTCTCTCTCTACCGTACTTCAATGACGGCGTCCTCCTGCTCTTTCTTGTTGGTAAGTTTCAGACCCGTCCGGGTCCTCTTGCTCCTCCTCACACCGCAGCTCCTCCTCCGTCAGGCGATGTACATGGAGGGCTTAGGGTCCTTTGGCACACTTGTGCCGGGTGAAGGTGACCTCGTCCCCTACATACAGGTCACGACCTCTGTGTCCCTCCGGCAGATGGCTTTCTACGTCTCTGCGGGTGACAAAGACGTCGCCGGGGGTATGATGGTCTCTAATAAAGCCCCATCCGTGCTGCATATTGAATTTTATCACAGTCCCGGTGGTACGGGGACCATGCGCTGCACGGGGATCTCTCCTGGTCCGGCTCTTCTGCTCCGCGCTCCTTATCTGTGTTTGCTGTTCCCGGACCCGCCTCTCTCTCCGCTCCCTCTCGAAGACCTCGAGCTGCTGCCGGCAGCACTCTGCACGCTCCGCTGCGGCCGCCCGAGTTTCCTGAGTGAACCCCATGAGGTCTTCTTCGGTGGGGTCCCACTCGAACTGTGCCTCCTCCAGCGGGGGCGGGGTCCTCCTAGCGGGCTTCGGAGCCGGAATCAGGGGCTCACACAGGGGCCTTGCCCTTTGGAGTTCCAGTTCGTAGTACTCCTGAGGCCATATGAAGGGCTGCCCATCCGGGCACGTATGCTGGGCGAACAGGTCTTCACCCAGGTGCGGCACTCTAGATGTTATGGGCGCAGTGGTGGTAGCGGCGCCCGGGTTGACCAGGCCTTGCGACCAGGCTTGGGGCACCCTAAAGGTAAAGGGCACCGTAAGAACGGCGGCGCCCGTGGTTACTCGGCCCTGCGACCAGGCCGGTGGCTCCGCGGAGGTAGGGGGCGCTGTTGGAATTGCGACGCCCGGGTGTGCTAGACCTTGCGACCAGGCCGATGGTATTTCCTGCTTGGCCGCGCTCAGGGTCGAAGCGCGTGACGTCACAGGGGTCGCAGCCGCGGTTTCCGGTTGAGGCCTAGTCTGCGGCGGTGACGATGCAGCGACGGGCACGGCAGGGGGAACTTCGGGCTCTGCGACGGGGAGCTGGGGCAGGCACGCGGTTTTCCGGCTCGGGGTAGAGACGTCCCCTTTACCTGCCTCCGTCCGTTCAGCTCCCTTCTCGGCGCCGTCTCCGGCCTTGATTCCTCCTGCACCATCCTCAGAGGCGGTCTGTCTCCTCGTCTCGGGTGGCGTGCTCCGCTGATGGGTTTCGGTCTGCTGGGCCATCTCTCGGCTCCACTCCGCCAACGTCTCTCGCTGCACCTGGGCCATCCTCCGTGCGAGGCCCTCCAGCGCGGTCTGTGCACACTCCCGGTCTCGGGGGAGCTGCGCCAGGACCTCCACTAGGCCTAGTGGGGTTGTGGCTTGTAGCAGGCTCCTGACCACTGGGTCGGTGCTGCCTGTCTCTCCCTCCATCTCCGGGTGTGTTCTCTCCATACTCCTCTCCAGACTTCTTGTCTCCGGGTGCGCTCTCTCCAGACTGCTCCAGGCGGCACCCATCTTCGCTCTTTTGTTCTGTCTCCTCCCACATTGAGGGCGGTCCCGGGGCAACTTGGTGATTGTCAGTTCTAGGGGCAGTTCTTTCACGCTGATGGACACCTCTAACATCACAGTCTCTGTTGGTGGGGGCGGTTTCCGCTTTTGGCGCCATTCTTCGACCTGGCCCACGATGGGAGGTGGCCTCTTGCCACCCTCTGGCACGCCCATAATGGCGTCCGCTCTTCCAAGGCGGGAAATCTTCGGAAATGGCGGGAATCGTCTCCCAGTGGCGGGAAACTCCGTGGATGGCGGGAAAAAGCTGCAAATGGCGGACAACCGGCGGGAAACGACTTGTGATGGGGTCCGATGGCGGGGACCCTCCGGAACCGGCGGGAGACTTCTTTTTGAGGTAACGGTGAACTTTTCTTCAGGCACGCAGTACCCGGTTGTTGCGGGCACGTTATCCTGCCGACTACGCCAAAGTTGACGCGCCCCTGGGCCATGTTCTTAGGGGGAATACCCGGAGCCGGATCAGATGGGGGTTGTAGTCTCCGAGTGGCGGTGACCCGGTCTGTGCCCAGGGTGTCAAGCTCAGAGTGTGGCAGTCTTTACAGATGTTATAAATGTTCTTTGTGTCGACTACGCCACCCGTTGATTTGCGGTCAAAGGGCCGCCGCTGCACAAGGGTCCGCTGAGGCCGGTGGTGTGTGTGCAGCTCTGGTAGTATAACCCCCAACGGGAGGGGTATAGCCTCAGGGGGTCAGGTGTAGAGGATGGTGGTTGTGGAGGTGCAGGGAGGATGGTAATAAGACGCAGAGTCGGGCTGTGCAGTTCAGGGTTTTTACTTACTGCTGTTGTATTGGTCACTCTGGCCTTGAGTGACCACCCGAGCCGTGCTGCGTCCACCAGGTCCTGGACTCGGCCAACCCCCAAGTAATTCTGGAGCGTGGTCCTGAGCTCCCTTTCTGACGTGCCTTTTCTCTGGCCTTCCCCACCAGGGATCCACTTATGTCCGGCTCCCTCGGGCCTCTTGGTGGTTAAACCCTTGTCTCTGGGTTCCCTGACCCTATACTCGGTGTGCCTTCGCAGTGGATTTAGTGGGGGGGTCGTGGCAGATCCTGCCCACGACCTCCGGTCTCTGGCTGAGGATTAGTGGCCTCCACCAGCTTGGGATCCGGTACCCTTGTGCCAACCCTTCACCCTTCTGCTTGTATTTGGGCTCTTGGGGTTCCTTCTTCTCCCCCTCTGGGTCCTTCACTTCTCCTCTCTCTCACTCTGGACCTTGGAGCTGGCTGAGTCTCTCTGCTCTCTTCTTCTCTACAAAGACTGGCTGTTGACTGTCTGACCAAACCTCTACAAAAGACTGACTGACCCTGATCTAAGATGGTACCCACCTTATATACTCCCTCTATGTGTGAGCTCAGGTGACCAGCACCCAATGAGCTCCTAGCTTTACCCAGACTGCTCCCCCTATCTGCCCCTACACTACTGGGATGTTCCACCCCCCTCCCACTCCAGCCAGGGACAGACACTGTCGTACCTGCACATTTATCTAGTGGGAGTACCATCGATCTGTCCCCCGGAAATGGGATGTATGTAGTGCATGCAGCCTACTGAGCTCAGTTCCACACTCCATCCTTACCCGGGAGTGGAATATCACACCTCTGGGTTGAGGTGCAATACCCCTGTAGCAGCCGAATCCTCAGGGTGCTACATATCAACACCAATAATACCACATACAAAAGGGACAAATATCGCCACACCTTGACTAGATCACATATTACCACTACATAGTGACCGAATAATACCACATACAAGGAACAAATATGGCCAAACTATGACCAGACCATATATTACCACCCCAAGGTGACCAAATACTACAATACTGATCATGAATACAAAACCACAATACTAACAACACTGTTATTACCACCAGCAACATTATACACAGGAGCTCTGTATATAGTGTCAGTGTACAGGTAACACAGTTGTAGCGCTGGCGTCCCTGCCCTCTGCTAGGCAGGGACGCTGCTCCCCTCACCGCTCTGCTGTCAGCGCGCGCTCCGTCCCGGCGTCCTCTCCCCGCTCTGCTGTCAGCACGCGCTCCGTCCCGGCGTCCTCCTCCTGCTCTGCTCTCAGCGCGCGCTCCTTCCCGGTCCCTGTGCTTAGGGCGCGCGCGCGCGCGCTCCCCTCCTCTTAAAGGGGCCGCGCGCGCCGCCCTAAAGAGTCCCCGGCCAATGGCCGGAGGACTTCATCATATATAAGGCACCTCCTCCAAAATGGAGGTGCCCGAGCAATGTTGTTTGCACCTGTGTCTCACCTGTGCTTCAGCCCTCAGGTCCCGTTGCCAGTTACCTGCCAGTTTCCTGCCAGTTTCCTGCTAGTTACCTGCCTGTTTCCTGCCTGAATACTTGTTACCTGTCTGCCAGTCTGAGGTCCGACGGTCTGCCTTACTACTCCTGTCAGTCTGTCTAAAGGACCAGCCTGCCCGCTCACCTGGGAGCGCATATCAGCTACCTGCCTGCTTGCCTGAGGTCCGACGGTCTGCCTTACTACTCCGGTCAGTCTGTCTATGGACCAGCTTGCCCGCTCACCTGGGAGCGCATCTCCGTTACCTGCCTGCCTGCCAGCCCGGAGGTTCACGTGCGGTGACCACCAGCTATTCCAGAGACTCTTGCCCGCTCACCTGGGAGCGCTTCTCCGTTACCTACCTGCCTGCCAGCCCGGAGGTTCCGCCGTCACGTGCCGTGACCACCTGCTATTCCAGAGACTCTCGCTTGCTCACCTGGGAGCACACATCTACCATCTGCCTGCTAGCCTACCCGGAGGCTCTGCCATCACAGGTCGTACCTACCCCTTACCCAGAGACTGCCCTGATCACTTGCCGTAACTCCCTGTCCGTTCACCCAGAGACTGCCACCCGCTCCCTTACAAGGGCCGCCCCCTTGTATAGTAGCTCAGAGGTTCCGCCTCCCGGACCCGTTACAGTTTGCTCGGGCCATGGAACCCGGTGGCACCCAAGCTCCCTCGCTCACGGACCTGTGTCATGAACTGTCCCGTCAAAGGTCCCAACAGGAGTCCATCCTGGGTCACCTGCGGAATGTCAATACTCGCCTGGATACTCTGACAACACCACCTGCAACTACGGCCAGTACCATGGTATCCTTTTCCGGACCCCGGCTCTCTGCACCTCCTCGCTTCGGAGGCGACTCCGTCCTGGCTCGGGGCTTCATAAATCAGTGCACCCTGCATTTTGAACTATTGTCCCACCAGTTTAACTCCGACCGAGCCAAAATTGCATTCATCATGTCCCATCTCACCGGGGAGGCTCTGGCCTGGCTAAATCCTCTATGGGAGAGAGGAGACCCCCTGGTGTCCGACTTGCCTGCCTTTCTCACGGCTTTCCGGAAAGCCTTCGATGAACCCGGACGGAGGACCTCATCCGCATCATCTCTGCTACGCCTCCGTCAGGGAAGCCTCACCGTGGGTCAATATGCCATACGGTTCCGTACCCTTGCCTCGGAGCTGGCCTGGGATAACGAAGCTCTGGTATCCGTCTTCTGGGAGGGTCTGTCCGGCCGTATTAAAGATGAACTTGCTGGTCGGGACATTCCTACCACTCTCGATGACCTAATAACTCTTGCCACCCGGATTGACCTACGGTTCCAGGAACGTGCCAAAGAGGTCACCCGTGAAAAGGGGCTTCCACGTCTGGTTCCTACTTTTCTGAAACCCGTCACTCCTTCCGTTTCTCCCCAGGTACACTCTCCTGAGCCTATGCAGGTCGACCAGACCAAGATGGTCAAATCCCGTCAGGACTTTCGCCGTGCCGAGGGGAGCTGCTTCTACTGTGGCAGTAAGGAGCATCGGATCCGTGCCTGCCCGGAGAGGTCGGGAGAACGCCTGTGTCTAGGTTCGCTCAGAGGACTTGATCTAGACAAAAATAAATCCTCTCCATCCCTGCTGCTGTCTGTCTCAATCATCTGCGGGGAGAATCGTTATTCCGAACTAGCCCAACTTGACTCTGGAGCAGCCGGAAATCTTATTTCACTGTCCCTGGTGGAGAAATACCGCATCCCCACCAAACCTCTGGCTGTACCCTTGTCTGTTGTTGCCGTGGATGGGGGCCTCTTATCTCGCCCCATCCAATTCATCACCGAATCCATTACTCTGCAAGTGGGTATGCTGCATTCAGAGAGTATCTCCCTTCACGTTCTGCCTGGACTCTCTCACGCCCTCTTGCTAGGTCTGCCTTGGCTCCAGAGACATGCACCCGTGCTTGACTGGCAAACCGGAGAAGTCCTTCGCTGGGGACAAGACTGTCATAAAACCTGTCTGGTTCCCGTCCATTCCGTCCGTCCCTCTCCTATCCCAGCTAATCTACCTGGACTTCCGATTCCTTATTGGTCTTGTGCTGATGTCTTTGATATGGAGGAGGCAGAGACATTACCACCTCATAGACCATGTGACTGCCCCATCGATCCCGCCAGAGTAATGCAGGTGGCTCCCGTGAGTCTAAATCGTCTTCCTCCTGGTAAGACGTTCGTACCAGTACCTGATCGGGAGAAGATCCTACACTGGGGTCATTCGTCTAAACTAGCTGGCCACGCCGGTCAGAAAAAGACCCTCCAGCTTATTACCCGGCACTACTGGTGGCCTAACCTGCACAAGGATGTAATAGACTTTGTTTCTGCCTGTGTGTCCTGCGCCCGCAACAAAGTTCCGAGACACCTGCCGGCCGGCCGCCTCCTACCTCTGCCAGTACCTGCTGCCCCCTGGCAGCATATAGCGATGGACTTCATTACTGATCTACCCGTCTCTGCCGGTTGTACGGTCATTTGGGTGGTCGCTGACCGCTTCTCCAAGATGGCTCACTTCATTCCACTGCCAGGTCTTCCGTCTGCACCCGAGCTGGCTAAAGACTTTATCCGCCACATCTTCCGTCTTCATGGCCTGCCCCGTCACATCGTGTCGGATCGTGGGGTACAGTTCACTTCCCGTTTCTGGAGAGCCACTTGTAAATTGCTGGACGTCACCCTGGACTTCTCCTCCGCTTACCACCCACAGTCTAATGGTCAAGTGGAGCGGATCAATCAGAACCTGACCAGTTACCTTCGGCACTTCGTTAATGCCCACCATTCTGACTGGGTGGATCTCCTGCCATGGGCCGAATTCTCGTACAACAATCACGAGAGCGAGTCTTCCTCCAAATCCCCGTTTTTTGTAGTCTACGGTCAGCATCCTCGGATCCCGTTTCCCGTCTCCACCTCGGCGGACAATCCGGCTGCGGAATCTCTTGTTAACAAATTTTCCTCCATATGGGAGAGTACCCGGTCCGCACTCCTTCTGTCATCCGAGCGTATGAAAAGACACGCTGACAAAAAACGTCTGGACCCTCCTCAATTCCGCCCTGGGGATAAAGTCTGGCTCTCGTCCAAATATGTCCGGCTCAAGATCCCTTCCTATAAGTTAGGGCCTCGGTTCATCGGCCCACTGGAGGTTATCAGTCAGATCAACCCGGTGGCCTATAAATTGAAACTCCCGGCCAACTTACGGATCCCTAACTCCTTCCATGTATCTCTCCTCAAACCTGTGGTACTTAACTCTTTTTCTAAGTCTACAGGTACGCCTCTTGCTCCGGTTTCTGCTGAGGACGAGTTTGAGGTAGAGAACATTCTTGCCACCAAAAGGGTAAGAGGAAAGACCTTTTTCTTGGTAGATTGGAGGGGGTTTGGTCCTGAGGAGAGAACGTGGGAGCCCCGGGAGAATATCCATGCCCCTCTCATCCTAGCTAAATTTCTGTCTGGCCTAAAAAAGGGGGGGCCTAAAGGGGGGGGTACTGTAGCGCTGGCGTCCCTGCCCTCTGCTAGGCAGGGACGCTGCTCCCCTCACCGCTCTGCTGTCAGCGCGCGCTCCGTCCCGGCGTCCTCTCCCCGCTCTGCTGTCAGCACGCGCTCCGTCCCGGCGTCCTCCTCCTGCTCTGCTCTCAGCGCGCGCTCCTTCCCGGTCCCTGTGCTTAGGGCGCGCGCGCGCTCCCCTCCTCTTAAAGGGGCCGCGCGCGCCGCCCTAAAGGCCGGAGGACTTCATCATATATAAGGCACCTCCTCCAAAATGGAGGTGCCCGAGCAATGTTGTTTGCACCTGTGTCTCACCTGTGCTTCAGCCCTCAGGTCCCGTTGCCAGTTACCTGCCAGTTTCCTGCCAGTTTCCTGCTAGTTACCTGCCTGTTTCCTGCCTGAATACTTGTTACCTGTCTGCCAGTCTGAGGTCCGACGGTCTGCCTTACTACTCCTGTCAGTCTGTCTAAAGGACCAGCCTGCCCGCTCACCTGGGAGCGCATATCAGCTACCTGCCTGCTTGCCTGAGGTCCGACGGTCTGCCTTACTACTCCGGTCAGTCTGTCTATGGACCAGCTTGCCCGCTCACCTGGGAGCGCATCTCCGTTACCTGCCTGCTTGCCAGCCCGGAGGTCCCGTTGTCACGTGCGGTGACCACCAGCTATTCCAGAGACTCTTGCCCGCTCACCTGGGAGCGCTTCTCCGTTACCTACCTGCCTGCCAGCCCGGAGGTTCCGCCGTCACGTGCCGTGACCACCTGCTATTCCAGAGACTCTCGCTTGCTCACCTGGGAGCACACATCTACCATCTGCCTGCTAGCCTACCCGGAGGCTCTGCCATCACAGGTCGTACCTACCCCTTACCCAGAGACTGCCCTGATCACTTGCCGTAACTCCCTGTCCGTTCACCCAGAGACTGCCACCCGCTCCCTTACAAGGGCCGCCCCCTTGTATAGTAGCTCAGAGGTTCCGCCTCCCGGACCCGTTACAACAGTGATCACCAGTGACATTATAGACAGGAGCTCTGTATATAGTGTATAGGTAATACAGTGATCACCAGTGACATACACAGGAGCTCTGTATATACTATATACACACGTGGTCAAAATTGTTGGTACCCCTTGTTTAATGAAAGAAAAACCCACAATGGTCACAGAAAAAACTTGAATCTGACAAAAGTAATAATAAATTAAAAATCGATGAAAATTAACAAATGAAAGACAGACATTGCTTTTCAACCCTGCTTCCACAGAATTTAAAAAAAAATTAAACTCTTGAAATAGGCCTGGACAGAAATGATGGTACCCCTGAAAATAATGTGACAAAAGGGACATGTTAAATCAAGTTGTGTCCACTAATTAGCATCACAGGTGTCGACAATCTTGTAATCAGTCAGTGGGCCTGTATATAGGGCTACAGATACTCACTGTGCTGTTTGGTGACATGGTGTGTACCACACTCAACATGGACCAAAGGAAGCAATGGAAAGAGTTGTCTCAGGAGATTAGAAAGAAAATTATAGACAAGCATGTTAAAGGTAAAGGTTATAAGACCATCTCCAAGCAGTTTGATGTTCCTGTAACTACAGTTGCACATATTATTCAGAAATTTAAGATCCATGGGACTGTAGCCAACCTCCCTGGACGTGGCCGCAGGAGGAAAATTGATAACAAATCAAAGAGACGAATAATATGAATGGTAACAAAAGAGCCCAGGAAAACTTCTAAAGAGATTAAAGGTGAACTTCAAGCTCAAGGAACATCAGTGTCAGATCGCACCATCCGTCGTTGTTTGATCTAAAGTGGACTTCATGGGAGACGACCAAGGAGTACACAATTGTTGAAAAAAAATCATAAAAAAGCCAGACTGGAATTTGCCAAACTACATGTTCACAAGTCACAAAGCTTTTAGGAGAATGCCCTATGGACAGATGAGACAAAAATGGAAGTTTTTGGCAAGGCACATCAGATCTATGTTCACAGATGGAAAAATGAAGCATATCAAGATAAGAACACTGTCCCTACTGTGAAACATGGAGGAGTCTCTTTTATGTTTTGGGGCTGGTCTGCCGCATCTGGCACAGGGTGTCTTGAATCTGTGCAGGGTACAATGAAATCTCAAGACTATCAAGGGATTCTAGAGAGAAATGTGCTGCCCAGTGTCAGAAAGCGTGGTCTCAGTCGCAGGTCATGGGTCTTGCAACAGTATTATGACCCAAAACACACAGCTAAAAACACCCAACAATGGCTAAGAGGAAAACATTGGACTATTCTGAAGTGGCTTCTATGAGCCCTGACCTAAATCCTATTGAGCATCTTTGGAAAGAGCTGAAACATGCCGTCTGGAAAAGGCAACCTTCAACCATGAGACAACTGGAGCAGTTTGCTCATGAGGAGTGGCCAAAATACCTGTGGAGAGGTGCAGAAGTCTCATTGACAGTTACAGGAGTCGTTTGATTGCAGTGATTGCGTCAAAAAGTTGTTCAGCAAAATATAAAGTTAAGAAGAACCATCATTTCTGTCCAGGCCTGTTTCATCAGTTTATTTATTTTTTTTTATTCTGTGGAAGCAGAAAAGCAATGTCTGACTTTCATTTGTTCATTTTCATAGATTTTTAATTTATTATTACTTTTGTCAGATTCAAGTTATTTCTGTGACCATTGTGGGTTTTTCTTTCATTAAACGAGGGGTACCAACAGTTTTGACCACGTGTGTAGTGTAAGTGTACATGTGTGTCACCCTGGCCTGGATGCCACAAGTGTAATTGAAGCTGTGTCTGAGAGCAGGGGGGAGGTTCTCTAGTCAGGGGAACATTAGCATGCAATGCCTCCTGTCTCAGGCCAGTAGGGGGAGCAGGCTGACCCTATAAAAGCTGGTGCTGAGGGCAGGGTTAGAGAGAACCCAGATGACCTGTCTCAGGACTGAGACGTGTCTCAGCAGAGCAGGGACAGACAGTTGCACTGCACCTAAGAGGAAGTGTGGCAGGAGGAGAGCCACAAGCCAGAGACAAGAGGCGAAGAGAGCCTGTCTTGGCAGATAACAGACTTAATCTACCAGAGTTTGGTGTCTGAGGCTGGAAGGATTCCACATCCCCCAGCAGAGAACCAGTCCGCAAGGGACTGTATATTCCTTGGCCTAAGAAGCCTGGAGGCCCTGCCACAACAGAAGGGACCAGTAAAGCCATACAAGGCTGGGAGCAGAAAGGAACCCACGTCGCAGGCCATACAGGCGAGAAAACACGGAAAGCTCGGAAACGTGGGCTGTTACCCTATCAGGAGGAGATAGCCAGAAGGAGCGCAGAAAGCACGGTAGGCCTACACCCTCACCCTGACCAGGGCCAATTTCCCCGTTGCTCTCAGACATCCAGGTCCCCTCCTAGCCGGGACTGTTTGTGGGTCAGTTTACCTGTTTAGTAAAGACCCTAGACTGCAACCTGTTGTCTGTGTGCTCCTTGCTCCTCCAGCACTATCAGCACTGGGACTCCCACTACCATCACTCCCAACATCCATTATACTGCCCTGGGGCCGCACTCTTCCCGTGGAGAGTCACACTACCCTAGCTGCACACCTCATCAGCCCCAGCGGTCTGCATGCAGCGGCGGTTCCTAATAACCGCAGTCCATGGGTGGCGTAGTCGGACATTATCAGCAGAACATAGCAGACTACCATTGGCCTGACCACCCTGAGCCACGGAACCGGGTCGCCACTACTACCCCCATCGTCTCCCTATTGCCCGGATCCGAGTGCCGCACGGCCCAGGGGGCGAGTCAGCTTTGGCGTAGTCAGCAGGATTTCCTGCCCGCAACCACCGGGTACTGCGTGCCTGAAAAAGACTTTTGTAACTTACCTGTGGCAAAGTTTCCCGCCGTCCGCAGTCTTTTCCCGCCATCCGGAGCTGATTCCCGCCATTGGACGCCATCTTGGACCGTTTCCCGCCATCTTCTGCCGCCTTCCCGCCATCCGCAGCTGCTTCCCGCCATCGGACGCCATCTTCAGGACGCCGCGCGGGAAGAAGAGGGGCGTGGACGTCAAAACCGCGCGAGATCCGAAGCTCCGCCCCACGCACCGACGCTGCGCAAGGTCCTGGAAGGGAGAGAGAGCGACGCTGACGTCATCAGGACGCGACGCCAGGTCCTCGTCCATAGCAGCAGCAGCGGAGCCGCGGCCTACAGAAGAGGATCGTCGGAAGGTAGGCCACGCGTAACTAGGGGGGGAGGAAGATGACGGACACAGAGGCGCCCACTACCACCAACGCAACTGCAGCAGCGGTGATGCCCTTTTCCTTGCACTACATCCCTGGAGCGGCCTGGCTGCCCAAATACTCAGGGGAGCCCCATGCCCTAACTGACTTCAAGGAAAGGCTATACAGTTTGTTCCACGTTTACCCCCTGACAGAGGAACAGAAGGTCAGCATATTAACAGGGCAGTTAACTGGCGCAGCCCAGCGGGAGGTAAAATCATGGCCCACTGAGGAGAAAAGGACTGTGAAGGGTATTCTGGCCCGGCTGCGGGGTACCTTTGACACACGTACCTCCGCTGAGATTAAAATGAGGTTCTATGGATGTAAGCAGCGGGCACAGGACAGCATCAGAGACTATGCCCTAAATCTGCAGGAAGCCTTGAGGGCTATTCAACAAACTGACCCTGGCAGTGTGCAGGAAACGGATAAGCTGCTAACAGAACAATTCATAGAAGGTCTGCTGTCTAGCGCCCACAGGGCCCAACTGCGCCTCATGTTCTTTCAGAACCTCGACCTGACCTTTGCCCAATTTAAGGACAGGGCCATAAGAGTGCTCCGTGAATCTGCAACCAGTGGCGCTATAAACCCCCGGCGCCCTGCTATCACTTACCACCAGGAGGCGGCGCCCTCCTCTATGGACTCCGTGGAGGCTGATGCACAGGCCCTGAACCAAGCCCCGTCGAAAGATCTGCACCAACAAGTCCAGGAGCTGACCAGGAGCGTCGCGGCGTTGACCAGGACCGTCCAGGCGTTGCAAGTGGACCCGTCAAGACCCATCGAGCTGGCTTCAAGTCCGGAGGATGTCCCATGGCGTCGACAGAGGAGGATCCCGTCGTTCCGAGGGAGGCCCACAGACCGCTATGCAGAGGATGGACAGCCCATTTGCCGTCGATGCAACCAGCCCGGACACATTTCCAGGTACTGTAATTTAAACGGGTCCAACCTGGGGCAGAGGGCCAACCCCCAGGCATAAGATCACCAGGCCCTTACAATTGGCGTAATAAGTACGTTGGGGGGCGCCCGGTTTTACCCGTGGTGCTGGACGGTATCCCCATGAGCGCCTTGCTGAATACTGGGTCACAAGTAACCACTATCCCTTATGTACTTTTTAAGCAGTATTGGACTGATGCTGATATCACACGGTATCCAGACGGTAACTTGAGCATCATCGCCAGTAATGGCTTACCCGTGCCGCAGATGGGGTTCAAGGAGATGACCATTAAGATTGGTAAAGTTGAACTACCGGCACAGGGAGTGATTATTGTGGACATTGACCGTCGTGAAAGTCACCCTAAAATAACTGTGGGTACTAATGTAATTGAAAATTGTCTTTCAGAGGTAATTGTAATCTTACAACAGGTGGCGGTGAATGCTAGTTCCAGCCAACAGAGAGTTCTCAACAAGGAGATAAAGGCCCTGATGAGACGGCAGCAGGTAGAACTGTCTGGTGGTGAGATCGGTAGCGTAAGACTGAGTGACCCATTCCCCATTTCCATGCCTCCCAAAAGTGAAATGATGATCTGGTGTCGGACTGCAATCGGGTTGAGAGGTAGAGACTACCAAGCCATGGTAGAACCCGTGTACTCAGACAGCAGGCCCACCATTTTGACAGCCCGGGGGGTGGTTGATGTCCGTCATGGGAGGGTGCCCGTCCGCATCCTCAACATTGGGGAGAGGGAGGTACACTTACCCAGGTACGCTACACTCGCCAAGCTGTTTGTGGTCGAACACAAAGCTATCAGGGCCGTGGAACCCTTGCCTCCATCTCCTCAGGCGGAGGGTAATGGCTCCCAGAAACAAAAGGAGGACTGGTGCCAGAAACTCCACGTGGGTGCTGACTCCACTCCCCTGCACCAAAAACAAGGAGTCTACCGGGTGGTACAGGAGTACGAGAGAGTCTTTAGTAAGCACCCGCTAGACTTCGGCAGAGTAAAGGGGATAGAACACCACATCCCCACAGGGAGCCACCCACCGATAAAAGAGAGGCACAGACCTGTACCCCCTGCACATTATCAGAACGCAAGGGGCATGCTAAGAGAGATGAAAGAAGCTGGGGTTATTAGAGACAGCTGTAGCCCCTGGGCAGCCCCCTTGGTTCTGGTCAAAAAGAAAGACGGCACCATGAGAATGTGCGTCGACTATAGACAAATCAACTGTATCACTCACAAAGACGCATATCCGCTGCCTAGAATAGAGGAGTCTTTAGCCGCACTAAAATCAGCTAACTTCTTTTCTACTTTGGACCTTACTAGCGGGTACTGGCAGGTTCCTGTGGCAGAGGCTGACAAGGAGAAGACCGCCTTCACCACCCCGATGGGACTGAGCGAATTCAACTGCATGCCTTTCGGGCTCTGCAACGCACCAGGGACCTTCCAGCGGCTGATGGAATGCTGTCTAGGGCACCGAAACTTCGAGACGGTCCTCGTTTACCTGGACGACGTGATCGTCTATTCGAAGACCTACGAGGACCATCTGAAGCACCTGGCCGAGGTGTTCGAAGCCCTGGCAGGCTATGGCCTGAAGGTGAAACCATCGAAGTGTCACCTGCTGAAACCAAAGGTCCAGTACCTAGGGCACGTGGTAAGCGCGGAAGGAGTGGCCCCCGACCATGACAAGGTCACGGCAATCAAGAGCTGGCCAAGCCCCTCGAACATCAAAGAGGTGAGACAGTTTCTCGGGTTGGTAGGCTACTACCGAAGATTCATCCCCGGGTTCACCAAGATGGCAGCTCCTATGCAGGACCTCCTGATCGGACAGTCTAAGTCCAGGAGGCAAAAGCCGCCCTTCAAGTGGGATAAACCGGAAGAGGAGTCCTTCCGCCAGCTAAAGATGGCCCTCACAGGGGATGAGATCCTGGCCTACCCTGATTATGGCCAGCCTTTCATTCTCCACACAGATGCCAGTAATGTGGGACTGGGAGCCGTATTGTCCCAAAACCAACAAGGCAGAGAACGGGTGATCGCATACGCCAGCCGGAAGCTGAGGCCCACCGAGAGGAACCCGGAGAATTACAGCTCCTTCAAGCTAGAATTCTTGGCGGTGGTGTGGGCCGTGACGGAACGCTTCAAGCATTACCTGGCCTCCGCAAAGTTCACCGTGTACACGGACAACAACCCGTTGACACACCTGGACAATGCAAGACTGGGTGCCCTGGAACAGCGGTGGATGGCCCGTCTCTCCAACTATGACTTCGTGATCAAGTACCGGGCAGGCAAAACCAACTCCAACGCGGACGCCCTATCAAGGATTCCTCACTTACCTGAAGGTGACGAAGACCCAGAAGAGCTGGAGGAGGTAGAACTCCCCGCGTTTCACCGGTATGGAGCCGCTCAACACTCTCACCGCGTGAAGGAGGAGGATCTAACAACTGTGATGATGAATCCCCTACCTCACCACAGCTGGGCCGAGACCCAAGATAGTGACCCTGCAGTCCGCCTGGTGAAAGATCTGCTGACCCGGGAAGACGCCCGCTTAGATCCAGATGCCCCAGAGGAAGCCAAGCAGCTATGGAAGGAGAAGAGCAAGCTGTTCCTCTACGAAGGCAAGTTGTGCAGAAGGATTGTCAACCACCGGACGCACGAGCTGACCTGGCAAGTCGTGGTCCCAAGGAGGGATGCAGCTATGGTCCTGGGGGCTTACCATGACAGAGCGGGACACTTCGGTTGGAAGAAACTGGAGTTCCTACTAAGAGGAAGATTCTTTTGGGTCGGCATGAGAGGAGCTGTAGAAAAATGGTGCAGAGACTGTGGCCCTTGTCACCTAAGGAGGAAGGACCGTGCCAGCCAGAAGACACCCTTGAGGCCCATCATCACCACGCAGCCTCTTGAGCTGGTAGCTCTGGACCATGTCAAATTGGCTCCCAGCCGGTCAGGATACATCTATGCCCTGACAATCGTGGACCACTATTCCCGTTTTCTAGTGGTGGTCCCGGTAAAGGACTTGACAGCCCAAACAGCGGCCAGAGCCTTCCAGCAATATTTCTGCCGTCCACACGGGTATCCGGAACAGGTCCTGACAGACCAGGGTCCAGCGTTCGAGGCTGAAATCTTCCAGGAGTTCTGCAACCTCTATGGCTGTAAGAAGATTCGTACAACGCCTTAACACCCCCAAACCAACGGGATGTGTGAGAAGATGAACAATATAGTCATTGATCTCCTGAAGACGTTGCCCCTGGAGGAACGCAGCCTGTGGCCAGAAAAACTGCCGGACCTGATAGACCTATACAACAATATCCCGGTGAATGCTACAAACTGCACCCCGGCTTACCTGATGCGAGCTAGACCAGGAAAGCTGCCCGTAGACCTGGAGATGGGAGTCCTAATACCTGAGGACACCTCCCCGGATGCGGACTGGGATACGGAAAGGCAACTGCAGTACAAGAAGGTACAGGAGAGTGTGGAGAAGAGCCTGGCCCAGGTGAGAGAGAAGCAAGAAAGACTCTTCAATCAACACGCCCCTGCTAGTCCCCTAGAACCTGGTGAGCAAGTCCTAAAGCGAAAAAGAAGGCTACATAAGTTGGACGACCAGTGGGAAAGGGAACCCTACACCGTACTGCAGTCTGACCACGACAACCCAAAGGTGTGCGTAATCACCAAGGACGGAGGAGAAACCACTAGTGTCGTCTCCAGAGACCATCTCAAAAGGTGCCCCGAGCAACTCCGTAGTGCAGAAGAGGATCAGAGTGACCTTGAACCCGCAGAGGACAAGGAAGAAATGATCAGCACCGTTCTCGGAGAGTTTCCTCAGTCCTGGACTCGCATAAATGATGCCATAGTGGTACCTGTCCTGCATTTCCTGCAACCGGCACAGCAACAACCAACACCAGAGCCGGAAGGTGAAGAGGAGCAAGCAGTTCCAGAGGCAGAAGAGCCTGTACCAGCAGCCCAGGAGAGTCAACCCTCTGCTGACAGTGAGCCTGCCATGCCTGCGGTAAGCCAAAGGACCCGCAGACAGCTGCCTGCCCTACCTGTACACCCAGCTGGTAGCTGCACCCCTAACGCTAGTGGGGAAAGCCAAGTCAGTCCACCACCAGACAGTGGGCTACGTAGGTCAACCAGGAGCACAAAGGGACAGATACCCGCTCGCTGGAGAATATAGAGTGTACTAAAATTGTAAATAACCCTGTTGCCAAATGTTGAATTGTTTGCAAAGTTACATGTATGTTTGGTAATACTCTGTTTCAGTTTCTTGCAGCTACCATAAGGACTCACAGGTTATGGACTTTTTATAACCGGGACCTTGTATGGACTGCGTTCAGAGCCTAACCCAGGAATGAACTAAGACTGTGAAGGACTTGGGGTAGGACAGACCCCCACCTGGTTAAGGCTCCCCGTTGTGCTGGTGATATGGACCCCGGTCACAGGCCACACTGTGACCTTAAGAACTCAATTTGTGCGTCGTCTGTCTATTAATGTTTTATTGTTATGCATATTGTCTTTGTTTACTGTTTAGTCCCGGAGTACTAAATTTCACTAGGGGGGAATGTGTCACCCTGGCCTGGATGCCACAAGTGTAATTAAAGCTGTGTCTGAGAGCAGGGGGGAGGTTCTCTAGTCAGGGGAACATTAGCATGCAATGCCTCCTGTCTCAGGCCAGTAGGGGGAGCAGGCTGCCCCTATAAAAGCTGGTGCTGGGGGCAGGGTTAGAGAGAACCCAGATGACCTGTCTCAGGACTGAGACGTGTCTCAGCAGAGCAGGGACAGACAGTTGCACTGCACCTAAGAGGAAGTGTGGCAGGAGGAGAGCCACAAGCCAGAGACAAGAGGCGAAGCAAGCCTGTCTTGGCAGATAACAGACTTAATCTACCAGACTTTGGTGTCTGAGGCTGGAAGGATTCCACATCCCCCAGCAGAGAACCAGTCCGCAAGGGACTGTATATTCCTTGGCCTAAGAAGCCTGGAGGCCATGCCACAACAGAAGGGACCAGTAAAGCCATACAAGGCTGGGAGCAGAAAGGAACCCACGTCGCAGGCCATACAGGCGAGAAAACACGGAAAGCTCGGAAACGTGGGCTGTTACCCTATCAGGAGGAGATAGCCAGAAGGAGCGCAGAAAGCACGGTAGGCCTACACCCTCACCCTGACCAGGGCCAATTTCCCCATTGCTCTCAGACATCCAGGTCCCCTCCTAGCCGGGACTGTTTGTGGGTCAGTTTACCTGTTTAGTAAAGACCCTGGACTGCAACCTGTTGTCTGTGTGCTCCTTGCTCCTCCAGCACTATCAGCACTGGGACTACCACTACCATCACTCCCAACATCCATTATACTGCCCTGGGGCCGCACTCTTCCCGTGGAGAGTCACACTACCCTAGCTGCACACATCATCAGCCCCAGCGGTCTGCATGCAGCGGCGGTTCCTAATAACCGCAATCCACGGGTGGCGTAGTCGGACATTATCAGCAGAACATAGCAGACTACCATTGGCCTGACCACCCTGAGCCACGGAACCGGGTCGCCACTACTACCCCCATCGTCTCCCTATTGCCCGGATCCGAGTGCCCCACGGCCCAGGGGGCGAGTCACATGTAATACACTGACTCACCAGTGACGTCTCTAGGTGAAGTCCTTCATCTTCGCTTTTCTTCTTCATCTGGCACAGACGGCCATCACTTCTTCCAGCCAGGAATCATCTCTGCAGAAAATAACACACAGTTATCAATAACTGATCTCTTCTAGGGAATATTCCCACTCCACCCCCCGACTTCTACACTACACCAGTTGAAGAAAAAAAGCGATATAGTGCCGCCCTGCACAGTAACAGGAGCCCGCTTTTGTCCTATCCCATGGAAAACAATTTCCTAAAAAGTAAATTATATTACAGAAGTAATAATGTCTCTAATTGGACTCTAAAATAATAATGTTCCTCACTGGCCACCATAAACTAATAAAGTATGTTCCTCAATCTGGCCCCAAACAGTAATTAAGTCCCTTGTTCAGCCTGGCACCCCCATATATCCATCCTGGCCCCCCCTTCCCTGCATATATCCATCCTGACACCCCCCATATATCCCTTCTGGCCCCCATATGTCCAGTGTGACCCCTCCATATATTTATCCTAGCCCACGTGTATCGAGCCTGCCCCCTCCCATATACCCATCCTAGTCCCCCATGTGGCCCTCCTGTTCCCCCCATATATCCATCCTGGCCTCCATGTGTCCAGCCTGCCCCCCCATATATCCATCCTGGCCTCCATGTTTCCAGCCTGCCCCCCCATATATCTGTCCTGGCCTCCATGTGTCCAGCCTGCCCCCTCCCATATATCTGTCCTAAAGCCCCATGTGTCAAGCCTGCCCCCCATATATCCATCCTGGCCTCCATGTGTCCAGCATGCCCCCCCTACATATCCTTCCTGGCCTCCATGTGTCCAGCCTGCCCCCCAAAATATATCCATCCTGGCCTCCATGTTTCCAGCCTGCCCCCCATATATCCATCCTGGCCTCCATGTGTCCAGCCTGCCCCCTCATATATCCATCCTGCCCTTCCCCCCTGCATATATCCATCCTGACACCCCCCCATATATCCATACTGGCCCCCATATGTCCAGCGTGGCCCCTCCATATATTTATCCTAGCCCACGTGTATCGAGCCTGCCCCTCCACATATCTATCCTAGCCCCCCATGTGTCCAGCCTGCCCCCCACATATCCATCCTGGCCATCATGTGTCCAGCCTGCCCCGCCCCCCATATATCCGGCCCCCCCATATATCCATCCCCCTCACATATCCATCCTGGCCTCCATGTGTCCAGCCTGCCCACCATATAGCCATCCTGCCCACCCTTTCCCATGTGTCCAGCCAGGCTCCCCCTTATGTGTCCAGCCAGGCTCCCCCCCTTGTGTGTCCAGCCAGGGTTCCCCTTTGTGTGTCCAGCCAGGCTCTCACCCTTGTGTGTCCAGCCAGTGTTCCCCCTTGTGTGTCCAGCCAGGGTTCCCCCTTGTGTGTCCAGCCAGGGTTCCCTCTTGTGTGTCCAGTCAGGGCTTCCCCTTGTGTGTCCAGCCAGGGCTCCCCCTTGTGGGTCCAGCCAGGGTTCCCCCTTGTGTGTCCATCCAGCTCCCCCCTTGTGTGTCCAGCCAGGGCTCCCCCTTGTGTGTCCAGTCAGGGCTCCCCCTTGTGTGTCCAGCCAGGGCTCCCCCTTGTGTGTCCAGCCAGGGCTCCCCCTTGTGTGTCCAGCCAGGGTTCCCTCTTGTGTGTCCAGTCAGGGCTCCCCCTTGTGTGTCCAGTCAGGGCTCCCCCTTGTGTGTCCAGCCAGGGCTTCCCCTTGTGTGTCCAGCCAGGGCTCCCCCTTGTGTGTCCAGCCAGGGCTCCCCCTTGTGTGTCCAGCAAGGCCCCCCTTGTGTCCATCCGGGCCCCCCCTTGTGTGTCCAGCCAGGGTCCCCCCTTGTGTGTCTAGCCGGGCCCCCCCTTGTGTGTCCAGCCAGGGGCCCATCCCATTCTGCATCCACTCATATACACACAGACACA
This sequence comes from Phyllobates terribilis, assembly GCF_046119375.1. NCBI lineage: Eukaryota > Metazoa > Chordata > Amphibia > Anura > Dendrobatidae > Phyllobates > Phyllobates terribilis. The sequence goes on from NW_027362836.1 coordinate 5,273,785, forward strand.
CACACAGACACCTCTTACCTTCCTGCTCTCCCGTGCGGTGTCCTCCTTCTCCGGTGACGTCATACGCCGGCCGGGGAAGGGAGACGCGCAGCTTCAGCTGCTTCACTGGGACGTGTGTCGCGGCGGTTCAGGTAATGAACGCCGCGTGCGCGCGTCCCTGCATACACTGTGCCTGCGCTTTTAAAGGGCCCGTGCCCCTTAAAACCGCAGGTTTTTTTATTTTTTCATTCTCTTCTTCCCCTCTCCTCTGCAGAAGGGTACCCCGCCAGCCCAGTCCCACCCTGTTGATGACTTATCCTAAAATCGGTCATTAATATATAATTCCTGGACAGTCCCGTTAAGCTTGTTTTACCTAGTTATAAAAGCCCTTTAAGTCCTCATTATAAGGTAAGGTATGAATGGATCTAATTAAATTCTCCAAAGAGAACTATTTATACATTTTAGTCACTGTGAGCTTTCTACAAGATATTGCGGGCAGTATATAGCGAATATACGGACACAGAGCCATTCGCCGGCTCAGATTGCCAATAAGCACCTTGTAAATATGAGACCTTGACATCATAGGTTACTTGGCTTAATATGAAATTGTCCCTCATGTGTACCGCATTGTGGGCAGGGACTATATGTACATCACTGCAGAATATGTTGGCAATAAAAAGTCAACAGAAATGAATATCATGCAGATCCTCACCAGGACTCCAGCAGTGTCACCATCCTGCCACCATACAGCTATAGAAGGACAATAAACCTGCAGGGTTCTCCCCTCAGTTATTTTTCCTTTAATTTTATTATCTGTTTCTTACTCACAGTGAAAGAACAGTCATCAGATATTTTATTCTTCACTTTTTATTTTACAGTCTCAGCTCTGAAGAATAGAACGTCTTATGAATAAATGACAGCTCACTTATTACAGTGGTGGCCAAAAGTATTGGCACCCCTGCAATTCTATCAGATAATACTCAGTTTCTTCCTGAAAATGATTGCAATCACAAATTCTTTGGTATTATTATCTTCATTTAATTTGCTTGCAAGGAAAAAACACAAAAGAGAATGAAGCAAAAATCAAATCATTGATCATTTCACACAAAACTCCAAAAATGGGCCAGACAAAAGTATTGGCACCCTCAGCCTAATACTTGGTTGCACAACCTTTAGCCAAAATAACTGCGAACAGCCACTTCCGGTAACCATCAATGAGTTTCTTACAATGCTCTGCTGGAATTGTAGACCATTCTTCTTTGGAAAACTGCTCCAGGTCCCTGATATTTGAAGGGTGCCTTCTCCAAACTGCCATTTTGTGATCTCTCCACAGGTGTTCTATGGGATTCAGGTCTGGACTCATTGCTGGCCACCTTAGAAGTCTCCAGTGCTTTCTCTAAAACCATTTTATAGTGCTTTTGGAAGTGTGTTTTGGGTCATTGTCCTGCTGGAAGACCCATGACCTCTAAGGGCGACCCAGCTTTCTCACACTGGGCCCTACATTATGCTGCAAAATTTGTTGGTAGTCTTCAGACTTCATAATGCCATGCACACGGTCAAGCAGTCCAGTGCCAGAGGCAGCAAAGCAACCCCAAAACATCAGGGAACCTCCGCCATGTTTGACTGTAGGGACCATGTTCTTTTCTTTGAATGCCTCTTTTTTTTTCCTGTACACTCTATGTTGATGGTTTTTCCCAAAAAGCTCGACTTTTGTCTCATCTGACCAGAGAACATTCTTCCAAAACATAGTAACATAGTTTGTAAACATAGTTAGTAAAGCCGAATAAAGACTTGCGTCCATCAAGTTCGACCTGTTAGTTCTGTAATTGGTAAAGTTGATCCAGAGGAGGGCAAAAACCCCAAATGATTTGGCCAATCTTCACCTGAGGAAAAATTCCCTCCTGACTCTGAAACCAGCAGTCAGAATAAATCCCTGTATCAACTTACTATTTTATTTTATTTTTAAGTATATGCTGAAATCTGCCTGGTATCTAGAAATGCATCCAGTCCCCGCTTGAACTGGTGTAGTGAATCTGACATCACCGTCTCCTCACTCTGTGAAATCCATATTCTCACTGCTCTTACCGTAAAGAACGCCTCTAGTGACGCTTACCCAATCTGAGTATATTCCATTTATAACCACCCTCTGCCTTCTATCCCTTAGCCAGTTAGCTACCCACTTGCAGACATTTTCCCCCAGCCCCATCATTCTCATTTTGTATACCAACCTATTATGTGGCACGCTATCGAAAGCTTTTGAGAAGTCGAGATACACGACATCCACTGGTTCCCCCTGATCTACTCGAGAGCTAACCTCCTCGTAGAAGTCAATCAGGTTTGTTTGGCAGGAGCGATTCCTCATGAATCCATGTTGGTTCGGGATTAAAAGATTATTAGCATCAAGATGCTCCGTAATTGCCTCTTTAATGAAGCTTTCAAAAATTTTGCCCACAACGGACGTCAGACTCACCGGCCGATAGTTTCCGGCGTCACTTTTCGCTCCCTTTTTGAATATTGGCACTACATTCGCCTGTCGCCAATCAAGTGGCACAGACCCAGTCTCAACAGAGTCCTTAAATATAAGATATAACGGTCTGTCTATCACATTACTTAGTTCCCTTAGTACCCGTGGGTGTATGCCATCAGGTTCTGGTGATTTGTTTATTTTAATGTTACTGAGGCGTTTCTGTACCTCAACTTGGGTTAGATTTGTCATACTTAGTGGAGGATTAAGCTTGTCACTTCTCATTTCTCCTGTTAGTTTGATTTCCTTTGTGAAAGTTGTCGAAAAAAAATTATTTAATAGATTAGCTTTATCCTCATCTTTCTCTATGATTTTGCCTTCCTCACTTTTTATTGGTCCAATATTATCCGATTTAATCCTTTTACTATTTATATACGTAAAGAACAGTTTGGGATTTGATCTACTTTCCCTAGCAATACGTCTCTCTGTTTCCTCCTTCGCTATTTTTATTTGTTTTTTACAGGTTCTCGTTTTTTCCTTGTAACACATTAGTGCCTCCTTACTGTTTTCCTGTTTTAATCTCTTGAATGCCTCTTTTTTGCTATTTAACGCCCCTTTTACGTTCTTGTTCAACCATATTGGTTTCCTCTTATTTCTGGCCCTTTTATTCCCATACGGTATATACCTCTCGCACTGAGTATTCAGAATTCTTTTGAAGGTTTCCCATTTACTATTCGTATTCCATTGATTAAGTACTTTGTCCCAGTCAATAAGTTGAAGCCTTTCTTTCAGCTGATCAAACTTCGCCCTCCTAAAGTTTAATGTTTTTGTTGTTCCCTTATTGATAACTGTAACATACCTGGCGGCGTCCTTGCATGGTGGTCCATCTCCCACTGTGCAAGAGCGCGCACTTGATCTCCAGTCCAGAATGTCTCTCTGGCTTCCCTCCATGCTGTCTGTTTGTGTCTGTTTCTGCTGCTTAAGGGTGGCGCCCGATCACTTCCTGCTTTTTGTACCTGCTGTGGGTCACACCCCTTGTGCGTCCTCAGCCTATTGCTGTCTGTCACCTGGTATATAGCTCAGCTGCTCCCATCTATTCCTGCCTGAGCATAGTGTTTTTTTCAGTGTGTGCTTGCACTCTGAAGGTGCCAGGTCCCGTTCTGTGTTCTCTTGTCTGCCTATCCTGGAGGCTGTATTTCCAGGCCTGTCTGAACACGCTCCTAGCCTGTTCCTCCTGCCTTCTAGGGGCCGATTACCTAGACCCGTTCCTGTATCTTGTCTGACCTGTCTGAACACACTCCTAGCCTGTTCCTCCCGCCTTCTAGGGGCCGATTACCTAGACCCGCTCCTGTATCTTGTCTGTCCTGTCTGAACACGCTCCTTGCCTGTTCGTCCTGCCTCTCTGGGGGCCGTATTCCCAGACCCGCTCCTGTATTCCGCTGCAGTGTCGGTCTCCTCCGTACACTCAGTTCCAGTCTGAACTCTCTCCTATCCTTTACCTGTTTTGCCTCTATGTCCGTTCCCTTCCTTTTTCTGCAGAGTCTGAACTCGTACCTAACTCCTGCTTGTTGTCTCTGTACTCCCGTTTGTGAGTTTGTGGTCCACTCGCTACTTCTCTGCACGTACCCTGTGGGTGTCTGGCTCTGCCTTTCCCTTCCTGTCTGTTCCGTGTGAACAGAGCCCTGTCCCCCCTACTCAGCCTTGCCTGCTCTTACTCCTTTGCTCACCGCTCCGGCGGTTCTAGCCTGCTCTGACTCCTTTGCTTACCGCTCCGGCGGTTCTAGCCTGCTCTGACTCCTTTGCTCACCGCTCCGGCGGTTCTAGCCTGCTCTGACTCCTTTGCTCACCGCTCCGGCGGTTCTAGTCTGCTCTGACTCCTTTGCTTACCGCTCCGGCGGTTCTAGCCTGCTCTGACTCCTTGCTCACTGCTCCGCAGCCTTGCTCCGCTCTGACCCTTTTGCTCACTGCTCCGGCAGCCTTGCTCCGCTCTGACCCTTTTGCTCACTGCTCCGGCAGTCCTGTCCTGCCCTGCTTCTGCCCGCTGCTCCGGCAGTCCTGTCCTGTCCTGCCCTGCTTCTGCCCGCTGCTCCGGCAGTCCTGTCCTGCCCTGCTTCTGCCCGCTGCTCCGGCAGTCCTGTCCTGCCCTGCTTCTGCCCGCTGCTCCGGCAGTCCTGTCCTGCCCTGCTTCTGCCCGCTGCTCCGGCAGTCCTGTCCTGCCCTGCTTCTGCCTGCTGCTCCGGCAGTCCTGTCCTGCCCTGCTTCTGCCCGCTGCTCCGGCAGTCCTGTCCTGCCCTGCTTGTGCTCGCTGCTCCTGCAGCCCCGTCCTGCTCTGTTCTTGCCCACCGCTTCGGGCATTCCCTCTCTGCTGTGGTTGTCTACCGCATCTGCGGTTCTGTGACCCAGTCTGTACTGGGTCTTAACCTTTCTGTGCTCCAGCCCGTCCTTTCGGCCAGTACCTCCCTGCCTGCATACTCGCCTGTATCCACCCATCTGCATACCTGCCGTGTTTGCTTACATCCACCAGTCTGTGCCAGCCTAACCTGCCTGTTCCAGTAATCCCAGTGTGGGTCAACCCCCGTGTCCGGAGTTTGACCTGGAGTAGCACCTGGTCCCTCTGCCCGGTTTCTCCCTGGTGCACTGGCGTCGTATGCCGTCGTGCCACCTTGGTCGGATCGGCCAGATACTTAGTCACGCCCCTCCAGGCACTCTCCGGTCCATGGTCCAGTGGAACCACAACACCCGCACACGCCAGTCAGTACGGGCGTGTGCATAACAGCATGCTCAGGCCATGGTTCCCGTTGAGCCCCACGGCCTTCGCTCTCTGAGAAGTTTTCCAGCGAATACATGCATTAAAAATAAATAAATAAAAAATTTTTTTTTTCTCAGCTGAGTTCCAGGCGAATTACGCACCTGTCCAGATGGATCTATCTGCTCTCGTTCCTGCGGATCCGCCACGTTACTATGGGGATCCAAGACAAAGTCGTGCATTTGTGGAGCAATGCATGCTACACTTCAAGTTCTACCCTCTATGTTTTCCCACCGATCGGGTTAAGGTGGCATTCATTATGTCTTACCTGGCGGGTGATGCCTTGGAATGGATCAACCCCCTATATGAAACACAGGATCCGATCCTCCTGGACCTAATGGCCTTCCTGGTGGCCTTTCTAATGGTCTTCGATGATCCTAACCCGGAGGCTCCTGCTGAAGCTTCACCTCCCAATATCCCGGAGCAGCCCCGATGGGTAATGTGTGTGGGTAGCGCAATAGTCCTCCAGCCCAATGAGACTACTGTCCACCCAGAATCTTCACAGGGTGACTACGCTTTCCGGAATACATCTCCCAACCTCAAGAGGCAGTCCAGACGTGCTAGACGTAGAGGCAAGCCGTCACGCCAGGGTCTGTCCTCCCTGAGACCTCCTCACCCCAACCTTGAAGTCCCTACTGAAGCTTCATCTCCCTGTATCCCGGAGAAGCCCCAACGGGTAATGTGCGTGGGTAGTGCTCCGGTTCTCCTGCCCGAAGAGACTTCTGCCCATCCAGACTCCACACAGGAGAACTTCCTGCACCCGGCATCAGATGCTTCACCCACTTTAACCGGTGTGCATGTCCAAGGATGCTCCAAAGCTGTGGTTACCTCTGAGTCTGTGCACCTCTACTACCTGGCGGAGGACCCCCTGTTGCCTCCTGAATCCTCCGGGATACCACTCGATGACAAATGGAGAGAGACTTCTCTACACTCGGTACTCGATACTTTGTCCGCTTCGTCCTGTGAGCCTGACAATCGGTACCCCAAAGTGGTAGTTACCCCCGAGTCTCTACACCCCTCCGACCAGGCGGAGGACCTCCAGTTGTCTCCAGAACCCTTCGGGGTGCTACCTGGTAGCGAAAGGACAGAGACTCTCCTATACTCTGTACCTGATACCTCGCTCGCTTCGTCCAGTGAGTCCAACCTAGTGTACTCCGAAGCAGAGGTTACTCCCGAGTCTCTAAACCCCTCCGACCAGGCGCAGGACCTCCAGTTGTCTCCAGAACCCTTCGGGGTGCTACCTGGTAGCGAAAGGACAGAGACTCTCCTTTACTCTGTACCTGATACCTCGCTCGCTTCGTCCAGTGAGTCCAACCTAGTGTACTCCGAAGCAGAGGTTAATCCCGAGTCTCTACACCCCTCCGACCAGGCGGAGGACCTCCAGTTGTCTCCAGAACCCTTCGGGGTGCTACCTGGTAGCGAAAGGACAGAGACTCTCCTATACTCTGTACCTGATACCTCGCTCGCTTCGTCCAGTGAGTCCAACCTAGTGTACTCCGAAGCAGAGGTTACTCCCGAGTCTCTACACCCCTCCGACCAGGCGCAGGACCTCCAGTTGTCTCCAGAACCCTTCGGGGTGCTACCTGGTAGCGAAAGGACAGAGACTCTCCTTTACTCTGTACCTGATACCTCGCTCGCTTCGTCCAGTGAGTCCAACCTAGTGTACTCCGAAGCAGAGGTTAATCCCGAGTCTCTACACCCCTCCGACCAGGCGGAGGACCTCCAGTTGTCTCCAGAACCCTTCGGGGTGCCACCTGGTGGTGAATGGACAGAGACTTTCCTATATCCTGGATCTGATACCTCGCTTGCTTCGTCCAGTGAGTCCGACCTTGTGTACTCTGAAGCAGAGGTTACCCTTGAGTCTCTACACCCCTCTGACCAGGTGGAGGACCTCCAGTTGTCTCCAGAACCCTTCGGGGTGCCACCTGGTGGTGAATGGACAGAGACTTTCCTATACTCGGTACCCGATACCTCGCCTGCTTCCTCCAGTGAGTCCGACCTAGTGTACTCTGAAGCAGATGTTTTCTCTGAGCCTCTGCACTCTTCTGACCCGGCGGAGGACCTCCAGTTGTTTCCTGAATTACCACCAGATAACAAAGAGACAGTGACTTTTCCTCATTATGTACCTGATAACCCGTCTATTTCTTCCTGTGAGCTTGACAAGATGTACCTCGAAGCAGAGATTACCCCCAAGTCTCTGTCCCCCTCCAACCCGGTGAAGGACTTCCAGTTGTCTCCTGTACCCTCTGACGTGCCACCTGAAAATATGTGGAGAGAGACTTCCTTGTGTGCTGTTCCTGGTACTCCACCCGTTTCGTCTGTTGCTGAGGATGGCTGGATAGGAGGTAGCATCCTAGCTAACCAGATGAGATCAGTTTTTCCTGTGGACAGTGGAAGTGATCTCCTTGAAGTGAACGACTGGTCCTCGAATTCCCTGCGGAAGATTCTGGCAGGCCTGAAGAAGAGGGGGCGTAAGGGGGGGGGGTACTGTAACATACCTGGCGGCGTCCTTGCATGGTGGTCCATCTCCCACTGTGCAAGAGCGCGCACTTGATCTCCAGTCCAGAATGTCTCTCTGGCTTCCCTCCATGCTGTCTGTTTGTGTCTGTTTCTGCTGCTTAAGGGTGGCGCCCGATCACTTCCTGCTTTTTGTACCTGCTGTGGGTCACACCCCTTGTGCGTCCTCAGCCTATTGCTGTCTGTCACCTGGTATATAGCTCAGCTGCTCCCATCTATTCCTGCCTGAGCATAGTGTTTTTTTCAGTGTGTGCTTGCACTCTGAAGGTGCCAGGTCCCGTTCTGTGTTCTCTTGTCTGCCTATCCTGGAGGCTGTATTTCCAGGCCTGTCTGAACACGCTCCTAGCCTGTTCCTCCTGCCTTCTAGGGGCCGATTACCTAGACCCGTTCCTGTATCTTGTCTGACCTGTCTGAACACACTCCTAGCCTGTTCCTCCCGCCTTCTAGGGGCCGATTACCTAGACCCGCTCCTGTATCTTGTCTGTCCTGTCTGAACACGCTCCTTGCCTGTTCGTCCTGCCTCTCTGGGGGCCGTATTCCCAGACCCGCTCCTGTATTCCGCTGCAGTGTCGGTCTCCTCCGTACACTCAGTTCCAGTCTGAACTCTCTCCTATCCTTTACCTGTTTTGCCTCTATGTCCGTTCCCTTCCTTTTTCTGCAGAGTCTGAACTCGTACCTAACTCCTGCTTGTTGTCTCTGTACTCCCGTTTGTGAGTTTGTGGTCCACTCGCTACTTCTCTGCACGTACCCTGTGGGTGTCTGGCTCTGCCTTTCCCTTCCTGTCTGTTCCGTGTGAACAGAGCCCTGTCCCCCCTACTCAGCCTTGCCTGCTCTTACTCCTTTGCTCACCGCTCCGGCGGTTCTAGCCTGCTCTGACTCCTTTGCTTACCGCTCCGGCGGTTCTAGCCTGCTCTGACTCCTTTGCTCACCGCTCCGGCGGTTCTAGCCTGCTCTGACTCCTTTGCTCACCGCTCCGGCGGTTCTAGTCTGCTCTGACTCCTTTGCTTACCGCTCCGGCGGTTCTAGCCTGCTCTGACTCCTTGCTCACTGCTCCGCAGCCTTGCTCCGCTCTGACCCTTTTGCTCACTGCTCCGGCAGCCTTGCTCCGCTCTGACCCTTTTGCTCACTGCTCCGGCAGTCCTGTCCTGCCCTGCTTCTGCCCGCTGCTCCGGCAGTCCTGTCCTGTCCTGCCCTGCTTCTGCCCGCTGCTCCGGCAGTCCTGTCCTGCCCTGCTTCTGCCCGCTGCTCCGGCAGTCCTGTCCTGCCCTGCTTCTGCCCGCTGCTCCGGCAGTCCTGTCCTGCCCTGCTTCTGCCCGCTGCTCCGGCAGTCCTGTCCTGCCCTGCTTCTGCCTGCTGCTCCGGCAGTCCTGTCCTGCCCTGCTTCTGCCCGCTGCTCCGGCAGTCCTGTCCTGCCCTGCTTGTGCTCGCTGCTCCTGCAGCCCCGTCCTGCTCTGTTCTTGCCCACCGCTTCGGGCATTCCCTCTCTGCTGTGGTTGTCTACCGCATCTGCGGTTCTGTGACCCAGTCTGTACTGGGTCTTAACCTTTCTGTGCTCCAGCCCGTCCTTTCGGCCAGTACCTCCCTGCCTGCATACTCGCCTGTATCCACCCATCTGCATACCTGCCGTGTTTGCTTACATCCACCAGTCTGTGCCAGCCTAACCTGCCTGTTCCAGTAATCCCAGTGTGGGTCAACCCCCGTGTCCGGAGTTTGACCTGGAGTAGCACCTGGTCCCTCTGCCCGGTTTCTCCCTGGTGCACTGGCGTCGTATGCCGTCGTGCCACCTTGGTCGGATCGGCCAGATACTTAGTCACGCCCCTCCAGGCACTCTCCGGTCCATGGTCCAGTGGAACCACAACACCCGCACACGCCAGTCAGTACGGGCGTGTGCATAACAATAACCCTACTGAAGGGCATTTTGAAGTCGATAATATTATGGTCGCTATTACCTAGGTGCCCCCCTATCTGTACCTCAGTTATTCTATCAGGCCTATTAGTCAATATTAAGTCCAACACGGCCTTCCCTCTCGTTGGTTCCTGCACTAGTTGGGAGAGATAATTATCCTTAATATTTGTCAAGAACCTTTTTCCTTTCTGAGATCTACAGGTTTCTGTTTCCCAGTCAATATCCGGGTAGTTGAAATCCCCCATTACAATCACTTCATTATGTTTTGCTACTTTGTCTATTTGTCCTAATAGCAGATTCTCATTCTCCTCTGTTATATTGGGTGGCTTATAGCAGACCCCCAGTAATATTTTATTATTATTTTTAGTTCCCTCTATCTCTACCCACATGGACTCGACCCCCTCTTCTCCCTCTCCTATATCTTCCCTTAGTCTGGGTTTTAGACATGACTTTACATATAAGCAGACTCCTCCGCCTTTCCCCTGTTTCTGGTCCCTTCTAAATAAACTATAATCTAATAAATTTACCGCCCAGTCGTAGCTATCGTCTAGCCAAGTCTCTGTTATACCTACGATGTCATACCTCTCCTCCCATATAAGCGCCCGCAGCTCATCCGCCTTATTGGTCAGGCTTCTTGCGTTGGTCAGCATGCAAGATAAAACTTTGGGGTTATTTAGCATCCTATTCTTCTCTAACGATCTAACTGTACTATCCCCACCCCCCTCTCCACCCTCATTATATTCACTTCTCCCCTTCCCCCTTGCTTGCCTCACATCCCACCTATTTCCTTGGTTTCCCCCCCCGTCTCTAGTTTAAAAACTCCTCCAACCTATTAGCTATCTTCTTCCCCAGCACCGCTGCACCCTCCCCATTGAGGTGCAGCCCGTCCCTACGGTAGAGCCTGTATCCGACCGCGAAGTCGGCCCAGTTCTCCATGAACCCAAACCCTTCTGCCTTGCACCAACTCTTTAGCCACTTATTCACCTCCCTAACTTCCTGTTGGCGCTCCTGTGTGGCTCGCGGGATTGGTAGTATTTCTGAGAAAACTACCTTGGAGGTCCTTGCCCTAAGCTTCCTACCTAGGTCCCTGAAATCATTTTTAAGGACCCTCCATCTACCACTCACTTTGTCATTGGTGCCGATGTGGACCATGACCGCTGGGTCTTCGCCAGCCCCACCCAGTAACCTGTCAACCCGATCCGCGATGTGCCGGACTCGAGCGCCAGGGAGGCAGCACACCGTTCGGCGATCCCGGTCTTTGTGACAGATTGCCCTGTCTGTCCCCCTAATAATAGAGTCACCCACTACCAGAACCTGTCTTGCCTGCCCTACACTTCCCCCCTCCCCCTCATTACTGGAGCATACACTCCCCCGGCGGTCAGAGGATCTGTCATGCTCCAATAATGCCGGTTCTGAACCAGCCTTCCTATACTTCTTCCCTCTATCCCTCCTTACTGTTATCCAGCTCCCTGCCTGTTCAGCCTGCACTTCCCCTCTATGCTCCACCCCCAGTATTGACCCATTGAGTGTCTGCTCGGTGAGCAGCAAACTCCGTTCTATGTTGTCGATGCTCCTCAGTACCGCTATCTGAGCACTTAGATCCAGAATTTGGGCTTCCAAGTGCACGATATGCTCACATCTCTCGCAGCAGTATGGATCCTCGAGTGGGTGCTCACGGAATGCATACATTGCGCAAGATGTACACTGCACGGCTCCGTCCAACATGGACGTCATTCTAAATATGGGGATACAGTCAGTATATATATACAAGTACAAAACACAATTATTTATATATAGGTGTATGGACGGGGATCAATTAGGGATGTGCAAGTGTATCAATTAGATATTGACAGGGGATCAGTTAAGTATGGACGGGGGATCAATTAAGCATCAAGTATGGACGGGGGAATCAGCTAAGTAGGTCAGGTGGATTAATTAAGTAAAAAGTAAAGTAAAGAAAGAATGAAATACAGTCAGCAATTCAGTCCTAAGTCCTCCCTTCCAAACTCCCTGAATCCAAAGTCACTGAAAAACAAGTCACACACTTACTTTCGTTCGCACTTACGCTCCGGACACACGCAGCTCGTTCACACTCGCAAACTAAGAGATTTAAAGTGGTTTTTTTTTTTTTTCCTTTTCCAGCAATGTACCCTTCACCTCAATGCACTTCCAAAGGACTTTATGCCCAACCAGCTGCCCCTTATAAACCCTTAATTATGACCCCTTCCCCTTAATTAACCCCTTGTGAGTAAATCTACACCTCAGGATTTTAGTGCAATGTAGTTAACCTTTAAATACACAGGTAGTAAACTAAGAAACTAAAACTGTAGTGAGAAAATAGATTTTAAAAAGCCCAATAAATCTAAACAGGTAGAAAAGCACTCAGCAGATCACAATGCAGCACTCACCGCAATTCACACAGGTATTTTCTGCAGGATTCCCAATACCTCTTCACGCAATTCACACAGGTATTTTCTGCAGGATTCCCAATACCTCTTCACGCAATTCACACAGGTATTTTCTGCAGGATTCCCAATACCTCTTCACGCAATTCACACAGGTATTTTCTGCAGGATTCCCAATACCTCTTCACCTTCACCTCAATGCACTTCCAGTTCTAGGCTTTATCAGGTAAGTTTTGGCAAACTCCAGCCTGGCTTTTTTATGTCTCGGGGTAAGAAGTGGGGTCTTCCTGGGTATCCTACCATACAGTCCCTTTTCATTCAGACGCCGACGGATAGTACGGGTTGACACTGTTGTACCCTCAGACTGCAGGGCAGCTTGAACTTGTTTGGATGTTAGTCGAGGTTCTTTATCCACCATCCGCACAATCTTGCGCTGAAATCTCTCGTCAATTTTTCTTTTCCGTCCACATGTAGGGAGGTTAGCCACAGTGCCATGGGCTTTAAATTTCTTGATGACACTGCGCACGGAAGACACAGGAACATTCAGGTCTTTGGAGACGGACTTGTAGCCTTCAGATTGCTCATGCTTCCTCACAATTTGGTTTCACAAGTCCTCAGACAATTCTTTGGTCTTCTTTCTTTTCTCCATGCTCAATGTGGTATACACAAGGACACAGGACAGAGGTTGAGTCAACTTTAATCCATGTTAACTGGCTGCAAGTGTGATTTAGTTATTGCCAACACCTGTTAGGTGCCACAGGTAAGTTACAGGTGCTGTTAATTACACAAATTAGAGAAGCATCACATGATTTTTCAAACAGTGCCAATACTTTTGTCCATCCCCTTTTTTAGGTTTGATGTGGAATTATATCCAATTTGGCTTTAGGACAATTCTATTTGTGTTTTTTCATTGAAGACAAATTAAATGAAGATAATAATACCAAAGAATTTGTGATTGCAATCATTTTCAGGAAGAAACTGAGTATTATCTGACAGAATTGCCGGGGTGCCAATACTTTTGGCCACCACTGTATTTCATGCGGCAGAAGTTAGCCTCCAGCAATGGAAGAGGGAACCGAGAAAGTGTAGAAAATGCTCTATCATGGCCGCAGTGGTAAGAGACATTGGAAATGCACGATCAAACCTATCATATCATAGGATTATCTATCATCTATCTATCCTTATATTCTCTATTTCATATCTATCTATCCATCTATCTATCCATATATGTATCTATCTATCTTTCTATCTATCCATGTATGATGGATGGATAGATAGATGGATAGATGAATAAATAGATGGATAGATAGATGGATAGATAGATAAATAGATAGATAGATAGTGTAGGGATTTGTACTCACTGAGCCGCGTTGGAGGTAGGCACAGGTTCACACAGTGATGCAGTCCACGGGTTCAAACAAACTGGTGGCTTATTTTAGTGTCCATACACCAGTTAAGAAACAAAAGTTACAGCCTTTTCCTGGCACAAAAAGGAATAACAGAACAAAGCTCAAAATAACAAGTCCATGCAGCACGGATTCAGCCGTTTAAACAAGGTGCTTTTCTCTGCCTCCTGCAGAGTCTAAGAAGCACCTGCAAGGTCTGCTCACCTTGCCCAGCAAACACAGACAGACAGAGACAGGCGCAGCTGTCTTAAATTAGCCTTCCAAGACCGGACTGGAGGTAAGTGAGCAGCTGTTCCCCCCCAGCTCTTTCAGCTGCTCATAAAACCCGGCCCTGTAATCCGGACCCATTAAATTCCTCTCAGCACTATGTGTGCTGGAGCCTGCTTCTCCGGATCCTACATCACCGAAGCATGGCACTTCGAGGACACATACCTCCCGTCCACGATCTGTCCGGCAGCAACCTTACATACACCCCCCCTCTGTCCAAAGCCGTAGGGCTTGGCACCTTCTGTCACCATACAATAAATCCTTGACAAGGCAGCGGCATTCCCATGTTGTTTCCCAGGCCTATGCTCTACCTGGAAACTAAAATCTTGTAGAGCCAGGAACCACCTAGTCACTCTGGCATTGTTTCCCTTCTTTTCTCGCATCCACCTCAATGGGGCATGGTCTGACACTAACCTGAACCTTCTACCTAATAGGTAATACCTCAGAGTGTCTAACGCCCACTTAATGGCCAAACATTCTTTTTCTACAATGGAGTAGTCCTTCTCACAAGCGGAGAGCTTCAGACTGAGGTATTTTACAGGGTGTTCTTCTCCGTTAATCTCCTGGGACAAGACTGCTCCCAGCCCGACATCCGATGCATCCATCTGGACCACAAACTCCTTGGAGAAGCTGGGTGCCACCAAGACTGGTTGTTTACAGAGGACCAGTTTCAATTCCTGGCAGGTCGCTTCTGCTTCCGGGGACCACTTGGCCATAGCTGACTTCATCCCTTTCAGAAGATCCATCAGTGGGGCTGCTATCAGGGCAAAGTTAGGGACAAATCTTCGATAGTAGCCCACAATGCCTAGAAACGCCCTGACCTGCTTCTTCGAGAGGGGCTGTGGCCAGTTCAAGATCGCCTCGACCTTATTTATTTGTGGTTTTATTTCCCCTCTACCAACCACGTACCCTAGGTACTTGGCTTCCTCCATCCCCATGGCACATTTCTTCGGGTTGATAGTAAAGCCCGCCTTCCTTAGGGCATCAAGTATGGCTTGAACTTTGTCCAGATGACTTTCCCAGTCCTGGCTAAATATGACGATAGCATCTAGGTAGGCCGCTGCATACTGTTTGTGGGGTGCTAAGATCCGGTCCATGGCTCTCTGGAAGGTGGCCGGAGCTCCCTTCAACCCAAACGGCATCCTGACGTATTGGCGTTGAGAAGGCTGTCTTCTCCTTAGCCTCTTTGGACAGGGGAATTTGCCAATATCCTTTGGTGAGGTCCAGAGTGGTGATGTACCGAGCCCGTCCTAGCCTTTCGATAAGCTCATCTACCCTAGGCATTGGGTAGGCGTCGAACTTTGAGACCTCCTTCAGCTTCCTATAGTCGTTGCAAAACCGCCATTCCCCATCTGGTTTCGGCACTAAGACTATAGGACTGGACCATCCACTTTTGGACTCTTCAATGACTCCCAGGTTTAGCATCCGCCTTACTTCTTTAGAGATCACCTCTCTGCGGGCTTCGGGGATCCGGTATGGTTTTAGATTGACGCGAACATGAGGCTCTGTGAGAACCTCATGCTCTATGACCTGAGTGAGTCCTGGCAACTCCGAAAACATGTCTTTATTTCGCTGTAACAACTCTTTGCACTGTTGCTTTTGGGCATGTGACAGTGACTCTGCCACCTTGACCTCTTTCACATCGGCCTCAGCCTCAGCCACTAAACAGGGAGCTTCCGCAGGCTCTCTATCTTGCCATGGCTTAATCAAGTTAACATGGTAAATTTGGTAGGGCTTCCTCTTCCCTGGTTGGTGGATCTTAAAGTTGACTTCCCCCACTTTCTCTACCACCTCATAGGGGCCCTGCCACTTGGCCATGAACTTGCTCTCCACTGTGGGACTAGCACAAGCACTTGATCTCCTGGGTTGAACGATCTCACCCTGGCCGACCTATTATACACCCTGGACTGTGCCTCTTGTGCCTTGAGGAGGTGCTCCCTCACAATGGGCATCACATGGGCAATCCTCTCTTGCATCTGGGCAACGTGCTCCACCACTCTCCTATAGGGAGTGGTCTCAGCTTCCCAGGACTCTTTCTCCACCTCCAGGAGTCCTGAGGGTGTCGTCCATAGAGTGGTTCAAATGGGGAGAAACCTGTGGAAGCTTTGGGAACTTCCCTCATGGCGAACAACATATAGTCCCAGTCTCGGCCATCCTTTTCCACTGCTTTCCTCAACATTGCTTTCAAGGTTTTGTTAAACCTCTCTACCAGTCCGTCCGTCTGGGGAGAGTACACGGAGGTTCTCAGTTGTGCAATCTGCAGTGTCTTGCACAATTCCCTCATGACCTTCGACATAAATGGAGTTCCTTGGTCTGTTAGGATCTCGTCAGGCAACCCGGTTCTTGAAAACATGTGGACTAACTCCCGGGCTATACACCTGGTGGAGGAGTTTCGTAGTGGTACGGCCTCCAGATACCATGTAGCATAATCTAATACCACCAGGATATACTGATGCCCTTGGGCGGACTTGACCAGAGGCCCCACTAGATCCATTGCTATGCGTTCGAATGGAACCTCGATGACTGGTAGTGGCACTAGGGGACTGCGGAAGTGGGCCACTGGGGAGGTTATCTGGCATGTGGGGCAGGAACGACAATAACTCTATATTTCTCTATAGCAACCTGGCCAGTAGAATCTTTGGAGGATCCGTTCTTGAATCTTGTCTGCACCCAGGTGACCACCCAACACATGAGAATGAGCCATGTCTAACACCCTGCGTCTATAGGGCCCTGGCACCAGCAACTGTTCTATTACCTCACCCCTTGGCTTGGTTATTCTGTACAGCAAATCCCCATTCACAGCAAAATGAGGGAACCGAGTGTCAGCCCCCGGTTCCTGAGGCACCCCATTTAACACAGTAACATTTTCAAAGGCCCCTTTCAGAGTTAAATCCCTGAGTTGGGCAGTTCCAAAGTTTCCCTCGGACACCTCCAGCTCAGGGATATTGGACTCAGGGGATGCTACTTCATCCTCATTGCCCACCAGCACACACATGGGAAACTCATCTACTATGTTCTGCGGGTAAGTTTCCTTAGGGGCGATCTGGCTGTCGTCCAAGCAACCAGGTGTCCCCGCTTTCCCCCACATTTCCCAGAATAATGCAAAGTAACGTCCAATTATTATGGGATGCAATAGGTCCTTAACGACCGCCACTTCATGAGATGTGGTGCCACAGTCTGTGTTTACATCCACCTGGGCCACAGGATAGTTCTTAGCGTCCCCATGGATACACCGGACATCCACCACCTTCCCAGAAACCAGCCGATGAGGGAGTGTGGCCCTTATCAGGGTCACCAAACTTCCTGAGACCAATAGTCCAGAGACTTGTGCCCCGTTAACTGACACTGAGCATGCCTGAGGGCCCTCGCCATGTTGACGAACCGCGCTGCAGGCGGGGTAGGCAAAATAAGAGCAACGCCGGCCCATGTTACAGTCCATTGGTTCAGAGGTTATGGGACACCGGGAGGCAATATGGCCAGGGGTATGACATCTCCAACACACTATATTATGGGGTGGGACCTTGGGCAGCAACTCAGACCCCTCCTGAACTCTAGGATGCCCCCCAGGTGTGGCGCTAGCTCGCTTCTTTTGGGTGTCCGCCACCTTTTGGGAACCCCAGTATTGAGAGGCTACGACCCCTTGTTTTCCCAACGGACTCTCAACCGCCTGGTATCTTTCCACCAACCCCACCAAGTCATCAGCATTATAGGGATCTCCCTGGGCAACCCAGGATTTTACCGACTTCGGGAGAGAGTGTATAAACCTGTCTATAACGACCTCTATCTCATATCATAGGACTATCTATCATCTATCTATTATCTATATGACGCGCCCCCTGGGCCATGGGGCACCCGGGACCGGACTTCAGGGCAATGCTGGGAGTAGTAGTGGCGACCCGGTCCCGTGGCTCAGGGTGGCCAGACCAATATTGTGGCAGTCTCTGTATCAGTATAATGCAATGTCCGACTACGCCACCCGTGGATTGCGGTCAATAAGAACCGCCGCTGCTGAGCAGACCTCTGAGGCTGATGTTGTGAGGGCAGCAGAGTGTAGTATAACTCCCCACGGGAGGAGTATAGCCTCAGGCTAGTGAGTGTGGATGATAGGAGTGATGGTGCACGAGTGCAGCAGGAACGACTCAGAGGCTTTGCAGTGCAGTTCAGGGTCTTTACTGATGGTGATAAGGCAGACCCTCCCGGGAGTACTGGCTAGCATAAGAGGCCTGGTCAGTCTGTGAGCAAACTGGAGTTCCCCTGGCCAGGTGGAGTTGTAGGCCTCCCCGACTATCTGCACTCTTCCTGGCTACCTTGCTGTAAGCGAGTGGAAGTAGCCCACGTCCCTGAGTGTTCCGTGTGGTGCTCACCTGTATGGCTGGTGACTTGGGGCCTTCTGATAGCCCCCGCTCCTCGATTGCAGTGCTGGTCCCTTGCTCGTGACTGAGCCTCCGGGCTTCTATGGCCAGAGGACTTGAAATCCCCTGCCGGCGGGTTTCTGCTGCTGGGTATATATAAGTCCCCGCAACCTCGGACTCCTGTGTCCGGTTCTCAGAGTCTTCTGCCAGGACGAACTCCGCTTAGCTCAAGTCCCTGGTCTTCAGCTCCTGCTCCTACAGAGCTCCTCGCTGTTACTTTCCCTGTGTCTGGAACTAACTCCAGGCTCTGACTTCACTAACCCCGCCCCAGATCCAGTTTATATAGGGCAGGTTCCTCCCCTATCTGGTCTGGGACAGGAGGTGTTGCATGTTTAAGGGCTCCGAACCAGGAAACCTCCCACTTGCTCTCAGACATAATATTTCTATTACAGTGGTAACCAGACCCTGGGGTGCCATATATCCATCTATCTATCTCATATCTATCTATCTATCAATCTCATATCTATCTATCTTCTCCACTTTTTATCTGGTCTCAGGTATGACTTTCATATTACCCACGACTGTTACTTGCCACAGGTGAGTTTTAACGAGCATCACATGCTTGAAGCAAAGTTGTTTTTCCACAATTTTGGAAAAGTGCCAACAATTTTGTCCGGCCCATTTTTGGAGTTTTGTGTGAAATTATGTCCAATTTGCCTTTTTTTCCCATTTTTTGTGCTGTTTCAATACACACAAAGGAAATAAATATTATAACAAATGTATAACAAAACGTGTAATTGTAATAATTTTCTGGGAGAAATACTTCACTTTCTGGAACAATCTCAAGGTTGCTAAACACTTCCAGCCATGACTGTGTGTATATATGGGCCCTCAATAAACCATCCCTCTCAACGAAAAGGCCACAGCAAGGGTCAGGAATCGGTGGCCTTCCCTCTCCGAATCTTAGGGAGAGACGGTTGTGCTTCCAGCATCCACCTAGGCTGCCACCCCAGTGGAACTAATAGCAGGGTCGCCAACTGTCCAGAAATTCTTGGACAGTCCATAAAAATAGGGCACTTTTTTCCCTGTCCGTAAAAAAAAATGTGATGCATCCATAATCTTTCTGAAGCTGGAGAGACTTGTTCAGATGGAGGGAGATGTAGGGGCATCATATTGTGTATAGGGAGATGTAGGGGCATCATATTGTGTATAGGTATCATATTGTGTATCTGCATGTGTGGGGACATCATACGGTGTATATGGAGCTGTGAGCACATCATACTGTATTTAGGGAACAATGAGGGAATCATACTGTATACAAGGAGCTGTGGAAACATAATGCTGTGTAAAGGGTCTGTGGGGTCATCATCTAATATACAGTACAGACCAAAAGTTTGGACACACCTTCTCATTTAAAGATTTTTCTGTATTTTCATGACTATGAAAATTGTACATTCACACTGAAGGCATCAAAACTATGAATTACCACATGTGGAATTATATACTTAACAAAAAAAGTGTGAAACAACTGAAAATATGTCTTATATTCTAGGTTCTTCAAAGTAGCCACCTTTTGCTTTGATGACTGCTTTGCACACTCTTGGCATTCTCTTGATGAGCTTCAAGAGGTAGTCACCGGAAATGGTTTTCACTTCACAGGTGTGCCCTGTCAGGTTTAATAAGTGGGAGTTCTTGCCTTATAAATGGGGTTCGGATCATCAGCTGTGTTGTGCAGAAGTCTGGTGGATACACAGCTGATAGTCCTACTAAATAGACTGTTAGAATTTGTATTATGGCAAGAAAAAAGCAGCTAAGTAAAGAAAAATGAGTGGCCATCATTACTTTAAGAAATGAAGGTCAGTCAATGCAAAAAATTGGTAAAACTTTGAAAGTGTCCCCAAGTGCAGATGCAAAAACCATCAAGCGCTGCAAGAAACTGGCTCACATGAGGACTGCCCCAGGAAAGGAAGACCAAGAGTCACCTCTGCTTCTGAGGATAAGTTTATCCGAGTCACCAGCCTCAGAAATCGCAGGTTAACAGCAGCTCAGATTAGAGACCAGGTCAATGCCACACAGAGTTCTAGCAGCAGACACATCTCTTCAACAACTGTTAAGAGGAGACTTTGTGCAGCAGGCCTTCATGGTAAAATAGCTGCTAGGAAACCACTGCTAAGGACAGGCAACAAGCAGAAGAGACATATTTGGGCTAAAGAACACAAGGAATGGACATTAGACCAGTGGAAATCTGTGCTTTGGTCTGATGAGTCTAAATTTGAGATCTTTGGTTCCAACCACCGTGTCTTTGTGCGATGCAGAAAAGGTGAACGGATGGACTCTACATGTCTGGTTCCCACCGAGAAGCATGGAGGAGGAGGTGTGATGGTGTGGGGGTGCTTTGCTGGTGACACTGTTGGGGATTTATTCAAAATTGAAGGCATACTGAACCAGCATGGCTACAACAGCATCTTGCAGCGGCATGCTATTCCATCCGGTTTGCGTTTAGTTGGACCATCATTTATTTTTCAACAGGACAATGACCCCAAACACACCTCCAGGCTGTGTAAGGGCTATTTGACCAAGAAGGAGAATGATGGGGTGCTACGCCAGATGACCTGGCCTCCACAGTCACCAGACCTGAACCCAATCGAGATGATTTGGGGTGAGCTGGACCGCAGAGTGAAGGCAAAAGGGCCAACAAGTGCTAAGCATCTCTGGGAACTCCTTCAAGATTGTTGGAAGACCATTTCCATTGACTACCTCTTGAAGCTCATCAAGAGAATGCCAAGAGTGTGCAAAGCAGTCATCAAAGCAAAACGTGGCTACTTTGAAGAACCTAGAATATAAGACATATTTTCAGTTGTTTCACACTTTTTTGTTAAGTATATAATTCCACATGTGTTAATTCATAGTTTTGATGCCTTCAGTGTGAATGTACAATTTTCATAGTCATGAAAATACAGAAAAATCTTGAAATGAGAAGGTGTGTCCAAACTTTTGGTCTGTACTGTATATAATCGTCTTATCCCGTCTGTCTGTCTGTCCTTCTGTCCAGGAAATCCTGCGTCGCTGATTGGTCCAGCCGCGGCCAATCAGCGACGCGGGATTTCAGAAAAAGATGGCGGCCGTTAGCAGCTCATCTGCCGCACGGAGGTCAGCGGCGATGCAGCCGGGAGATGACCGGCGCTAGCCGCTCATCTCCCGGCTGCTCGCAGCAGAAGTACCGCGACCGGCGGCGCCGCTGATCTCCCGACGGCAAGTGTGAAGCGAGGACCGGGGAGCGGCGCCGCCAGTCGGGATACTTCGGCTGTGAGCAGCCGGCCATCTCCCGGTTCCTTGCAGCGGAAGTACCCGCACAGGTAGTGTCGCTGCCCGGTCCTCAGTAATACGATTCGCTGATTGGTCGGAATCAGCGATATTGGCGCCGCGACCAATCAGCGATACTGGCGCCAAATTTAAACACCGCTCTGCTGATTGGTCGTGGCCGGCGGCCGCGACCAATCAGCGATTTTGGCGCCACATTTAAACACCACTCTGTTGATTGCGCCTGGTCGGCCGCATACAGATTCTAGAATACCCGATGCGTTAGAATCGGGCCACCATCTAGTACTGTATATAAAGAGCTGTGGGAGCCATCACACTATATATAGAGACCTGTGAAAAGCTTATGTGTTGATCCAGAGGAAGTCAAAAAAAACCATGAGGCAGATGCTGCTTGCCCAAAATTAGGGGAAAAATTCCTTCCCGACTCCACATATGGCAATCAGACTAGTTGCTTGGATCAACGTCCCATAATAAAATCTAGTATGAATAACCTGTAATGTTATTCAAGAAAGTCACACAGGACCTCCTTGAACTTTTTTTTAGAGAATTAAGTATTACAAGGTCATGTGGTAGAGAGTTCCATACCTCACACAATAAAACATTGCCATCTAACTTCCTTTAGACAAAGCGAATTAGGAGCTTGATGCTAGAGTAGTTGAATTAAAACTGAAAAAAATTATTAACACAGCAAAAAAGAGGAACAGTATTTATTCTCCAGCCCAGGTCTCAAAACTAATGCACTAATCAGGATGAAGCAAACCATATAATAAAGGCAGGGGCAGCACAGGTGCAAAATACTGATGAGACAACCAACTCATAACCTACCAATTCTTGGAGGGGGTCATTGCTTAGTATTAAAACTGCACACAAAAAAATGGCTTGTATAGGTCACTGGTCACACACAGATTGTTAGGGGAATGGTTGCAAACAACTTTATTAAATAATGGAAAGCAAACGAACCCGGGGTCCGTGATGCAGCCTGGAGGACTGTGGACGAACACCTTCCGGGTAAGAAGGTAAAACAACCAACTGAAATAACAATCCCCCCCGTGTTACTGCACACCGGAACGGGAATAGGGATTCGCACTATCTCCATTAACTGCACGAGAGATGTGCGACAAATAATGGAGCCGTAGCCCTGTTAACTGCACAGAGGCTACGCAGCAGGCGCTCGGATGCGTGTGTGATTCACGCCGGCTTATACGTGCTCCCAGCCGGCTTGCTACCGGACTGAGGAGTATCTCTCCACGTGGCTAACAGGCGGTGCCGGGAATACGGAGTCCGCAGTCTGCTCGGGGTGTATAGCGACCCCCTTGTTGGAGCCAGAGTGTCAGACGAAGCTACCTGCCTCCCTCCATCTAAGGCTGTCTATCCCCTGCTAAACCTGCCTGTCAGAAGCTATAACAGCAAAAGCACACGTGGAGCCGAAACGACCAAGCGTCCACATAATAACACCAACTCAGCTCAATGATCAGAGTGCGCCGCCATGTTTGTGGGCGTGCTATTTAAATATTAAGCCCTGCCCATCGTCACATTATTGGTGACGTCACCCGCGACCAATCAGGCGGTGCCAGGTCACCGGATCAGCTGACTCCCAAACCACCAATCACGGTCCGCCATGTCACGGGCATGCTCAGTGCAGTGTATCCTGGACTTAGGCTGTAACAGCCCTGTTTCCCTCCGCAACCTATCCTTCATGTTGCTAGGAACAAAGACCCGAGAGACAACTTGTACATCTCGTGCACCAGCTAGGCGTTGGGACTGACGATGATGCTGAGAAGCATCTGGACCGGAATGGGAGACCACAGAATCCACTGATGATTCTGAACCCATTTCGGATCCAGAAAACACCTGACGCCTAACACAGATAGTGCTCAATATAGGGCTTACAGCCTATTAGTGACCCTCATACTGTTAGATTAGGCAGGCTGCAAAGCACTATCTAAGTGCACCCCATGAGGACAAACCCCCTAGTTTACAAATCCAGCATTGATGGGCTTGTCTGAACCCTGAATAAAAATAACGTGCAAAATCTATATATGAGGTACTGGTAGATATTTTGGCGCTGGTCACGCACAGTGTCTGGTTTACAGCCTATTAGTGACGCCCATACTATTAGATTAGGCAGGCTATGCTCCCCTCATACACCTTACCACGGTGTGTAGTGTGACATGGAGCTAAACCCCCTGTCTGCTTAAGAATAAGGCTGCGAAAAACCTTCTCTTTATTGATAGTAGAGAAACCTCCATACAGTAGATGCGGAAAACATACGATGAACCCCAGTATTGTACCACATAGATAGGGCTCTTACCGGCTAAGCTTGGAGCAGGCTGTGTGCACAGAGCTCAAGATACAAAACTGTAGGGATGTGGACTGTCTTACCCTGTTCCTGCCCCTGAAGACAACAAACGCGTCATGTGAATACTGTCTTGCGGTTTTATATCTAAAAGTGATATGTGTCTTATGTAATGTATAATGGTGATGTAACAGCATGTGAAGTGTTAATGCATAATGTGAGTATAGCATAAGATAAGCTTAGGATACCATAAGACATAAGTATAACATAAACCCTAAAATACAAATTTTATTAAATCTCTTTAAAATCGGGACATGCGGCATAAAGATGATACGCATCAGTATTGCACTTTATCAAGATAAGTTCCTTTTATTGTTTAGTCTTGTGATCATTTATGTCATTGATACCTCTATGGGTGATTAATTCCAGGGCTGGCTAGGGTTATCCAGGGATAGCCGCCGTGGAGCGGGGGCGCCACAGTGTCAACATTAACTAGGGTGTCACCCTCCACTATAAGGCAGGTAATCAGCATCTAGGGTGTTGAACAGGGCTGATTGTAGCCTTTGTTTGGATGCCCGAATGTATCCTTTGGCTTGGAGGTCCAAAGATATTAGGAACGTTCTTGGGTGTTTTTATAAATTTGCACATTGTCACTTTATTCACTGTTGTCACTTTAATCATTTAGTACACACTGAGGATTGATTGTTTGATGTGATATCTGTACCAGTTTCTGGTAGACTGTTAGATCTTTGGTCTATGTAAGTGTGGCACCCCAGGGGTCTGGTTTCCACAGTAACAGCAATGTTATGTCTGAGAGCAGGTGGGAGGTCTCTTGGTCAGGAATCCTATGCATGCCACACCTCCTGCCCAGTCCTGGGAGGGGAAGGACTTCCCCTATATAAACCTGGGGCTGAGGCAGGGTTAGAGAGTTCAAAGGGAGAGTTCAGCCAGGAGGGCTGACAGGGAGCTGTGGCTCCGGCTGGGCCTAGCTCCTGGGCCATGCCAGAAGTAGAGACAGAGAAGAGAAGCAGCTATGGGAAGAAACAACAGGAGCTCTGTGGGAGCAGTGCTACAAGGAGTCAGGGGCTGGCAGCTGCAGAGCTCGCCCTGACTGAGAAGCTATCACCGGACCCGGAGTCTGAGGCTGTGGGGACTAACTCCTATCCAGCAGCAGAAACCGACCGGCAGGGGATTGCAGGTCCTCTGGCCCAGAAACCCGAAGGCACGGTCACACGCGTGGGACCAGCACCGCCGTCGTGGAGCGGAAGCTACTAGAAGGCCCCGAGTCACCGGCCATACGGGTGAGCACCACACGGTACACTCAGGGACGTGGGCTACTTATACCCGCCTCTAGCAAGGTAGCCAGAAGAGTAACGTTAGTTTGGGAGGCCTACAACTCCGCCTGGCCAGGGGAGATCCCATCTGCTCAAGGACTGACCAGGCCCCAATCGCTAGCCAGTACTCCGGGAGGGTCTGTCTTTGTCACCAGTAAAGACCCTGAACTACACCGTACCGTCTCCGAGTGGTTCCTGCTACCCCCATCATCCACGTCGGCTGCCCTGAGGCCATACCCCTCCCGTTGGGGGTTATACTATCACGCTGCACAATCCTACCACCGGCCTCAGCGGTCTGCCCTGCAGCAGCAGCTCCTTAGCTGCACTCAACGGGTGGCGTAGTCGTCCAACATCTACCGCTAATACAGCGCCACTTAGTCTGACTCCCTGGGCACGGACCGGGTCACCGCCACGAGACTACAACCCTCACCAGATCCGGCTCCGGGTAAGCTCCCGCGTGCGCAACGCTGCGCGACACAGGCCCAGGGGCGCGTCAACTTTTGGCGTAGTCGGCAGGATCTCGTGCCCGCAACCACCGGGTACTGCGTGCCTGAAAAAGACTGTTCAAACTTACCAGTGGTGAAGATTCCCGCCATCCGGCGCCATCTTCGGCCTTCTTCCCGCCCTCCGTGGAGGTTTCCCGCCATTGGACGCCATCTTGAGGACGCCGCGCGGGAAGAAGAGGGGCGTGGACTCCGAAAGCGCGCGAGAACTGAAGCCCCGCCTCACGTCCGGACGTTGCGTAAGGTCCTGGAAGGAGCCCAGCAGACGCCGACGTCACAGGAGCGCGACGGAAGGTCCTCAACCCTGACGATCCACTGCGGAGCCGCGGCCTACGGAAGAGGATCATCGCAAGGTAGGCCACGGTCCACTAGGGGGAGAAGGATGTCGGATACGGAGGAGAGCTTCACCGCTCCAACCCCCGCCAGCGCCACCGCTGTTGCGGTCATGCCTTTCACCATCCCCTTAATCCCGGGGGCAGCCTGGCTACCCCAGTACTCAGGGGAGTCACATACCCTGCAGGACTTTAGAGAAAAGCTGGATAGCCTCTTCCAGGTGTACCCCCTCACAGAAGAGCAAAAAGTGAGCATCCTGGTGGCCCAATTAACCGGGGCAGCCCAAAGGGAGGTAAAGTCCTGGCCACCTGGGAGGAGGACTGTCGCAGAGATACTAGCCCGGCTAACCAAGGAGGGGCTGCAGTGCTACCAATACGAGGAAAGCCAAGAGGACCCGGACGGGTCTGAGGACTACCCTCAGGAGGGAGCACAAAGAGGACACCGCTACTGAAGGGAAGTAGCATAAACAAAGAACTGTATATCGTTACCCGTCAGGGTATGAGAACTGATGCTAATTAAAATATGGTCCCCGTTGGGATTAGTGAATTGTTCCCCGTGTGTCCCTATCCCTTACCAGGCTGAGGACTGTGAGCAGCCATCCCCTATCCCTTACCAGGCTGAGGACTGTGAGCAGCCAATCCTTATCCCCACTGGCCGAGGACTGAGAGCGGCCATATCTTGTAAATAATTATGTGTCTCTAGTAATTTATAGGAGTCTTTGGTGGATTTACCGGGAATCCTGTGTACATAGTTGGAGCGTAACCTAGGGATGGACTAAAGACTGTTAAGGACTCGGGGCAGGACAGACCCCTACCTGGTTACGTCTCCCTGTTTTGGTGAAATGGACACCTTGCTTTTCTTCAAAGACTGCACCCGGTTGCGGACACGCCGTGACCATCTTTATGTGTTTTTCTTGTTGTATTATTATTGTTTATACCTTATTATGTTTTTCAAAAAAAAAAATTGTTTAGTCCCGGAGTACTAAATTTCACTAGGGGGGAATGTGGCACCCCAGGGGTCTGGTTTCCACAGTAACAGCAATGTTATGTCTGAGAGCAGGTGGGAGGTCTCTTGGTCAGGAATCCTATGCATGCCACACCTCCTGCCCAGTCCTGGGAGGGGAAGGACTTCCCCTATATAAACCTGGGGCTGAGGCAGGGTTAGAGAGTTCAAAGGGAGAGTTCAGCCAGGAGGGCTGACAGGGAGCTGTGGCTCCGGCTGGGCCCAGCTCCTGGGCCATGCCAGAAGTAGAGACAGAGAAGAGAAGCAGCTATGGGAAGAAACAACAGGAGCTCTGTGGGAGCAGTGCTACAAGGAGTCAGGGGCTGGCAGCTGCAGAGCTCGCCCTGACTGAGAAGCTATCACCGGACCCGGAGTCCGAGGCTGTGGGGACTAACTCCTATCCAGCAGCAGAAACCGACCGGCAGGGGATTGCAGGTCCTCTGGCCCAGAAACCCGAAGGCACGGTCACACGCGTGGGACCAGCACCGCCGTCGTGGAGCGGAAGCTACTAGAAGGCCCCGAGTCACCGGCCATACGGGTGAGCACCACACGGTACACTCAGGGACGTGGGCTACTTATACCCGCCTCTAGCAAGGTAGCCAGAAGAGTAACGTTAGTTTGGGAGGCCTACAACACCGCCTGGCCAGGGGAGATCCCATCTGCTCAAGGACTGACCAGGCCCCAATCGCTAGCCAGTACTCCGGGAGGGTCTGTCTTTGTCACCAGTAAAGACCCTGAACTACACCGTACCGTCTCCGAGTGGTTCCTGCTACCCCCATCATCCACGTCGGCTGCCCTGAGGCCATACCCCTCCTGTTGGGGGTTATACTATCACGCTGCACAATCCTACCACCGGCCTCAGCGGTCTGCCCTGCAGCAGCAGCTCCTTAGCTGCACTCAACGGGTGGCGTAGTCGTCCAACATCTACCGCTAATACAGCGCCACTTAGTCTGACTCCCTGGGCACGGACCGGGTCACCGCCACGAGACTACAACCCTCACCAGATCCGGCTCCGGGTAAGCTCCCGCGTGCGCAACGCTGCGCGACACAGGCCCAGGGGCGCGTCATAAGTGCGAATAAGGGACTTTTAGGGTCTAGGGGCAGCTGCCGTTCAGCAAGGGTGCCATTGTCATCTATATGTAGGATGCCCATCTCCGTTGACATGCAGGTTCAGGCTAGGGTATCTATAGGGTGAGTTTTATTGAAGTACAGTGGGTACGGAAAGCATTCAGACCCCTTTAAATTTTTCACTCTTTGTTTCATTGCAGCCATTTGGTAAATTCTAAAAAGTTCATTTTTTTCTCATTAAAGTACACTCTGCACCCCATCTTGACTGAAAAAAACAGAAATGTAGAAATTTTTGCAAATTTATTAAAAAAGGAAAACTGAAATATCACATGGTCATAAGTATTCAGACCCTTTGCTCATAATTAAGTCACATGTGTAACGGGTCTGGGAGGCGGAACCTCTGGGCTACTATACAAGGGGGTGGTCCTTGTAAGGGAGCGGGTGGCGACCAGGCAGGCAATCACAGCAGGTGACCGGGACAGTCTCTGGGTGTACGGGCAGGAGGTCACGGCAAGTGATCGAGGCAGTCTCTGGAAGAACGGGCTGGAGGTCACGGCAAGTGACCGGGCAGTCTCTGGAAGAACGGGCTGGAGGTCACGGCAAGTGACCGGGGCAGTCTCTAAGTAAAGGGTAGGTACGACCTGTGATGGCTGAACCTCCAGGTAGGCTAGCAAGGCAGATGGAGGATGTGTGCTCCCAGGTGAGCAAGCGAGAGTCTCTGGAATAGCAGGTGGTCACAGCACGTGACGGCGGAGCCTCCAGGTAGGCAAGCAGGCAGGTAGCGGAGAAGCGCTCCCAGGTGAGCGGGCAAGAGTCTCTGGAATAGCTGGTGGTCACAGCACGTGACAGCGGAGCCTCCGGGCTGGCAAGCAGGCAGGTAGCGGAGAAGCGCTCCCAGGTGAGCGGGCAAGAGTCTGGAATAGCTGGTGGTCACAGCACGTGACAGCGGAGCCTCCGGGTTGGCAAGCAGGCAGGTAGTGGAGAAGCGCTCCCAGGTGAGCGGGCAAGTGTCTGGAATAGCTGGTGGTCACAGCACGTGACAGCGGAGCCTCCGGGCAGGCAAGCAGGCAGGTAGCGGAGAAGCGCTCCCAGGTGAGCGGGCAAGCTGGTCCATAGACAGACTGACCGGAGTTGTA
The DNA here is from genome assembly GCF_046119375.1 of Phyllobates terribilis. Lineage (NCBI taxonomy): Eukaryota > Metazoa > Chordata > Amphibia > Anura > Dendrobatidae > Phyllobates > Phyllobates terribilis. The sequence goes on from NW_027362836.1 coordinate 5,302,880, forward strand.
AGGCAGACCGTCGGACCTCAGGCAAGCAGGCAGGTAGCTGATGTGCACTCCCAGGTGAGCGGGCAAGTTGGTCCTTAGACAGACTGACCGGAGTTGTAAGGCAGACCGTCGAACCTCAGGCAGGCAGGCAGGTAACAGGAAATCAGGCAGGATTAGGACAGCAAGCTGGCAGGAATCTGGCAGGTAACTGGCAGGTAACTGGCAACGGGACCTGAGGGCTGAAGCAGAGTAGAACGGTGCAACAACATTGCTCGGGCAACTCCATTTTGGAGGAGGTGCCTTATATATGGTAAAGTCCTCCGGCCATTGGCCGGGGACTCCTTAGGACGGCGCGCGCGGCCCCTTTAAGAGGGAGGGAGGGCGCGCGCGCGCGCCCTAAGCACAGTGGCCGGGAAGGAGCGCGCGCTGCCAGCAGAGCGGGAGAGGGACGCCGGGCACGGAGCAGAGCGGTGAGGGGAACAGCGTCCCTGCCTAGCAGAGGGCAGGGACGCCGGCACTACAGTACCCCCCCCTTTAGGCCCCCCCTTTTTTAGGCCAGATAGAAATTTAGCTAGGATGAGAGGGGCATGGATGTTCTCCCGGGGCTCCCACGTTCTCTCCTCAGGACCAAACCCCTTCCAATCTACCAAAAAAAAGGTCTTTCCTCTTACCCTTTTGGTGGCAAGAATGTTCTCTACCTCAAACTCGTCCTCAGCAGAAACCGGAGCAGGAGGCGCACCTGTAGACTTGGAAAAAGAGTTAAGCACCACGGGTTTGAGGAGAGATACATGGAAGGAGTTAGGGATCCGTAAGTTGGCCGGGAGTTTCAATTTATAGGCCACCGGGTTGATCTGACTGATGACCTCCAGAGGACCGATGAACCGAGGCCCTAACTTGTAAGAAGGTATCTTGAGTCGAACATATTTAGATGAGAGCCAGACTTTATCTCCTGGACGAAATTGTGGAGGATCCAGGCGTTTTTTGTCAGCGTGTCTTTTCATACGCTCGGATGACAGAAGGAGTGCGGACCGGGTACTCTCCCATATGGAGGAAAATTTGCTAACGAGAGATTCCGCAGCCGGGTTGTCCACAGAGGTGGAGACAGGAAAAGGAATCCGAGGATGCTGACCAAAGACTACAAAAAACGGGGATTTGGAGGAGGAGTCGCTCTCGTGATTATTATAAGAGAACTCGGCCCATGGTAGGAGATCCACCCAGTCAGAATGGTGGGCATTAACGAAGTGCCGGAGGTAACTGGTCAGGTTCTGATTGATCCGCTCCACTTGACCATTGGACTGTGGGTGGTAAGCGGAAGAGAAGTCCAGGGTGACGTCTAGTAGTTTACAAGTGGCTCTCCAGAAACGTGAGGTGAACTGTACCCCACGATCCGACACGATGTGGAGGGGCAGGCCATGAAGACGGAAGATGTGGCGGATAAAGTCTTTAGCCAGCTCGGGTGCAGACGGAAGGCCTGGCAGGGGAATAAAGTGAGCCATCTTGGAAAAGCGGTCAGCGACCACCCAAATGACCGTACAACCGGCAGAGACGGGGAGATCAGTTATAAAGTCCATTGCTATATGCTGCCAGGGGGCAGCAGGTACAGGAAGCGGAAGGAGGCGTCCGGCTGGCAGATGTCTCGGGACTTTGTTGCGGGCGCAGGACACACAGGCAGAAACAAAGTCTATTATGTCCTTGTGCAGGGTAGGCCACCAATAGTGCCGGGCAATAAGCTGGAGGGTCTTTTTCTGACCGGCGTGGCCAGCTAGTTTAGACGAATGGCCCCAGTGTAGGATCTTCTCCCGATCAGGTACTGAAACAAACGTCTTACCGGGAGGGAGACGATTTAGACTCACGGGAGCCACCTGCATTACTCTGGCGGGATCGATGATATGTTTAGGTTCTTCCTCGAGATCGGACACCAGAAAGGATCGGGACAAGGCGTCTGCTTTGACGTTTTTGTCAGCCGGGCGAAAATGAAGAACAAAATCAAAGCGAGCAAAAAACAAGGACCACCGGGCTTGGCGCGGGTTAAGTCTCTGGGCATGCTGGAGGTAAGCCAAGTTCTTGTGGTCAGTGTAAATTATTACCGGATGAAGAGCCCCCTCGAGTAGGTAACGCCACTCCTCCAACGCCAGCTTGATGGCCAATAACTCTCGGTCTCCTATGGAATAGTTGCGCTCAGAAGAGGAGAAGAGTTTGGAGAAGAAGCCACAAGTTACCATTCTCCCGGAAGATGATTTTTGAGTAAGTACCGCTCCGGCTCCAGAGGAGGAGGCGTCAACTTCCAGGAAGAACTGCTTGTTGCCGTCCGGGCGATGCAGCACCGGGGCGGAAGAGAAGGCCTGTTTTAGGGAAAGAAAGGCCTCCTCTGCTTCGGGCGACCACTCTTTGGGATTAGTACCCTTACGGGTGAGCGCGGAAATTGGGGCAGTCCGGGAAGAGAAGTGCGGGATGAAGAGGCGGTAATAGTTGGCGAAGCCCAGGAACCGTTGAATAGCCTTCAACCCCTCTGGTCGGGGCCATTTCTCGATGGCAGACAGTTTCTCAGGATCCATTTGTAGGCCAGTCTGAGAGATAATGTAGCCCAGAAACGGAAGCGAGGTCTGCTCAAAGAGGCACTTCTCATATTTAGCGTAGAGATGGTTCTGCCTGAGCCTGAGCAGGACCTGACGAACATCCCTCCGGTGAGTCTGGAGATCCGGAGAGAAGACCAAGATGTCGTCCAGGTACACCACTACGCAGGAGTAGAGAAGGTCCCGGAAGATGTCATTGACCAACTCTTGAAAGACGGCAGGAGCGTTACAGAGGCCAAAGGGCATTACCAGATATTCATAGTGGCCGTCCCGGGTGTTGAATGCCGTCTTCCATTCATCCCCCTGAAGGATACGAACCAGGTTGTACGCCCCACGGAGATCCAGTTTGGTGAAGATTCTAGCCCCCCTCAGACGATCAAATAACTCCGGAATGAGTGGAAGGGGGTACTTATTCTTCACCGTGATCTGGTTAAGGCCTCTATAGTCTATACAGGGACGGAGAGAGCCGTCCTTCTTTTTGACGAAAAAGAAGCCTGCTCCCGCCGGGGAGGTAGATTTCCGGATGAATCCCCTGGCCAGATTCTCCTCAATATATTCGGACATCGACCGGGTCTCAGCAGCGGATAATGGATAAATACGCCCACGGGGAGAAGTACCAGGTAACAGGTCGATAGGGCAGTCGTATGGTCTATGAGGGGGTAGTGTCTCTGCCTCCTTTTTATTAAAGACATCAGCATAAGACCAATAAGGAATCGGAAGTCCAGGTAGATTAGCTGGGGTAGGAGAAGGACGGACGGGATGAACGGGAACCAGACAGGTCTTATGGCAGCCCTGTCCCCAGCGAAGGACTTCTCCGGTCTGCCAGTCAAGAACGGGTGCATGTTTCTGGAGCCAAGGTAGGCCTAGCAAGAGGGCGTGAGAGAGTCCAGGCAGAACATGGAAGGAGATACTTTCAGAATGCAGCATTCCCACCTGCAGAGTAATGGATTCGGTGATGAGTTGGATGGGGCGTGGTAAGAGCCCCCCATCCACGGCAGCAACAGACAAGGGTACAGCCAGAGGTTTGGTGGGGATGCGGTATTTCTCTACCAGGGACTGTGAAATAAGATTCCCGGCTGCTCCAGAGTCCAGTTGGGCTAGTTCGAAATAACGGTTCTCCCCGTAGACGATTGAAACTGACAACAGCAGGGATGGAGAGGATTTATTCTTGTCTAGGTGGACCTCTCTGAGCGAACCTAGACACAGGCGTTTCCCGACCTCTCCGGGTGGGCAGGCACGGATCCGGTGCTCCTTACTGCCACAGTAGAAGCAGGTCCCCTCGGCACGGCGTAAGTCCTGACGGGTCTTGACCATCTTGGTCTGGTCGACCTGCATAGGCTCAGGAGGGTGTACCTGGTTAGAGACAGAAGGAGTGACGGGTTTCTGAAAAGTAGGAGCTAGACGTGGTAACCTCCTCTCACGGGTGACCTCTCTGGCACGCTCCTGGAACCGTAGGTCAATCCGGGTGGCAAGAGTTATTAAGTCATCGAGAGTGGTAGGAATGTCCCGACCGGCAAGTTCATCTTTAATACGGCCGGACAGACCCTCCCAGAAGACGGAAACCAGAGCGTCGTTATCCCAGGCCAGCTCCGAGGCAAGGGTACGGAACCGTATGGCATATTGGCCCACGGTGAGACTTTCCTGACGGAGGCGTAGCAGCGATGATGCGGATGAGGTCTTCCGTCCGGGTTCGTCGAAGACTTTCCGGAAAGCCGTGAGAAAAGCAGGCAAGTTGGACACCAGGGGGTCTCCTCTCTCCCATAGAGGATTTAGCCAGGCCACGGCCTCCCCGGTGAGATGGGACATGATGAATGCAATTTTGGCTCGGTCGGAGTTAAACTGGTGGGACAATAGTTCAAAGTGCAGGGTGCACTGATTTATGAAGCCCCGAGCCTGGGCTGAGTCGCCTCCGAAGCGAGGAGGTGCAGAAAGCCGAGGTCCGGGGTAGGATATCATGGTGTTAGTGGACAGCGGAGCTGCCGGATTGCGAGACATGGCACTGGCGGAGGTTGTTGGTGGAGCAGTCAGAGTGTCCAGGCGAGTATTGACATTCCGCAGGTGACCCAGGATGGACTCCTGTTGGGACCTTTGACGGGACAGTTCATGACACAGGTCCGAGAGCGAGGGAGCTTGGGTGCCACCGGGTTCCATGGCCCGAGCAAACTGTAACGAGTCTGGGAGGCGGAACCTCTGGGCTACTATACAAGGGGGCGGTCCTTGTAAGGGAGCGGGTGGCGACCAGGCAGGCAATCACAGCAGGTGACCGGGACAGTCTCTGGGTGTACGGGCAGGAGGTCACGGCAAGTGATCGAGGCAGTCTCTGGAAGAACGGGCTGGAGGTCACGGCAAGTGACCGGGCAGTCTCTGGAAGAACGGGCTGGAGGTCACGGCAAGTGACCGGGGCAGTCTCTAGGTAAAGGGTAGGTACGACCTGTGATGGCTGAACCTCCAGGTAGGCTAGCAAGGCAGATGGAGGATGTGTGCTCCCAGGTGAGCAAGCGAGAGTCTCTGGAATAGCAGGTGGTCACAGCACGTGACGGCGGAGCCTCCAGGTAGGCAAGCAGGCAGGTAGCGGAGAAGCGCTCCCAGGTGAGCGGGCAAGAGTCTCTGGAATAGCTGGTGGTCACAGCATGTGACAGCGGAGCCTCCGGGCTGGCAAGCAGGCAGGTAGCGGAGAAGCGCTCCCAGGTGAGCGGGCAAGAGTCTGGAATAGCTGGTGGTCACAGCACGTGACAGCGGAGCCTCCGGGCTGGCAAGCAGGCAAGTAGCGGAGAAGCGCTCCCAGGTGAGCGAGCAAGAGTCTGGAATAGCTGGTGGTCACAGCACGTGACAGCGGAGCCTCCGGGCAGGCAAGCAGGCAGGTAGCGGAGAAGCGCTCCCAGGTGAGCGGGCAAGCTGGTCCATAGACAGACTGACCGGAGTTGTAAGGCAGACCGTCGGACCTCAGGCAAGCAGGCAGGTAGCTGATGTGCGCTCCCAGGTGAGCGGGCAAGTTGGACCTTAGACAGACTGACCGGAGTTGTAAGGCAGACCGTCGGACCTCAGGCAGGCAGGCAGGTAACAGGAAATCAGGCAGGATTAGGACAGCAAGCTGGCAGGAATCTGGCAGGTAACTGGCAACGGGACCTGAGGGCTGAAGCAGAGTAGAACGGTGCAACAACATTGCTCGGGCACCTCCATTTTGGAGGAGGTGCCTTATATATGGTAAAGTCCTCCGGCCATTGGCCGGGGACTCCTTAGGACGGCGCGCGCGGCCCCTTTAAGAGGGAGGGAGGGCGCGCGCGCGCGCCCTAAGCACAGTGGCCGGGAAGGAGCGCGCGCTGCCAGCAGAGCGGGAGAGGGACGCCGGGCACGGAGCAGAGCGGTGAGGGGAACAGCGTCCCTGCCTAGCAGAGGGCAGGGACGCCGGCACTACAACATGCTGTCCATTTCCTTGTGATCCTCCTTGAGATGGTTCTACTCTTTCATTGGAGTCCAGCTGTGTTTAATTAAACTGATAGGACTTGATTTGGAAAGGCACACACCTGTCTATATAAGACCTCACAGCTCACAGTGCATGTCAGACCAAATGACCAGTATTGAGTAGAAGCCCCCTTTTGAGCTAGTGCATCCATGAGTCTTCTTGGGAATGATGCAACAAGTTTTTCACACCTGGATTTGGGGTTCCTCTGCCATTCTTCCTTGCAGATCCTCTCCAGTTCTGTCAGGTTGGATGGTGAACGTTGGTGGACAGCCATTTTCAGGTCTCTCCAGAGATGTTCAATTGGGTTTAGGTCAGGGCTCTGGCTGGGCCAGTCTAGAATGGTCACAGAGTTGTTCTGAAGCCACTCCTTTGTTATTTTAACTGTGTGCTTAGGGTCATTGTCTTGTTGGAAGGTGAACCTTCGGCCAAGTCTGAGGTCCAGAGCACTCTGGAAGAGGTTTTCATCCAGGATATCTGTGTACTTGGCCGCATTCATGTTTCTTTCAATTCCAACCAGTCGTCCTGTCCCTGCAGCTGAAAAACACCCCCATGATGCTGCCACCACCATGTTTCACTGTTGGGATTGTATTGGGCAGGTGATGAGCAGTGCCTGGTTTTTTCCACACATACCCCTTAGAATTATCACCAAAAAGTTCTATCTTAGTCTCATCAGACCAAAGAATCTTATTTCTCATAGACTGGGAGTCCTTCATGTGTTTTTAAGCAAACTCTGTGCAGGCTTTCATATGTCTTGCACTGAGGAGAGGCTTCCGTTGGGCCACTCTGCCATAAAGGCTCGACTTGTGGAGGGCTGCAGTGATAGTTGACTTTATGCAACTTTCTCCCATCTCCCTACTGCATCTTTGGAGCTGAGCCACAGTGATCTTGGGGTTCATCTTTACCTCTCTCACCAAGGCTCTTCTCCCACGATTGCTCAGTTTAGCTGGACGGCCAGGTCTAGGAAGACTTCTGGTGGTCCCAAACTTCTTCCACTTAAGGATTATGGAGGCCACTGTGTTCTTAGGACCCTTGACTAATGCAGAAATTCTTTTGTAAACTTGGCCAGATCTGTGCCTTGCCACAATTCTGTCTCTAAGCTCCTTGGGCAGTGTCAGGATGCCAGGTTTAATTTTACTTTGCCAGTAGTTTTTCCCTTAGCCAAGATGGCTTCCATTGCCTCACTGGGGTCATGTGTTTCCTGCCTGTGGACCTACTTAAACTGCATGTGTTGCAATCATGCCTTGCCTGAGTATTGTGTGCTTTTAGCTTTCTACTCACCTGTGCTAGCCCTCTGAATAGAGTCTTGCTGACCTTGTGTTTACTCCTAGTCATCCGCTGAAAGGATTGCTGCCTGAATACTCTGCTAAGGGGACTTCTGCTGAAAGGAACCACTGGCTGTTGTTCACTCACGCTGGGATCTCTGAACTTTTGTCTTCCTGAAGAAAACTTCTCCTGGATCTCTACACCTCTGGTATAGTCACCATCTTGCTCTGTGTTTAAATACCCGGCTCCAGCTCTGCTTAAGACATCGCTGTTTCCTCCGCTGCACCTCCTGCATTCTTCAATATCCAGATCCATATTCCAGTTTGTCTTCTCTTCTGCACTACGTGAGTCCACAATCAACTGAGGAATACCTACGTCTGCTTACTATCCTTATTTCTGTTTGCATATTACTGTCCCTAAGTAAACTTGGACTATCGTTAACGTTTACATACCCTAATAGTAATGAAGGCCGTGCCTTACAGATTAGGTTCTAAGAAGTATTGTTTGGAATGAACTTACCTTCATAAACTGTTTGCTGTGATCTTTTGCACTTGAGTTTAAAATAGACTTTCACACTACTCTTGTCTCAGTCTCTGCTTTTGGCCCACGCCATTGGACTTCAGGGTATCTACTAACATCGTAACAGGCAGTTCCTTTGAGCTCATGATTCTCATTTGGTCTGACATGCACTGTGAGCTGTGAGGTCTTATATAGACAGGTGTGTGCCTTTCCAAATCAAGTCCTATCAGTTTAATTAAACACAGCTGGACTCCAATGAAAGAGTAGAACCATCTCAAGGAGGATCACAAGAAATGGACAGCATGTGACTTAAATATGAGCAAAGGGTCTGAATACTTATGACCATGTGATATTTCAGTTTTCCTTTTTTAATAAATTTGCAAAAATTTCTACATTTCTGTTTTTTTTTCAGTCAAGATGGGGTGCACAGTGTACTTTAATGAGAAGAAAAAAAGAACTTTTTAGAATTTACCAAATGGCTGCAATGAAACAAAGAGTGAAAGATGTAAAGGGGTCTGAATGCTTTCCGTACCCACTGTATATAGTACTCAATGTTCCAGGCAGTGGGAGGCATTACTGGGATCCAGAGCAGTCGCTCCAGTCACGTCCAGAGCCTAAGGTCTGGCATAGGAGCTGCCGGACACTTTGTGTGCTCTGAAGTACAAAGGAAGATGGACAGGGACCTGCATAGATGGAAGTTGAAGGCCAGTCCCGGGTGCACTGCAGAGGTGGACGAGAAATACAGGATGAGCTAGCAACAGGGCTGAAGAGGAGTTATGCTAAGAAGGAGGATAATGTGAATTGCTGTGCCTTATCCCATCTGTACCCACCTGATGAACTTGAACTGTCAAGTATATGTTTGACTGTTACAAAGAACTTCGTGTTCCCTAAATTGTGAGCGGCGGCTTCTGAGGACAGAAGCCTGAAGGCAGTGGAGGCCTGCGGCCTACAAGAGAGTGTGCTGCACCCCACACCCTAGAGCACACTGGGACTGGGACACCCATTGTCTGTAAAGTGCCAGAGCGAAATCAGACCGACGTTCAGTCACGACTACCGCTCTGTGCCACTTTACAAGATGAGTGATAAGGGAACTTCTCCATCAGAAGAGACGAGGAAATAATGGTCGCTGCCCAAACTGTCACAAGAACAGGACCACAATGCAACAAGAACTGTCTCACAATGCTCTTGGAACTTTCCCATAATGCATTGCAAATTGAAACTAGAGCAAATACATTAAATCACTAGCAGACAGTGCCGTTATCAAACAATAAAAAAGAGACAGGATTCAAATGCAAGCAACATAATGTCAGAACTGATATACACATAAAGTGACTAGATTCCCTGGATAGCTAAATTCGCTGCTGAGGCAAGAACACGGGCTGCCCAGCACTATTTAAGTGCACCCCATGAAGATAGACACTCTAATTTACAAGGCCATAACATATAGGTGCATCTCACAAAATTAGAATATCATCAAAAAGTTAATTTATTTCAGTTCTTCAATGCAAAAAGTGAACCTCATATATTATATAGAGTCATTACAAACACAGTGATCTATTTCAAGTGTTTATTTCTGTTAATGTTGATGATTATGGCTTATAGCCAATGAAAACACAAAAGTCATTAACTCAGTAAATTAAAATAATTAACAAAAAACACCTGCAAAGACTTCCTAAGCATTTAAAAAGGTCCCTTAGTCTGTTTTAGTAGGCTCCACAATCATGACAATCATGGTGAAGACTGCTGACTTGACAGATGTCCAGAGTTCCAATTTTCATTTGAAATCAAGGTCCCAGAGTCTGGAAGAAGAGTGGAGAGGCCACAATCCAAGCTGCTTGAGGTCTAGTGTGAAGTTTCCACAATCAGTGATGGTTTGGGGAGCCGTGTCATCTGCTGGTGTAGGTCCACTGTGTTTTTTCAACACCAAAGTCAGCGCAGCCGTCTACCAGGAAATTTTAGAGCACTTCATGCTTCCCTCTGCCACAGTATCAAGCTACCAGGGGGGCAAAGGGGGCGGTGGCCCCGGGCCCCTCGCTCTTAGGGGGCCCATCCAGGGCTACGCCAGTGTAACTGTATCTAGCATGCCCCTGGTGCCAGCATCGGGCCCCACTGCCCGCCACCGCCGCAAGTTTACTGATGAGAGAGGGAGCGCGGATCTCTCTCCCATTAGTCCCTTCTGTGACTGACGTCTCTGACATCATCACTTGGCGCCCAGCCCGCTGTGCTGAAGATGTGTGCGTGCTGGGTGCTCTGAGCAGCGAGGGAACCAGGAGGAGAGATGAGTACTGTTTATTTATTTTTTGCCGGGTGGGGGGCGGCATTATATTACAGACTCTGCCTATGGGAAGGGGGAGGTGCATTATACTACAGACTCTGCCTATGGGGGTGGGGGGCATTATACTACAGACTGTCTATGGGGAGGGGGGGAGCATTATACTAAAGCCTCTGTCTATGGGGGGGCATTCTACTACAGACTCTGCCTATGGGGGGCATTATACTACAGACTCTGTTTATGAGCAGGGGAGAGCAGTAGACTACAGACTCTGCCTATGGGGGGACATTGTACTACAGACTCTGCCTATAAGAGGGGGAGCATTATACTACAGACTCTGCCTATGGGGGGTGCATTTTACTACAGACTCTGCCTATAGGTGGGGCATTATACTACAGACGCTGCCTATGAGATGGGGGGGGCATTATATCACAGACTCTGCCTATGAGGAGGGGGGGCACATTATACTACAGACTCTGCCTATGAGATGGGGGGGCATTATACTAAAGATTCTGCCTATGAGGAGGGGGGGATTATACTACAGACTCTGACTATGAGGAGGGGGGAGCATTATACTACAGACTCTGCCTATGGGGGGGCATTATACTACAGACTCTGCCTATAAGGAGGGGGGGAGCATTATACTACAGACTCTGCCTATGGGGGGGACATTGTACTACAGACTCTGCCTATAAGAGGGGGAGCATTATACTACAGACTCTGCCTATGGGGGGTGCATTTTACTACAGACTCTGCCTATAGGTGGGGCATTATACTACAGGCGCTGCCTATGAGATGGGGGGGCATTATACCACAGACTCTGCCTATGAGGAGGGGGGGCACATTACACTACAGACTCTGCCTATGAGATGGGGGGGGGGCATTATACTACAGATTCTGCCTATGAGGAGGGGGGGGCATTATACTACAGACTCTGCCTATGAGGAGGGGGGAGCATTATACTACAGACTCTGCCTATGGGGGGGGGCATTATACTGCAGACTCTGCCTATGGGGGGGCATTATACCACAGACTCTGCCTATGAGGAGGGGGGGAGCATTATACTACAGACTCTGCCTATGGGGGGGAGCTTTATACTACAGACTCTGTCAATGGGGGGAGCATTTTACTACAGACTCTGCCTATAGGGGCGCATTATACTATACGAAGGACTATGGGGAGTGCATTATACTATATTGAGGACTATCTGGTGCATTATACTATATGTAGGCTATTTATACAGTGTGGGAGATAATGTGGGTTCTTTGAACAGCGTGGGGGCCATCATACAGTGTGGGAGATAATGTGGGGTCTTTGTATAGTGTGGAGGCCATCATACAGTGTTGGAGCCATCAGCTTGGGGGCTACTAAGGGGTCAGTATACTTTGTGGGGGTGCTATACAGTGAGGGGGAATTATATCGTGAATAGGAGAACATCATACTGGTTAGAGCGGAGCTCTACATGGGGGGAGACTCAGGACATTATTAAATCTTAGGTGGGCACTTATTGTTATAGGGGAACTCAGGTTATCGTGACTGTCGAAGGGGCACTATTACTTTCTAGGGGGCACAATGTGGGCACTGTTTTCTAGGACACTTGCACACGGCATTACTTTATTTTAGAGGTTTGTTTTACCATCTAGAGGGCACACAGTAGGTGCAGTAATAGGGACACATTTTGCAGCAGAGGCTCAGTATTGGGGTATCAGCAGGATGAGAAGTTTGTGCAGGTTGGGGATAGATGTGGTCAGTGCCTGAAATGTAAGGAGTCAAATGTGTCTTTGTTGTGATCTCTGCATACCTGAGACTCTGAGCCCTGGCTGGAGAAGTTGTCGTGTCGGTCTGGGCCAGATGGAAAAGACGGGAAAAGTGAACAATTTAATCAGAAAGAACGTCAGCTGTAAGGTACTATATATAACTGAGCTGTGATCTCTTATATGTTTTGCAGGACTGGCATCTATCAATATATGTCACCATATGGCGGTAATATCAGTGCTGGTCTTTGTATAGAGATTATTTTTAGTAACAGCGCGGTCATCTGCTGAGGTTTTCCTACATCAACTATCTGGGTGCGCCGCTATAGTTGGAATCAGGGTTACCTGGTTAGAGGCCCACTCAGAAGTTTCGGCCCCCTGAACCAAAACCTTAGCTACGCCAAGCTTTTTGGAGATGGAAATTTCATTCTCCAGCAGGACTTGGCCCCTGTCCACACTGACAAAAGTACTAATACCTGGTTTAAAACAACAGTATCACTGTGCTTGATTGGCAGCAAACTCACCTGACCTTAACCCCATAAAGAATCTATGGGGTATTGTCAAGAGGAAAATGAGAGACACCAGACCCAACAATGCAGACGAGCTGAAGGCTTCTATCAAAGCCACCTGGGCTTCCATAACCCCTCAGCAGTGTCACAGGCTGATCGCCTCCATGCCACATTGCCACATTGATGCAGTAATTGATGTAAAAGGATCCCCGACCAAGTATTGAGGGCATTTATTGAACATAGATTTCAGTAGGATAACATTTTGGATTTTGAAAACATTTTTCAAGCTGTTGTTATAAGGTATTCTAATTAATTGAAATAATGACTTTTGAGTTTTCATTGGCTGTAAGCCATAATCATCAATATTAACAGAAATAAACACGTGAAATAGATCACTCTGTGTGTAATGGCTCTATATAATATATGAGTTTCACGTTTTGTATTGAAGAACTGAAATAAATTAACTTTTCTGGTGATATTCTAATTTTGTGAGATGCACCTGTAGATCGGCTTGGCTGCACCCTGAATAAAAATAGCATGTAAAAAATATATATGATATATATGAGGTATTGGTCGATATTTTGGCCAAAATATACAAGCTCGCAACCTGCTCAAGGGTCCTCATACTTGCGAGTCCCTACACTAACATTAAAAGCAAAGTCACAAAAACAAGGAATTAAAGTTCCCACCAAAATTCAAGAATTAACACAGCAAATACAGCAACAATAATTACAAGGATGCAGCAAACCCATATAATGAAGAAGTCAGCAACACAGGTGCAAAATATTGATGAGACAACCACTCACAACCTACCAATTCATGGAGGGGGTGATTGCTTAGTATTAAAACTGCACACAAATAAGCCTTGTATAGGGCACTGGTCACACATAGGTAGTGCACAATGTCTGGCTTACAGCCTATTAGTGAAGCCCAAACTATTAGATTAGGCGGGCTGTCCAGCACTTTTTAAGTGCACCCCATGAAGACAGACACCCTAGTTTACAAGGCCAACATTGATGGGTCTGGCTGCACCCTGAATAAAAATAACGTGCAAAAAATATATATGATATATATGAGGTATTAGTAAATATTTTGGCCAAAATACACAAGCTCGCAACCCGCGTCAAGGGTCCTCATACTTGCGAGTCCCTACACTAACATTAAAAGCAAAGACAAATTTAAATTCCCACCAAAATTCAAGAATTAACACAGGAAAAAAGGGCAACAGTGTTTACCTGCCTAGGTCTCAGTACTAATCATACCATATAATAACGATGACAGCAATACAGGTGCAAAATACTGATGCGACAACCACTCACATATTACCAATTAATGGAGGGGGGTGATTACATAGTATTAAAACTGCACACAAAATTATATGGGATTGCTACATCCTAATAGTGCATTAGTTCTGAGATCTGGGCAGGTAAATGCTATATTAATAATTGATTTTTTGAGGAAAGTTAAATTCTCTTTTGTTGGCTTTACTTTTAATCTAACTGAAATACACATAAGCTTTTTTCCTAAACATTAGGATCTGTGTAGAGCCATCAGCTCAAAAAGGCTTCCTTTGACAGACTTGGCATAAGCAGGTCAAAAGGAACCCTGATCTTTACCATTACACCCCTTTAGAGGAATGGAGACTTACCACATGCTCAGGGTTGCATCTACAGAGTAGCTGCTGGCCAGAGGAGCGAGCTTGAGGCTATAACTCTAACTAAAGCTTTTTTATTACTAAATGATGGGTTCTGTCTAAGGCCATTGGCTCAAAAAGGCTTCCTCGGACAGACTTGGCGCAAGCTACTCCATTCTGCAGATCCCAAGGGAACCCTGGCCTTTACCATTACACCCCTGTACAGGGATAGATACTTACCATAGGCCCAGGGCTGCATCTACAGAGTAGCTGCTGGCCGGAGGAGCGAGCTTGAGGCTATAGTGGTTGATTCAACTCTAACTAAAGCTTTTTTTTCCTAAATACTGGGATCTGTTTAAGGCTGTTGGCTCAAACAGACTTCCTCGGACAGACTTGGCGCAAGCTACTCCATTCTGCAGATCCCAAGGGAACCCTGGTTTTTACCATTACACACCTGTACAGGGATAGATACTTACCATAGGCCCAGGGTTGCATCTACAGAGTAGCTGCTGGCCGGAGGAGTGCGCTTGAGGCTTGAGTAGTTGAATCAATCCTAACTAAAGAAAAACCTATCTAATGCCACTTTCTTGTTAGGACCTGTCTGAGGCCTATGGCTCAAAAAAGCTTCTTTGGAAAGACTTGGCAAAAGCCAGTCTATCCTACAGGTTCCAAAGGAACTCTGGCCTTCACTCTTACAGCCATGTACAGTGATAAAGACTTATTACAGGGCCTTGATTGCATCTACATAGTAGATGCTGACTGGAGGGGCAAACTTAAAGTTAGAATGGTTCAGCCAACCCTAACTATTGCTACTTTCTTAAATGTTAGGATATTTCTGAGGCCATTGGCTCAAACAGGCTTCCTTGGACAGACTTGGCGCAAGACACACCATTTCTGATGTTTCCAAATGAACCCTGGGCTTCACCCTTGAACCTCTATACAGGGACCGTTTCATAGTTTTAAGGTTGAAAGACACAAGTCTGTCAAGTTCAACCTAAAAGCTAATGTGTTGATCCAGAGGAAGGCAAAAACCCCATGAGGCAGATGCTAATTGCCCCATATTAGGGGAAAAATTCCTTCCCGACTCCACATATGGCAATCAGACTAGTTCCCTGGATCAACGTCCCATAACAAAATCTAGTACGGATAACCTGCAATTTTATATTATTTAAGAAAGGCACACACATGCCCTCCTTGAATTTTTTTTAGAAAATTAAGTATTTCAATTTCATGTGGTAGAGAGTTTCATAACCTCATTGCTCACACAATAAAAATTTGCCAACTAACTTCCTTTAGACAAAGTGAATTAGGATCTTTATGCTAGAGTAATTGAATTAACTCTAACTGAAATAGATTAATGCTTTTTTCCTAAATGTTGAAATTTGTTTAAATCCATCAGCTCAAAAAGGCTTTCTCGGACAGACTTGGCGCAAGCTACTCCATTCTGCAGATCCCAAGGGAACCCTGGCCTTTACCATTACACCCCTGTACAGGGATAGATACTTACCATAGGCCCAGGGTTGCATCTACAGAGTAGCTGCTGGCCGGAGGAGCGAGCTTGAGGCTATAGTGGTTGATTCAACTCTAACTAAAGCTTTTTTTTCCTAAATACTGGGATCTGTTTAAGGCTGTTGGCTCAAACAGACTTCCTCGGACAGACTTGGCGCAAGCTACTCCATTCTGCAGATCCCAAGGGAACCCTGGTTTTTACCATTACAACCCTGTACAGGGATAGATACTTACCATAGGCCCAGGGTTGCATCTACAGAGTAGCTGCTGGCCGGAGGAGTGCGCTTGAGGCTTGAGTAGTTGAGTCAATCCTAACTAAAGAAAAACCTATCTAATGACACTTTCTTGTTAGGACCTGTCTGAGGCCTATGGCTCAAAAAAGCTTCTTTGGAAAAACTTGGCAAAAGCCAGTCTATCCTACAGGTTCCAAAGGAACTCTGACCTTCACTCTTACAGCCATGTACAGTGATAAAGACTTATTACAGGGCCTTGATTGCATCTACATAGTAGATGCTGACTGGAGGGGCAAACTTAAGGTTAGAATGGTTCAGCCAACCCTAACTATTGCTACTTTCTTAAATGTTAGGATATTTCTGAGGCCGTTGGCTCAAACAGGCTTCCTTGGACAGACTTGGCGCAAAACACACCATTTCTGATGTTTCCAAATGAACCCTGGGCTTCACCCTTGAACCTCTATACAGGGACCGTTTCATAGTTTTAAGGTTGAAAGACACAAGTCCATCAAGTTCAACCTAAAAGCTAATGTGTTGATCCAGAGGAAGGCAAAAACCCCATGAGGCAGATGCTAATTGCCCCATATTAGGGGAAAAATTCCTTCCCGACTCCACATATGGCAATCAGACTAGTTCCCTGGATCAACGTCCCATAACAAAATCTAGTACGGATAACCTGCAATTTTATATTATTCAAGAAAGGCACACACATGCCCTCCTTGAATTTTTTTTAGAAAATTAAGTATTTCAATTTCATGTGGTAGAGAGTTTCATAACCTCATTGCTCACACAATAAAAATTTGCCAACTAACTTCCTTTAGACAAAGTGAATTAGGATCTTTATGCTAGAGTAATTGAATTAACTCTAACTGAAATAGATTAATGCTTTTTTCCTAAATGTTGAAATTTGTTTAAATCCATCAGCTCAAAAAGGCTTTCTCGGACAGACTTGGCGCAAGCTACTCCATTCTGCAGATCCCAAGGGAACCCTGGCCTTTACCATTACACCCCTGTACAGGGATAGATACTTACCATAGGCCCAGGGCTGCATCTACAGAGTAGCTGCTGGCCGGAGGAGCGAGCTTGAGGCTATAGTGGTTGATTCAACTCTAACTAAAGCTTTTTTTTCCTAAATACTGGGATCTGTTTAAGGCTGTTGGCTCAAACAGACTTCCTCGGACAGACTTGGCGCAAGCTACTCCATTCTGCAGATCCCAAGGGAACCCTGGTTTTTACCATTACACACCTGTACAGGGATAGATACTTACCATAGGCCCAGGGTTGCATCTACAGAGTAGCTGCTGGCCGGAGGAGTGCGCTTGAGGCTTGAGTAGTTGAATCAATCCTAACTAAAGAAAAACCTATCTAATGCCACTTTCTTGTTAGGACCTGTCTGAGGCCTATGGCTCAAAAAAGCTTCTTTGGAAAGACTTGGCAAAAGCCAGTCTATCCTACAGGTTCCAAAGGAACTCTGGCCTTCACTCTTACAGCCATGTACAGTGATAAAGACTTATTACAGGGCCTTGATTGCATCTACATAGTAGATGCTGACTGGAGGGGCAAACTTAAAGTTAGAATGGTTCAGCCAACCCTAACTATTGCTACTTTCTTAAATGTTAGGATATTTCTGAGGCCATTGGCTCAAACAGGCTTCCTTGGACAGACTTGGCGCAAGACACACCATTTCTGATGTTTCCAAATGAACCCTGGGCTTCACCCTTGAACCTCTATACAGGGACCGTTTCATAGTTTTAAGGTTGAAAGACACAAGTCTGTCAAGTTCAACCTAAAAGCTAATGTGTTGATCCAGAGGAAGGCAAAAACCCCATGAGGCAGATGCTAATTGCCCCATATTAGGGGAAAAATTCCTTCCCGACTCCACATATGGCAATCAGACTAGTTCCCTGGATCAACGTCCCATAACAAAATCTAGTACGGATAACCTGCAATTTTATATTATTTAAGAAAGGCACACACATGCCCTCCTTGAATTTTTTTTAGAAAATTAAGTATTTCAATTTCATGTGGTAGAGAGTTTCATAACCTCATTGCTCACACAATAAAAATTTGCCAACTAACTTCCTTTAGACAAAGTGAATTAGGATCTTTATGCTAGAGTAATTGAATTAACTCTAACTGAAATAGATTAATGCTTTTTTCCTAAATGTTGAAATTTGTTTAAATCCATCAGCTCAAAAAGGCTTTCTCGGACAGACTTGGCGCAAGCTACTCCATTCTGCAGATCCCAAGGGAACCCTGGCCTTTACCATTACACCCCTGTACAGGGATAGATACTTACCATAGGCCCAGGGTTGCATCTACAGAGTAGCTGCTGGCCGGAGGAGCGAGCTTGAGGCCATAGTGGTTGATTCAACTCTAACTAAAGCTTTTTTTTCCTAAATACTGGGATCTGTTTAAGGCTGTTGGCTCAAACAGACTTCCTCGGACAGACTTGGCGCAAGCTACTCCATTCTGCAGATCCCAAGGGAACCCTGGTTTTTACCATTACAACCCTGTACAGGGATAGATACTTACCATAGGCCCAGGGTTGCATCTACAGAGTAGCTGCTGGCCGGAGGAGTGCGCTTGAGGCTTGAGTAGTTGAGTCAATCCTAACTAAAGAAAAACCTATCTAATGACACTTTCTTGTTAGGACCTGTCTGAGGCCTATGGCTCAAAAAAGCTTCTTTGGAAAAACTTGGCAAAAGCCAGTCTATCCTACAGGTTCCAAAGGAACTCTGACCTTCACTCTTACAGCCATGTACAGTGATAAAGACTTATTACAGGGCCTTGATTGCATCTACATAGTAGATGCTGACTGGAGGGGCAAACTTAAGGTTAGAATGGTTCAGCCAACCCTAACTATTGCTACTTTCTTAAATGTTAGGATATTTCTGAGGCCGTTGGCTCAAACAGGCTTCCTTGGACAGACTTGGCGCAAAACACACCATTTCTGATGTTTCCAAATGAACCCTGGGCTTCACCCTTGAACCTCTATACAGGGACCGTTTCATAGTTTTAAGGTTGAAAGACACAAGTCCATCAAGTTCAACCTAAAAGCTAATGTGTTGATCCAGAGGAAGGCAAAAACCCCATGAGGCAGATGCTAATTGCCCCATATTAGGGGAAAAATTCCTTCCCGACTCCACATATGGCAATCAGACTAGTTCCCTGGATCAACGTCCCATAACAAAATCTAGTACGGATAACCTGCAATTTTATATTATTCAAGAAAGGCACACACATGCCCTCCTTGAATTTTTTTTAGAAAATTAAGTATTTCAATTTCATGTGGTAGAGAGTTTCATAACCTCATTGCTCACACAATAAAAATTTGCCAACTAACTTCCTTTAGACAAAGTGAATTAGGATCTTTATGCTAGAGTAATTGAATTAACTCTAACTGAAATAGATTAATGCTTTTTTCCTAAATGTTGAAATTTGTTTAAATCCATCAGCTCAAAAAGGCTTTCTCGGACAGACTTGGCGCAAGCTACTCCATTCTGCAGATCCCAAGGGAACCCTGGCCTTTACCATTACACCCCTGTACAGGGATAGATACTTACCATAGGCCCAGGGCTGCATCTACAGAGTAGCTGCTGGCCGGAGGAGCGAGCTTGAGGCTATAGTGGTTGATTCAACTCTAACTAAAGCTTTTTTTTCCTAAATACTGGGATCTGTTTAAGGCTGTTGGCTCAAACAGACTTCCTCGGACAGACTTGGCGCAAGCTACTCCATTCTGCAGATCCCAAGGGAACCCTGGTTTTTACCATTACACACCTGTACAGGGATAGATACTTACCATAGGCCCAGGGTTGCATCTACAGAGTAGCTGCTGGCCGGAGGAGTGCGCTTGAGGCTTGAGTAGTTGAATCAATCCTAACTAAAGAAAAACCTATCTAATGCCACTTTCTTGTTAGGACCTGTCTGAGGCCTATGGCTCAAAAAAGCTTCTTTGGAAAGACTTGGCAAAAGCCAGTCTATCCTACAGGTTCCAAAGGAACTCTGGCCTTCACTCTTACAGCCATGTACAGTGATAAAGACTTATTACAGGGCCTTGATTGCATCTACATAGTAGATGCTGACTGGAGGGGCAAACTTAAAGTTAGAATGGTTCAGCCAACCCTAACT
Organism: Phyllobates terribilis; assembly: GCF_046119375.1. NCBI lineage: Eukaryota > Metazoa > Chordata > Amphibia > Anura > Dendrobatidae > Phyllobates > Phyllobates terribilis. The sequence goes on from NW_027362836.1 coordinate 5,322,718, forward strand.
ATTGCTACTTTCTTAAATGTTAGGATATTTCTGAGGCCATTGGCTCAAACAGGCTTCCTTGGACAGACTTGGCGCAAGACACACCATTTCTGATGTTTGCAAATGAACCCTGGGCTTCACCCTTGAACCTCTATACAGGGACCGTTTCATAGTTTTAAGGTTGAAAGACACAAGTCTGTCAAGTTCAACCTAAAAGCTAATGTGTTGATCCAGAGGAAGGCAAAAACCCCATGAGGCAGATGCTAATTGCCCCATATTAGGGGAAAAATTCCTTCCCGACTCCACATATGGCAATCAGACTAGTTCCCTGGATCAACGTCCCATAACAAAATCTAGTACGGATAACATGCAATTTTATATTATTTAAGAAAGGCACACACATGCCCTCCTTGAATTTTTTTTAGAAAATTAAGTATTTCAATTTCATGTGGTAGAGAGTTTCATAACCTCATTGCTCACACAATAAAAATTTGCCAACTAACTTCCTTTAGACAAAGTGAATTAGGATCTTTATGCTAGAGTAATTGAATTAACTCTAACTGAAATAGATTAATGCTTTTTTCCTAAATGTTGAAATTTGTTTAAATCCATCAGCTCAAAAAGGCTTTCTCGGACAGACTTGGCGCAAGCTACTCCATTCTGCAGATCCCAAGGGAACCCTGGCCTTTACCATTACACCCCTGTACAGGGATAGATACTTACCATAGGCCCAGGGCTGCATCTACAGAGTAGCTGCTGGCCGGAGGAGCGAGCTTGAGGCTATAGTGGTTGATTCAACTCTAACTAAAGCTTTTTTTTCCTAAATACTGGGATCTGTTTAAGGCTGTTGGCTCAAACAGACTTCCTCGGACAGACTTGGCGCAAGCTACTCCATTCTGCAGATCCCAAGGGAACCCTGGTTTTTACCATTACACACCTGTACAGGGATAGATACTTACCATAGGCCCAGGGTTGCATCTACAGAGTAGCTGCTGGCCGGAGGAGTGCGCTTGAGGCTTGAGTAGTTGAATCAATCCTAACTAAAGAAAAACCTATCTAATGCCACTTTCTTGTTAGGACCTGTCTGAGGCCTATGGCTCAAAAAAGCTTCTTTGGAAAGACTTGGCAAAAGCCAGTCTATCCTACAGGTTCCAAAGGAACTCTGGCCTTCACTCTTACAGCCATGTACAGTGATAAAGACTTATTACAGGGCCTTGATTGCATCTACATAGTAGATGCTGACTGGAGGGGCAAACTTAAAGTTAGAATGGTTCAGCCAACCCTAACTATTGCTACTTTCTTAAATGTTAGGATATTTCTGAGGCCATTGGCTCAAACAGGCTTCCTTGGACAGACTTGGCGCAAGACACACCATTTCTGATGTTTGCAAATGAACCCTGGGCTTCACCCTTGAACCTCTATACAGGGACCGTTTCATAGTTTTAAGGTTGAAAGACACAAGTCTGTCAAGTTCAACCTAAAAGCTAATGTGTTGATCCAGAGGAAGGCAAAAACCCCATGAGGCAGATGCTAATTGCCCCATATTAGGGGAAAAATTCCTTCCCGACTCCACATATGGCAAACAGACTAGTTCCCTGGATCAACGTCCCATAACAAAATCTAGTACGGATAACCTGCAATTTTATATTATTTAAGAAAGGCACACACATGCCCTCCTTGAATTTTTTTTAGAAAATTAAGTATTTCAATTTCATGTGGTAGAGAGTTTCATAACCTCATTGCTCACACAATAAAAATTTGCCAACTAACTTCCTTTAGACAAAGTGAATTAGGATCTTTATGCTAGAGTAATTGAATTAACTCTAACTGAAATAGATTAATGCTTTTTTCCTAAATGTTGAAATTTGTTTAAATCCATCAGCTCAAAAAGGCTTTCTCGGACAGACTTGGCGCAAGCTACTCCATTCTGCAGATCCCAAGGGAACCCTGGCCTTTACCATTACACCCCTGTACAGGGATAGATACTTACCATAGGCCCAGGGCTGCATCTACAGAGTAGCTGCTGGCCGGAGGAGCGAGCTTGAGGCTATAGTGGTTGATTCAACTCTAACTAAAGCTTTTTTTTCCTAAATACTGGGATCTGTTTAAGGCTGTTGGCTCAAACAGACTTCCTCGGACAGACTTGGCGCAAGCTACTCCATTCTGCAGATCCCAAGGGAACCCTGGTTTTTACCATTACACCCCTGTACAGGGATAGATACTTACCATAGGCCCAGGGTTGCATCTACAGAGTAGCTGCTGGCCGGAGGAGTGCGCTTGAGGCTTGAGTAGTTGAATCAATCCTAACTAAAGGAAAACCTATCTAATGCCACTTTCTTGTTAGGACCTGTCTGAGGCCTATGGCTCAAAAAAGCTTCTTTGGAAAGACTTGGCAAAAGCCAGTCTATCCTACAGGTTCCAAAGGAACTCTGGCCTTCACTCTTACAGCCCTGTACAGCGATAAAGACTTATTACAGGGCCTTGATTGCATCTACATAGTAGATGCTGACTGGAGGGGCAAACTTAAGGCTAGAATGGTTCAGCCAACCCTAACTATTGCTACTTTCTTCAATGTTAAGATATTTCTGAGGCGGTTGGCTCAAACAGGCTTCCTTGGACAGACTTGGCGCAAAACACACCATTTCTGATGTTTCCAAATGAACCCTGGGCTTCACCCTTGAACCTCTATACAGGGACCGTTTCATAGTTTTAAGGTTGAAAGACACAAGTCCATCAAGTTCAACCTAAAAGCTAATGTGTTGATCCAGAGGAAGGCAAAAACCCCATGAGGCAGATGCTAATTGCCCCATATTAGGGGAAAAATTCCTTCCCGACTCCACATATGGCAATCAGACTAGTTCCCTGGATCAACGTCCCATAACAAAATCTAGTACGGATAACCTGCAATTTTATATTATTCAAGAAAGGCACACATATGCCCTCCTTGAATTTTTTTTAGAAAATTAAGTATTTCAAGTTCATGTGGTAGAGAGTTCCATAACCTCATTGCTCACACAATAAAAATTTGCCAACTAACTTCCTTTAGACAAAGTGAATTAGGATCTTTATGCTAGAGTAATTGAATTAACTCTAACTGAAATAGATTAATGCTTTTTTCCTAAATGTTGAAATTTGTTTAAATCCATCAGCTCAAAAAGGCTTTCTCGGACAGACTTGGCGCAAGCTACTCCATTCTGCAGATCCCAAGAGAACCCTGGCCTTTACCATTACACGCCTGTACATGGATAGATACTTACCATAGGCCCAGGGCTGCATCTACAGAGTAGCTGCTGGCCGGAGGAGCGAGCTTGAGGCTATAGTGGTTGATTCAACTCTAACTGAAGCTTTTTTTTTTCCTAAATACTGGGATCTGTTTAAGGCTGTTGGCTCAAACAGACTTCCTCGGACAGACTTGGCGCAAGCTACTCCATTCTGCAGATCCCAAGGGAACCCAGGTTTTTACCATTACACCCCTGTACAGGGATAGATACTTACCATAGGCCCAGGGTTGCATCTACAGAGTAGCTGCTGGCCGGAGGAGTGCGCTTGAGGCTTGAGTAGTTGAATCAATCCTAACCAAAGGAAAACCTATCTAATGCCACTTTCTTGTTAGGACCTGTCTGAGGCCTATGGCTCAAAAAAGCTTCTTTGGAAAGACTTGGCAAAAGCCAGTCTATCCTACAGGTTCCAAAGGAACTCTGGCCTTCACTCTTACAGCCCTGTACAGCGATAAAGACTTATTACATGGCCTTGATTGCATCTACATAGTAGATGCTGACTGGAGGGGCAAACTTAAGGCTAGAATGGTTCAGCCACCCTAACTATTGCTACTTTCTGAAATGTTAGGATATTTCTGAGGCCGTTGGCTCAAACAGGCTTCCTTGAACAGACTGGGCGCAAAACACACCATTTCTGATGGTTCCAAATGAACCCTGGGCTTCACCCTTGAACCTCAATACAGGGACAGTTTCATAGTTTTAAGGTTGAAAGACACAAGTCCATCAAGTTCAACCTAAAAGCTAATGTGTTGATCCAGAGGAAGGCAAAAACCCCACGAGGCAGATGCTAATTGCCCCATTTTAGGGGAAAAATTCCTTCCCGACTCCACATATGGCAGTCAGACTAGTTCCCTGGATCAACGTAACATAACAAAATCTATTACCACTAACCTGAAATGTTATATTATTCAAGGAACATTTTTCATAAAGCAGTTTTCACCGAAAATGTGTTGCACAACTGTTTGAATCTCAGTAAATTCCTGCGCAACTTACATTTGAATACTCTGACCTTTTTACACCCACTCTTTTAACTTCTTAAATAGTGAACAGAGCTTATCTGGACCGCTTGTGGCTTAGCTTTACCTGAAAACTTATTACAAATTAGGCTGGAAAAGTGGTGTAAAATAGGACTGAAATTGACTCCATCTTTTGACTGGAGTACATTTCTTGAGGTGTAGTACGTCAGCTTTAAGGGGATATTTCAATAAATGAATGACCCTGGCTGCAGGTATAAAGAATCAAACTGTGCTGTCCTGACCCATTCCTGGGATTGTGTATGGCACTGACATCACCTCAATACTGCCGCAGCCAACAAATGTAATCAGACGGACTGCCCAGCTGAGCGCACTGAGCTGCTGCAGCACTGAGATGGTGGAACCTCTTTTTTTTAATTAAATGACCTGCAGCTAGGGACATTCATTTATTGAAAGGGAACAACCCCTTTAAGGATGAGTCAAGTTCATTAAGAGGTTTAGTCTTTTTAATGAATTTGGTGCACGTTCCTCCAATAGGCGCTTCATGAATGCTGGTATAGAAATCCACCAGCCTTGATGAATCGGCCACCATAGGTGTACATGGCATGAGCATATACAGAACAGTTGTGTAGTATACGTTACCAGGCCCTCATGATGCTCTTGGTCCTGGATGGCCTTCCACAGTCTGCTTTCTTGCTTCATCATCTTGAAGGGCTCCACTTTCTTTTCTTCTGGCTGGCATGGTGCGGCTCTATCATCCTGCTCCTTTAACACGAAGGGACGAATGACTGTAAAGCTGCCAGGAGCGTTTTTTTATCCCCTTAGATCATTGTGACACCACAAAGTGATGACATAGACAAGTGGGTGAGGCGCCTTTATTCAGTCATCGGGTGTGGTCAGAAGAAATTAGCATATTCCGTGATGTTACTACAATGAGAACAGACATGAACATTCTATTCGGAACCCGACCGCCATTATCAGCGGAACCTTCACTGCTGTCAGATTGGCACTAAAAACAAAAAGAGACCGCGGTGAACCTGGACAGTAACAATCTACAGGGACAGTGACTGCTAAGCGGACTTCATGTCAGATGTTATGCAGTTTTGTCAGAAAAAAAAACAATAAAATATATAAAAGACAGGCTCCAATAAACCTTAAACACTGGGCTGTAGTCACAGATTCTCCTTCCACCTGCAGCACATTGCTCCCCTGCCTAACCCTCCCCGTCCTGCAGCATGTTTCTCACCGCTTAATTCTCCCACTCCTGCAGCACATCACTCCCCTGTCTAAACCTCCCCCTCTTGCGGCACATTGCTCCCGTCTAATCCTCCCCTCCTTGCAGCACATTGTGCCCTTTCTAAATCTCCCCCTTCCTGCACCACATCACCCACTGCCAAATCCCCTCTTGCACCACATCGCCCACTGCCAAATCCTGCACTTCCTGCAGCATATCGCTCCCTGCCTAATCCTCTCCTATTGCATTACATCACTCCCCTGCATAAGCCACCTCTTCCTGCAGCACATCGCTTCCCTGCCTAAGCCTCCCCCTCCTGCATTACATCACTCCCCTGCCTAATCCTCCTCTTCCTGCAGCACAGCGCTCCCTGCCTAATCCTCCTCTTCCTGCAGCACATCGCTTCCCTGCCTAAGCCTCCCCCTCCTGCCTTACATCACTCCCCTGCCTAATCCTCCTCTTCCTGCAGCACAGCGCTCCCTGCCTAATCCTCCTCTTCCTGCAGCACATCGCTCCCCTGACCCCCTCTTACGTGACATCTTTTCTATCAGTTACATTTGTGAAGTAACTGCTGTCTCCTGTGAGCAGTGGAGAGCGAAGCTGAGAGCCAGGAGGCTCTGCCCCTCTGCCCCTTCTTGCCACATCATCATCCATCTACATCAGGGCTGTCAAACTCAAATATATAGAGGGCCAAAAGGAAGAGTTTAACTCAGAAAAATAAGTCAACACTTTATCAGATGTTTCTGTGAAAACTTGAGTACAACAAATAAGATTTTGTTATTTTCCCTCAGTTATAAAAAAAATAGTTATGAGAAAAGTGTGACAAAAAGGAGTCATAAAATGCACCAAAATGAAATATCACAATTTATGGCTCAAATTGAGGTGAAGCAAGGAAGAGGTTGAGCTTAGCTAATGAGATGCATCAAACATACAGGTGCTTCTCACAAAATTAGAATATCATCAAAAAGTTAATTTATTTCAGTTCTTCAATCCAAAAAGTGAAACTCATATATTATACAGAGTCATTACAGAGTGATCTATTTCAAGTGTTTATTTCTGTTAATGTTGATAATGATGGCTTACAGCCAATGAAAACACAAAGTCATTATCTCAGTAAATTAGAATAATTAACAAAAATCACCTGCAAAGGCTTCTTACGCATTTAAAAAGGTCCCTTTGTCTGTTTCAGTAGGCTCCACAATCATGGGGAAGACTGCTGACTTGACAGATGTCCAGAAGGCAGTCATTGACACACTCCACAAGGAGTGTAAACCACAAAAGGTCATTGCTAAAGAAGCTGGCTGTTAACAGAGTGCTGTATCCAAGCATATTTATGGAAAGTTGAGTGGAAAGAAAAAGTGTGGTAGGAAGAGGTGCACAAGCAACCGGGATAACCGCAGCCTTGAAAAGATTGTTAAGGAAAGGCCATTCAAACATTTGGGGAAGATTCACAAGGAGTGGACTGCTGCTGGAGTCATTGCTTCAAGAGCCATCACACACAGACGTATCCAGGACATGGGCTACAAGTGTCACATTCCTTGTGTCGAGCCACTCATCACCAATAGACAACGCCAGAAGCATCTTACCTGGGCCAAGGAGAAAAACACCTGGACTGTTGCTCAGTGGTCCAAGGTGTTGTTTTCCGATGAAAGTAAATTTTGCATTTAATTTGGAAATCAAGGTCCCAGAGTCTGGAGGAAGAGTGGAGAGGCCACAATCCAAGCTGCTTGAGGTCTCGTGTGAAGTTTCCACAATCGGTGATGGTTTGGGGAGCCATGTCATCTGCTGGTGTAGGTCCACTGTGTTTTATCAAGACCAAAGTCAGTGCAGCTGTCTACCAGGACATTGTAGAGCACTTCATGCTTCCCTCTGCCGACAAGCTTTATGGAGATGGAAATGTCATTTTCCAGCAGGACTTGGCACCTGTCCACACGGCCAAAAGTACCAATACCTGGTTTACACAACAGTATCACTGTGCTTGATTGGCAGCAAACTCACCTGACCTTAACCCCATAGAGAATCTATTATAGAGAATCTATGGGGTATTGTCAAGAGAAAGATGAGAGACACCAGACCCAACAATGCAGACGAGCTGAAGGCTTCTATCAAAGCCACCTGGGCTTCCATAACCCCTCAGCAGTGTCACAGGCTGATCGCCTCCATGCCACATTGCCGCATTGATGCAGTAATTGATGCAAAAGGAGCCTGGCCAAGTATTGAGGGCATTTACTGAACATACATTTCAGTAGGACAACATTTCAGATTTTAAAAACATTTTTCAAGCTGGTGTTATAAAGTATTCTAATTTACTGAGATAATAGCATTAACAGAAATAAACACTTGAAATAGATCACTCTGTCTGTAATGACTCTATATAATATGAGTTTTACTTTTTGTATTGAAGAACTGAAATAAATTAACTTTTTGATGATATTCTAATTTTGTGAGAAGCACCTATAGTATGCTATATGCCCAATTTTAACAAATGTACTGCAATTTTTGCTGAATGTGTTCAGAAATGTACAGATGTGTAAGCAGACAAATGCAGAGACTTAGGCTATGTGCCCACGATGCACAAAAGCTCCGGATTTTTCCTGAGCGTTTCTGCATCTCCCTGGCAGAAAAAACGCATGCGGATTGTACATGCGGATTGTACATGCGGATTGTACATGCGGATTGTATATGCGGATTGTACATGCGGATTGTGCATGCGGATTGTGCATGCGGATTGTACATGCGGATTGTACATGCGGATTGTACATGCGGATTGTATATGCGGATTGTACATGCGGATTGTACATGCGGATTGTACATGCGGATTGTACATGCGGATTGTACATGCGTTTTTTCCTGCCAGGGACATGCAGAAGTGAAGCGTTCTTCACATGCATTTCCACATGCGGGTTGACAAGCGCTTTACAAGTGATTTTAGCATCACTTGGAAAGTGCTTGTCAATTTGGTCACACTATAGAAATCCATGAAAACGGCATGGATTTATATAGTGTGACCCCAAAGACTGGTTAAAAATAAAAAAATCTACTGTATAATTGTCTTATCCCGTCTGTCTGTCTGTCTGTTTGTCCGTCTGTCCTGGAAATCCCGCGTCGCTCATTGGTCCGGCAGCGGCCAATCAGCGCCGCGGGATTTCTGAAAAAAGATGGCGGCCGTTAGCGGCTCATCTGCGGGACGGAGCTCAGCGGCGATGCAGCCGGGAGATGAGCGCCGCGAGGCGCTCATCTCCCGGCCGGTACCAGCAGAAGGACATCGACCGCCGGACCCATCTGCGGGACGGAGATGCAGCCGGGAGCCAAGATCGTGTAGCCAAGATCGGTGATTGGTCGCGGCCGATATTTAAATTTGGCGCCCAAATCGGTGATTGGTCGCGGGCAGCGTCCGCGACCAATCAGTACAGTAGTGTTTAACTTTTGCGGCAAGATCAGTGATTGGTCACGGGCCAAGACCGCGACCAATCACCGATTTGTGCGGCACATTTAAATAGCGGCCGCGACTAATTGGATGTCAGCGCCGCTCAACGGTCCTCCCTTCACACCCTAGCCGCATGGATGTCAGCGCCGCTCCCCGGTCCTCCCTTCACACCCTAGCCGCATGGATGTCAGCGCCGCTCCCCGGTCCTCCCTTCACACCCTAGCCGCTGATGTCCCCACAGTATCTGCATGGTGTTACAAAGGTCCGGACATTTGTGTTAAAAATCGCTGATTGGTCGCCGACGCTATTTAAATGTGGCGCCAAAATCGGTGATTGGTCGCGCCCAGGGTCGGCGACCAATCAGCGATTTTTAACACAATTGTCCGGACCTTTGTAACATCATGCGGATACTGTGGGGACATCAGTGGCTAGGGTGTGAAGGGAGGACCGGGGAGCGGCGCTGACATCCAATTGGTCGCAGCCGCTATTTAAATGTGCCGCACAAATCGGTGATTGGTCGCGGTCTTGGCCCGCGACCAATCACTGATCTTGCCGCAAAAGTTAAACACTACTGTGCTGATTGGTCGCGGACGCTGCCCGCGACCAATCACCGATTTGGGCGCCAAATTTAAATATCGGCCGCGACCAATCACCGATCTTGGCTCCACATTTAAACACCGCTGTACTGATTGGTCGCGGACGCTATTTAAATGTGGCGCCAAAATCGGTGATTGGTCGCGCCAAGCGTCGGCGACCAATCAGCACAGCGGTGTTTAAATGTGGAGCCAAGATCGGTGATTGGTCGCGGCCGATATTTAAATTTGGCGCCCAAATCGGTGATTGGTCGCGGGCAGCGCCAGCGACCAATCACCGATTTTTAACACAAATGTCCGGACCTTTGTAACACCATGCGGATACTGTGGGGACATCAGCGGCTAGGGTGTCAAGGGAGGACCGGGAAGCGGCGCTGCGGGTCCGGATACTTCTGCTGCGAGCAGTCGCTCATCTCCCGGCTTCTCGCAGCGGAAGTAGCCGCACAGGCAGCGGCGCTCCCCGGTCCTCACTAATACGATTCCGCTCCCCGGTCCTCACCAATACGATTCACTGATTGGTCTCGCTCTCCACACGCGACCAATCAGTGATCTTGGCGCTAAAGTTAAACACCGCTCTGCTGATTGGTCGCGGCCGCTGCCCGTGACCAATCACCGATTTGGGCGCCACATTTAAATAGCGGCCGCGACCAATCACCGATCTTGCCGCCACATTTAAACACTGCTGTGCTGATTGGTCGCGGACGCCAGACGCGACCAATCAGCGATTTTGGCGCCAAATTTAAACCCGCTCCGCTAGTTGGTCGCGGATGCCGGCCGCGACTAATCAGCATTACTGGCGCCAAATTTAAACACCGCTCTGCTGATTGATCGCGGTCGCTGGCCGAGATCAATCAGCAGTATTGCGCCAAATTTAAACACCGCTCTGCTGATTAGTCGCGGTCGCCGTCCACGACCAATCAGCAATATTGGCGCAAAATTTAAACACCGCTCTGCTGATTGGTCGCGGTCGCCGTCCGCGACCAATCAGCAGTATTGGCGCCAAATTTAAACCCCGCTATGCTGATTGGTCGCGGTTGCCGGCCGCGACCAATCAGCAGTATTGGCGCCAAATTTAAACACCGCTCTGCTGATTGGTCGCGGGCGGCGATTGCGACCAATCAGCATTATTGGCGCCAAATTTAAACCCCGCTCTGCTGATTGGTCGAGACAGCCGGCCGCCACCAATCAGCAATTTTGCCGCCAAATTTAAACCCCGCTCTGCTGATTGGTCGCGGTTGCCGGCCGCGACTAATCAGTATTGTTGGCGCCAAATTGCCGGCCGCGACTAATCAGCATTATTGCCGCCAAATTTAAACACCGCTCTGCTGAATGGTCGTGGCCGTGACCAGTCACTACTATTGGCGCCAAATTTAAACACCGCTTTGCTGATTGGTCGCGACCGGCGGCTGCAACCAATCAGCATTATTGGCGCAAAATTTAAACCCCGCTCTGCTGATTGGTCACGTTCGCTGGCCGCGACCAATCAGCATTATTGGCGCAAAATTTAAACCCCGCCCTGCTGATTAGTCGCGACTGCCGGCCGTGACCAATCAGCGATATAGCCGCTAAATTTCAACACCGCTTTGCTGATTGGTCGCGGTTGTTGGCCGCGACCAATCAGCGATTTTGGCGCCAAATTTAAACACCGCTCTGCTGATTGCGCCCGGTCTGCCGCATACATATTCTAGAATACCCGATGCGTTAGAATCAGGCCACCATCTATAAATCTATACTTAACTTCCGATGGCCCCCGCAGTCTTGCTTCGCTCCGTCCTGGCTGCCGGCAGATCGCGGTACACTGAAGGACCTGCTGTCACATGACTATGACGTCAGCGCAGGTCCTTCAGTCCATCGCGAGCTGCCGGCATGGGAGGACGAGCGCAGCGGGGGCCGTCAGAAGGTAAATATAACATTTATTTTATATTTTATTCTTTTTTTTGACAGGTTCTATGGTACCCGGGTCCGGAGGAGAGTCTCCCATCCTCCACACGCGGGTACCATCCGCACATTGAACGCATGTATTCCGCATGTGCTTATCTAGTGAAGCGGAATCCATTTGTTCCAATGCAAGTCAATGGCGGCGAAAAAGCAGCGCTTACGCGAAATAATTGGTAGTGCTGCGTTTTCTTCCGCAATGATAATCCGCAGTGGAAATTTCCGCAGCATGTGCACAGCACATGCGGACTATCATTGGGGAACATGGCAGACCTTCTAACATGCGTTTTTAAGCGTTTCTGCAGCGTTTTTGCCATGCCGAAACGCTTAAAAAACGCATTGTGGGCACACAGCCTTAGGCCATGTGCCCACGCAGCGTTTTTGTAGCATTTTTGCGGCATTTTTACGGCCGCGAAAACGTTTGTAGAACAGTCTGCCATGCAAAGCCATGTGAATTCGGATGTGCTGTGCACATGATGCGCTAATTTGCGCGCCGAATTCGCATTACTTTGCAAAACGCAGCATGACCATTTCTACTGCGATTACGCTGAAGCTTATTCGCGATGCGTGTGGTATCTGGGAGGAAGACGAGACTACAACTCCTCTTCATCCCGGCTACCACGCGGTGAAAAAAAGAAATAAAAAAGTTAAAAACAAACAAAACCTGTATATTCACCTCTCCGGCGGCCCCCGCTCTGCTCTCCGGTCTCCTCCGGTCTGCTGTCTGTACTGTCAGGACCTGCGGTGACGTCATTTAGTCAGGTGATGGTTGCATGACAGCTGACGTCGGCATCAGGTGATGGTCGCGTGACCATCAGCTGACTAAATGACGTCACCGCAGGTCCTGACCGTACACTGCAGGACGCTGAAGAGAGAAGACGCGGCCGGGAGCAGACCGGAGGAGACCGGAGAGCAGACCGGGGGCCGCCGGAGAGGTGAATATACCGTTGTTTTTTTTTATTTACTAACGTTTTCTTTTTTTTACTATAGATGCTGCATTTAAAGCATCTAAGTTGTTCACACATTATAGATCCATGTCGGTTGCATGGATTTATATTGTGTGATCAACTTGTCAAGCACTTTTCCAAGTGATGCTCAAAATTGCTTGGAAAAGTGCTTGAAAAAACGCACGTGAAAACGCTTCTCTCTGGCAGAAAAAACGCATGTAAATCTGCATCAAATCTGCTAGGTGTGCACACAGCCTTATAGCTGGTTTTGCTCTGAGCTGAGATGTCCAGGCTGAATAATGCTCTGGGAGCAGAACCCATCAGCAGAATCTGTCTGTTTCCTGCCTTGTAGCAGTGGATCCCGGCTATTTAGCTCACAGAGCATTGTCTACACAAGATACAATTGTATCCAATTTTCAGCTGGGAACAGGACTATGGACAAGTTTTGCAGCAACTGCATTTGTGATAGGAAATGTTGATCAATCTAGATTTTCTTCAGTGTTCTTATTCATTGCAGAAAATCTTAAAAAAGCCGAGGAATGTGGGCAACATGGTGGGTCAATGATTAACGCTGTGGGGCTGGGTTCATATAATAGCAAGGACAACATCTGCAAGAAGTTTGTATGTTCTCCCCGTGTTTGTGTGGGTTTCCTCCGGGTTCTCCGGTTTCCTCCCACACTCCAAAGACATACTGATAGGGAATTCATATTGTGAGCCCCAATGGGGACAGTGATGATAATGTCTGTAAGGTGCTACGAAATCTAACGGCGCTATATAAGAGAGTAAAATAAATATATAACTAAATAAAATGAATGTATTAAAAGGCTAAGATTGCAAAGAGCTTGTAATAACAAGAAACTTTGCAATTTCCTTCTTATTCAAAATCTTCTCTGTTCTCAAGAAGGAAAAGATTTTTAATTCTGCAGTGTACAGCTCATTGCTATGGTTACTGACCACCTGAGAAGTGGCTGGTCTCCTTGGCAAGAAGCGCTCACTTGCAGACTGGTGGACTTCAGCGCCCCTGTGCCTGTCCCATTCTGCAGAGGCAAAGCTGCCTCTGCCCGCAGAATGCAAGAGGGCACAATTCAGACAAGCGGCTCAGCCAAGCCACCGGCCAGAACTGTAAATCTTCAGCTTCTGATGAGAGGAACACAAGACCACCCCTTTAAGAAAGGAGTAGAGCAGAACTCATACAGTGATTAGTGGGGGTCTGACACCTGAAATCCCCAGACATCAGCTACTTCTGCAAGATGATGTACACAGTGTTAAGAGCTGGAATAGCACAGCTCCGCACACTGTGCAATGGCTGGTTTCAGGTACTACAGCTCAGATCACAATCATTTCAATAGGAGCTGCAGTACCAAGATCGGCCACTACACAGTGTACAGCGCTGTGCTGTTTGGGCTCTCTACGCTGAGTATTTCCAGCTGCTGTCTTATTGGTGAGGGGGCCGTGTGTTGGAACCTCACTGATCTGATATTGATGACCAGGGTCGGACTGCGGTGTCTGGGGCCCACAGGGGAAATTAACTCTAGGGGCCCACCTACAGCAAGATGCAAATATCTGTTATCCGCTCTCGCTGTTATAGTGGAGCATTGACTGGCGGCTCCTGCACATCTACTGGGCGACACTCTAACTGGGATGGACATGTTTGCATTAAAGGGCTTCTTTGGTTAAAACTAGTGTTGAGCGAGTATGTTCTGTTAACCCTTTCGGCGAGTATGCTCGGGCCGAGCTCCGAGTATTTATAGCTGCTCGGTGATATGGTTGAATCGCTCCCGTGTGCATGATTTGCGACTGTTTGACGGTTTTAATACATGTGAGGAATGTGTAAGAAATAACCACCATAAATGAGGAGGGCACCATCTAATAAACGGGATCTACCTGCAGCATCTCATGAACTAACAAGTGGAAAATTATTTTTGGGAAAGAGGAGATGCTAACTAATAGTGATCACCAAAATGATAAAGAAAAAAATAAATAAATAGTGATCAATAGCAATATCAATCTATGAAAATATATCAATTTATTAAATACAAATGTTTCCTGACACATATACATGTAGTAACAAACTAACAAACATATAAAACACCATAAAATAGTGGAAAAACACCACTGTCTAAAGAGCCATCATTTTGGTGATCACTATTAGTTAGCAAATAATTTTCCGAATGTGTAAGAAATAGACATTCCTCACATGTATTAACCCCTTAAGCCGCGGAGCATTTTCCGTTTTTGCATTTTCGCTTTTTGCTCCACTTGTTCCCAGAGCCATAGCGTTTTTATTTTTTGGTCAATATGGCCATGTTAGGGCTTATTTTTTGCGGGACGAGTTGTACTTTTCAACGCCATTACTAGTTTTACCATGCCGTGTACGGGAAAACGGGAAAAAAATTCCAAGCGCCGTGAAATTCCAAAAAAAGTGCAATACCACTGAGGTTTTTTTTAATTTTTTTTTACCACGTTCACTGAATGCTAAAACTGACCTGCCATTATTATTCTCCAGGTCATTAAGAGTTCAAAGACACCAAACATGTATAGGTTCTTTTTTATTTAAGTGATGAAAAAAAATTCCAAAGTTTGGTAAAAAAAAAAAATGGTGCCATTTTCCGAGACCCGTAGCGTCTCCATTTTTCGGGATCTGGGACAGGGTGAGGGCTTATTTTTTGTGAACCGAGCTGAAGTTTTTATAGATGCTATTTTGGGGTAGATCCGATGTTTTGATCGCCCGTTATTGCATTTTATTGCAATTTTACGGCGACCAAAAAACGTAATTCTGTCGTTTAGAATTTTTTTCTCATTACGCCATTTACCGATCGCATTAATTCTTTTTTTATATTGATAGATAGGGCAATTCTAAATGCGGCGATACCAAATATGTGTATGTAGGGGGTTTTTTTATGATTTTATTTTGAATGAGGCGAAAGGGGGGTGATTTAAACTTTTATATTTTTTTATTTTTTTTCATATTTTTTAAAACTTTTTTTTTCACTTTTTGCTTGCTTCTGTAGTTTCCATAGGAGACTAGAAGCAGCAACTGTCCGATCGCCTCTGCTACATACAGGGGACGATCAGATCCCCTGTATGCAGCAGAAATGGTCCTGTGCTATGAGCGCCGACCACTAGGTGGCGCTCACAGCGACAGGATCATTACAACCACTGGTGTCTGCTGCAGACCCAGGGTTGTCATGACCACCCATCGGCGACCCACGATCATCTGACGGGGCTGCCGATGGGAGGGGTAAGTGACGCGCTTCCAGGAAGCGCGCATTAAATGCCGCTGTCAGAGATTGACAGCGGCATTTAATATGTTAACAGCCGCTGGTGGATCACGATTCCACCCGCGCCTGTTGCGGGCACATGTCAGCTGTAATAATCAGCTGACATGTGCTTGGTTCAGTGCGGGCTCAGCGCCGGAGCCCTCACTGAACCGGAGGATAACGACATGCGCGTACTAATACGTGACATGTCGTTAAGGGGTTAAAGCTGTCAAACAGTTGCAAATCATGCACACGGGAGCGATTCAACCATATCACCGAGCAGCTGTAAATACTCGGAGCTCGGGCCGAGCATACTCGGACAGAACATACTCGCTCAACACTAGTTAAAACAAGTTATCACCGATCCATGGGCTCTACAGGATAGGTGATCACTTATTGAGCATTTGTGTCCGAACATTGGAAAACGCACCTATCGGAAGAATGGGGAAGTTTTATCCCTGACAGAACACTTATCCCTATTTTAAAATGCTGCGGCAGGTGGGACGTCTGACCGCAGCTCTATTCATTCTCTTAGAGACTTGCAAAAAAGAGCAGCGCTCACAGCCACTGAGAGAATGAATGGATCAGTGGTCGCATCTCACATGCCGCTCCAGTCTAATGGGGAGAAAAGCTCCACATTCTGCCGGTGTGTGCAAGCAGTCAGACCCCCACCAATCAATATTATCAATGATCCTGTGGAGAGGTGATTACTTGTTTTCACCGGAGAACCCCTGTAAGTGCATCTCTGCCGCTCTTGTCCAAGTATTTAATCGCTAAGGCCACGGCCCTACTATCAGTATTCGGTCAGTGTCCAGTCAGTATTTTTTCTCAGGAGTGGGAGCCAAAACAGGTGATGAACAATCAGAGAAAAGGTATAATAGAAACAAGTCACCAATTCTGCATTAATCAACCATTCCTGGTTTCGGCAGCCACTCCTGAGAAAAATACTGACCAAATACTGATGGTGGGGCTGTGGCCTAATGGAAAAAAATCTTTTCCTAGTTAAGATCAGCGAGAATAAAATGACCGCCATACACAACACAGTCCACTATATCAACACCAATAATACCACATACAAAAGGGACAAATATCGCCACACCTTGACTAGATCACATATTACCACTACATAGTGACCGAATAATACCACATACAAGGAACAAATATGGCCAAACTATGACCAGACCATATATTACCACCCCAAGGTGACCAAATACTACAATACTGATCATGAATACAAAACCACAATACTAACAACACTGTTATTACCACCAGCAACATTATACACAGGAGCTCTGTATATAGTGTCAGTGTACAGGTAACACAGTGATCACCAGTGACATTATAGACAGGAGCTCTGTATATAGTGTATAGGTAATACAGTGATCACCAGTGACATACACAGGAGCTCTGTATATACTATATACACACGTGGTCAAAATTGTTGGTACCCCTCGTTTAATGAAAGAAAAACCCACAATGGTCACAGAAAAAACTTGAATCTGACAAAAGTAATAATAAATTAAAAATCGATGAAAATGAACAAATGAAAGTCAGACATTGCTTTTCAACCCTGCTTCCACAGAATTTAAAAAAAAATTAAACTCTTGAAATAGGCCTGGACAGAAATGATGGTACCCCTGAAAATAATGTGACAAAAGGGACATGTTAAATCAAGTTGTGTCCACTAATTAGCATCACAGGTGTCGACAATCTTGTAATCAGTCAGTGGGCCTGTATATAGGGCTACAGATACTCACTGTGCTGTTTGGTGACATGGTGTGTACCACACTCAACATGGACCAAAGGAAGCAAAGGAAAGAGTTGTCTCAGGAGATTAGAAAGAAAATTATAGACAAGCATGTTAAAGGTAAAGGTTATAAGACCATCTCCAAGCAGCTTGATGTTCCTGTAACTACAGTTGCACATATTATTCAGAAATTTAACATCCATGGGACTGTAGCCAACCTCCCTGGACGTGGCCGCAGGAGGAAAATTGATAACAAATCAAAGAGACGAATAATATGAATGGTAACAAAAGAGCCCAGGAAAACTTCTAAAGAGATTAAAGGTAAACTTCAAGCTCAAGGAACATCAGTGTCAGATCGCACCATCCGTCGTTGTTTGATCTAAAGTGGACTTCATGGGAGACGACCAAGGAGTACACAATTGTTGAAAAAAAATCATAAAAAAGCCAGACTGGAATTTGCCAAACTACATGTTCACAAGTCAAAAAGCTTTTAGGAGAATGCCCTATGGACAGATGAGACAAAAATGGAAGTTTTTGGCAAGGCACATCAGATCTATGTTCACAGATGGAAAAATGAAGCATATCAAGATAAGAACACTGTCCCTACTGTGAAACACGGAGGAGTCTCTTTTATGTTTTGGGGCTGGTCTGCCGCATCTGGCACAGGGTGTCTTGAATCTGTGCAGGGTACAATGAAATCTCAAGACTATCAAGGGATTCTAGAGAGAAATGTGCTGCCCAGTGTCAGAAAGCATGGTCTCAGTCGCAGGTCATGGGTCTTGCAACAGTATTATGACCCAAAACACACAGCTAAAAACACCCAACAATGGCTAAGAGGAAAACATTGGACTATTCTGAAGTGGCTTCTATGAGCCCTGACCTAAATCCTATTGAGCATCTTTGGAAAGAGCTGAAACATGCCGTCTGGAAAAGGCAACCTTCAACCACGAGACAGCTGGAGCAGTTTGCTCATGAGGAGTGGCCAAAATACCTGTGGAGAGGTGCAGAAGTCTCATTGACAGTTACAGGAGTCGTTTGATTGCAGTGATTGCCTCAAAAGGTTGTTCAGCAAAATATAAAGTTAAGAAGAACCATCATTTCTGTCCAGGCCTGTTTTATCAGTTTATTTATTTTTTTTTATTCTGTGGAAGCAGAAAAGCAATGTCTGACTTTCATTTGTTCATTTTCATAGATTTTTAATTTATTATTACTTTTGTCAGATTCAAGTTATTTCTGTGACCATTGTGGGTTTTTCTTTCATTAAACGAGGGGTACCAACAGTTTTGACCACGTGTGTAGTGTAAGTGTACATGTGTGTCACCCTGGCCTGGATGCCACAAGTGTAATTAAAGCTGTGTCTGAGAGCAGGGGGGAGGTTCTCTAGTCAGGGGAACATTAGCATGCAATGCCTCCTGTCTCAGGCCAGTAGGGGGAGCAGGCTGCCCCTATAAAAGCTGGTGCTGGGGGCAGGGTTAGAGAGAACCCAGATGACCTGTCTCAGGACTGAGACGTGTCTCAGCAGAGCAGGGACAGACAGTTGCACTGCACCTAAGAGGAAGTGTGGCAGGAGGAGAGCCACAAGCCAGAGACAAGAGGCGAAGCAAGCCTGTCTTGGCAGATAACAGACTTAATCTACCAGACTTTGGTGTCTGAGGCTGGAAGGATTCCACATCCCCCAGCAGAGAACCAGTCCGCAAGGGACTGTATATTCCTTGGCCTAAGAAGCCTGGAGGCCCTGCCACAACAGAAGGGACCAGTAAAGCCATACAAGGCTGGGAGGAGAAAGGAACCCACGTCGCAGGCCATACAGGCGAGAAAACACGGAAAGCTCGGAAACGTGGGCTGTTACCCTATCAGGAGGAGATAGCCAGAAGGAGCGCAGAAAGCACGGTAGGCCTACACCCTCACCCTGACCAGGGCCAATTTCCCCGTTGCTCTCAGACATCCAGGTCCCCTCCTAGCCGGGACTGTTTGTGGGTCAGTTTACCTGTTTAGTAAAGACCCTGGACTGCAACCTGTTGTCTGTGTGCTCCTTGCTCCTCCAGCACTATCAGCACTGGGACTCCCACTACCATCACTCCCAACATCCATTATACTGCCCTGGGGCCGCACTCTTCCCGTGGAGAGTCACACTACCCTAGCTGCACACCTCATCAGCCCCAGCGGTCTGCATGCAGCGGCGGTTCCTAATAACCGCAATCCACGGGTGGCGTAGTCGGACATTATCAGCAGAACATAGCAGACTACCATTGGCCTGACCACCCTGAGCCACGGAACCGGGTCGCCACTACTACCCCCATCGTCTCCCTATTGCCCGGATCCGAGTGCCCCACGGCCCAGGGGGCGAGTCACATGTAATACACTGACTCACCAGTGACGTCTCTAGGTGAAGTCCTTCATCTTCGCTTTTCTTCTTCATCTGGCACAGACGGCCATCACTTCTTCCAGCCAGGAATCATCTCTGCAGAAAATAACACACAGTTATCAATAACTGATCTCTTCTAGGGAATATTCCCACTCCACCCCCCGACTTCTACACTACACCAGTTGAAGAAAAAAAGCGATATAGTGCCGCCCTGCACAGTAACAGGAGCCCGCTTTTGTCCTATCCCATGGAAAACAATTTCCTAAAAAGTAAATTATATTACAGAAGTAATAATGTCTCTAATTGGACTCTAAAATAATAATGTTCCTCACTGGCCACCATAAACTAATAAAGTATGTTCCTCAATCTGGCCCCAAACAGTAATTAAGTCCCTTGTTCAGCCTGGCACCCCCATATATCCATCCTGGCCCCCCTT
The DNA here is from genome assembly GCF_046119375.1 of Phyllobates terribilis. Taxonomy (NCBI): domain Eukaryota; kingdom Metazoa; phylum Chordata; class Amphibia; order Anura; family Dendrobatidae; genus Phyllobates; species Phyllobates terribilis. The sequence goes on from NW_027362836.1 coordinate 5,342,893, forward strand.
CCCTGCATATATCCATCCTGACACCCCCCATATATCCCTTCTGGCCCCCATATGTCCAGTGTGACCCCTCCATATATTTATCCTAGCCCACGTGTATCGAGCCTGCCCCCTCCCATATACCCATCCTAGTCCCCCATGTGGCCCTCCTGTTCCCCCCATATATCCATCCTGGCCTCCATGTGTCCAGCCTGCCCCCCCACATATCCATCCTGGCCTCCATGTTTCCAGCCTGCCCCCCCATATATCTGTCCTTGCCTCCATGTGTCCAGCCTGCCCCCTCCCATATATCTGTCCTAAAGCCCCATGTGTCAAGCCTGCCCCCCATATATCCATCCTGGCCTCCATGTGTCCAGCATGCCCCCCCTACATATCCTTCCTGGCCTCCATGTGTCCAGCCTGCCCCCCACAATATATCCATCCTGGCCTCCATGTTTCCAGCCTGCCCCCCATATATCCATCCTGGCCTCCATGTGTCCAGCCTCCCCCTCATATATCCATCCTGCCCTTCCCCCCTGCATATATCCATCCTGACACCCCCCCATATATCCATACTGGCCCCCATATGTCCAGCGTGGCCCCTCCATATATTTATCCTAGCCCACGTGTATCAAGCCTGCCCCTCCACATATCTATCCTAGCCCTCCATGTGTCCAGCCTGCCCCCCACATATCCATCCTGGCCATCATGTGTCCAGCCTGCCCCGCCCCCCATATATCCGGCCCCCCCATATATCCATCCCCCTCACATATCCATCCTGGCCTCCATGTGTCCAGCCTGCCCCACCATATAGCCATCCTGCCCACCCTTTCCCATGTGTCCAGCCAGGCTCCCCCCCTTATGTGTCCAGCCAGGCTCCCCCCCTTGTGTGTCCAGCCAGGGTTCCCCCTTGTGTGTCCAGCCAGGCTCTCACCCTTGTGTGTCCAGCCAGTGTTCCCCCTTGTGTGTCCAGCCAGGGTTCCCCCTTGTGTGTCCAGCCAGGGTTCCCTCTTGTGTGTCCAGTCAGGGCTTCCCCTTGTGTGTCCAGCCAGGGCTCCCCCTTGTGGGTCCAGCCAGGGTTCCCCCTTGTGTGTCCATCCAGCTCCCCCCTTGTGTGTCCAGCCAGGGCTCCCCCTTGCGTGTCCAGTCAGGGCTCCCCCTTGTGTGTCCAGCCAGGGCTCCCCCTTGTGTGTCCAGCCAGGGCTCCCCCTTGTGTGTCCAGCCAGGGTTCCCTCTTGTGTGTCCAGTCAGGGCTCCCCCTTGTGTGTCCAGTCAGGGCTCCCCCTTGTGTGTCCAGCCAGGGCTTCTCCTTGTGTGTCCAGCCAGGGCTCCCCCTTGTGTGTCCAGCCAGGGCTCCCCCTTGTGTGTCCAGCAAGGCCCCCCTTGTGTGTCCATCCGGGCCCCCCCTTGTGTGTCCAGCCAGGGTCCCCCCTTGTGTGTCTAGCCGGGCCCCCCCTTGTGTGTCCAGCCAGGGGCCCATCCCATTCTGCATCCACTCATATACACACAGACACACACACAGACACCTCTTACCTTCCTGCTCTCCCGTGCGGTGTCCTCCTTCTCCGGTGACGTCATACGCCGGCCGGGGAAGGGAGACGCGCAGCTTCAGCTGCTTCACTGGGACGTGTGTCGCGGCGGTTCAGGTAATGAACGCCGCGTACGCGCGTCCCTGCATACACTGTGCCTGCGCTTTTAAAGGGCCCGTGCCCCTTAAAACCGCAGGTTTTTTTATTTTTTCATTCTCTTCTCCCCCTCTCCTCTGCAGAAGGGTACCCCGCCAGCCCAGTCCCACCCTGTTGATGACTTATCCTAAAATCGGTCATTAATATATAAGTCCTGGACAGTCCCGTTAAGCTTGTTTTACCTAGTTATAAAAGCCCTTTAAGTCCTCATTATAAGGTAAGGTATGAATGGATCTAATTAAATTCTCCAAAGAGAACTATTTATACATTTTAGTCACTGTGAGCTTTCTACAAGATATTGCGGGCAGTATATAGCGAATATACGGACACAGAGCCATTCGCCGGCTCAGATTGCCAATAAGCACGTTGTAAATATGAGACCTTGACATCATAGGTTACTTGGCTTAATATGAAATTGTCCCTCATGTGTACCGCATTGTGGGCAGGGACTATATGTACATCACTGCAGAATATGTTGGCAATAAAAAGTCAACAGAAATGAATATCATGCAGATCCTCACCAGGACTCCAGCAGTGTCACCATCCTGCCACCATACAGCTATAGAAGGACAATAAACCTGCAGGGTTCTCCCCTCAGTTATTTTTCCTTTAATTTTATTATCTGTTTCTTACTCACAGTGAAAGAACAGTCATCAGATATTTTATTCTTCACTTTTTATTTTACAGTCTCAGCTCTGAAGAATAGAACGTCTTATGAATAAATGACAGCTCACTTATTACAGTGGTGGCCAAAAGTATTGGCACCCCTGCAATTCTATCAGATAATACTCAGTTTCTTCCTGAAAATGATTGCAATCACAAATTCTTTGGTATTATTATCTTCATTTAATTTACTTGCAAGGAAAAAACACAAAAGAGAATGAAGCAAAAATCAAATCATTGATCATTTCACACAAAACTCCAAAAATGGGCCAGACAAAAGTATTGGCACCCTCAGCCTAATACTTGGTTGCACAACCTTTAGCCAAAATAACTGCGAACAGCCACTTCCGGTAACCATCAATGAGTTTCTTACAATGCTCTGCTGGAATTGTAGACCATTCTTCTTTGGAAAACTGCTCCAGGTCCCTGATATTTGAAGGGTGCCTTCTCCAAACTGCCATTTTGTGATCTCTCCACAGGTGTTCTATGGGATTCAGGTCTGGACTCATTGCTGGCCACCTTAGAAGTCTCCAGTGCTTTCTCTAAAACCATTTTATAGTGCTTTTGGAAGTGTGTTTTGGGTCATTGTCCTGCTGGAAGACCCATGACCTCTAAGGGCGACCCAGCTTTCTCACACTGGGCCCTACATTATGCTGCAAAATTTGTTGGTAGTCTTCAGACTTCATAATGCCATGCACACGGTCAAGCAGTCCAGTGCCAGAGGCAGCAAAGCAACCCCAAAACATCAGGGAACCTCCGCCATGTTTGACTGTAGGGACCATGTTCTTTTCTTTGAATGCCTCTTTTTTTTTCCTGTACACTCTATGTTGATGGTTTTTCCCAAAAAGCTCGACTTTTGTCTCATCTGACCAGAGAACATTCTTCCAAAACATAGTAACATAGTTTGTAAACATAGTTAGTAAAGCCGAATAAAGACTTGCGTCCATCAAGTTCGACCTGTTAGTTCTGTAATTGGTAAAGTTGATCCAGAGGAGGGCAAAAACCCCAAATGATTTGGCCAATCTTCACCTGAGGAAAAATTCCCTCCTGACTCTGAAACCAGCAGTCAGAATAAATCCCTGTATCAACTTACTATTTTATTTTATTTTTAAGTATATGCTGAAATCTGCCTGGTATCTAGAAATGCATCCAGTCCCCGCTTGAACTGGTGTAGTGAATCTGACATCACCGTCTCCTCACTCTGTGAAATCCATATTCTCACTGCTCTTACCGTAAAGAACGCCTCTAGTGACGCTTACCCAATCTGAGTATATTCCATTTATAACCACCCTCTGCCTTCTATCCCTTAGCCAGTTAGCTACCCACTTGCAGACATTTTCCCCCAGCCCCATCATTCTCATTTTGTATACCAACCTATTATGTGGCACGCTATCGAAAGCTTTTGAGAAGTCGAGATACACGACATCCACTGGTTCCCCCTGATCTACTCGAGAGCTAACCTCCTCGTAGAAGTCAATCAGGTTTGTTTGGCAGGAGCGATTCCTCATGAATCCATGTTGGTTCGGGATTAAAAGATTATTAGCATCAAGATGCTCCGTAATTGCCTCTTTAATGAAGCTTTCAAAAATTTTGCCCACAACGGACGTCAGACTCACCGGCCGATAGTTTCCGGCGTCACTTTTCGCTCCCTTTTTGAATATTGGCACTACATTCGCCTGTCGCCAATCAAGTGGCACAGACCCAGTCTCAACAGAGTCCTTAAATATAAGATATAACGGTCTGTCTATCACATTACTTAGTTCCCTTAGTACCCGTGGGTGTATGCCATCAGGTTCTGGTGATTTGTTTATTTTAATGTTACTGAGGCGTTTCTGTACCTCAACTTGGGTTAGATTTGTCATACTTAGTGGAGGATTAAGCTTGTCACTTCTCATTTCTCCTGTTAGTTTGATTTCCTTTGTGAAAGTTGTCGAAAAAAAATTATTTAATAGATTAGCTTTATCCTCATCTTTCTCTATGATTTTGCCTTCCTCACTTTTTATTGGTCCAATATTATCCGATTTAATCCTTTTACTATTTATATACGTAAAGAACAGTTTGGGATTTGATCTACTTTCCCTAGCAATACGTCTCTCTGTTTCCTCCTTCGCTATTTTTATTTGTTTTTTACAGGTTCTCGTTTTTTCCTTGTAACACATTAGTGCCTCCTTACTGTTTTCCTGTTTTAATCTCTTGAATGCCTCTTTTTTGCTATTTAACGCCCCTTTTACGTTCTTGTTCAACCATATTGGTTTCCTCTTATTTCTGGCCCTTTTATTCCCATACGGTATATACCTCTCGCACTGAGTATTCAGAATTCTTTTGAAGGTTTCCCATTTACTATTCGTATTCCATTGATTAAGTACTTTGTCCCAGTCAATAAGTTGAAGGCTTTCTTTCAGCTGATCAAACTTCGCCCTCCTAAAGTTTAATGTTTTTGTTGTTCCCTTATTGATAACCCTACTGAAGGGCATTTTGAAGTCGATAATATTATGGTCGCTATTACCTAGGTGCCCCCCTATCTGTACCTCAGTTATTCTATCAGGCCTATTAGTCAATATTAAGTCCAACACGGCCTTCCCTCTCGTTGGTTCCTGCACTAGTTGGGAGAGATAATTATCCTTAATATTTGTCAAGAACCTTTTTCCTTTCTGAGATCTACAGGTTTCTGTTTCCCAGTCAATATCCGGGTAGTTGAAATCCCCCATTACAATCACTTCATTATGTTTTGCTACTTTGTCTATTTGTCCTAATAGCAGATTCTCATTCTCCTCTGTTATATTGGGTGGCTTATAGCAGACCCCCAGTAATATTTTATTATTATTTTTAGTTCCCTCTATCTCTACCCACATGGACTCGACCCCCTCTTCTCCCTCTCCTATATCTTCCCTTAGTCTGGGTTTTAGACATGACTTTACATATAAGCAGACTCCTCCGCCTTTCCCCTGTTTCTGGTCCCTTCTAAATAAACTATAATCTAATAAATTTACCGCCCAGTCGTAGCTATCGTCTAGCCAAGTCTCTGTTATACCTACGATGTCATACCTCTCCTCCCATATAAGCGCCCGCAGCTCATCTGCCTTATTGGTCAGGCTTCTTGCGTTGGTCAGCATGCAAGATAAAACTTTGGGGTTATTTAGCATCCTATTCTTCTCTAACGATCTAACTGTACTATCCCCACCCCCCTCTCCACCCTCATTATATTCACTTCTCCCCTTCCCCCTTGCTTGCCTCACATCCCACCTATTTCCTTGGTTTCCCCCCCCGTCTCTAGTTTAAAAACTCCTCCAACCTATTAGCTATCTTCTTCCCCAGCACCGCTGCACCCTCCCCATTGAGGTGCAGCCCGTCCCTACGGTAGAGCCTGTATCCGACCGCGAAGTCGGCCCAGTTCTCCATGAACCCAAACCCTTCTGCCTTGCACCAACTCTTTAGCCACTTATTCACCTCCCTAACTTCCTGTTGGCGCTCCTGTGTGGCTCGCGGGATTGGTAGTATTTCTGAGAAAACTACCTTGGAGGTCCTTGCCCTAAGCTTCCTACCTAGGTCCCTGAAATCATTTTTAAGGACCCTCCATCTACCACTCACTTTGTCATTGGTGCCGATGTGGACCATGACCGCTGGGTCTTCGCCAGCCCCACCCAGTAACCTGTCAACCCGATCCGCGATGTGCCGGACTCGAGCGCCAGGGAGGCAGCACACCGTTCGGCGATCCCGGTCTTTGTGACAGATTGCCCTGTCTGTCCCCCTAATAATAGAGTCACCCACTACCAGAACCTGTCTTGCCTGCCCTACACTTCCCCCCTCCCCCTCATTACTGGAGCATACACTCCCCCGGCGGTCAGAGGATCTGTCATGCTCCAATAATGCCGGTTCTGAACCAGCCTTCCTATACTTCTTCCCTCTATCCCTCCTTACTGTTATCCAGCTCCCTGCCTGTTCAGCCTGCACTTCCCCTCTATGCTCCACCCCCAGTATTGACCCATTGAGTGTCTGCTCGGTGAGCAGCAAACTCCGTTCTATGTTGTCGATGCTCCTCAGTACCGCTATCTGAGCACTTAGATCCAGAATTTGGGCTTCCAAGTGCACGATATGCTCACATCTCTCGCAGCAGTATGGATCCTCGAGTGGGTGCTCACGGAATGCATACATTGCGCAAGATGTACACTGCACGGCTCCGTCCAACATGGACGTCATTCTAAATATGGGGATACAGTCAGTATATATATACAAGTACAAAACACAATTATTTATATATAGGTGTATGGACGGGGATCAATTAGGGATGTGCAAGTGTATCAATTAGATATTGACAGGGGATCAGTTAAGTATGGACGGGGGATCAATTAAGCATCAAGTATGGACGGGGGAATCAGCTAAGTAGGTCAGGTGGATTAATTAAGTAAAAAGTAAAGTAAAGAAAGAATGAAATACAGTCAGCAATTCAGTCCTAAGTCCTCCCTTCCAAACTCCCTGAATCCAAAGTCACTGAAAAACAAGTCACACACTTACTTTCGTTCGCACTTACGCTCCGGACACACGCAGCTCGTTCACACTCGCAAACTAAGAGATTTAAAGTGTTTTTTTTTTTTTTTTCCTTTTCCAGCAATGTACCCTTCACCTCAATGCACTTCCAAAGGACTTTATGCCCAACCAGCTGCCCCTTATAAACCCTTAATTATGACCCCTTCCCCTTAATTAACCCCTTGTGAGTAAATCTACACCTCAGGATTTTAGTGCAATGTAGTTAACCTTTAAATACACAGGTAGTAAACTAAGAAACTAAAACTGTAGTGAGAAAATAGATTTTAAAAAGCCCAATAAATCTAAACAGGTAGAAAAGCACTCAGCAGATCACAATGCAGCACTCACCGCAATTCACACAGGTATTTTCTGCAGGATTCCCAATACCTCTTCACGCAATTCACACAGGTATTTTCTGCAGGATTCCCAATACCTCTTCACGCAATTCACACAGGTATTTTCTGCAGGATTCCCAATACCTCTTCACGCAATTCACACAGGTATTTTCTGCAGGATTCCCAATACCTCTTCACCTTCACCTCAATGCACTTCCAGTTCTAGGCTTTATCAGGTAAGTTTTGGCAAACTCCAGCCTGGCTTTTTTATGTCTCGGGGTAAGAAGTGGGGTCTTCCTGGGTATCCTACCATACAGTCCCTTTTCATTCAGACGCCGACGGATAGTACGGGTTGACACTGTTGTACCCTCAGACTGCAGGGCAGCTTGAACTTGTTTGGATGTTAGTCGAGGTTCTTTATCCACCATCCGCACAATCTTGCGCTGAAATCTCTCGTCAATTTTTCTTTTCCGTCCACATGTAGGGAGGTTAGCCACAGTGCCATGGGCTTTAAATTTCTTGATGACACTGCGCACGGAAGACACAGGAACATTCAGGTCTTTGGAGACGGACTTGTAGCCTTCAGATTGCTCATGCTTCCTCACAATTTGGTTTCACAAGTCCTCAGACAATTCTTTGGTCTTCTTTCTTTTCTCCATGCTCAATGTGGTACACACAAGGACACAGGACAGAGGTTGAGTCAACTTTAATCCATGTTAACTGGCTGCAAGTGTGATTTAGTTATTGCCAACACCTGTTAGGTGCCACAGGTAAGTTACAGGTGCTGTTAATTACACAAATTAGAGAAGCATCACATGATTTTTCAAACAGTGCCAATACTTTTGTCCATCCCCTTTTTTAGGTTTGATGTGGAATTATATCCAATTTGGCTTTAGGACAATTCTATTTGTGTTTTTTCATTGAAGACAAATTAAATGAAGATAATAATACCAAAGAATTTGTGATTGCAATCATTTTCAGGAAGAAACTGAGTATTATCTGACAGAATTGCCGGGGTGCCAATACTTTTGGCCACCACTGTATTTCATGCGGCAGAAGTTAGCCTCCAGCAATGGAAGAGGGAACCGAGAAAGTGTAGAAAATGCTCTATCATGGCAGCAGTGGTAAGAGACATTGGAAATGCACGATCAAACCTATCATATCATAGGATTATCTATCATCTATCTATCCTTATATTCTCTATTTCATATCTATCTATCCATCTATCTATCCATATATGTATCTATCTATCTTTCTATCTATCCATGTATGATGGATGGATAGATAGATGGATAGATGAATAAATAGATGGATAGATAGATAAATAGATAGATAGATAGTGTAGGGATTTGTACTCACTGAGCCGCGTTGGAGGTAGGCACAGGTTCACACAGTGATGCAGTCCACGGGTTCAAACAAACTGGTGGCTTATTTTAGTGTCCATACACCAGTTAAGAAACAAAAGTTACAGCCTTTTCCTGGCACAAAAAGGAATAACAGAACAAAGCTCAAAATAACAAGTCCATGCAGCACGGATTCAGCCGTTTAAACAAGGTGCTTTTCTCTGCCTCCTGCAGAGTCTAAGAAGCACCTGCAAGGTCTGCTCACCTTGCCCAGCAAACACAGACAGACAGAGACAGGCGCAGCTGTCTTAAATTAGCCTTCCAAGACCGGACTGGAGGTAAGTGAGCAGCTGTTCCCCCCCAGCTCTTTCAGCTGCTCATAAAACCCGGCCCTGTAATCCGGACCCATTAAATTCCTCTCAGCACTATGTGTGCTGGAGCCTGCTTCTCCGGATCCTACATCACCGAAGCATGGCACTTCGAGGACACATACCTCCCGTCCACGATCTGTCCGGCAGCAACCTTACATACACCCCCCCTCTGTCCAAAGCCGTAGGGCTTGGCACCTTCTGTCACCATACAATAAATCCTTGACAAGGCAGCGGCATTCCCATGTTGTTTCCCAGGCCTATGCTCTACCTGGAAACTAAAATCTTGTAGAGCCAGGAACCACCTAGTCACTCTGGCATTGTTTCCCTTCTTTTCTCGCATCCACCTCAATGGGGCATGGTCTGACACTAACCTGAACCTTCTACCTAATAGGTAATACCTCAGAGTGTCTAACGCCCACTTAATGGCCAAACATTCTTTTTCTACAATGGAGTAGTCCTTCTCACAAGCGGAGAGCTTCAGACTGAGGTATTTTACAGGGTGTTCTTCTCCGTTAATCTCCTGGGACAAGACTGCTCCCAGCCCGACATCCGATGCATCCATCTGGACCACAAACTCCTTGGAGAAGCTGGGTGCCACCAAGACTGGTTGTTTACAGAGGACCAGTTTCAATTCCTGGCAGGTCGCTTCTGCTTCCGGGGACCACTTGGCCATAGCTGACTTCATCCCTTTCAGAAGATCCATCAGTGGGGCTGCTATCAGGGCAAAGTTAAGGACAAATCTTCGATAGTAGCCCACAATGCCTAGAAACGCCCTGACCTGCTTCTTCGAGAGGGGCTGTGGCCAGTTCAAGATCGCCTCGACCTTATTTATTTGTGGTTTTATTTCCCCTCTACCAACCACGTACCCTAGGTACTTGGCTTCCTCCATCCCCATGGCACATTTCTTCGGGTTGATAGTAAAGCCCGCCTTCCTTAGGGCATCAAGTATGGCTTGAACTTTGTCCAGATGACTTTCCCAGTCCTGGCTAAATATGACGATAGCATCTAGGTAGGCCGCTGCATACTGTTTGTGGGGTGCTAAGATCCGGTCCATGGCTCTCTGGAAGGTGGCCGGAGCTCCCTTCAACCCAAACGGCATCCTGACGTATTGGCGTCGAGAAGGCTGTCTTCTCCTTAGCCTCTTTGGACAGGGGAATTTGCCAATATCCTTTGGTGAGGTCCAGAGTGGTGATGTACCGAGCCCGTCCTAGCCTTTCGATAAGCTCATCTACCCTAGGCATTGGGTAGGCGTCGAACTTTGAGACCTCCTTCAGCTTCCTATAGTCGTTGCAAAACCGCCATTCCCCATCTGGTTTCGGCACTAAGACTATAGGACTGGACCATCCACTTTTGGACTCTTCAATGACTCCCAGGTTTAGCATCCGCCTTACTTCTTTAGAGATCACCTCTCTGCGGGCTTCGGGGATCCGGTATGGTTTTAGATTGACGCGAACATGAGGCTCTGTGAGAACCTCATGCTCTATGACCTGAGTGAGTCCTGGCAACTCCGAAAACATGTCTTTATTTCGCTGTAACAACTCTTCGCACTGTTGCTTTTGGGCATGTGACAGTGACTCTGCCACCTTGACCTCTTTCACATCGGCCTCAGCCTCAGCCACTAAACAGGGAGCTTCCGCAGGCTCTCTATCTTGCCATGGCTTAATCAAGTTAACATGGTAAATTTGGTAGGGCTTCCTCTTCCCTGGTTGGTGGATCTTAAAGTTGACTTCCCCCACTTTCTCTACCACCTCATAGGGGCCCTGCCACTTGGCCATGAACTTGCTCTCCACTGTGGGACTAGCACAAGCACTTGATCTCCTGGGTTGAACGATCTCACCCTGGCCGACCTATTATACACCCTGGACTGTGCCTCTTGTGCCTTGAGGAGGTGCTCCCTCACAATGGGCATCACATGGGCAATCCTCTCTTGCATCTGGGCAACGTGCTCCACCACTCTCCTATAGGGAGTGGTCTCAGCTTCCCAGGACTCTTTCTCCACCTCCAGGAGTCCTGAGGGTGTCGTCCATAGAGTGGTTCAAACGGGGAGAAACCTGTGGAAGCTTTGGGAACTTCCCTCATGGCGAACAACATATAGTCCCAGTCTCGGCCATCCTTTTCCACTGCTTTCCTCAACATTGCTTTCAAGGTTTTGTTAAACCTCTCTACCAGTCCGTCCGTCTGGGGAGAGTACACGGAGGTTCTCAGTTGTGCAATCTGCAGTGTCTTGCACAATTCCCTCATGACCTTCGACATAAATGGAGTTCCTTGGTCTGTTAGGATCTCGTTAGGCAACCCGGTTCTTGAAAACATGTGGACTAACTCCCGGGCTATACACCTGGTGGAGGAGTTTCGTAGTGGTACGGCCTCCAGATACCATGTAGCATAATCTAATACCACCAGGATATACTGATGCCCTTGGGCGGACTTGACCAGAGGCCCCACTAGATCCATTGCTATGCGTTCGAATGGAACCTCGATGACTGGTAGTGGCACTAGGGGACTGCGGAAGTGGGCCACTGGGGAGGTTATCTGGCATGTGGGGCAGGAACGACAATAACTCTATATTTCTCTATAGCAACCTGGCCAGTAGAATCTTTGGAGGATCCGTTCTTGAATCTTGTCTGCACCCAGGTGACCACCCAACACATGAGAATGAGCCATGTCTAACACCCTGCGTCTATAGGGCCCTGGCACCAGCAACTGTTCTATTACCTCACCCCTTGGCTTGGTTATTCTGTACAGCAAATCCCCATTCACAGCAAAATGAGGGAACCTAGTGTCAGCCCCCGGTTCCTGAGGCACCCCATTTAACACAGTAACATTTTCAAAGGCCCCTTTCAGAGTTAAATCCCTGAGTTGGGCAGTTCCAAAGTTTCCCTCGGACACCTCCAGCTCAGGGATATTGGACTCAGGGGATGCTACTTCATCCTCATTGCCCACCAGCACACACATGGGAAACTCATCTACTATGTTCTGCGGGTAAGTGTAACATACCTGGCGGCGTCCTTGCATGGTGGTCCATCTCCCACTTGATCTCCTGTCCAGAATGTCTCTCTGGCTTCCCTCCATGCTGTCTGTTTGTGTCTGTTTCTGCTGCTTAAGGGCGGCGCCCGATCACTTCCTGCCTTTTGTACCTGCTGTGGGTCACACCCCTTGTGCGTCCTCAGCCTATTGCTGTCTGTCACTTGGTATATAGCTCAGCAGCTCCCTTCTATCCCTGCCTGAGCATAGTGTTTCCTTCAGTGTGTGCTTGCACTCTGAAGGTGCCAGGTCCCGACTCTTGTCTCCTGCTTTTTGTATCAGTTCCCGTGTCTGAACTGAGTCCTGTATGTCTCCTGCTTTGCGGTATCAGCTCCCGTGTCTGAACTGACTCCTTTCTGTGTTCTCTTGTCTGTCCTGTCTGAACACGCTCCTAGCCTGTTCCTCTCGCCTTCTAGTGGCCGATTTCCTAGACCCGCTCCTGTGTCTGGTCTGTCCTGTCTGAACACGCTCCTTGCCCGTTCGTTCCGCCTTCTAGTGGCCGATTTCCTAGACCCGCTCCTGCGTCTGGTCTGTCCTGTCTGAACACGCTCCTTGCCTGTTCGTTCCGCCTCTCTGGGGGCCGTATTCCCAGACCCGCTCCTGTATCCCTCTGCAGTGTCGGTCTCCTCCGTACACTCAGTTCCAGTCTGAACTCTCTCCTGTCCTTTACCTGTTTTGCCTCTATGTCCGTTCCCTTCCTTTTTCTGCAGAGTCTGAACTCGTACCTAACTCCTGCTTGTTGTCTCTGCAAGTACTGTGTGAGTATCTGGCTCTGTCTTTCCCTTCCTGTCTGTTCCGTGTGTACAGAGCCCTGTCCTCCCTTCTCAGCCTTGTCTGCACTCTAGCTGTGCTTGCCTGTAACCCTCTGCCTGTATTGTTCCTGAGTCCCGGTGTGTACTGGGTCCTATCCCGCCTGTGTTCCTACCTGCTAGTGCCTCCCTGTCTGCACTCTAGCTGTGCTTGCCTTTACCCCCCTGCCTGCATACCCGCCTGCCTGCATACCAGTCGTGCCTGCCTATACCCTCCAGTCTGTGTGCCAGCCTACCAGCCTGTTCCTGTATTCCCCTGTGTGGGTCAACAGCCGTGTCCGGGGTCTGTCCTGGAGTAGCACCTGGTCCCTCTGCTCGGTTCCTCCTTGGTGCACTGGCGTCGTATGCCGTCGTGCGACCCTGGTCGGATCGGGTGAATACTTAGTCACGCCCCTCCAGGCATTCACTCTCCGGCACGGTCCAGTGGAATCACTACCAATCACACGCACACGCCGCTTAGCCCGGGCGTGTGCATAACAGCATGCTCAGGCCATGGTTCCCGTTGAGCCCCACGGCCTTCGCTCTTTGAGAAGTTTTTCCAGCGAATACATGCATTAAAATAAATAAATAAATTTTTTTCCCCCCTTTAGCTGAGTTCCAGGCGAATTACGCACCCGTCCAGATGGATCTATCAGCTCTCGTTCCTGCGGATCCGCCACGTTACTATGGGGATCCAAGACAGTGTCGTGCATTTGTGGAGCAATGCATGCTACACTTTAAGGCCTACCCTCTCTATTTTCCTTCCGATTGGGCTAAAGTGGCCTTTATGATTGACTACCTAGCGGGTGATGCCTTGAAATGGGTCACCCCCCTATGGGAAGCATGGGATCCTGTCATCCTTGACCTGCAGGCCTTCCTGGTGGCCTTTCGTATGGTCTTCGAGGACCCTAACTCTGAAGCCCCTGCTGAAGCTTCACTTCCCAATATCCCGGAGCAGCCCCGACGGGTAATGTGTGTGGGTAGCGCAATAGTCCTCCAGCCCAATGAGACTACTGCCCACCCAGAATCCTCACAGGGTGACTACGCTTTCCGGAATACTTCTCTCAACCTCAAGAGGCAGTCCAGACGTGCTAGACTTAGAGGCAAGCCGTCACGCCAGGGTCTGTCCTCCCTGAGACCTCCTGACCCCAACCTTGAAGTCCCTACTGAAGCTTCATCTCCCTGTATCCCGGAGAAACCCCAATGGGTAATGTGCATGGGTAGTGCACCAGTTCTCCTGGCCGAAGAGACTTCTGCCCATCCAGACTCCACACAGGAGAACTTCCTGCACCCGGCATCAGATGCTTCTTTCTCTTTAACCGGTGTGCATGTCCAAGGATGCTCCAAAGCTGTGGTTACCTCAGAGTCTGTGCACCTCTACTACCTGGCGGAGGATCCCCTGTTGCCTCCTGAACCCTCCGGGATACCACTCGATGACAAATGGAGAGAGACTTCTCTACACCCGGTACTCAATACTTTGTCCGCTTCGTCCTGTGAGCCTGACAATGGGTACCCCAAAGTGGTAGTTACCTCCGAGTCTCTACACCCCTCCGACCAGGCGGAGGACCTCCAGTTGTCTCCTGAACCCTTCGGGGTGCTACCTGGTAGCGAAAGGACAGAGACTCTCCTATACTCTGTACCTGATACCTCGCTCGCTTCGTCCAGTGAGTCCAACCTAGTGTACTCCGAAGCAGAGGTTACTCCTGAGTCTCTACACCCCTCCGACCAGGCGGAGGACCTCCAGTTGTGTTCAGAATCCTTCGGGGTGCCACCTGGTGGTGAATGGACAGAGACTTTCCTATACTCTGTACCTGATACCTCGCTCGCTTCGTCCAGTGAGTCCAACCTAGTGTACTCCGAAGCAGAGGTTACTCCTGAGTCTCTACACCCCTCCGACCAGGCGGAGGACCTCCAGTTGTGTTCAGAATCCTTCGGGGTGCCACCTGGTGGTGAATGGACAGAGACTTTCCTATATCCTGGATCTGATACCTCGCTTGCTTCGTCCAGTGAGTCCGACCTAGTGTACTCTGAAGCAGAGGTTACCCGTGAGTCTCTACACCCCTCTGACCAGGCGGAGAACCGCCAGCTGTCTCCAGAACCCTTCGGGGTGCCACCTGGTGGTGAATGGACAGAGACTTTCCTATACTCGGTACCCGATACCTCGCCTGCTTCCTCCAGTGAGTCCGACCTAGTGTACTCTGAAGCAGTTGTTTTCTCTGAGCCTCTGCACTCTTCTGACCCGGCGGAGGACCTCCAGTTGTTTCCTGAATCCTCCGGGATACCACCAGATAACAAAGAGACAGTGACTTTTCCTCATTATGTACCTGATAACCCGTCTATTTCTTCCTGTGAGCTTGACAAGATGTACCTCGAAGCAGAGATTACCCTTAAGTCTCTGTCCCCCTCCAACCCAGTGAACGACTGGTCCTCGAATTCCCTGCGGAAGATTCTGGCAGGCCTGAAGAAGAGGGGGCGTAAGGGGGGAGGTACTGTAACATACCTGGCGGCGTCCTTGCATGGTGGTCCATCTCCCACTGTGCAAGAGGGCGCACTTGATCTCCTGTCCAGAATGTCTCTCTGGCTTCCCTCCATGCTGTCTGTTTGTGTCTGTTTCTGCTGCTTAAGGGCGGCGCCTGATCACTTCCTGCCTTTTGTACCTGCTGTGGGTCACACCCCTTGTGCGTCCTCAGCCTATTGCTGTCTGTCACTTGGTATATAGCTCAGCAGCTCCCTTCTATCCCTGCCTGAGCATAGTGTTTCCTTCAGTGTGTGCTTGCACTCTGAAGGTGCCAGGTCCCGTCTCTTGTCTCCTGCTTTTTGTATCAGTTCCCGTGTCTGAACTGAGTCCTGTATGTCTCCTGCTTTGCGGTATCAGCTCCCGTGTCTGAACTGACTCCTTTCTGTGTTCTCTTGTCTGTCCTGTCTGAACACGCTCCTAGCCTGTTCCTCTCGCCTTCTAGTGGCCGATTTCCTAGACCCGCTCCTGTGTCTGGTCTGTCCTGTCTGAACACGCTCCTTGCCCGTTCGTTCCGCCTTCTAGTGGCCGATTTCCTAGACCCGCTCCTGCGTCTGGTCTGTCCTGTCTGAACACGCTCCTTGCCTGTTCGTTCCGCCTCTCTGGGGGCCGTATTCCCAGACCCGCTCCTGTATCCCTCTGCAGTGTCGGTCTCCTCCGTACACTCAGTTCCAGTCTGAACTCTCTCCTGTCCTTTACCTGTTTTGCCTCTATGTCCGTTCCCTTCCTTTTTCTGCAGAGTCTGAACTCGTACCTAACTCCTGCTTGTTGTCTCTGCAAGTACTGTGTGAGTATCTGGCTCTGTCTTTCCCTTCCTGTCTGTTCCGTGTGTACAGAGCCCTGTCCTCCCTTCTCAGCCTTGTCTGCACTCTAGCTGTGCTTGCCTGTAACCCTCTGCCTGTATTGTTCCTGAGTCCCGGTGTGTACTGGGTCCTATCCCGCCTGTGTTCCTACCTGCTAGTGCCTCCCTGTCTGCACTCTAGCTGTGCTTGCCTTTACCCCCCTGCCTGCATACCCGCCTGCCTGCATACCAGTCGTGCCTGCCTATACCCTCCAGTCTGTGTGCCAGCCTACCAGCCTGTTCCTGTATTCCCCTGTGTGGGTCAACAGCCGTGTCCGGGGTCTGTCCTGGAGTAGCACCTGGTCCCTCTGCTCGGTTCCTCCTTGGTGCACTGGCGTCGTATGCCGTCGTGCGACCCTGGTCGGATCGGGTGAATACTTAGTCACGCCCCTCCAGGCATTCACTCTCCGGCACGGTCCAGTGGAATCACTACCAATCACACGCACACGCCGCTTAGCCCGGGCGTGTGCATAACAGTAAGTTTCCTTAGGGGCGATCTGGCTGTCGTCCAAGCAACCAGGTGTCCCCGCTTTCCCCCACATTTCCCAGAATAATGCAAAGTAACGTCCAATTATTATGGGATGCAATAGGTCCTTAACGACCGCCACTTCATGAGATGTGGTGCCACAGTCTGTGTTTACATCCACCTGGGCCACAGGATAGTTCTTAGCGTCCCCATGGATACACCGGACATCCACCACCTTCCCAGAAACCAGCCGATGAGGGAGTGTGGCCCTTATCAGGGTCACCAAACTTCCTGAGACCAATAGTCCAGAGACTTGTGCCCCGTTAACTGACACTGAGCATGCCTGAGGGCCCTCGCCATGTTGACGAACCGCGCTGCAGGCGGGGTAGGCAAAATAAGAGCAACGCCGGCCCATGTTACAGTCCATTGGTTCAGAGGTTATGGGACACCGGGAGGCAATATGGCCAGGGGTATGACATCTCCAACACACTATATTATGGGGTGGGACCTTGGGCAGCAACTCAGACCCCTCCTGAACTCTAGGATGCCCCCCAGGTGTGGCGCTAGCTCGCTTCTTTTGGGTGTCCGCCACCTTTTGGGAACCCCAGTATTGAGAGGCTACGACCCCTTGTTTTCCCAACAGACTCTCAACCGCCTGGTATCTTTCCACCAACCCCACCAAGTCATCAGCATTATAGGGATCTCCCTGGGCAACCCAGGATTTTACCGACTTCGGGAGAGAGTGTATAAACCTGTCTATAATGACCTCTATCTCATATCATAGGACTATCTATCATCTATCTATTATCTATATGACGCGCCCCCTGGGCCATGGGGCACCCGGGACCGGACTTCAGGGCAATGCTGGGAGTAGTAGTGGCGACCCGGTCCCGTGGCTCAGGGTGGCCAGACCAATATTGTGGCAGTCTCTGTATCAGTATAATGCAATGTCCGACTACGCCACCCGTGGATTGCGGTCAATAAGAACCGCCGCTGCTGAGCAGACCTCTGAGGCTGATGTTGTGAGGGCAGCAGAGTGTAGTATAACTCCCCACGGGAGGAGTATAGCCTCAGGCTAGTGAGTGTGGATGATAGGAGTGATGGTGCACGAGCGCAGCAGGAACGACTCAGAGGCTTTGCAGTGCAGTTCAGGGTCTTTACTGATGGTGATAAGGCAGACCCTCCCGGGAGTACTGGCTAGCATAAGAGGCCTGGTCAGTCTGTGAGCAAACTGGAGTTCCCCTGGCCAGGTGGAGTTGTAGGCCTCCCCGACTATCTGCACTCTTCCTGGCTACCTTGCTGTAAGCGAGTGGAAGTAGCCCACGTCCCTGAGTGTTCCGTGTGGTGCTCACCTGTATGGCTGGTGACTTGGGGCCTTCTGATAGCCCCCGCTCCTCGATTGCAGTGCTGGTCCCTTGCTCGTGACTGAGCCTCCGGGCTTCTATGGCCAGAGGACTTGAAATCCCCTGCCGGCGGGTTTCTGCTGCTGGGTATATATAAGTCCCCGCAACCTCGGACTCCTGTGTCCGGTTCTCAGAGTCTTCTGCCAGGACGAACTCCGCTTAGCTCAAGTCCCTGGTCTTCAGCTCCTGCTCCTACAGAGCTCCTCGCTGTTACTTTCCCTGTGTCTGGAACTAACTCCAGGCTCTGACTTCACTAACCCCGCCCCAGATCCAGTTTATATAGGGCAGGTTCCTCCCCTATCTGGTCTGGGACAGGAGGTGTTGCATGTTTAAGGGCTCCGAACCAGGAAACCTCCCACTTGCTCTCAGACATAATATTTCTATTACAGTGGTAACCAGACCCTGGGGTGCCACATATCCATCTATCTATCTCATATCTATCTATCTATCAATCTCATATCTATCTATCTTCTCCACTTTTTATCTGGTCTCAGGTATGACTTTCATATTACCCACGACTGTTACTTGCCACAGGTGAGTTTTAACGAGCATCACATGCTTGAAGCAAAGTTGTTTTCCACAATTTTGTAAAAGTGCCAACAATTTTGTCCGGCCCATTTTTGGAGTTTTGTGTGAAATTATGTCCAATTTGCCTTTTTTTCCCATTTTTTGTGCTGTTTCAATACACACAAAGGAAATAAATATTATAACAAATGTATAACAAAACGTGTAATTGTAATAATTTTCTGGGAGAAATACTTCACTTTCTGGAACAATCTCAAGGTTGCTAAACACTTCCAGCCATGACTGTGTGTATATATGGGCCCTCAATAAACCATCCCTCTCAACGAAAAGGCCACAGCAAGGGTCAGGAATCGGTGGCCTTCCCTCTCCGAATCTTAGGGAGAGACGGTTGTGCTTCCAGCATCCACCTAGGCTGCCACCCCAGTGGAACTAATAGCAGGGTTGCCAACTGTCCAGAAATTCTTGGACAGTCCATAAAAATAGGGCACTTTTTTCCCTGTCCGTAAAAAAAAATGTGATGCATCCATAATCTTTCTGAAGCTGGAGAGACTTGTTCAGATGGAGGGAGATGTAGGGGCATCATATTGTGTATAGGGAGATGTAGGGGCATCATATTGTGTATAGGTATCATATTGTGTATCTGCATGTGTGGGGACATCATACGGTGTATATGGAGCTGTGAGCACATCATACTGTATTTAGGGAACAATGAGGGAATCATACTGTATACAAGGAGCTGTGGAAACATAATGCTGTGTAAAGGGTCTGTGGGGTCATCATCTAATATACAGTACAGACCAAAAGTTTGGACACACCTTCTCATTTAAAGATTTTTCTGTATTTTCATGACTATGAAAATTGTACATTCACACTGAAGGCATCAAAACTATGAATTAACACATGTGGAATTATATACTTAACAAAAAAAGTGTGAAACAACTGAAAATATGTCTTATATTCTAGGTTCTTCAAAGTAGCCACCTTTTGCTTTGATGACTGCTTTGCACACTCTTGGCATTCTCTTGATGAGCTTCAAGAGGTAGTCACCGGAAATGGTTTTCACTTCACAGGTGTGCCCTGTCAGGTTTAATAAGTGGGAGTTCTTGCCTTATAAATGGGGTTCGGATCATCAGCTGTGTTGTGCAGAAGTCTGGTGGATACACAGCTGATAGTCCTACTAAATAGACTGTTAGAATTTGTATTATGGCAAGAAAAAAGCAGCTAAGTAAAGAAAAATGAGTGGCCATCATTACTTTAAGAAATGAAGGTCAGTCAATGCAAAAAATTGGTAAAACTTTGAAAGTGTCCCCAAGTGCAGATGCAAAAACCATCAAGCGCTGCAAGAAACTGGCTCACATGAGGACTGCCCCAGGAAAGGAAGACCAAGAGTCACCTCTGCTTCTGAGGATAAGTTTATCCGAGTCACCAGCCTCAGAAATCGCAGGTTAACAGCAGCTCAGATTAGAGACCAGGTCAATGCCACACAGAGTTCTAGCAGCAGACACATCTCTTCAACAACTGTTAAGAGGAGACTTTGTGCAGCAGGCCTTCATGGTAAAATAGCTGCTAGGAAACCAATGCTAAGGACAGGCAACAAGCAGAAGAGACTTATTTGGGCTAAAGAACACAAGGAATGGACATTAGACCAGTGGAAATCTGTGCTTTGGTCTGATGAGTCTAAATTTGAGATCTTTGGTTCCAACCACCGTGTCTTTGTGCGATGCAGAAAAGGTGAACGGATGGACTCTACATGTCTGGTTCCCACCGAGAAGCATGGAGGAGGAGGTGTGATGGTGTGGGGGTGCTTTGCTGGTGACACTGTTGGGGATTTATTCAAAATTGAAGGCATACTGAACCAGCATGGCTACAACAGCATCTTGCAGCGGCATGCTATTCCATCCGGTTTGCGTTTAGTTGGACCATCATTTATTTTTCAACAGGACAATGACCCCAAACACACCTCCAGGCTGTGTAAGGGCTATTTGACCAAGAAGGAGAATGATGGGGTGCTACGCCAGATGACCTGGCCTCCACAGTCACCAGACCTGAACCCAATCGAGATGATTTGGGGTGAGCTGGACCGCAGAGTGAAGGCAAAAGGGCCAACAAGTGCTAAGCATCTCTGGGAACTCCTTCAAGATTGTTGGAAGACCATTTCCATTGACTACCTCTTGAAGCTCATCAAGAGAATGCCAAGAGTGTGCAAAGCAGTCATCAAAGCAAAAGGTGGCTACTTTGAAGAACCTAGAATATAAGACATATTTTCAGTTGTTTCACACTTTTTTGTTAAGTATATAATTCCACATGTGTTAATTCATAGTTTTGATGCCTTCAGTGTGAATGTACAATTTTCATAGTCATGAAAATACAGAAAAATCTTGAAATGAGAAGGTGTGTCCAAACTTTTGGTCTGTACTGTATATAATCGTCTTATCCGTCTGTCTGTCTGTCCTTCTGTCCAGGAAATCCTGCGTCGCTGATTGGTCCAGCCGCGGCCAATCAGCGACGCGGGATTTCAGAAAAAGATGGCGGCCGTTAGCAGCTCATCTGCCGCACGGAGGTCAGCGGCGATGCAGCCGGGAGATGACCGGCGCTAGCCGCTCATCTCCCGGCTGCTCGCAGCAGAAGTACCGCGACCGGCGGCGCCGCTGATCTCCCGACGGCAAGTGTGAAGCGAGGACCGGGGAGCGGCGCCGCCAGTCGGGATACTTCGGCTGTGAGCAGCCGGCCATCTCCCGGTTCCTTGCAGCGGAAGTACCCGCACAGGTAGCGTCGCTGCCCGGTCCTCAGTAATACGATTCGCTGATTGGTCGGAATCAGCGATATTGGCGCCGCGACCAATCAGCGATTTTGGCGCCACATTTAAACACCACTCTGTTGATTGCGCCTGGTCGGCCGCATACAGATTCTAGAATACCCGATGCGTTAGAATCGGGCCACCATCTAGTACTGTATATAAAGAGCTGTGGGAGCCATCACACTATATATAGAGACCTGTGAAAAGCTTATGTGTTGATCCAGAGGAAGTCAAAAAAAAACATGAGGCAGATGCTGCTTGCCCAAAATTAGGGGAAAAATTCCTTCCCGACTCCACATATGGCAATCAGACTAGTTGCTTGGATCAACGTCCCATAATAAAATCTAGTATGAATAACCTGTAATGTTATTCAAGAAAGTCACACAGGACCTCCTTGAACTTTTTTTTAGAGAATTAAGTATTACAAGGTCATGTGGTAGAGAGTTCCATACCTCACACAATAAAACATTGCCATCTAACTTCCTTTAGACAAAGCGAATTAGGAGCTTGATGCTAGAGTAGTTGAATTAAAACTGAAAAAAATTATTAACACAGCAAAAAAGAGGAACAGTATTTATTCTCCAGCCCAGGTCTCAAAACTAATGCACTAATCAGGATGAAGCAAACCATATAATAAAGGCAGGGGCAGCACAGGTGCAAAATACTGATGAGACAACCAACTCATAACCTACCAATTCTTGGAGGGGGTCATTGCTTAGTATTAAAACTGCACACAAAAAAATGGCTTGTATAGGTCACTGGTCACACACAGATTGTTAGGGGAATGGTTGCAAACAACTTTATTAAATAATGGAAAGCAAACGAACCCGGGGTCCGTGATGCAGCCTGGAGGACTGTGGACGAACACCTTCCGGGTAAGAAGGTAAAACAACCAACTGAAATAACAATCCCCCCCGTGTTACTGCACACCGGAACGGGAATAGGGATTCGCACTATCTCCATTAACTGCACGAGAGATGTGCGACAAATAATGGAGCCGTAGCCCTGTTAACTGCACAGAGGCTACGCAGCAGGCGCTCGGATGCGTGTGTGATTCACGCTGGCTTATACGTGCTCCCAGCCGGCTTGCTACCGGACTGAGGAGTATCTCTCCACGTGGCTAACAGGCGGTGCCGGGAATACGGAGTCCGCAGTCTGCTCGGGGTGTATAGCGACCCCCTTGTTGGAGCCAGAGTGTCAGACGAAGCTACCTGCCTCCCTCCATCTAAGGCTGTCTATCCCCTGCTAAACCTGCCTGTCAGAAGCTATAACAGCAAAAGCACACGTGGAGCCGAAACGACCAAGCGTCCACACAATAACACCAACTCAGCTCAATGATCAGAGTGCGCCGCCATGTTTGTGGGCGTGCTATTTAAATATTAAGCCCTGCCCATCGTCACATTATTGGTGACGTCACCCGCGACCAATCAGGCGGTGCCAGGTCACCGGATCAGCTGACTCCCAAACCACCAATCACGGTCCGCCATGTCACGGGCATGCTCAGTGCAGTGTATCCTGGACTTAGGCTGTAACAGCCCTGTTTCCCTCCGCAACCTATCCTTCATGTTGCTAGGAACAAAGACCCGAGAGACAACTTGTACATCTCGTGCACCAGCTAGGCGTTGGGACTGACGATGATGCTGAGAAGCATCTGGACCGGAATGGGAGACCACAGAATCCACTGATGATTCTGAACCCATTTCGGATCCAGAAAACACCTGACGCCTAACACAGATAGTGCTCAATATAGGGCTTACAGCCTATTAGTGACCCTCATACTGTTAGATTAGGCAGGCTGCAAAGCACTATCTAAGTGCACCCCATGAGGACAAACCCCCTAGTTTACAAATCCAGCATTGATGGGCTTGTCTGAACCCTGAAAAAAATAACGTGCAAAATCTATATATGAGGTACTGGTAGATATTTTGGCGCTGGTCACGCACAGTGTCTGGTTTACAGCCTATTAGTGACGCCCATACTATTAGATTAGGCAGGCTATGCTCCCCTCATACACCTTACCACGGTGTGTAGTGTGACATGGAGCTAAACCCCCTGTCTGCTTAAGAATAAGGCTGCGAAAAACCTTCTCTTTATTGATAGTAGAGAAACCTCCATACAGTAGATGCGGAAAACATACGATGAACCCCAGTATTGTACCACATAGATAGGGCTCTTACCGGCTAAGCTTGGAGCAGGCTGTGTGCACAGAGCTCAAGATACAAAACTGTAGGGATGTGGACTGTCTTACCCTGTTCCTGCCCCTGAAGACAACAAACGCGTCATGTGAATACTGTCTTGCGGTTTTATATCTAAAAGTGATATGTGTCTTATGTAATGTATAATGGTGATGTAACAGCATGTGAAGTGTTAATGCATAATGTGAGTATAGCATAAGATAAGCTTAGGATACCATAAGACATAAGTATAACATAAACCCTAAAATACAAATTTTATTAAATCTCTTTAAAATCGGGACATGCGGCATAAAGATGATACGCATCAGTATTGCACTTTATTAAGATAAGTTCCTTTTATTGTTTAGTCTTGTGATCATTTATGTCATTGATACCTCTATGGGTGATTAATTCCAGGGCTGGCTAGGGTTATCCAGGGATAGCCGCCGTGGAGCGGGGGCGCCACAGTGTCAACATTAACTAGGGTGTCACCCTCCACTATAAGGCAGGTAATCAGCATCTAGGGTGTTGAACAGGGCTGATTGTAGCCTTTGTTTGGATGCCCGAATGTATCCTTTGGCTTGGAGGTCCAAAGATATTAGGAACGTTCTTGGGTGTTTTTATAAATTTGCACATTGTCACTTTATTCACTGTTGTCACTTTAATCATTTAGTACACACTGAGGATTGATTGTTTGATGTGATATCTGTACCAGTTTCTGGTAGACTGTTAGATCTTTGGTCTATGTAAGTGTGGCACCCCAGGGGTCTGGTTTCCACAGTAACAGCAATGTTATGTCTGAGAGCAGGTGGGAGGTCTCTTGGTCAGGAATCCTATGCATGCCACACCTCCTGCCCAGTCCTGGGAGGGGAAGGACTTCCCCTATATAAACCTGGGGCTGAGGCAGGGTTAGAGAGTTCAAAGGGAGAGTTCAGCCAGGAGGGCTGACAGGGAGCTGTGGCTCCGGCTGGGCCTAGCTCCTGGGCCATGCCAGAAGTAGAGACAGAGAAGAGAAGCAGCTATGGGAAGAAACAACAGGAGCTCTGTGGGAGCAGTGCTACAAGGAGTCAGGGGCTGGCAGCTGCAGAGCTCACCCTGACTGAGAAGCTATCACCGGACCCGGAGTCCGAGGCTGTGGGGACTAACTCCTATCCAGCAGCAGAAACCGACCGGCAGGGGATTGCAGGTCCTCTGGCCCAGAAACCCGAAGGCACGGTCACACGCGTGGGACCAGCACCGCCGTCGTGGAGCGGAAGCTACTAGAAGGCCCCGAGTCACCGGCCATACGGGTGAGCACCACACGGTACACTCAGGGACGTGGGCTACTTATACCCGCCTCTAGCAAGGTAGCCAGAAGAGTAACGTTAGTTTGGGAGGCCTACAACTCCGCCTGGCCAGGGGAGATCCCATCTGCTCAAGGACTGACCAGGCCCCAATCACTAGCCAGTACTCCGGGAGGGTCTGTCTTTGTCACCAGTAAAGACCCTGAACTACACCGTACCGTCTCCGAGTGGTTCCTGCTACCCCCATCATCCACGTCGGCTGCCCTGAGGCCATACCCCTCCTGTTGGGGGTTATACTATCACGCTGCACAATCCTACCACCGGCCTCAGCGGTCTGCCCTGCAGCAGCAGCTCCTTAGCTGCACTCAACGGGTGGCGTAGTCGTCCAACATCTACCGCTAATACAGCGCCACTTAGTCTGACTCCCTGGGCACGGACCGGGTCACCGCCACGAGACTACAACCCTCACCAGATCCGGCTCCGGGTAAGCTCCCGCGTGCGCAACGCTGCGCGACACAGGCCCAGGGGCGCGTCAACTTTTGGCGTAGTCGGCAGGATCTCGTGCCCGCAACCACCGGGTACTGCGTGCCTGAAAAAGACTGTTCAAACTTACCAGTGGTGAAGATTCCCGCCATCCGGCGCCATCTTCGGCCTTCTTCCCGCCCTCCGTGGAGGTTTCCCGCCATTGGACGCCATCTTGAGGACGCCGCGCGGGAAGAAGAGGGGCGTGGACTCCGAAAGCGCGCGAGAACTGAAGCCCCGCCTCACGTCCGGACGTTGCGTAAGGTCCTGGAAGGAGCCCAGCAGACGCCGACGTCACAGGAGCGCGACGGAAGGTCCTCAACCCTGACGATCCACTGCGGAGCCGCGGCCTACGGAAGAGGATCATCGCAAGGTAGGCCACGGTCCACTAGGGGGGAGAAGGATGTCGGATACGGAGGAGAGCTTCACCGCTCCAACCCCCGCCAGCGCCACCGCTGTTGCGGTCATGCCTTTCACCATGCCCTATATCCCGGGGGCAGCCTGGCTACCCCAGTACTCAGGGGAGTCACATACCCTGCAGGACTTTAGAGAAAAGCTGGATAGCCTCTTCCAGGTGTACCCCCTCACAGAAGAGCAAAAAGTGAGCATCCTGGTGGCCCAATTAACCGGGGCAGCCCAAAGGGAGGTAAAGTCCTGGCCACCTGGGAGGAGGACTGTCGCAGAGATACTAGCCCGGCTAACCAAGGAGGGGCTGCAGTGCTACCAATACGAGGAAAGCCAAGAGGACCCGGACGGGTCTGAGGACTACCCTCAGGAGGGAGCACAAAGAGGACACCGCTACTGAAGGGAAGTAGCATAAACAAAGAACTGTATATCGTTACCCGTCAGGGTATGAGAACTGATGCTAATTAAAATATGGTCCCCGTTGGGATTAGTGAATTGTTCCCCGTGTGTCCCTATCCCTTACCAGGCTGAGGACTGTGAGCAGCCATCCCCTATCCCTTACCAGGCTGAGGACTGTGAGCAGCCAATCCTTATCCCCACTGGCCGAGGACTGAGAGCGGCCATATCTTGTAAATAATTATGTGTCTCTAGTAATTTATAGGAGTCTTTGGTGGATTTACCGGGAATCCTGTGTACATAGTTGGAGCGTAACCTAGGGATGGACTAAAGACTGTTAAGGACTCGGGGCAGGACAGACCCCTACCTGGTTACGTCTCCCTGTTTTGGTGAAATGGACACCTTGCTTTTCTTCAAAGACTGCACCCGGTTGCGGACACGCCGTGACCATCTTTATGTGTTTTTCTTGTTGTATTATTATTGTTTATACCTTATTATGTTTTTCAAAAAAAAAATTGTTTAGTCCCGGAGTACTAAATTTCACTAGGGGGGAATGTGGCACCCCAGGGGTCTGGTTTCCACAGTAACAGCAATGTTATGTCTGAGAGCAGGTGGGAGGTCTCTTGGTCAGGAATCCTATGCATGCCACACCTCCTGCCCAGTCCTGGGAGGGGAAGGACTTCCCCTATATAAACCTGGGGCTGAGGCAGGGTTAGAGAGTTCAAAGGGAGAGTTCAGCCAGGAGGGCTGACAGGGAGCTGTGGCTCCGGCTGGGCCCAGCTCCTGGGCCATGCCAGAAGTAGAGACAGAGAAGAGAAGCAGCTATGGGAAGAAACAACAGGAGCTCTGTGGGAGCAGTGCTACAAGGAGTCAGGGGCTGGCAGCTGCAGAGCTCGCCCTGACTGAGAAGCTATCACCGGACCCGGAGTCCGAGGCTGTGGGGACTAACTCCTATCCAGCAGCAGAAACCGACCGGCAGGGGATTGCAGGTCCTCTGGCCCAGAAACCCGAAGGCACGGTCACACGCGTGGGACCAGCACCGCCGTCGTGGAGCGGAAGCTACTAGAAGGCCCCGAGTCACCGGCCATACGGGTGAGCACCACACGGTACACTCAGGGACGTGGGCTACTTATACCCGCCTCTAGCAAGGTAGCCAGAAGAGTAACGTTAGTTTGGGAGGCCTACAACTCCGCCTGGCCAGGGGAGATCCCATCTGCTCAAGGACTGACCAGGCCCCAATCGCTAGCCAGTACTCCGGGAGGGTCTGTCTTTGTCACCAGTAAAGACCCTGAACTACACCGTACCGTCTCCGAGTGGTTCCTGCTACCCCCATCATCCACGTCGGCTGCCCTGAGGCCATACCCCTCCCGTTGGGGGTTATACTATCACGCTGCACAATCCTTCCACCGGCCTCAGCGGTCTGCCCTGCAGCAGCAGCTCCTTAGCTGCACTCAACGGGTGGCGTAGTCGTCCAACATCTACCGCTAATACAGCGCCACTTAGTCTGACTCCCTGGGCACGGACCGGGTCACCGCCACGAGACTACAACCCTCACCAGATCCGGCTCCGGGTAAGCTCCCGCGTGCGCAACGCTGCGCGACACAGGCCCAGGGGCGCGTCATAAGTACGAATAAGGGACTTTTAGGGTCTAGGGGCAGCTGCCGTTCAGCAAGGGTGCCATTGTCATCTATATGTAGGATGCCCATCTCCGTTGACATGCAGGTTCAGGCTAGGGTATCTATAGGGTGAGTTTTATTGAAGTACAGTGGGTACGGAAAGCATTCAGACCCCTTTAAATTTTTCACTCTTTGTTTCATTGCAGCCATTTGGTAAATTCTAAAAAGTTCATTTTTTTCTCATTAAAGTACACTCTGCACCCCATCTTGACTGAAAAAAACAGAAATGTAGAAATTTTTGCAAATTTATTAAAAAAGGAAAACTGAAATATCACATGGTCATAAGTATTCAGACCCTTTGCTCATATTTAAGTCACATGTGTAACGGGTCTGGGAGGCGGAACCTCTGGGCTACTATACAAGGGGGTGGTCCTTGTAAGGGAGCGGGTGGCGACCAGGCAGGCAATCACAGCAGGTGACCGGGACAGTCTCTGGGTGTACGGGCAGGAGGTCACGGCAAGTGACCGGGCAGTCTCTGGAAGAACGGGCTGGAGGTCACGGCAAGTGACCGGGGCAGTCTCTAAGTAAAGGGTAGGTACGACCTGTGATGGCTGAACCTCCAGGTAGGCTAGCAAGGCAGATGGAGGATGTGTGCTCCCAGGTGAGCAAGCGAGAGTCTCTGGAATAGCAGGTGGTCACAGCACGTGACGGCGGAGCCTCCAGGTAGGCAAGCAGGCAGGTAGCGGAGAAGCGCTCCCAGGTGAGCGGGCAAGAGTCTCTGGAATAGCTGGTGGTCACAGCACGTGACAGCGGAGCCTCCGGGCTGGCAAGCAGGCAGGTAGCGGAGAAGCGCTCCCAGGTGAGCGGGCAAGAGTCTGGAATAGCTGGTGGTCACAGCACGTGACAGCGGAGCCTCCGGGCTGGCAAGCAGGCAGGTAGCGGAGAAGCGCTCCCAGGTGAGCGAGCAAGAGTCTGGAATAGCTGGTGGTCACAGCACGTGACAGCGGAGCCTCCGGGCAGGCAAGCAGGCAGGTAGCGGAGAAGCGCTCCCAGGTGAGCGGGCAAGCTGGTCCATAGACAGACTGACCGGAGTTGTAAGGCAGACCGTCGGACCTCAGGCAAGCAGGCAGGTAGCTGATGTGCGCTCCCAGGTGAGCGGGCAAGTTGGTCCTTAGACAGACTGACCGGAGTTGTAAGGCAGACCGTCGGACCTCAGGCAGGCAGGCAGGTAACAGGAAATCAGGCAGGATTAGGACAGCAAGCTGGCAGGAATCTGGCAGGTAACTGGCAACGGGACCTGAGGGCTGAAGCAGAGTAGAACGGTGCAACAACATTGCTCGGGCACCTCCATTTTGGAGGAGGTGCCTTATATATGGTAAAGTCCTCCGGCCATTGGCCGGGGACTCCTTAGGACGGCGCGCGCGGCCCCTTTAAGAGGGAGGGAGGGCGCGCGCGCGCGCCCTAAGCACAGTGGCCGGGAAGGAGCGCGCGCTGCCAGCAGAGCGGGAGAGGGACGCCGGGCACGGAGCAGAGCGGTGAGGGGAACAGCGTCCCTGCCTAGCAGAGGGCAGGGACGCCGGCACTACAACATGCTGTCCATTTCCTTGTGATCCTCCTTGAGATGGTTCTACTCTTTCATTGGAGTCCAGCTGTGTTTAATTAAACTGATAGGACTTGATTTGGAAAGGCACACACCTGTCTATATAAGACCTCACAGCTCACAGTGCATGTCAGACCAAATGACCAGTATTGAGTAGAAGCCCCCTTTTGAGCTAGTGCATCCATGAGTCTTCTTGGGAATGATGCAACAAGTTTTTCACACCTGGATTTGGGGTTCCTCTGCCATTCTTCCTTGCAGATCCTCTCCAGTTCTGTCAGGTTGGATGGTGAACGTTGGTGGACAGCCATTTTCAGGTCTCTCCAGAGATGTTCAATTGGGTTTAGGTCAGGGCTCTGGCTGGGCCAGTCTAGAATGGTCACAGAGTTGTTCTGAAGCCACTCCTTTGTTATTTTAACTGTGTGCTTAGGGTCATTGTCTTGTTGGAAGGTGAACCTTCGGCCAAGTCTGAGGTCCAGAGCACTCTGGAAGAGGTTTTCATCCAGGATATCTGTGTACTTGGCCGCATTCATGTTTCTTTCAATTCCAACCAGTCGTCCTGTCCCTGCAGCTGAAAAACACCCCCATGATGCTGCCACCACCATGTTTCACTGTTGGGATTGTATTGGGCAGGTGATGAGCAGTGCCTGGTTTTTTCCACACATACCCCTTAGAATTATCACCAAAAAGTTCTATCTTAGTCTCATCAGACCAAAGAATCTTATTTCTCATAGACTGGGAGTCCTTCATGTGTTTTTAAGCAAACTCTGTGCAGGCTTTCATATGTCTTGCACTGAGGAGAGGCTTCCGTTGGGCCACTCTGCCATAAAGGCTCGACTTGTGGAGGGCTGCAGTGATAGTTGACTTTATGCAACTTTCTCCCATCTCCCTACTGCATCTTTGGAGCTGAGCCACAGTGATCTTGGGGTTCATCTTTACCTCTCTCACCAAGGCTCTTCTCCCACGATTGCTCAGTTTAGCTGGACGACCAGGTCTAGGAAGACTTCTGGTGGTCCCAAACTTCTTCCACTTAAGGATTATGGAGGCCACTGTGTTCTTAGGACCCTTGACTAATGCAGAAATTCTTTTGTAAACTTGGCCAGATCTGTGCCTTGCCACAATTCTGTCTCTAAGCTCCTTGGGCAGTGTCAGGATGCCAGGTTTAATTTTACTTTGCCAGTAGTTTTTCCCTTAGCCAAGATGGCTTCCATTGCCTCACTGGGGTCATGTGTTTCCTGCCTGTGGACCTACTTAAACTGCATGTGTTGCAATCATGCCTTGCCTGAGTATTGTGTGCTTTTAGCTTTCTACTCACCTGTGCTAGCCCTCTGAATAGAGTCTTGCTGACCTTGTTTTTACTCCTAGTCATCCGCTGAAAGGATTGCTGCCTGAATCCTCTGCTAAGGGGACTTCTGCTGAAAGGAACCACTGGCTGTTGTTCACTCACGCTGGGATCTCTGAACTTTTGTCTTCCTGAAGAAAACTTCTCCTGGATCTCTACACCTCTGGTATAGTCACCATCTTGCTCTGTGTTTAAATACCCGGCTCCAGCTCTGCTTAAGACATCGCTGTTTCCTCCGCTGCACCTCCTGCATTCTTCAATATCCAGATCCATATTCCAGTTTGTCTTCTCTTCTGCACTACGTGAGTCCACAATCAACTGAGGAATACCTACGTCTGCTTACTATCCTTATTTCTGTTTGCATATTACTGTACCTAAGTAAACTTGGACTATCGTTAACGTTTACATACCCTAATAGTAATGAAGGCCGTGCCTTACAGATTAGGTTCTAAGAAGTGTTGTTTGGAATGAACTTACCTTCATAAACTGTTTGCTGTGATCTTTTGCACTTGAGTTTAAAATAGACTTTCACACTACTCTTGTCTCAGTCTCTGCTTTTGGCCCACGCCATTGGACTTCAGGGTATCTACTAACATCGTAACAGGCAGTTCCTTTGAGCTCATGATTCTCATTTGGTCTGACATGCACTGTGAGCTGTGAGGTCTTATATAGACAGGTGTGTGCCTTTCCAAATCAAGTCCTATCAGTTTAATTAAACACAGCTGGACTCCAATGAAAGAGTAGAACCATCTCAAGGAGGATCACAAGAAATGGACAGCATGTGACTTAAATATGAGCAAAGGGTCTGAATACTTATGACCATGTGATATTTCAGTTTTCCTTTTTTAATAAATTTGCAAAAATTTCTACATTTCTGTTTTTTTTCAGTCAAGATGGGGTGCAGAGTGTACTTTAATGAGAAAAAAAATGAACTTTTTAGAATTTACCAAATGGCTGCAATGAAACAAAGAGTGAAAGATGTAAAGGGGTCTGAATGCTTTCCGTACCCACTGTATATAGTACTCAATGTTCCAGGCAGTGGGAGGCATTACTGGGATCCAGAGCAGTCGCTCCAGTCACGTCCAGAGCCTAAGGTCTGGCATAGGAGCTGCCGGACACTTTGTGTGCTCTGAAGTACAAAGGAAGATGGACAGGGACCTGCATAGATGGAAGTTGAAGGCCAGTCCCGGGTGCACTGCAGAGGTGGACGAGAAATACAGGATGAGCTAGCAACAGGGCTGAAGAGGAGTTATGCTAAGAAGGAGGATAATGTGAATTGCTGTGCCTTATCCCATCTGTACCCACCTGATGAACTTGAACTGTCAAGTATATGTTTGACTGTTACAAAGAACTTCGTGTTCCCTAAATTGTGAGCGGCGGCTTCTGAGGACAGAAGCCTGAAGGCAGTGGAGGCCTGCGGCCTACAAGAGAGTGTGCTGCACCCCACACCCTAGAGCACACTGGGACTGGGACACCCATTGTCTGTAAAGTGCCAGAGCGAAATCAGACCGACGTTCAGTCACGACTACCGCTCTGTGCCACTTTACAAGATGAGTGATAAGGGAACTTCTCCATCAGAAGAGACGAGGAAATAATGGTCGCTGCCCAAACTGTGACAAGAACAGGACCACAATGCAACAAGAACTGTCTCACAATGCTCTTGGAACTTTCCCATAATGCATTGCAAATTGAAACTAGAGCAAATACATTAAATCACTAGCAGACAGTGCCGTTATCAAACAATAAAAAAGAGACAGGATTCAAATGCAAGCAACATAATGTCAGAACTGATATACACATAAAGTGACTAGATTCCCTGGATAGCTAAATTCGCTGCTGAGGCCAGAACACGGGCTGCCCAGCACTATTTAAGTGCACCCCATGAAGATAGACACTCTAATTTACAAGGCCATAACATATAGGTGCATCTCACAAAATTAGAATATCATCAAAAAGTTAATTTATTTCAGTTCTTCAATGCAAAAAGTGAACCTCATATATTATATAGAGTCATTACAAACACAGTGATCTATTTCAAGTGTTTATTTCTGTTAATGTTGATGATTATGGCTTATAGCCAATGAAAACACAAAAGTCATTAACTCAGTAAATTAAAATAATTAACAAAAAACACCTGCAAAGACTTCCTAAGCATTTAAAAAGGTCCCTTAGTCTGTTTTAGTAGGCTCCACAATCATGACAATCATGATGAAGACTGCTGGCTTGACAGATGTCCAGAGTTCCAATTTTCATTTGAAATCAAGGTCCCAGAGTCTGGAAGAAGAGTGGAGAGGCCACAATCCAAGCTGCTTGAGGTCTAGTGTGAAGTTTCCACAATCAGTGATGGTTTGGGGAACCGTGTCATCTGCTGGTGTAGGTCCACTGTGTTTTTTCAACACAAAAGTCAGCGCAGCCGTCTACCAGGAAATTTTAGAGCACTTCATGCTTCCCTTTGCCACAGTATCAAGCTACCAGGGGGGCAAAGGGGGCGGTGGCCCCGGGCCCCTCGCTCTTAGGGGGCCCATCCAGGGCTACGCCAGTGTAACTGTATCTAGCATGCCCCTGGTGCCAGCATCGGGCCCCACTGCCCGCCACCGCCGCAAGTTTACTGATGAGAGAGGGAGCGCGGATCTCTCTCCCATTAGTCCCTTCTGTGACTGATGTCTCTGACATCATCACTTGGCGCCCAGCCCGCTGTGCTGAAGATGTGTGCGTGCTGGGTGCTCTGAGCAGCGAGCGAACCAGGAGGAGAGATGAGTACTGTTTATTTATTTTTTGCCGGGTGGGGGGCGGCATTATATTACAGACTCTGCCTATGGGAAGGGGGAGGTGCATTATACTACAGACTCTGCCTATGGGGGAGCATTATCCTAAAGACTCTGCCCACAGAGAGGGGGGGCATTATACTAAAGACTCTGCCTATGGGGAGGGGGGGCATTATACTACAGACTGTCTATGGGGAGGGGGGGAGCATTATACTAAAGCCTCTGTCTATGGGGGGGCATTCTACTACAGACTCTGCCTATGGGGGGCATTATACTACAGACTCTGTTTATGAGCAGGGGAGAGCAGTAGACTACAGACTCTGCCTATGGGGGGACATTGTACTACAGACTCTGCCTATAAGAGGGGGAGCATTATACTACAGACTCTGCCTATGGGGGGTGCATTTTACTACAGACTCTGCCTATAGGTGGGGCATTATACTACAGACGCTGCCTATGAGATGGGGGGGGCATTATATCACAGACTCTGCCTATGAGGAGGGGGGGCACATTATACTACAGACTCTGCCTATGAGATGGGGGGGCATTATACTACAGATTCTGCCTATGAGGAGGGGGGGAATATACTACAGACTCTGACTAAGAGTAGGGGGGAGCATTATACTACAGACTCTGCCTATGGGGGGGCATTATACTGCAGACTCTGCCTATGGGGGGGCATTATACCACAGACTCTGCCTATGAGGAGGGGGGGAGCATTATACTACAGACTCTGCCTATGGGGGGGACATTGTACTACAGACTCTGCCTATAAGAGGGGGAGCATTATACTACAGACTCTGCCTATGGGGGGTGCATTTTACTACAGACTCTGCCTATAAGTGGGGCATTATACTACAGACGCTGCCTATGAGATGGGGGGGGCATTATACCACAGACTCTGCCTATGAGGAGGGGGGGCACATTACACTACAGACTCTGCCTATGAGATGGGGGGGGGGGCATTATACTACAGATTCTGCCTATGAGGAGGGGGGGGGCATTATACTACAGACTCTGCCTATGAGGAGGGGGGAGCATTATACTACAGACTCTGCCTATGGGGGGGGCATTATACTGCAGACTCTGCCTATGGGGGGGCATTATACCACAGACTCTGCCTATGAGGAGGGGGGGAGCATTATACTACAGACTCTGCCTATGGGGGGGAGCTTTATACTACAGACTCTGTCAATGGGGGGAGCATTTTACTACAGACTCTGCCTATAGGGGCGCATTATACTATACGAAGGACTATGGGGAGTGCATTATACTATATTGAGGACTATCTGGTGCATTATACTATATGTAGGCTATTTATACAGTGTGGGAGATAATGTGGGTTCTTTGAACAGCGTGGGGGCCATCATACAGTGTGGGAGATAATGTGGGGTCTTTGTATAGTGTGGAGGCCATCATACAGTGTTGGAGCCATCAGCTTGGGGGCTACTAAGGGGTCAGTATACTTTGTGGGGGTACTATACAGTGAGGGGGAATTATATCGTGAATAGGAGAACATCATACTGGTTAGAGCGGAGCTCTACATGGGGGGAGACTCAGGACATTATTAAATCTTAGGTGGGGACTTATTCTTATAGGGGAACTCAGGTTATCGTGACTGTCGAAGGGGCACTATTACTTTCTAGGGGGCACAATGCGGGCACTGTTTTCTAGGACACTTGCACACGGCATTACTTTATTTTAGAGGTTTGTTTTACCATCTAGAGGGCACACAGTAGGTGCAGTAATAGGGACACATTTTGCAGCAGAGGCTCAGTATTGGGGTATCAGCAGGACGAGAAGTTTGTGCAGGTTGGGGATAGATGTGGTCAGTGCCTGAAATGTAAGGAGTCAAATGTGTCTTTGTTGTGATCTCTGCATACCTGAGACTCTGAGCCCTGGCTGGAGAAGTAGTCGTGTCGGTCTGGGCCAGATGGAAAAGACGGGAAAAGTGAACAATTTAATCAGAAAGAACGTCAGCTGTAAGGTACTATATATAACTGAGCTGTGATCTCTTATATGTTCTGCAGGACTGGCATCTATCAATATATGTCACCATATGGCGGTAAAATCAGTGCTGGTCTTTGTATAGAGATTATTTTTAGTAACAGCGCGGTCATCTGCTGAGGTTTTCCTACATCAACTATCTGGGTGCGCCGCTATAGTTGGAATCAGGGTTACCTGGTTAGAGGCCCACTCAGAAGTTTCGGCCCCCTGAAACAAAACCTTAGCTACGCCAAGCTTTTTGGAGATGGAAATTTCATTCTCCAGCAGGACTTGGCCCCTGTCCACACTGACAAAAGTACTAATACCTGGTTTAAAACAACAGTATCACTGTGCTTGATTGGCAGCAAACTCACCTGACCTTAACCCCATAAAGAATCTATGGGGTATTGTCAAGAGGAAAATGAGAGACACCAGACCCAACAATGCAGACGACCTGAAGGCTTCTATCAAAGCCACCTGGGCTTCCATAACCCCTCAGCAGTGCCACAGGCTGATCCCTCCATGCCACATTGCCGCATTGATGCAGTAATTGATGTAAAAGGAGCCCCGACCAAGTATTGAGGGCATTTATTGAACATACATTTCAGTAGGATAACATTTTGGATTTTGAAAACATTTTTCAAGCTGTTGTTATAAGGTATTCTAATTAATTAAAATAATGACTTTTGAGTTTTCATTGGCTGTAAGCCATAATCATCAATATTAACAGAAATAAACACGTGAAATAGATCACTCTGTGTGTAATGGCTCTATATAATATATGAGTTTCACGTTTTGTATTGAAGAACTGAAATAAATTAACTTTTCTGGTGATATTCTAATTTTGTGAGATGCACCTGTAGATGGGCTTGGCTGCACCCTGAATAAAAATAGCATGTAAAAAATATATATGATATATATGAGGTATTGGTCGATATTTTGGCCAAAATATACAAGCTCGCAACCTGCTCAAGGGTCCTCATACTTACGAGTCCCTACACTAACATTAAAAGCAAAGTCACAAAAACAAGGAATTAAAGTTCCCACCAAAATTCAAGAATTAACACAGCAAATACAGCAACAATAATTACAAGGATGCAGCAAACCCATATAATGAAGAAGTCAGCAACACAGGTGCAAAATATTGATGAGACAACCACTCACAACCTACCAATTCATGGAGGGGGTGATTGCTTAGTATTAAAACTGCACACAAATAAGCCTTGTATAGGGCACTGGTCACACATAGGTAGTGCACAATGTCTGGCTTACAGCCTATTAGTGAAGCCCAAACTATTAGATTAGGCGGGCTGCCCAGCACTTTTTAAGTACACCCCATGAAGACAGACACCCTAGTTTACAAGGCCAACATTGATGGGTCTGGCTGCACCCTGAATAAAAATAACGTGCAAAAAATATATATGATATATATGAGGTATTAGTAAATATTTTGGCCAAAATACACAAGCTCGCAACCCGCGTCAAGGGTCCTCATACTTGCGAGTCCCTACACTAACATTAAAAGCAAAGACAAATTTAAATTCCCACCAAAATTCAAGAATTAACACAAGAAAAAAGGGCAACAGTGTTTACCTGCCTAGGTCTCAGTACTAATCATACCATATAATAACGATGACAGCAATACAGGTGCAAAATATTGATGCGACAACCACTCACATATTACCAATTAATGGAGGGGGGTGATTACATAGTATTAAAACTGCACACAAAATTATATGGGATTGCTACATCCTAATAGTGCATTAGTTCTGAGATCTGGGCAGGTAAATGCTATATTAATAATTGATTTTTTGGGGAAAGTTAAATTCTCTTTTGTTGGCTTTACTTTTAATCTAACTGAAATACACATAAGCTTTTTTCCTAAACATTAGGATCTGTTTAGAGCCATCAGCTCAAAAAGGCTTCCTTTGACAGACTTGGCATAAGCAGGTCAAAAGGAACCCTGATCTTTACCATTACACCCCTTTACAGGAATGGAGACTTACCACATGCTCAGGGTTGCATCTACAGAGTAGCTGCTGGCCAGAGGAGCGAGCTTGAGGCTATAACTCTAACTAAAGCTTTTTAATTACTAAATGATGGGTTCTGTCTAAGGCCATTGGCTCAAAAAGACTTCCTCGGACAGACTTGGCGCAAGCTACTCCATTCTGCAGATCCCAAGGGAACCCTGGCCTTTACCATTACACCCCTGTACAGGGATAGATACTTACCATAGGCCCAGGGTTGCATCTACAGAGTAGCTGCTGGCCGGAGGAGCGAGCTTGAGGCTATAGTGGTTGATTCAACTCTAAGTAAAGCTTTTTTTTCCTAAATACTGGGATCTGTTTAAGGCTGTTGGCTCAAACAGACTTCCTCGGACAGACTTGGCGCAAGCTACTCCATTCTGCAGATCCCAAGGGAACCCTGGTTTTTACCATTACACCCCTGTACAGGGATAGATACTTACCATAGGCCCAGGGTTGCATCTACAGAGTAGCTGCTGGCCGGAGGAGTGCGCTTGAGGCTTGAGTAGTTGAGTCAATCCTAACTAAAGAAAAACCTATCTAATGACACTTTCTTGTTAGGACCTGTCTGAGGCCTATGGCTCAAAAAAGCTTCTTTGGAAAAACTTGGCAAAAGCCAGTCTATCCTACAGGTTCCAAAGGAACTCTGACCTTCACTCTTACAGCCCTGTACAGTGATACAGACTTATTACAGGGCCTTGATTGCATCTACATAGTAGATGCTGACTGGAGGGGCAAACTTAAGGTTAGAATGGTTCAGCCAACCCTAACTATTGCTACTTTCTTAAATGTTAGGATATTTCTGAGGCCGTTGGCTCAAACAGGCTTCCTTGGACAGACTTGGCGCAAAACACACCATTTCTGATGTTTCCAAATGAACCCTGGGCTTCACCCTTGAACCTCTATACAGGGACCGTTTCATAGTTTTAAGGTTGAAAGACACAAGTCCATCAAGTTCAACCTAAAAGCTAATGTGTTGATCCAGAGGAAGGCAAAAACCCCATGAGGCAGATGCTAATTGCCCCATATTAGGGGAAAAATTCCTTCCCGACTCCACATATGGCAATCAGACTAGTTCCCTGGATCAACGTCCCATAACAAAATCTAGTACGGATCACCTGCAATTTTATATTATTCAAGAAAGGCACACACATGCCCTCCTTGAATTTTTTTTAGAAAATTAAGTATTTCAATTTCATGTGGTAGAGAGTTTCATAACCTCATTGCTCACACAATAAAAATTTGCCAACTAACTTCCTTTAGACAAACTGAATTAGGATCTTTATGCTAGAGTAATTGAATTAACTCTAACTGAAATAGATTAATGATTTTTTCCTAAATGTTGAAATTTGTTTAAATCCATCAGCTCAAAAAGGCTTTCTCGGACAGACTTGGCGCAAGCTACTCCATTCTGCAGATCCCAAGGGAACCCTGGCCTTTACCATTACACCCCTGTACAGGGATAGATACTTACCATAGGCCCAGGGCTGCATCTACAGAGTAGCTGCTGGCCGGAGGAGCGAGCTTGAGGCTATAGTGGTTGATTCAACTCTAACTAAAGCTTTTTTTTCCTAAATACTGGGATCTGTTTAAGGCTGTTGGCTCAAACAGACTTCCTCGGACAGACTTGGCGCAAGCTACTCCATTCTGCAGA
Organism: Phyllobates terribilis; assembly: GCF_046119375.1. Taxonomy (NCBI): domain Eukaryota; kingdom Metazoa; phylum Chordata; class Amphibia; order Anura; family Dendrobatidae; genus Phyllobates; species Phyllobates terribilis. The sequence continues at coordinate 5,381,910 of NW_027362836.1, forward strand.
TCCCAAGGGAACCCTGGTTTTTACCATTACACACCTGTACAGGGATAGATACTTACCATAGGCCCAGGGTTGCATCTACAGAGTAGTTGCTGGCCGGAGGAGTGCGCTTGAGGCTTGAGTAGTTGAATCAATCCTAACTAAAGAAAAACCTATCTAATGCCACTTTCTTGTTAGGACCTGTCTGAGGCCTATGGCTCAAAAAAGCTTCTTTGGAAAGACTTGGCAAAAGCCAGTCTATCCTACAGGTTCCAAAGGAACTCTGACCTTCACTCTTACAGCCCTGTACAGCGATAAAGACTTATTACAGGGCCTTGATTGCATCTACATAGTAGATGCTGACTGGAGGGGCAAACTTAAAGTTAGAATGGTTCAGCCAACCCTAACTATTGCTACTTTCTTAAATGTTAGGATATTTCTGAGGCCATTGGCTCAAACAGGCTTCCTTGGACAGACTTGGCGCAAAACACACCATTTCTGATGTTTCCAAATGAACCCTGGGCTTCACCCTTGAACCTCTATACAGGGACCGTTTCATAGTTTTAAGGTTGAAAGACACAAGTCTTTCAAGATCAACCTAAAAGCTAATGTGTTGATCCAGAGGAAGGCAAAAACCCCATGAGGCAGATGCTAATTGCCCCATATTAGGGGAAAAATTCCTTCCCGACTCCACATATGGCAATCAGACTAGTTCCATGGATCAACGTCCCATAACAAAATCTAGTACGGATAACCTGCAATTTTATATTATTTAAGAAAGGCACACACATGCCCTCCTTGAATTTTTTTTAGAAAATTAAGTATTTCAATTTCATGTGGTAGAGAGTTTCATAACCTCATTGCTCACACAATAAAAATTTGCCAACTAACTTCCTTTAGACAAAGTGAATTAGGATCTTTATGCTAGAGTAATTGAATTAACTCTAACTGAAATAGATTAATGCTTTTTTCCTAAATGTTGAAATTTGTTTAAATCCATCAGCTCAAAAAGGCTTTCTCGGACAGACTTGGCGCAAGCTACTCCATTCTGCAGATCCCAAGGGAACCCTGGCCTTTACCATTACACCCCTGTACAGGGATAGATACTTACCATAGGCCCAGGGCTGCATCTACAGAGTAGCTGCTGGCCGGAGGAGCGAGCTTGAGGCTATAGTGGTTGATTCAACTCTAACTAAAGCTTTTTTTTCCTAAATACTGGGATCTGTTTAAGGCTGTTGGCTCAAACAGACTTCCTCGGACAGACTTGGCGCAAGCTACTCCATTCTGCAGATCCCAAGGGAACCCTGGTTTTTACCATTACACCCCTGTACAGGGATAGATACTTACCATAGGCCCAGGGTTGCATCTACAGAGTAGCTGCTGGCCGGAGGAGTGCGCTTGAGGCTTGAGTAGTTGAATCAATCCTAACTAAAGAAAAACCTATCTAATGCCACTTTCTTGTTAGGACCTGTCTGAGGCCTATGGCTCAAAAAAGCTTCTTTGGAAAGACTTGGCAAAAGCCAGTCTATCCTACAGGTTCCAAAGGAACTCTGGCCTTCACTCTTACAGCCCTGTACAGCGATAAAGACTTATTACAGGGCCTTGATTGCATCTACATAGTAGATGCTGACTGGAGGGGCAAACTTAAGGCTAGAATGGTTCAGCCAACCCTAACTATTGCTACTTTCTTAAATGTTAAGATATTTCTGAGGCCGTTGGCTCAAACAGGCTTCCTTGGACAGACTGGGCGCAAAACACACCATTTCTGATGTTTCCAAATGAACCCTGGGCTTCACCCTTGAACCTCTATACAGGGACCGTTTCATAGTTTTAAGGTTGAAAGACACAAGTCCATCAAGTTCAACCTAAAAGCTAATGTGTTGATCCAGAGGAAGGCAAAAACCCCATGAGGCAGATGCTAATTGCCCCATATTAGGGGAAAAATTCCTTCCCGACTCCACATATGGCAATCAGACTAGTTCCCTGGATCAACGTCCCATAACAAAATCTAGTACGGATAACCTGCAATTTTATATTATTCAAGAAAGGCACACACATGCCCTCCTTGAATTTTTTTTAGAAAATTAAGTATTTCAATTTCATGTGGTAGAGAGTTTCATAACCTCATTGCTCACACAATAAAAATTTGCCAACTAACTTCCTTTAGACAAAGTGAATTAGGATCTTTATGCTAGAGTAATTGAATTAACTCTAACTGAAATAGATTAATGCTTTTTTCCTAAATGTTGAAATTTGTTTAAATCCATCAGCTCAAAAAGGCTTTCTCGGACAGACTTGCTACTCCATTCTGCAGATCCCAAGGGAACCCTGGCCTTTACCATTACACCCCTGTACAGGGATAGATACTTACCATAGGCCCAGGGTTGCATCTACAGAGTAGCTGCTGGCCGGAGGAGCGAGCTTGAGGCTATAGTGGTTGATTCAACTCTAACTAAAGCTTTTTTTTCCTAAATACTGGGATCTGTTTAAGACTGTTGGCTCAAACAGACTTCCTCGGACAGACTTGGCGCAAGCTACTCCATTCTGCAGATCCCAAGGGAACCCTGGTTTTTACCATTACACCCCTGTACAGGGATAGATACTTACCATAGGCCCAGGGTTGCATCTACAGAGTAGCTGCTGGCCGGAGGAGTGCGCTTGAGGCTTGAGTAGTTGAGTCAATCCTAACTAAAGAAAAACCTATCTAATGACACTTTCTTGTTAGGACCTGTCTGAGGCCTATGGCTCAAAAAAGCTTCTTTGGAAAAACTTGGCAAAAGCCAGTCTATCCTACAGGTTCCAAAGGAACTCTGACCTTCACTCTTACATCCCTGTACAGTGATAAAGACTTATTACAGGGCCTTGATTGCATCTACATAGTAGATGCTGACTGGAGGGGCAAACTTAAGGTTAGAATGGTTCAGCCAACCCTAACTATTGCTACTTTCTTAAATGTTAGGATATTTCTGAGGCCGTTGGCTCAAACAGGCTTCCTTGGACAGACTTGGCGCAAAACACACCATTTCTGATGTTTCCAAATGAACCCAGGGCTTCACCCTTGAACCTCTATACAGGGACCGTTTCATAGTTTTAAGGTTGAAAGACACAAGTCCATCAAGTTCAACCTAAAAGCTAATGTGTTGATCCAGAGGAAGGCAAAAACCCCATGAGGCAGATGCTAATTGCCCCATATTAGGGGAAAAATTCCTTCCCGACTCCACATATGGCAATCAGACTAGTTCCCTGTATCAACGTCCCATAACAAAATCTACTACGGATAACCTGCAATTTTATATTATTCAAGAAAGGCACACACATGCCCTCCTTGAATTTTTTTTAGAAAATTAAGTATTTCAATTTCATGTGGTAGAGAGTTTCATAACCTCATTGCTCGCACAATAAAAATTTGCCAACTAACTTCCTTTAGACAAAGTGAATTAGGATCTTTATGCTAGAGTAATTGAATTAACTCTAGCTGAAATAGATTAATGCTTTTTTCCTAAATGTTGAAATTTGTTTAAATCCATCAGCTCAAAAAGGCTTTCTCGGACAGACTTGGCGCAAGCTACTCCATTCTGCAGATCCCAAGGGAACCCTGGCCTTTACCATTACACCCCTGTACAGGGATAGATACTTACCATAGGCCCAGGGCTGCATCTACAGAGTAGCTGCTGGCCGGAGGAGCGAGCTTGAGGCTATAGTGGTTGATTCAACTCTAACTAAAGCTTTTTTTTCCTAAATACTGGGATCTGTTTAAGGCTGTTGGCTCAAACAGACTTCCTCGGACAGACTTGGCGCAAGCTACTCCATTCTGCAGATCCCAAGGGAACCCTGGTTTTTACCATTACACACCTGTACAGGGATAGATACTTACCATAGGCCCAGGGTTGCATCTACAGAGTAGCTGCTGGCCGGAGGAGTGCGCTTGAGGCTTGAGTAGTTGAATCAATCCTAACTAAAGAAAAACCTATCTAATGACACTTTCTTGTTATGACCTGTCTGAGGCCTATGGCTCAAAAAAGCTTCTTTGGAAAGACTTGGCAAAAGCCAGTCTATCCTACAGGTTCCAAAGGAACTCTGGCCTTCACTCTTACAGCCCTGTACAGTGATAAAGACTTATTACAGGGCCTTGATTGCATCTACATAGTAGATGCTGACTGGAGGGGCAAACTTAAAGTTAGAATGGTTCAGCCAACCCTAACTATTGCTACTTTCTTAAATGTTAGGATATTTCTGAGGCCATTGGCTCAAACAGGCTTCCTTGGACAGACTTGGCGCAAAACACACCATTTCTGATGTTTCCAAATGAACCCTGGGCTTCACCCTTGAACCTCTATACAGGGACCGTTTCATAGTTTTAAGGTTGAAAGACACAAGTCTTTCAAGATCAACCTAAAAGCTAATGTGTTGATCCAGAGGAAGGCAAAAACCCCATGAGGCAGATGCTAATTGCCCCATATTAGGGGAAAAATTCCTTCCCGACTCCACATATGGCAATCAGACTAGTTCCATGGATCAACGTCCCATAACAAAATCTAATACGGATAACCTGCAATTTTATATTATTTAAGAAAGGCACACACATGCCCTCCTTGAATTTTTTTTAGAAAATTAAGTATTTCAATTTCATGTGGTAGAGAGTTTCATAACCTCATTGCTCACACAATAAAAATTTGCCAACTAACTTCCTTTAGACAAAGTGAATTAGGATCTTTATGCTAGAGTAATTGAATTAACTCTAACTGAAATAGATTAATGCTTTTTTCCTAAATGTTGAAATTTGTTTAAATCCATCAGCTCAAAAAGGCTTTCTCGGACAGACTTGGCGCAAGCTACTCCATTCTGCAGATCCCAAGGGAACCCTGGCCTTTACCATTACACCCCTGTACAGGGATAGATACTTACCATAGGCCCAGGGCTGCATCTACAGAGTAGCTGCTGGCCGGAGGAGCGAGCTTGAGGCTATAGTGGTTGATTCAACTCTAACTAAAGCTTTTTTTTCCTAAATACTGGGATCTGTTTAAGGCTGTTGGCTCAAACAGACTTCCTCGGACAGACTTGGCGCAAGCTACTCCATTCTGCAGATCCCAAGGGAACCCTGGTTTTTACCATTACACCCCTGTACAGGGATAGATACTTACCATAGGCCCAGGGTTGCATCTACAGAGTAGCTGCTGGCCGGAGGAGTGCGCTTGAGGCTTGAGTAGTTGAATCAATCCTAACTAAAGAAAAACCTATCTAATGCCACTTTCTTGTTAGGACCTGTCTGAGGCCTATGGCTCAAAAAAGCTTCTTTGGAAAGACTTGGCAAAAGCCAGTCTATCCTACAGGTTCCAAAGGAACTCTGGCCTTCACTCTTACAGCCCTGTACAGCGATAAAGACTTATTACAGGGCCTTGATTGCATCTACATAGTAGATGCTGACTGGAGGGGCAAACTTAAGGCTAGAATGGTTCAGCCAACCCTAACTATTGCTACTTTCTTAAATGTTAAGATATTTCTGAGGCCGTTGGCTCAAACAGGCTTCCTTGGACAGACTGGGCGCAAAACACACCATTTCTGATGTTTCCAAATGAACCCTGGGCTTCACCCTTGAACCTCTATACAGGGACCGTTTCATAGTTTTAAGGTTGAAAGACACAAGTCCATCAAGTTCAACCTAAAAGATAATGTGTTGATCCAGAGGAAGGCAAAAACCCCATGAGGCAGATGCTAATTGCCCCATATTAGGGGAAAAATTCCTTCCCGACTCCACATATGGCAATCAGACTAGTTCCCTGGATCAACGTCCCATAACAAAATCTAGTACGGATAACCTGCAATTTTATATTATTCAAGAAAGGCACACACATGCCCTCCTTGAATTTTTTTTAGAAAATTAAGTATTTCAATTTCATGTGGTAGAGAGTTTCATAACCTCATTGCTCACACAATAAAAATTTGCCAACTAACTTCCTTTAGACAAAGTGAATTAGGATCTTTATGCTAGAGTAATTGAATTAACTCTAACTGAAATAGATTAATGCTTTTTTCCTAAATGTTGAAATTTGTTTAAATCCATCAGCTCAAAAAGGCTTTCTCGGACAGACTTGCTACTCCATTCTGCAGATCCCAAGGGAACCCTGGCCTTTACCATTACACCCCTGTACAGGGATAGATACTTACCATAGGCCCAGGGTTGCATCTACAGAGTAGCTGCTGGCCGGAGGAGTGCGCTTGAGGCTTGAGTAGTTGAGTCAATCCTAACTAAAGAAAAACCTATCTAATGACACTTTCTTGTTAGGACCTGTCTGAGGCCTATGGCTCAAAAAAGCTTCTTTGGAAAAACTTGGCAAAAGCCAGTCTATCCTACAGGTTCCAAAGGAACTCTGACCTTCACTCTTACATCCCTGTACAGTGATAAAGACTTATTACAGGGCCTTGATTGCATCTACATAGTAGATGCTGACTGGAGGGGCAAACTTAAGGTTAGAATGGTTCAGCCAACCCTAACTATTGCTACTTTCTTAAATGTTAGGATATTTCTGAGGCCGTTGGCTCAAACAGGCTTCCTTGGACAGACTTGGCGCAAAACACACCATTTCTGATGTTTCCAAATGAACCCAGGGCTTCACCCTTGAACCTCTATACAGGGACCGTTTCATAGTTTTAAGGTTGAAAGACACAAGTCCATCAAGTTCAACCTAAAAGCTAATGTGTTGATCCAGAGGAAGGCAAAAACCCCATGAGGCAGATGCTAATTGCCCCATATTAGGGGAAAAATTCCTTCCCGACTCCACATATGGCAATCAGACTAGTTCCCTGTATCAACGTCCCATAACAAAATCTACTACGGATAACCTGCAATTTTATATTATTCAAGAAAGGCACACACATGCCCTCCTTGAATTTTTTTTAGAAAATTAAGTATTTCAATTTCATGTGGTAGAGAGTTTCATAACCTCATTGCTCGCACAATAAAAATTTGCCAACTAACTTCCTTTAGACAAAGTGAATTAGGATCTTTATGCTAGAGTAATTGAATTAACTCTAGCTGAAATAGATTAATGCTTTTTTCCTAAATGTTGAAATTTGTTTAAATCCATCAGCTCAAAAAGGCTTTCTCGGACAGACTTGGCGCAAGCTACTCCATTCTGCAGATCCCAAGGGAACCCTGGCCTTTACCATTACACCCCTGTACAGGGATAGATACTTACCATAGGCCCAGGGCTGCATCTACAGAGTAGCTGCTGGCCGGAGGAGCGAGCTTGAGGCTATAGTGGTTGATTCAACTCTAACAAAAGCTTTTTTTTCCTAAATACTGGGATCTGTTTAAGGCTGTTGGCTCAAACAGAATTCCTCGGACAGACTTGGCGCAAGCTACTCCATTCTGCAGATCCCAAGGGAACCCTGGTTTTTACCATTACACACCTGTACAGGGATAGATACTTACCATAGGCCCAGGGTTGCATCTACAGAGTAGCTGCTGGCCGGAGGAGTGCGCTTGAGGCTTGAGTAGTTGAATCAATCCTAACTAAAGAAAAACCTATCTAATGACACTTTCTTGTTAGGACCTGTCTGAGGCCTATGGCTCAAAAAAGCTTCTTTGGAAAGACTTGGCAAAAGCCAGTCTATCCTACAGGTTCCAAAGGAACTCTGGCCTTCACTCTTACAGCCCTGTACAGTGATAAAGACTTATTACAGGGCCTTGATTGCATCTACATAGTAGATGCTGACTGGAGGGGCAAACTTAAAGTTAGAATGGTTCAGCCAACCCTAACTATTGCTACTTTCTTAAATGTTAGGATATTTCTGAGGCCATTGGCTCAAACAGGCTTCCTTGGACAGACTTGGCGCAAAACACACCATTTCTGATGTTTCCAAATGAACCCTGGGCTTCACCCTTGAACCTCTATACAGGGACCGTTTCATAGTTTTAAGGTTGAAAGACACAAGTCTTTCAAGTTCAACCTAAAAGCTAATGTGTTGATCCAGAGGAAGGCAAAAACCCCATGAGGCAGATGCTAATTGCCCCATATTAGGGGAAAAATTCCTTCCCGACTCCACATATGGCAATCAGACTAGTTCCATGGATCAACGTCCCATAACAAAATCTAGTACGGATAACCTGCAATTTTATATTATTTAAGAAAGGCACACACATGCCCTCCTTGAATTTTTTTTAGAAAATTAAGTATTTCAATTTCATGTGGTAGAGAGTTTCATAACCTCATTGCTCGCACAATAAAAATTTGCCAACTAACTTCCTTTAGACAAAGTGAATTAGGATCTTTATGCTAGAGTAATTGAATTAACTCTAACTGAAATAGATTAATGCTTTTTTCCTAAATGTTGAAATTTGTTTAAATCCATCAGCTCAAAAAGGCTTTCTCGGACAGACTTGGCGCAAGCTACTCCATTCTGCAGATCCCAAGGGAACCCTGGCCTTTACCATTACACCCCTGTACAGGGATAGATACTTACCATAGGCCCAGGGCTGCATCTACAGAGTAGCTGCTGGCCGGAGGAGCGAGCTTGAGGCTATAGTGGTTGATTCAACTCTAACTAAAGCTTTTTTTCCTAAATACTGGGATCTGTTTAAGGCTGTTGGCTCAAACAGACTTCCTCGGACAGACTTGGCGCAAGCTACTCCATTCTGCAGATCCCAAGGGAACCCTGGTTTTTACCATTACACCCCTGTACAGGGATAGATACTTACCATAGGCCCAGGGTTGCATCTACAGAGTAGCTGCTGGCCGGAGGAGTGCGCTTGAGGCTTGAGTAGTTGAATCAATCCTAACTAAAGAAAAACCTATCTAATGCCACTTTCTTGTTAGGACCTGTCTGAGGCCTATGGCTCAAAAAAGCTTCTTTGGAAAGACTTGGCAAAAGCCAGTCTATCCTACAGGTTCCAAAGGAACTCTGGCCTTCACTCTTACAGCCCTGTACAGCGATAAAGACTTATTACAGGGCCTTGATTGCATCTACATAGTAGATGCTGACTGGAGGGGCAAACTTAAGGCTAGAATGGTTCAGCCAACCCTAACTATTGCTACTTTCTTAAATGTTAAGATATTTCTGAGGCCGTTGGCTCAAACAGGCTTCCTTGGACAGACTGGGCGCAAAACACACCATTTCTGATGTTTCCAAATGAACCCTGGGCTTCACCCTTGAACCTCTATACAGGGACCGTTTCATAGTTTTAAGGTTGAAAGACACAAGTCCATCAAGTTCAACCTAAAAGATAATGTGTTGATCCAGAGGAAGGCAAAAACCCCATGAGGCAGATGCTAATTGCCCCATATTAGGGGAAAAATTCCTTCCCGACTCCACATATGGCAATCAGACTAGTTCCCTGGATCAACGTCCCATAACAAAATCTAGTACGGATAACCTGCAATTTTATATTATTCAAGAAAGGCACACACATGCCCTCCTTGAATTTTTTTTAGAAAATTAAGTATTTCAATTTCATGTGGTAGAGAGTTTCATAACCTCATTGCTCACACAATAAAAATTTGCCAACTAACTTCCTTTAGACAAAGTGAATTAGGATCTTTATGCTAGAGTAATTGAATTAACTCTAACTGAAATAGATTAATGCTTTTTTCCTAAATGTTGAAATTTGTTTAAATCCATCAGCTCAAAAAGGCTTTCTCGGACAGACTTGCTACTCCATTCTGCAGATCCCAAGGGAACCCTGGCCTTTACCATTACACCCCTGTACAGGGATAGATACTTACCATAGGCCCAGGGTTGCATCTACAGAGTAGCTGCTGGCCGGAGGAGTGCGCTTGAGGCTTGAGTAGTTGAGTCAATCCTAACTAAAGAAAAACCTATCTAATGACACTTTCTTGTTAGGACCTGTCTGAGGCCTATGGCTCAAAAAAGCTTCTTTGGAAAAACTTGGCAAAAGCCAGTCTATCCTACAGGTTCCAAAGGAACTCTGACCTTCACTCTTACATCCCTGTACAGTGATAAAGACTTATTACAGGGCCTTGATTGCATCTACATAGTAGATGCTGACTGGAGGGGCAAACTTAAGGTTAGAATGGTTCAGCCAACCCTAACTATTGCTACTTTCTTAAATGTTAGGATATTTCTGAGGCCGTTGGCTCAAACAGGCTTCCTTGGACAGACTTGGCGCAAAACACACCATTTCTGATGTTTCCAAATAAACCCAGGGCTTCACCCTTGAACCTCTATACAGGGATCGTTTCATAGTTTTAAGGTTGAAAGACACAAGTCCATCAAGTTCAACCTAAAAGCTAATGTGTTGATCCAGAGGAAGGCAAAAACCCCATGAGGCAGATGCTAATTGCCCCATATTAGGGGAAAAATTCCTTCCCGACTCCACATATGGCAATCAGACTAGTTCCCTGTATCAACGTCCCATAACAAAATCTACTACGGATAACCTGCAATTTTATATTATTCAAGAAAGGCACACACATGCCCTCCTTGAATTTTTTTTAGAAAATTAAGTATTTCAATTTCATGTGGTAGAGAGTTTCATAACCTCATTGCTCGCACAATAAAAATTTGCCAACTAACTTCCTTTAGACAAAGTGAATTAGGATCTTTATGCTAGAGTAATTGAATTAACTCTAGCTGAAATAGATTAATGCTTTTTTCCTAAATGTTGAAATTTGTTTAAATCCATCAGCTCAAAAAGGCTTTCTCGGACAGACTTGGCGCAAGCTACTCCATTCTGCAGATCCCAAGGGAACCCTGGCCTTTACCATTACACCCCTGTACAGGGATAGATACTTACCATAGGCCCAGGGCTGCATCTACAGAGTAGCTGCTGGCCGGAGGAGCGAGCTTGAGGCTATAGTGGTTGATTCAACTCTAACAAAAGCTTTTTTTTCCTAAATACTGGGATCTGTTTAAGGCTGTTGGCTCAAACAGAATTCCTCGGACAGACTTGGCGCAAGCTACTCCATTCTGCAGATCCCAAGGGAACCCTGGTTTTTACCATTACACACCTGTACAGGGATAGATACTTACCATAGGCCCAGGGTTGCATCTACAGAGTAGCTGCTGGCCGGAGGAGTGCGCTTGAGGCTTGAGTAGTTGAATCAATCCTAACTAAAGAAAAACCTATCTAATGACACTTTCTTGTTAGGACCTGTCTGAGGCCTATGGCTCAAAAAAGCTTCTTTGGAAAGACTTGGCAAAAGCCAGTCTATCCTACAGGTTCCAAAGGAACTCTGGCCTTCACTCTTACAGCCCTGTACAGTGATAAAGACTTATTACAGGGCCTTGATTGCATCTACATAGTAGATGCTGACTGGAGGGGCAAACTTAAGGCTAGAATGGTTCAGCCAACCCTAACTATTGCTACTTTCTTAAATGTTAAGATATTTCTGAGGCCGTTGGCTCAAACAGGCTTCCTTGGACAGACTGGGCGCAAAACACACCATTTCTGATGTTTCCAAATGAACCCTGGGCTTCACCCTTGAACCTCTATACAGGGACCGTTTCATAGTTTTAAGGTTGAAAGACACAAGTCCATCAAGTTCAACCTAAAAGATAATGTGTTGATCCAGAGGAAGGCAAAAACCCCATGAGGCAGATGCTAATTGCCCCATATTAGGGGAAAAATTCCTTCCCGACTCCACATATGGCAATCAGACTAGTTCCCTGGATCAACGTCCCATAACAAAATCTAGTACGGATAACCTGCAATTTTATATTATTCAAGAAAGGCACACACATGCCCTCCTTGAATTTTTTTTAGAAAATTAAGTATTTCAATTTCATGTGGTAGAGAGTTTCATAACCTCATTGCTCACACAATAAAAATTTGCCAACTAACTTCCTTTAGACAAAGTGAATTAGGATCTTTATGCTAGAGTAATTGAATTAACTCTAACTGAAATAGATTAATGCTTTTTTCCTAAATGTTGAAATTTGTTTAAATCCATCAGCTCAAAAAGGCTTTCTCGGACAGACATGGCGCAAGCTACTCCATTCTGCAGATCCCAAGGGAACCCTGGCCTTTACCATTACACCCCTGTACAGGGATAGATACTTACCATAGGCCCAGGGCTGCATCTACAGAGTAGCTGCTGGCCGGAGGAGCGAGCTTGAGGCTATAGTGTTTGATTCAACTCTAACTAAAGCTTTTTTTTCCTAAATACTGGGATCTGTTTAAGGCTGTTGGCTCAAACAGACTTTCTCGGACAGACTTGGCGCAAGCTACTCCATTCTGCAGATCCCAAGGGAACCCTGTTTTTTACCATTACACCCCTGTACAGGGATAGATACTTACCATAGGCCCAGGGTTGCATCTACAGAGTAGCTGCTGGCCGGAGGAGTGCGCTTGAGGCTTGAGTAGTTGAATCAATCCCAACTAAAGAAAAACCTATCTAATGCCACTTTCTTGTTAGGACCTGTCTGAGGCCTATGGCTCAAAAAAGCTTCTTTGGAAAGACTTGGCAAAAGCCAGTCTATCCTACAGGTTCCAAAGGAACTCTGGCCTTCACTCTTTCAGCTCTGTACAGCGATAAAGACTTATTGCAGGGCCTTGATTGCATCTACATAGTAGATACTGACTGGAGGGGCAAACTTAAGGCTAGAATGGTTCAGCCAACCCTAACTATTGCTACTTTCTTAAATGTTAGGATATTTCTGAGGCCATTGGCTCAAAAAGGCTTCCTTGGACAGACTGGGCGCAAAACACACCATTTCTGATGTTTCCAAATGAACCCTGGGCTTCACCCTTGAAACTCAATACATGGACAGTTTTATAGTTTTAAGGTTGAAAGACACAAGTCCATCAAGTTCAACCTAAAAGCTAATGTGTTGATCCAGAGGAAGGCAAAAACCCCATGAGGCAGATGCTAATTGCCCCATATTAGAGGAAAAATTCCTTCCCGACTCCACATATGGCAATCAGACTAGTTCCCTGGATCAACGTCCCATAACAAAATCTAGTACGGATAACCTGCAATTTTATATTATTCAAGAAAGGCACACATATGCCCTCCTTGAATTTTTTTTAGAAAATTAAGTATTTCAAGTTCATGTGGTAGAGAGTTCCATAACCTCATTGCTCACACAATAAAAATTTGCCAACTAACTTCCTTTAGACAAAGTGATTTAGGATCTTTATGCTAGAGTAATTGAATTAACTCTAACTGAAATAGATTAATGCTTTTTTCCTAAATGTTGAAATTTGTTTAAATCCATCAGCTCAAAAAGGCTTTCTCGGACAGACTTGGCGCAAGCTACTCCATTCTGCAGATCCCAAGGGAACCCTGGCCTTTACCATTACACGCCTGTACATGGATAGATACTTACCATAGGCCCAGGGCTGCATCTACAGAGTAGCTGCTGGCCGGAGGAGCGAGCTTGAGGCTATAGTGGTTGATTCAACTCTAACTGAAGCTTTTTTTTTCCCTAAATACTGGGATCTGTTTAAGGCTGTTGGCTCAAACAGACTTCCTCGGACAGACTTAGCGCAAGCTACTCCATTCTGCAGATCCCAAGGGAACCCAGGTTTTTACCATTACACCCCTGTACAGGGATAGATACTTACCATAGGCCCAGGGTTGCATCTACGGAGTAGCTGCTGGCCGGAGGAGTGCGCTTGAGGCTTGAGTAGTTGAATCAATCCTAACTAAAGAAAAACCTATCTAATGCCACTTTCTTGTTAGGACCTGTCTGAGGCCTATGGCTCAAAAAAGCTTCTTTGGAAAGACTTGGCAAAAGCCAGTCTATCCTACAGGTTCCAAAGGCACTCTGGCCTTCACTCTTACAGCGCTGTACAGCGATAAAGACTTATTACATGGCCTTGATTGCATCTACATAGTAGATGCTGACTGGAGGGGCAAACTTAAGGCTAGAATGGTTCAGCCACCCTAACTATTGCTACTTTCTGAAATGTTAGGATATTTCTGAGGCCGTTGGCTCAAACAGGCTTCCTTGGACAGACTGGGCGCAAAACACACCATTTCTGATGGTTCCAAATGAACCCTGGGCTTCACCCTTGAACCTCAATACAGGGACAGTTTCATAGTTTTAAGGTTGAAAGACACAAGTCCATCAAGTTCAACCTAAAAGCTAATGTGTTGATCCAGAGGAAGGCAAAAACCCCATGAGGCAGATGCTAATTGCCCCATTTTAGGGGAAAAATTCCTTCCCGACTCCACATATGGCAATCAGACTAGTTCCCTGGATCAACGTCCCATAATAAAATCTATTACCACTAACCTGAAATGTTATATTATTCAAGGAACATTTTTCATCAAGCAGTTTTCACCGGAAATGTGTTGCACAACTATTTGAATCTCAGTAAATTCCTGCACAACTTACATTTGAATACTCTGACCTTTTTACACCCACTCTTTTAACTTCTTAAATAGTGAACAGAGCTTATCTGGACCGCTTGTGGCTTAGCTTTACCTGAAAACTTATTACAAATTAGGCTGGAAAAGTGGTGTAAAATAGGACTGAAATGGACTCCATCTTTTGACTGGAGTACATTTCTTGAGGTGTAGTACGTCAGCTTTAAGGGGATATTTCAATAAATGAATGACCCTGGCTGCAGGTATAAAGAATCAAACTGTGCTGTCCTGACCCATTCCTGGGATTGTGTATGGCACTGACATCACCTCAATACTGCCGCAGCCAACAAATGTAATCAGACGGACTGCCCAGCTGAGCGCACTGAGCTGCTGCAGCTCTGAGATGGTGGAACCTCTTTTTTTTAATTAAATGACCTGCAGCTAGGGACATTCATTTATTGAAAGGGAACAACCCCTTTAAGGATGAGTCAAGTTCATTAAGAGGTTTAGTCTTTTTAATGAATTTGGTGCACGTTCCTCCAATAGGCGCTTCATGAATGCTGGTATAGAAATCCACCAGCCTTGATGAATCGGCCACCATAGGTGTACATGGCATGAGCATATACAGAACAGTTGTGTAGTATACGTCACCAGGCCCTCATGATGCTCTTGGTCCTGGATGGCCTTCCACAGTCTGCTTTCTTGCTTCATCATCTTGAAGGGCTCCACTTTCTTTTCTTCTGGCTGGCATGGTGCGGCTCTATCATCCTGCTCCTTTAACACGAAGGGACGACTGTAAAGCTGCCAGGAGCGTTTTTTTATCCCCTTAGATCATTGTGACACCACAAAGTGATGACATAGACAAGTGGGTGAGGCGCCTTTATTCAGTCATCGGGTGTGGTCAGAAGAAATTAGCATATTCCGTGATGTTACTACAATGAGAACAGACATGAACATTCTATTCGGAACCCGACCGCCATTATCAGCGGAACCTTCACTGCTGTCAGATTGGCACTAAAAACTAAAAGAGACAGCGGTGAACCTGGACAGTAACAATCTACAGGGACAGTGACTGCTAAGCGGACTTCATGTCAGATGTTATGCAGTTTTGTCAGAAAAAAAACAATAAAATATATAAAAGACAGGCTCCAATAAACCTTAAACACTGGGCTGTAGTCACAGATTCTCCTTCCACCTGCAGCACATTGCTCCCCTGCCTAACCCTCCCCGTCCTGCAGCATGTTTCTCACCGCTTAATTCTCCCACTCCTGCAGCACATCGCTCCCCTGTCTAAACCTCCCCCTCTTGCGGCACATTGCTCCCGTCTAATCCTCCCCTCCTTGCAGCACATTGTGCCCTTTCTAAATCTCCCCCTTCCTGCACCACATCACCCACTGCCAAATCCCCTCTTGCACCACATCGCCCACTGCCAAATCCTGCACTTCCTGCAGCACATCGCTCCCTGACTAATCCTCTCCTATTGCATTACATCACTCCCCTGCATAAGCCACCTCTTCCTGCAGCACATCGCTTCCCTGCCTAAGCCTCCCCCTCCTGCATTACATCACTCCCCTGCCTAATCCTCCTCTTCCTGCAGCACAGCGCTCCCTGCCTAATCCTCCTCTTCCTGCAGCACATCGCTCCCTGCATGATTCTCCCCCTCCTGCATTACATCACTCCCTTGCCTAATCCTCCTCTTCCTGCAGCACAGCGCTCCCTGCCTAATCCTCCTCTTCCTGCAGCACATCGCTCCCCTGACCCCCTCTTACGTGACATCTTTTCTATCAGTTACATTTGTGAAGTAACTGCTGTCTCCTGTGAGCAGTGGAGAGCGAAGCTGAGAGCCAGGAGGCTCTGCCCCTCTGCCCCTTCTTGCCACATCATCATCCATCTACATCAGGGCTGTCAAACTCAAATATATAGAGGGCCAAAAGGAAGAGTTTAACTCAGAAAAATAAGTCAACACTTTATCAGATGTTTCTGTGAAAACTTGAGTACAACAAATAAGATTTTGTTATTTTCCCTCAGTTATAAAAAAAATAGTTATGAGAAAAGTGTGACAAAAAGGAGTCATAAAATGCACCAAAATGAAATATCACAATTTATGGCTCAAATTGAGGTGAAGCAAGGAAGAGGTTGAGCTTAGCTAATGAGATGCATCAAACATACAGGTGCTTCTCACAAAATTAGAATATCATCAAAAAGTTTATTTATTTCAGTTCTTCAATCCAAAAAGTGAAACTCATATATTATACAGAGTCATTACAGAGTGATCTATTTCAAGTGTTTATTTCTGTTAATGTTGATAATGATGGCTTACAGCCAATGAAAACACAAAAGTCATTATCTCAGTAAATTAGAATAATTAACAAAAAACACCTGCAAAGGCTTCTTACGCATTTAAAAAGGTCCCTTTGTCTGTTTCAGTAGGCTCCACAATCATGGGGAAGACTGATGACTTGACAGATGTCCAGAAGGCAGTCATTGACACACTCCACAAGGAGTGTAAACCACAAAAGGTCATTGCTAAAGAAGCTGGCTGTTAACAGAGTGCTGTATCCAAGCATATTTATGGAAAGTTGAGTGGAAAGAAAAAGTGTGGTAGGAAGAGGTGCACAAGCAACCGGGATAACCGCAGCCTTGAAAAGATTGTTAAGGAAAGGCCATTCAAACATTTGGGGAAGATTCACAAGGAGTGGACTGCTGCTGGAGTCATTGCTTCAAGAGCCACCACACAAAGACGTATCCAGGACATGGGCTACAAGTGTCACATTCCTTGTGTCGAGCCACTCATCACCAATAGACAACGCCAGAAGCATCTTACCTGGGCCAAGGAGAAAAACACCTGAACTGTTGCTCAGTGGTCCAAGGTGTTGTTTTCCGATGAAAGTAAATTTTGCATTTAATTTGGAAATCAAGGTCCCAGAGTCTGGAGGAAGAGTGGAGAGGCCACAATCCAAGCTGCTTGAGGTCTCGTGTGAAGTTTCCACAATCGGTGATGGTTTGGGGAGCCATGTCATCTGCTGGTGTAGGTCCACTGTGTTTTATCAAGACCAAAGTCAGCGCACCCGTCTACCAGGACATTGTAGAGCCCTTCATGCTTCCCTCTGCCCACAAGCTTTTTGGAGATGGAAATGTCATTCTCCAGCAGGACTTGGCCCCTGTCCACACTGCCAAAAGTACCAATACCTGGTTTACACAACAGTATCACTGTGCTTGATTGGCAGCAAACTCACCTGACCTTAACCCCATAGAGAATCTATTATAGAGAATCTATGGGGTATTGTCAAGAGAAAGATGAGAGACACCAGACCCAACAATGCAGACGAGCTGAAGGCTTCTATCAAAGCCACCTGGGCTTCCATAACACCTCAGCAGTGTCACAGGCTGATCGCCTCCATGCCACATTGCCGCATTGATGCAGTAATTGATGCAAAAGGAGCCTGGCCAAGTATTGAGGGCATTTACTGAACATACATTTCAGTAGGACAACATTTCAGATTTTAAAAACATTTTTCAAGCTGGTGTTATAAAGTATTCTAATTTACTGAGATAATAACATTAACAGAAATAAACACTTGAAATAGATCACTCTGTCTGTAATGACTCTATATAATATGAGTTTTACTATTTGTATTGAAGAACTGAAATAAATTAACTTTTTGATGATATTCTAATTTTGTGAGAAGCACCTATAGTATGCTATATGCCCAATTTTAACAAATGTACTGCAATTTTTGCTGAATGTGTTCAGAAATGTACAGATGTGTAAGCAGACAAATGCAGAGACTTAGGCTATGTGCCCACGATGCAGAAATGCTCCGGATTTTTCCTGAGCGTTTCTGCATCTCGCTGGCAGAAAAAACGCATGCGGATTGTACATGCGGATTGTACATGCGGATTGTACACGCGGATTGTACACGCGGATTGTACACGCGGATTGTATATGCGGATTGTATATGCGGATTGTACATGCGGATTGTATATGCGGATTGTAAATGCGGATTGTATATGCGGATTGTACACGCGGATTGTACACGCGGATTGTACATGCGGATTGTACACGCGGATTGTACATGCGGATTGTATATGCGGATTGTACATGCGTTTTTCCTGCCAGGGACATGCAGAAGTGGAGCGTTCTTCACATGCATTTCCGCATGCGGGTTGACAAGCGCTTTACAAGCGATTTTAGCATCACTTGGAAAGTGCTTGTCAACTTGGTCACACTATAGAAATCCATGAAAACGGCATGGATTTATATAGTGTGACCCCAACGACTGGTTAAAAATAAAAAAATAAATCTATACTTACCTTCCGATGGCCCCCGCAGTCTCGCTTCGCTCCGTCCTGGCTGCCGGCAGATCGCGGTACACTGAAGGACCTGCCGTCACATGACTATGACGTCAGCGCTGGTCCTTCAGTCCATCGCGAGCTGCCGACATGGGAGGACGAGCGCAGCGGGGGCCGTCAGAAGGTAAATATAACATTTATTTTTTATTTTATTCTTTATTTTGACAGGTTCTATGGTACCCGGGTCCGGAGGAGAGTCTCCCATCCTCCACACCCGGGTACCATCCGCACATTGAACGCATGTATTCCGCATGTGCTTATCTAGTGAAGCGGAATCCATGCGTTCCAATGCAAGTCAATGGCCAGGAAAACGCTGCGCTTCCGCAAAATAATTGGTAGTGCTGCGTTTTTTTCCGCAATGATAATCCCCAGCGGAAATTTCCGCAGCATGTGCACAGCACATGCGGACTATCATTGGGGAACATGGCAGACCTTCTAACATGCGTCTTTAAGCGTTTCTGCAGCGTTTTTGCCATGCGGAAACGCTTAAAATACGCGTCGCGGGCACACAGCCTTAGGCTATGTGCCCACGTAGCGTTTTTGTAGCGTTTTTGCGGCGTTTTTACGGCCGCGAAAACGCTTGTAAAACAGTCTGCCATGCAAAGCCATGTGAATTCGGATGTGCTGTGCACATGATGCGCTAATTTGCGCGCCGAATTCGCATTACTTTGCAAAACGCAGCATGACCATTTCTACTGCGATTACGCTGAAGCTTATTCGCGATGCGTGTGGTATCTGGGAGGAAGACGAGACTACAACTCCTCTTCATCCCGGCTACCACGCGGTGAAAAAAAGAAATAAAAAAGTTAAAAACAAACAAAACCTGTATATTCACCTCTCCGGCGGCCCCCGGTCTGCTCTCCGGTCTGCTGTCTGTACTGTCAGGACCTGCGCTGACGTCATTTAGTCAGGTGATGGTTGCATGACAGCTGACGTCGGCATCAGGTGATGGTCGCGTGACCATCAGCTGACTAAATGACGTCACCGCAGGTCCTGACCGTACACTGCAGGACGCTGAAGAGAGAAGACGCGGCCGGGAGCAGACCGGAGGAGACCGGAGAGCAGACCGGGGGCCGCCGGAGAGGTGAATATACAGTTGTTTTTTTTTATTTATTAACGTTTTGATTCTTTTTTTTACTATAGATGCTGCATTTAAAGCATCTAAGTTGTTCACACATTATAGATCCATTTCGGTTGCATGGATTTATATTGTGTGATCAACTTGTCAAGCACTTTTCCAAGTGATGCTCAAAATCGCTTGGAAAATTGCTTGAAAAAATGCATGTGAAAACGCTTCTCTCTAGCAGAAAA
This sequence comes from Phyllobates terribilis, assembly GCF_046119375.1. NCBI lineage: Eukaryota > Metazoa > Chordata > Amphibia > Anura > Dendrobatidae > Phyllobates > Phyllobates terribilis. The sequence goes on from NW_027362836.1 coordinate 5,401,823, forward strand.
AACGCATGTAAATCTGCATCAAAGCTGCTAGGTGTGCACACAGCCTTATAGCTGGTTTTGCTCTGAGCTGAGATGTCCAGGCTGAATAATGCTCTGGGAGCAGAACCCATCAGCAGAATCTGTCTGTTTCCTGCCTTGTAGCAGTGGATCCCGGCTATTTAGCTCACAGAGCATTGTCTACACAAGATACAATTGTATCCAATTTTCAGCTGGGAACAGGACTATGGACAAGTTTTGCAGCAACTGCATTTGTGATAGGAAATGTTGATCAATCTACCGTATATTCCGGCGTATAAGACGACTTTTGAAGACTGAAAAATCTTCTGTCTAGTCTGGGGTCGTCTTATACGCCGGTAATGCTTTTGAACTTTCAGAAATTGACATGCGGGGATACTCTGGGGGTGTTAATAAGCTGCCGTGGCCGTATCCCTGCCATGTCGGAGTTAATATAAGGTGGAGGGAGTTAAAATACGGCGGCGGTAGGTCCAGACAGTCAGCGCTTCTGTGCTGAAACTGACACATCGCTGCGTATTCCCAGCTCCGGACACAGCGCAGGGCTTCTGTGCCGACAGCTTTCACTTGTCACAGAAGCGCTGCGCTGTGTCCGGAGCAGGGAAGGTCGCATCGCTTCTGTGACAATATATGAAAAGCCGGCAATTCAGCAGCGGCATAAGCCGGCACCCGACAATTTAGAATAGAAAGAATAGAGCATCACACATAGACTAGATAGATAGAAACATGTCAGTCACATATATATGAAGTACAGTGACAGTGTTGCTTACTGTACTTGTCATTTAGTGTAAAGGATTTATTAAAAAAAATAATAGTGTTTTCATGCACTGTCTCTTTAAAAAAGCCGGCCGGCAATTCAGCAGCGGTACCCGACAATTTATAACAGACAGAATAGAGCTTCACACATAGATTAGATAGATAGAAACATGTCAGTCACATATATATGAAGTACAGTGACAGTGCTGGTTACTGTACTTGTCATCTAGTGTTAAAATAACGGATTTATTTAAAAAAAAATTGGCGTGGGGTTCCCCTTAATTTTAGTCTCTAGCGGAGGTTAAGCAGACGGCTGGGGCAGATGTTTGAAGCCTGGGAAGGGGGTAATACCCACGGAGCTTCCCAGGCTACTAATATCAGCCCCCAGCTGAATACCTAGCCTTTACTAGCTATTAAAATGGGGGATCCCAAAAAAATGACGTGGGGTCCCCCCTATTTTAATAGCTAGCAAAGGCTAGGCAGACAGCTGGGGGCTGATATTAATAGCCCAGGAAGGGAGCCATGAATATTGGCCCCCTCCCAGGCTAGAAACACCAGCCGTCAGCCGCCCCAGAAATGGCGCATCCATAGGATGCGCCAATTCTGGCACTTAGCCTCGCTCTTCCACGCTGCCCTGGTGCGGTGGCAGTGGGGTAATAGGACTGGGGTTGATGTCAGCTTATAATGCCAGCTGACATCAAGCAAAGGTTAGTAATGGAGAGGCGTCTATAAGACACCCCCATTGCTAACCCCATAGTCAAGGTTAAAAGAAAACACAAACACCCAGAATAAAGTCCTTTAATTGAAATAAACACACAATTCTTTATTGTTCTAAATTAAACCATACTTACCATCACGCCCATTCCAGCTGAAGCCAACGATCTCCTGCAATAAAAGTAAAATAATAAAGCAACCTCATCCTTACCTTTCCATGGTTCCCAGGACAGCTCCAGCTCTGCTACATCGAGATGACAGGCTGGACCGCAGCAGAACGCCGCCATCCAGCCTGTCATCCCGCGGACACTGAGAAGCACAGGCATGCTTGTGCTCCTCAGTGTCTCGCTGTGACGGCATCCAGATGAGCCGACAATGAACTCAGCTCACCTCCTGGACGTCCGTCACTGACAGCGTGGGAAACTTCTACTGCGCATGCGGGGAGCAGGAGAATTTTCCCACGCTGTCAGTGACGTGCATGAGGTGAGCCGAGTTCATTGGACATGATCTCGGCTCATCTGGATGCCGTCACAGTCAGACACTGAGGAGCACAAGCAAGCCTGCTCTTCTCAGTGTCTGCCGCATGGCAAGCTGAACGGCAGCGTTCTGCTGCGGTGCAGCCTGTCATCTCGATGTAGCAGAGCTGGACCGGTCCTGGGAACCATGGAGAGGTAAGGATGAGGTTGCTTTATTATTTTTCTTTTATTGCAGGAGATCGTTGGCTTCAGCTGGAATGGGCGTGATGGTAAGTATAGTTTAATTTAGAACAATAAAGAATTGTGTGTTTATTTCAATTAAAGGACTTTTTTCTGGGTGTTGTGTTTTTTTTAAATACTTTACTAGAAATTCATGGCGGTCATGTCTAATATTGGCGTGACCCCATGAATTTCAGGCTTAGGGCCAGCTGATAATGCCAAGCTGGCCCTAACCCCTTTATTACCCAGTGAGCCACCGCACCTTCCCTGGATGAGTTGGGTACAGCGCCAGAAGATGGCGCTTCTATGAACGCGCCATTTTCTGGGGTGGCTGCGGACTGCAATTTGCAGCGGGGGGGGGCCCAGAAAGCTTGGGTCTCCCTGCGTTGCAGATTCCAGCCCCCAGCTGCCTAGTTGTACCTGGCTGGACACAAAAATAGGGCGAAGCCCCACGTCTTTTTTTTTTTAATTATTTCATGAACTAATTAAAAAAAAAAGGGCTTCCCTATATTGTTGTGTCCGGCCAGGTACAAATAGGCAGCTGGTGGTTGGGGGCAGCCCGTTCCTGCCTGCTGTACCTGGCTGGACACAAAAATATGGCGAAGCCCACGTCAACATTTTTGGGAAAAATTAATTACAAAATTAATAATAATTTAGGGACTGCATCTTTATTAACCCCTCAATTGTCATTTAGTGTTAAAATAAAGGATTTTTTAAAAAGAAAATTGGCGTGGGATCCCCCATCATTATAGTCTCTAGCGGAGGTTAAGCAGACGGCTGGGGCAGATGTTTGAAGTCTGGGAAGGGGGTAATACCCACGGAGCTTCCCAGGCTACTAATATCAGCCCCCAGCTGAATACCTAGCCTTTACTAGCTATTAGAATGGGGGACCCCCCCAAAAAATGACGTGGGGTCCCCCCTATTTTAATATGTTTATGAGTGACAGTTTTCCTGCTATATACCTGCATGTCATAAGAATTTAAATTAAAAAAGGACCATGTTAAATTCAAATCTGTTTTTTTTTAATTTTTACCGGTGTTTGGTATGCGTTGGAAAAGGGGTAGTCTTATACGGTGAATATATCCTAAACTCTATATTTTAACAGGAAAGTAGGGGGGTCGTCTTATACACCAGGTCGTCTTATACGCCGGAATATACGGTAGATTTTCTTCAGTGTTCTTATTCATTGCAGAAAATCTTAAAAAAGCCGAGGAATGTGGGCAACATGGTGGGTCAGTGATTAACGCTGTGGGGCTGGGTTCATATAATAGCAAGGACAACATCTGCAAGGAGTTTGTATGTTCTCCCCGTGTTTGTGTGGGTTTCCTCCGGGTTCTCCGGTTTCCTCCCACACTCCAAAGACATACTGATAGGGAATTCATATTGTGAGCCCCAATGGGGACAGTGATGATAATGTCTGTAAGGTGCTACAAAATCTAACGGCGCTATATAAGAGAGTAAAATAAATATATAACTAAATAAAATGAATGTATTAAAAGGCTAAGATTGCAAAGAGCTTGTAAAAACAAGAAACTTTGCAATTTCCTTCTTATTCAAAATCTTCTCTGTTCTCAAGAAGGAAAAGATTTTTAATTCTGCAGTGTACAGCTCATTGCTATGGTTACTGACCACCTGAGAAGTGGCTGGTCTCCTTGGCAAGAAGCGCTCACTTGCAGACTGGTGGACTTCAGCGCCCCTGTGCCTGTCCCATTCTGCAGAGGCAAAGCCGCCTCTGCCCGCAGAATGCAAGAGGGCACAATTCAGACAAGCGGCTCAGCCAAGCCACCGGCCAGAACTGTAAATCTTCAGCTTCTGATGAGAGGAACACAAGACCACCCCTTTAATAAAGGAGTAGAGCAGAACTCATACAGTGATTAGTGGGGGTCTGACACCTGAAATCCCCAGACATCAGCTACTTCTGCAAGATGATGTACACAGTGTTAAGAGCTGGAATAGCACAGCTCCGCACACTGTGCAATGGCTGGTTTCGGGTACTACAGCTCAGATCACAATCATTTCAATAGGAGCTGCAGTACCAAGATCGGCCACTACACAGTGTACAGCGCTGTGCTGTTTGGGCTCTCTACGCTGAGTATTTCCAGCTGCTGTCTTATTGGTGAGGGGGCCGTGTGTTGGAACCTCACTGATCTGATATTGATGACCAGGGTCGGACTGCGGTGTCTGGGGCCCACAGGGGAAATTAACTCTAGGGGCCCACCTACAGCCATATGCAAATATCTGTTATCCGCTCTCCCTGTTATAGTGGAGCATTGACTGGCGGCTCCTGCACATCTACTGGGCGACACTCTAACTGGGATGGACATGTTTGCATTAAAGGGCTTCTTTGGTTAAAACTAGTGTTGAGCGAGTATGTTCTGTTAACCCTTTCGGCGAGTATGTTCGGGCCGAGCTCCGAGTATTTATAGCTGCTCGGTGATATGGTTGAATCGCTCCCGTGTGCATGATTTGCGACTGTTTGACGGTTTTAATACATGTGAGGAATGTGTAAGAAATAGACATTCCTCACATGTATTAACCCCTTAAGCCACGGAGCATTTTCCGTTTTTGCATTTTCGCTTTTTGCTCCCCTTGTTCCCAGAGCCATAGCGTTTTTATTTTTTAGTCAATATGGCCATGTTAGGGCTTATTTTTTGCGGGACGAGTTGTACTTTTTAACGCCATTACTAGTTTTACCATGCCGTGTACGGGAAAACGGGAAAAAAATTCCAAGCGCCGTGAAATTGCAAAAAAAGTGCAATACCACTGAAGTTTTTTTTTTATTTTTTTTACCACGTTCACTGAATGGTAAAACTGACCTGCCATTATTATTCTCCAGGTCATTACGAGTTCGTAGACACCAAACATGTATAGGTTCTTTTTTATTTAAGTGATGAAAAAAAATTCCAAAGTTTGGTAAAAAAAAAAAAAATGGTGCCATTTTCCGAGACCCGTAGTGTCTCCATTTTTCGGGATCTGGGGCAGGGTGAGGGCTTATTTTTTGTGAACCGAGCTGAAGTTTTTATAGATGCTATTTTGGGGTAGATCCGATGTTTTGATCGCCCGTTATTGCATTTTATTGCAATTTTACGGTGACCAAAAAACGTAATTCTGGCGTTTAGAATTTTTTTCTCATTACACCATTTACCGATCGCATTAATTCTATTTTTATATTGATAGATCAGGCGATTCTGAACGCGGCAATGCCAAATATGTGTATGTGGGGTTTATTTTATGATTTTAGGGGGTGATTTAAACTTTTACTTTTTTTTTTTTTTTTCATATTTTTTAAAACTTTTTTTTTTCACTTTTTGCTTGCTTCTGTAGTCTCCATAGGAGACTTGAAGCAGCAACTGTCCGATCGCCTCTGCTACATACAGGGGACCAGCAGTTCCCCTGTATGCAGCAGAAATGGTCCTGTCCTATGAGCGCTGACCACTAGATGGCGCTCATAGCGACAGGATCATTACAACCACTGGTGTCTGCTGCAGACCCAGGGTTGTCATGACCACACATCGCCGACCCGTGATCATGTGACGGGGTCGCCGATGGGCGGGGTAAGTGACGCGCTTCCAGGAAGCGCGCATTAAATGCCGCTGTCGGAGATTGACAGCGGCATTTAATATGTTAACAGCCGCTGGTGGATCGCGATTCCACCCGCGCCTGTTGCGGGCACATGTCAGCTGTAAGAATCAGCTGACATGTGCTTGGTTCAGTGTGGGCTCAGCGCCGAAGCCCTCACTGAACCGGAGGATAACGACATGCGCGTACTAATACGTGACATGTCGTTAAGGGGTTAAAGCTGTCAAACAGTTGCAAATCATGCACACGGGAGCGATTCAACCATATCACCGAGCAGCTGTAAATACTCGGCGCTCGGCCCGAGCATACTCGGACAGAACATACTCGCTCAACACTAGTTAAAACAAGTTATCAACGATCCATGGGCTCTACAGGATAGGTGATCACTTATTGAGCATTTGTGTCCGAACATTGGAAAACGCACCTATCGGAAGAATGGGGAAGTTTTATCCCTGACAGAACACTTATCCCTATTTTAAAATGCTGCGGCAGGTGGGACGTCTGACCGCAGCTCTATTCATTCTCTTAGAGACTTGCAAAAAAGAGCAGCGCTCACAGCCACTGAGAGAATGAATGGATCAGTGGTCGCATCTCACATGCCGCTCCAGTCTAATGGGGAGAAAAGCTCCACATTCTGCCGGTGTGTGCAAGCAGTCAGACCCCCACCAATCAATATTATCAATGATCCTGTGGAGAGGTGATTACTTGTTTTCACCGGAGAACCCCTGTAAGTGCATCTCTGCCGCTCTGGTCCAAGTATTTAATCGCTAAGGCCACGGCCCTACTATCAGTATTCGGTCAGTGTCCAGTCAGTATTTTTTCTCAGGAGTGGGAGCCAAAACAGGTGATGAACAATCAGAGAAAAGGTATAATAGAAACAAGTCACCAATTCTGCATTAATCAACCATTCCTGGTTTCGGCAGCCACTCCTGAGAAAAATACTGACCAAATACTGATGGTGGGGCGGAAAAAAATCTTTTCCTAGTTAAGATCAGCGAGAATAAAATGACCGCCATACACAACACAGTCCACTATATCAACACCAATAATACCACATACAAAAGGGACAAATATCGCCACACCTTGACTAGATCACATATTACCACTACATAGTGACCGAATAATACCACATACAAGGAACAAATATGGCCAAACTATGACCAGACCATATATTACCACCCCAAGGTGACCAAATACTACAATACTGATCATGAATACAAAACCACAATGCTAACAACACTGTTATTACCACCAGCAACATTATACACAGGAGCTCTGTATATAGTGTCAGTGTACAGGTAACACAGTGATCACCAGTGACATTATAGACAGGAGCTCTGTATATAGTGTATAGGTAATACAGTGATCACCAGTGACATACACAGGAGCTCTGTATATACTATATACACACGTGGTCAAAATTGTTGGTACCCCTCGTTTAATGAAAGAAAAACCCACAATGGTCACAGAAAAAACTTGAATCTGACAAAAGTAATAATAAATTAAAAATCGATGAAAATGAACAAATGAAAGACAGACATTGCTTTTCAACCCTGCTTCCACAGAATTTAAAAAAAAATTAAACTCTTGAAATAGGCCTGGACAGAAATGATGGTACCCCTGAAAATAATGTGACAAAATGGACATGTTAAATCAAGTTGTGTCCACTAATTAGCATCACAGGTGTCGACAATCTTGTAATCAGTCAGTGGGCCTGTATATAGGGCTACAGATACTCACTGTGCTGTTTGGTGACATGGTGTGTACCACACTCAACATGGACCAAAGGAAGCAAAGGAAAGAGTTGTCTCAGGAGATTAGAAAGAAAATTATAGACAAGCATGTTAAAGGTAAAGGTTATAAGACCATCTCCAAGCAGCTTGATGTTCCTGTAACTACAGTTGCACATATTATTCAGAAATGTAAGATCCATGGGACTGTAGCCAACCTCCCTGGACGTGGCCGCAGGAGGAAAATTGATAACAAATCAAAGAGACGAATAATATGAATGGTAACAAAAGAGCCCAGGAAAACTTCTAAAGAGATTAAAGGTGAACTTCAAGCTCAAGGAACATCAGTGTCAGATCGCACCATCCGTCGTTGTTTGATCTAAAGTGGACTTCATGGGAGACGACCAAGGAGTACACCATTGTTGAAAAAAAATCATAAAAAAGCAAGACTGGAATTTGCCAAACTACATGTTCACAAGTCACAAAGCTTTTAGGAGAATGCCCTATGGACAGATGAGACAAAAATGGAAGTTTTTGGCAAGGCACATCAGATCTATGTTCACAGATGGAAAAATGAAGCATATCAAGATAAGAACACTGTCCCTACTGTGAAACATGGAGGAGTCTCTTTTATGTTTTGGGGCTGGTCTGCCGCATCTGGCACAGGGTGTCTTGAATCTGTGCAGGGTACAATGAAATCTCAAGACTATCAAGGGATTCTAGAGAGAAATGTGCTGCCCAGTGTCAGAAAGCGTGGTCTCAGTCGCAGGTCATGGGTCTTGCAACAGTATTATGACCCAAAACACACAGCTAAAAACACCCAACAATGGCTAAGAGGAAAACATTGGACTATTCTGAAGTGGCTTCTATGAGCCCTGACCTAAATCCTATTGAGCATCTTTGGAAAGAGCTGAAACATGCCGTCTGGAAAAGGCAACCTTCAACCATGAGACAACTGGAGCAGTTTGCTCATGAGGAGTGGCCAAAATACCTGTGGAGAGGTGCAGAAGTCTCATTGACAGTTACAGGAGTCGTTTGATTGCAGTGATTGCGTCAAAAAGTTGTTCAGCAAAATATAAAGTTAAGAAGAACCATCATTTCTGTCCAGGCCTGTTTCATCAGTTTATTTTTTTTTTTTTATTCTGTGGAAGCAGAAAAGCAATGTCTGACTTTCATTTGTTCATTTTCATAGATTTTTAATTTATTATTACTTTTGTCAGATTCAAGTTATTTCTGTGACCATTGTGGGTTTTTCTTTCATTAAACGAGAGGTACCAACAGTTTTGACCACGTGTGTAGTGTAAGTGTACATGTGTGTCACCCTGGCCTGGATGCCACAAGTGTAATTAAAGCTGTGTCTGAGAGCAGGGGGGAGGTTCTCTAGTCAGGGGAACAATAGCATGCAATGCCTCCTGTCTCAGGCCAGTAGGGGGAGCAGGCTGCCCCTATAAAAGCTGGTGCTGAGGGCAGGGTTAGAGAGAACCCAGATGACCTGTCTCAGGACTGAGACGTGTCTCAGCAGAGCAGGGACAGACAGTTGCACTGCACCTAAGAGGAAGTGTGGCAGGAGGAGAGCCACAAGCCAGAGACAAGAGGCGAAGAGAGCCTGTCTTGGCAGATAACAGACTTAATCTACCAGAGTTTGGTGTCTGAGGCTGGAAGGATTCCACATCCCCCAGCAGAGAACCAGTCCGCAAGGGACTGTATATTCCTTGGCCTAAGAAGCCTGGAGGCCCTGCCACAACAGAAGGGACCAGTAAAGCCATACAAGGCTGGGAGCAGAAAGGAACCCATGTCGCAGGCCATACAGGCGAGAAAACATGGAAAGCTCGGAAACGTGGGCTGTTACCCTATCAGGAGGAGATAGCCAGAAGGAGCGCAGAAAGCACGGTAGGCCTACACCCTCACCCTGACCAGGGCCAATTTCCCCGTTGCTCTCAGACATCCAGGTCCCCTCCTAGCCGGGACTGTTTGTGGGTCAGTTTACCTGTTTAGTAAAGACCCTAGACTGCAACCTGTTGTCTGTGTGCTCCTTGCTCCTCCAGCACTATCAGCACTGGGACTCCCACTACCATCACTCCCAACATCCATTATACTGCCCTGGGGCCGCACTCTTCCCGTGGAGAGTCACACTACCCTAGCTGCACACCTCATCAGCCCCAGCGGTCTGCATGCAGCGGCGGTTCCTAATAACCGCAATCCATGGGTGGCGTAGTCGGACATTATCAGCAGAACATAGCAGACTACCATTGGCCTGACCACCCTGAGCCACGGAACCGGGTCGCCACTACTACCCCCATCATCTCCCTATTGCCCGGATCCGAGTGCCGCACAGCCCAGGGGGCGAGTCAGCTTTGGCGTAGTCGGCAGGATTTCGTGCCCGCAACCACCGGGTACTGCGTGCCTGAAAAAGACTTTTGTAACTTACCTGTGGCAAAGTTTCCCGCCGTCCGGAGTCTTTTCCCGCCATCCGGAGCCGATTCCCGCCATCGGACGCCATCTTGGACCGTTTCCCGCCATCTTCTGCCGCCTTCCCGCCATCCGCAGCTGCTTCCCGCCATCGGACGCCATCTTCAGGACGCCGCGCGGGAAGAAGAGGGGCGTGGACGTCAAAACCGCGCGAGATCCGAAGCTCCGCCCCACGCACCGACGCTGCGCAAGGTCCTGGAAGGGAGAGAGAGCGACGCTGACGTCATCAGGACGCGACGCCAGGTCCTCGTCCATAGCAGCAGCAGCGGAGCCGCGGCCTACAGAAGAGGATCATCGGAAGGTAGGCCACGCGTAACTAGGGGGGGAGGAAGATGACGGACACAGAGGCGCCCACTACCACCAACGCAACTGCAGCAGCGGTGATGCCCTTTTCCTTGCACTACATCCCTGGAGCGGCCTGGCTGCCCAAATACTCAGGGGAGCCCCATGCCCTAACTGACTTCAAGGAAAGGCTATACAGTTTGTTCCACGTTTACCCCCTGACAGAGGAACAGAAGGTCAGCATATTAACAGGGCAGTTAACTGGCGCAGCCCAGCGGGAGGTAAAATCATGGCCCACTGAGGAGAAAAGGACTGTGAAGGGTATTCTGGCCCGGCTGCGGGGTACCTTTGACACACGTACCTCCGCTGAGATTAAAATGAGGTTCTATGGATGTAAGCAGCGGGCACAGGACAGCATCAGAGACTATGCCCTAAATCTGCAGGAAGCCTTGAGGGCTATTCAACAAACTGACCCTGGCAGTGTGCAGGAAACGGATAAGCTGCTAACAGAACAATTCATAGAAGGTCTGCTGTCTAGCGCCCACAGGGCCCAACTGCGCCTCATGTTCTTTCAGAACCCCGACCTGACCTTTACCCAATTTAAGGACAGGGCCATAAGGGTGCTCCGTGAATCTGCAACCAGTAGCGCTATAAACCCCCGGCGCCCTGCTATCACTTACCACCAGGAGGCGGCGCCCTCCTCTATGGACTCCGTGGAGGCTGATGCACAGGCCCTGAACCAAGCCCCCTCGAAAGATCTGCACCACCAAGTCCAGGAGCTGACCAGGAGCGTCGCGGCGTTGACCAGGACCGTTCAGGCGTTGCAAGTGGACCCGTCAAGACCCATCGAGCTGGCTTCAAGTCCGGAGAATGTCCCATGGCGTCGACAGAGGAGGATCCCGTCGTTCCGAGGGAGGCCCACAGACCGCTACGCAGAGGATGGACAGCCCATTTGCCGTCGATGCAACCAGCCCGGACACATTTCCAGGTACTGTAATTTAAACGGGTCCAACCTGGGGCAGAGGGCCAACCCCCAGGCATAAGATCACCAGGCCCTTACAATTGGCGTAATAAGTACGTTGGGGGGCGCCCGGTTTTACCCGTGGTGCTGGACGGTATCCCCATGAGCGCCTTGCTGGATACTGGGTCACAAGTAACCACTATCCCTTATATACTTTTTAAGCAGTATTGGACTGATGCTGATATCACACGGTATCCAGACGGTAACTTGAGCATCATCGCCAGTAATGGCTTACCCGTGCCGCAGATGGGGTTCAAGGAGATGACCATTAAGATTGGTAAAGTTGAACTACCGGCACAGGGAGTGATTATTGTGGACATTGACCGTCATGAAAGTCACCCTAAAATAACTGTGGGTACTAACGTGATTGAAAATTGTCTTTCAGAGGTAATTGTAATCTTACAACAGGTGGCGGTGAATGCTAGTTCCAGCCAACAGAGAATCCTCAACAAGGAGATAAAGGCCCTGATGAGACGGCAGCAGGTAGAACTGTCTGGTGGTGAGATCGGTAGCGTAAGACTGAGTGACCCATTCCCCATTCCCATGCCTCCCAAAAGTGAAATGATGATCTGGTGTCGGACTGCAATCGGGTTGAGAGGTAGAGACTACCAAGACATGGTAGAACCCGTGTACTCAGACAGCAGGCCCACCATTTTGACAGCCCGGGGGGTGGTTGATGTCCGTCATGGGAGGGTGCCCGTCCGCATCCTCAACATTGGGGAGAGGGAGGTACACTTACCCAGGTACGCTACACTTGCCAAGCTGTTTGTGGTCGAACACAAAGCTATCAGGGCCGTGGAACCTTTGCCTCCATCTCCACAGGCGGAGAGTAATGGCTCCCAGAAACAAAAGGAGGACTGGTGCCAGAAACTCCACGTGGGTGCTGACTCCACTCCCCTGCACCAAAAACAAGGAGTCTACTGGGTGGTACAGGAGTACGAGAGAGTCTTTAGTAAGCACCCGCTAGACTTCGGCAGAGTAAAGGGGATAGAACACCACATCCCCACAGGGAGCCACCCACCGATAAAAGAGAGGCACAGACCTGTACCCCCTGCACATTATCAGAACGCAAGGGGCATGCTAAGAGAGATGAAAGAAGCTGGGGTTATTAGAGACAGCTGTAGCCCCTGGGCAGCCCCCTTGGTTCTGGTCAAAAAGAAAGACGGCACCATGAGAATGTGCGTCGACTATAGACAAATCAACCGTATCACTCACAAAGACGCATATCCGCTGCCTAGAATAGAGGAGTCTTTAGCCGCACTAAAATCAGCTAACTTCTTTTCTACTTTGGACCTTACTAGCGGGTACTGGCAGGTTTCTGTGGCAGAGGCTGACAAGGAGAAGACCGCCTTCACCACCCCGATGGGACTGAGCGAATTCAACTGCATGCCTTTCGGGCTCTGCAACGCACCAGGGACCTTCCAGCGGCTGATGGAATGCTGTCTAGGGCATTGAAACTTCGAGATGGTCCTCCTTTACCTGGACGACGTGATCGTCTATTCGAAGACCTACGAGGACCATCTGAAGCACCTGGCCGAGGTGTTCGAAGCCCTGGCAGGCTATGGCCTGAAGGTGAAACCATCGAAGTGTCACCTGCTGAAACCAAAGGTCCAGTACCTAGGGCACGTGGTAAGCGCGGAAGGAGTGGCCCCCGACCCTGACAAGGTCACGGCAATCAAGAGCTGGCCAAGCCCCTCGAACATCAAAGAGGTGAGACAGTTTCTCGGGTTGGTAGGCTACTACCGAAGATTCATCCCCGGGTTCACCAAGATGGCAGCTCCTATGCAGGACCTCCTGATCGGACAGTCTAAGTCCAGGAGCCAAAAGCCGCCCTTCAAGTGGGATAAACCGGAAGAGGAGTCCTTCCGCCAGCTAAAGATGGCCCTCACAGGGGATGAGATCCTGGCCTACCCTGATTATGGCCAGCCTTTCATTCTCCACACAGATGCCAGTAATGTGGGACTGGGAGCCGTATTGTCCCAAAACCAACAGGGCAGAGAACGGGTGATCGCATACGCCAGCCGGAAGCTGAGGCCCACCGAAAGGAACCCGGAGAATTACAGCTCCTTCAAGCTAGAATTCTTGGCGGTGGTGTGGGCCGTGACGGAACGCTTCAAGCATTACCTGGCCTCCGCAAAGTTCACCGTGTACACGGACAACAACCCGTTGACACACCTGGACAATGCAAGACTGGGTGCCCTGGAACAGCGGTGGATGGCCCGTCTCTCCAACTATGACTTCGTGATCAAGTACCGGGCAGGCAAAACCAACGCCAACGCGGACGCCCTATCAAGGATGCCTCACTTACCTGAAGGTGACGAAGACCCAGAAGAGCTGGAGGAGGTAGAACTCCCCGCGTTTCACCGGTATGGAGCCGCTCAACACTCTCACCGCGTGAAGGAGGAGGATCTAACAACTGTGATGATGAATCCCCTACCTCACCACAGCTGGGCCGAGACCCAAGATAGTGACCCTGCAGTCCGCCTGGTGAAAGATCTGCTGACCCGGGAAGACGCCCGCTTAGATCCAGATGCCCCAGAGGAAGCCAAGCAGCTATGGAAGGAGAAGAGCAAGCTGTTCCTCTACGAAGGCAAGTTGTGCAGAAGGATTGTCAACCACCGGACGCACGAGCTGACCTGGCAAGTCGTGGTCCCAAGGAGGGATGCAGCTATGGTCCTGGGGGCTTACCATGACAGAGCGGGACACTTCGGTTGGAAGAAACTGGAGTTCCTACTAAGAGGAAGATTCTTTTGGGTCGGCATGAGAGGAGCTGTAGGAAAATGGTGCAGAGACTGTGGCCCTTGTCACCTAAGGAGGAAGGACCGTGCCAGCCAGAAGACACCCTTGAGGCCCATCGTCACCACGCAGCCTCTTGAGCTGGTAGCTCTGGACCACGTCAAATTGGCTCCCAGCCGGTCAGGATACATCTATGCCCTGACAATCGTGGACCACTATTCCCGTTTTCTAGTGGTGGTCCCGGTAAAGGACTTGACAGCCCAAACAGCGGCCAGAGCCTTCCAGCAATATTTCTGCCGTCCACACGGGTATCCGGAACAGGTCCTGACAGACCAGGGTCCAGCGTTCGAGGCTGAAATCTTCCAGGAGTTCTGCAACCTCTATGGCTGTAAGAAGATTCGTACAACGCCTTACCACCCCCAAACCAACGGGATGTGTGAGAAGATGAACAATATAGTCATTGATCTCCTGAAGACGTTGCCCCTGGAGGAACGCAGCCTGTGGCCAGAAAAACTGCCGGACCTGATAGACCTATACAACAATATCCCGGTGAATGCTACAAACTGCACCCCGGCTTACCTGATGCGAGCTAGACCAGGAAAGCTGCCCGTAGACCTGGAGATGGGAGTCCTAATACCTGAGGACACCTCCCCGGATGCGGACTGGGATACGGAAAGGCAACTGCAGTACAAGAAGGTACAGGAGAGTGTGGAGAAGAGCCTGGCCCAGGTGAGAGAGAAGCAAGAAAGACTCTTCAATCAACACGCCCCTGCTAGTCCCCTAGAACCTGGTGAGCAAGTCCTAAAGCGAAAAAGAAGGCTACATAAGTTGGACGACCAGTGGGAAAGGGAACCCTACACCGTACTGCAGTCTGACCACGACAACCCAAAGGTGTGCGTAATCACCAAGGACGGAGGAGAAACCACTAGTGTCGTCTCCAGAGACCATCTCAAAAGGTGCCCTGAGCAACTCCGTAGTGCAGAAGAGGATCAGAGTGACCTTGAACCCGCAGAGGACAAAGAAGAAATGATCAGCACCGTTCTCGGAGAGTTCCCTCAGTCCTGGACTCGCATAAATGATGCCATAGTGGTACCTGTCCTGCATTTCCTGCAACCGGCACAGCAACAACCAACACCAGAGCCGGAAGGTGAAGAGGAGCAAGCAGTTCCAGAGGCAGAAGAGCCTGTACCAGCAGCCCAGGAGAGTCAACCCTCTGCTGACAGTGAGCCTGCCATGCCTGCGGTAAGCCAAAAGACCCGCAGACAGCTGCCTGCCCTACCTGTACACCCAGCTGGTAGCTGCACCCCTAACGCTAGTGGGGAAAGCCAAGTCAGTCCACCACCAGACAGTGGGCTACGTAGGTCAACCAGGAGCACAAAGGGACAGATACCCGCTCGCTGGAGAATATAGAGTGTACTAAAATTGTAAATAACCCTGTTGCCAAATGTTGAATTGTTTGCAAAGTTACATGCATGTTTGGTAATACTCTGTTTCAGTTTCTTGCAGCTACCGTAAGGACTCACAGGTTATGGACTTTTTATAACCGGGACCTTGTATGGACTGCGTTCAGAGCCTAACCCAGGAATGAACTAAGACTGTGAAGGACTTGGGGTAGGACAGACCCCCACCTGGTTAAGGCTCCCCGTTGTGCTGGTGATATGGACACCCGGTCACAGGCCACACTGTGACCTTAAGAACTCAATTTGTGCGTCGTCTGTCTATTAATGTTTTATTGTTATGCATATTGTCTTTGTTTACTGTTTAGTCCCGGAGTACTAAATTTCACTAGGGGGGAATGTGTCACCCTGGCCTGGATGCCACAAGTGTAATTAAAGCTGTGTCTGAGAGCAGGGGGGAGGTTCTCTAGTCAGGGGAACATTAGCATGCAATGCCTCCTGTCTCAGGCCAGTAGGGGGAGCAGGCTGCCCCTATAAAAGCTGGTGCTGGGGGCAGGGTTAGAGAGAACCCAGATGACCTGTGTCAGGACTGAGACGTGTCTCAGCAGAGCAGGGACAGACAGTTGCACTGCACCTAAGAGGAAGTGTGGCAGGAGGAGAGCCACAAGCCAGAGACAAGAGGCGAAGCAAGCCTGTCTTGGCAGATAACAGACTTAATCTACCAGACTTTGGTGTCTGAGGCTGGAAGGATTCCACATCCCCCAGCAGAGAACCAGTCCGCAAGGGACTGTATATTCCTTGGCCTAAGAAGCCTGGAGGCCCTGCCACAACAGAAGGGACCAGTAAAGCCATACAAGGCTGGGAGCAGAAAGGAACCCACGTCGCAGGCCATACAGGCGAGAAAACACGGAAAGCTCGGAAACGTGGGCTGTTACCCTATCAGGAGGAGATAGCCAGAAGGAGTGCAGAAAGCACGGTAGGCCTACACCCTCACCCTGACCAGGGCCAATTTCCCCGTTGCTCTCAGACATCCAGGTCCCCTCCTAGCCGGGACTGTTTGTGGGTCAGTTTACCTGTTTAGTAAAGACCCTGGACTGCAACCTGTTGTCTGTGTGCTCCTTGCTCCTCCAGCACAATCAGCACTGGGACTCCCACTACCATCACTCCCAACATCCATTATACTGCCCTGGGGCCGCACTCTTCCCGTGGAGAGTCACACTACCCTAGCTGCACACCTCATCAGCCCCAGCGGTCTGCATGCAGCGGCGGTTCCTAATAACCGCAATCCACGGGTGGCGTAGTCGGACATTATCAGCAGAACATAGCAGACTACCATTGGCCTGACCACCCTGAGCCACAGAACCGGGTCGCCACTACTACCCCCATCGTCTCCCTATTGCACGGATCCGAGTGCCCCACGGCCCAGGGGGCGAGTCACATGTAATACACTGACTCACCAGTGACGTCTCTAGGTGAAGTCCTTCATCTTCGCTTTTCTTCTTCATCTGGCACAGACGGCCATCACTTCTTCCAGCCAGGAATCATCTCTGCAGAAAATAACACACAGTTATCAATAACTGATCTCTTCTAGGGAATATTCCCACTCCACCCCCCGACTTCTACACTACACCAGTTGAAGAAAAAAAGCGATATAGTGCCGCCCTGCACAGTAACAGGAGCCCGCTTTTGTCCTATCCCATGGAAAACAATTTCCTAAAAAGTTAATTATATTACAGAAGTAATAATGTCTCTAATTGGACTCTAAAATAATAATGTTCCTCACTGGCCACCATAAACTAATAAAGTATGTTCCTCAATCTGGCACCAAACAGTAATTAAGTCCCTTGTTCAGCCTGGCACCCCCATATATCCATCCTGGCCCCCCCTTCCCTGCATATATCCATCCTGACACCCCCCATATATCCCTTCTGGCCCCCATATGTCCAGTGTGACCCCTCCATATATTTATCCTAGCCCACGTGTATCGAGCCTGCCCCCTCCCATATACCCATCCTAGTCCCCCATGTGGCCCTCCTGTTCCCCCCATATATCCATCCTGGCCTCCATGTGTCCAGCCTGCCCCCCCACATATCCATCCTGGCCTCCATGTTTCCAGCCTGCCCCCCCATATAACTGTCCTGGCCTCCATGTGTCCAGCCTGCCCCCTCCCATATATCTGTCCTAAAGCCCCATGTGTCAAGCCTGCCCCCCCATATATCCATCCTGGCCTCCATGTGTCCAGCATGCCCCCCCTACATATCCTTCCTGGCCTCCATGTGTCCAGCCTGCCCCCCCCCAATATATCCATCCTGGCCTCCATGTTTCCAGCCTGCCCCCCATATATCCATCCTGGCCTCCATGTGTCCAGCCTGCCCCCTCATATATCCATCCTGCCCTTCCCCCCTGCATATATCCATCCTGACACCCCCCCATATATCCATACTGGCCCCCATATGTCCAGCGTGGCCCCTCCATATATTTATCCTAGCCCACGTGTATCGAGCCTGCCCCCCCACATACCTATCCTAGCCCCCCATGTGTCCAGCCTGCCCCCCACATATCCATCCTGGCCATCATGTGTCCAGCCTGCCCCGCCCCCCATATATCCAGCCCCCCATATATCCATCCCCCTCACATATCCATCCTGGCCTCCATGTGTCCAGCCTGCCCCACCATATAGCCATCCTGCCCACCCTTTCCCATGTGTCCAGCCAGGCTCCCGCCCTTATGTGTCCAGCCAGGCTCCCCCCCTTGTGTGTCCAGCCAGGGTTCCCCCTTGTGTGTCCAGCCAGGCTCTCACCCTTGTGTGTCCAGCCAGTGTTCCCCCTTGTGTGTCCAGCCAGGGTTCCCCCTTGTGTGTCCAGCCAGGGTTCCCTCTTGTGTGTCCAGTCAGGGCTTCCCCTTGTGTGTCCAGCCAGGGCTCCCCCTTGTGGGTCCAGCCAGGGTTCCCCCTTGTGTGTCCATCCAGCTCCCCCCTTGTGTGTCCAGCCAGGGCTCCCCCTTGTGTGTCCAGTCAGGGCTCCCCCTTGTGTGTCCAGCCAGGGCTTCTCCTTGTGTGTCCAGCCAGGGCTCCCCCTTGTGTGTCCAGCCAGGGTTCCCCCTTGTGTGTCCAGCCAGGGCTCCCCCTTGTGTGTCCAGCAAGGCCCCCCTTGTGTGTCCATCCGGTCCCCCCCTTGTGTGTCCAGCCAGGGTCCCCCCTTGTGTGTCTAGCCGGGCGCCCCCTTGTGTGTCCAGCCAGGGGCCCATCCCATTCTGCATCCACTCATATATACACAGACACACACACAGACACCTCTTACCTTCCTGCTCTCCCGTGCGGTGTCCTCCTTCTCCGGCGGCTGAGTTGCGCGCCTCCTTCACTGCAGGCGCATGACGATGACGTCATACGCCGGCCGGGGAAGGGAGACGCGCAGCTTTAGCTGCTTCACTGGGACGTGTGTCACGGCGGTTCAGGTAATGAACGCCGCGTGCGCGCGTCCCTGCATAAACTGTGCCTGCGCTTTTAAAGGGCCCGTGCCCCTTAAAACCGCAGGTTTTTTTATTTTTTCATTCTCTTCTCCCCCTCTCCTCTGCAGAAGGGTACCCCGCCAGCCCAGTCCCTCCCTGTTGATGACTTATCCTAAAATCGGTCATTAATATATAAGTCCTGGACAGTCCCGTTAAGCTTGTTTTACCTAGTTATAAAAGCCCTTTAAGTCCTCATTATAAGGTAAGGTATGAATGGATCTAATTAAATTCTCCAAAGAGAACTATTTATACATTTTAGTCACTGTGAGCTTTCTACAAGATATTGCGGGCAGTATATAGCGAATATACGGACACAGAGCCATTCGCCGGCTCAGATTGCCAATAAGCACCTTGTAAATATGAGACCTTGACATCATAGGTTACTTGGCTTAATATGAAATTGTCCCTCATGTGTACCGCATTGTGGGCAGGGACTATATGTACATCACTGCAGAATATGTTGGCAATAAAAAGTCAACAGAAATGAATATCATGCAGATCCTCACCAGGACTCCAGCAGTGTCACCATCCTGCCACCATACAGCTATAGAAGGACAATAAACCTGCAGGGTTCTCCCCTCAGTTATTTTTCCTTTAATTTTATTATCTGTTTCTTACTCACAGTGAAAGAACAGTCATCAGATATTTTATTCTTCACTTTTTATTTTACAGTCTCAGCTCTGAAGAATAGAACGTCTTATGAATAAATGACAGCTCACTTATTACAGTGGTGGCCAAAAGTATTGGCACCCCTGCAATTCTATCAGATAATACTTAGTTTCTTCCTGAAAATGATTGCAATCACAAATTCTTTGGTATTATTATCTTCATTTAATTTGCTTGCAAGGAAAAAATACAAAAGAGAATGAAGCAAAAATCAAAACCTTGATCATTTCACACAAAACTCCAAAAATGGGCCAGACAAAAGTATTGGCACCCTCAGCCTAATACTTGGTTGCACAACCTTTAGCCAAAATAACTGCGAACAACCGCTTCCGGTAACCATCAATGAGTTTCTTACAATGCTCTGCTGGAATTGTAGACCATTCTTCTTTGGCAAACTGCTCCAGGTCCCTGATATTTGAAGGGTTCCTTCTCCAAACTGCCATTTTGTGATCTCTCCACAGGTGTTCTATGGGATTCAGGTCTGGACTCATTGCTGGCCACCTTAGAAGTCTCCAGTGCTTTCTCTAAAACCATTTTATAGTGCTTTTGGAAGTGTGTTTTGGGTCACTGTCCTGCTGGAAGACCCATGACCTCTAAGGGCGACCCAGCTTTCTCACACTGGGCCCTACATTATGCTGCAAAATTTGTTGGTAGTCTTCAGACTTCATAATGCCATGCACACGGTCAAGCAGTCCAGTGCCAGAGGCAGCAAAGCAACCCCAAAACATCAGGGAACCTCCGCCATGTTTGACTGTAGGGACCATGTTCTTTTCTTTGAATGCCTCTTTTTTTTCCTGTACACTCTATGATGATGGTTTTTCCCAAAAAGCCCGACTTTTGTCTCATCTGACCAGAGAACATTCTTCCAAAACATAGTAACATAGTTTGTAAACATAGTTAGTAAAAGCCGAATAAAGACTTGCGTCCATCAAGTTCGACCTGTTAGTTCTGTAATTGCTACAGTTGATCCAGAGGAGGGCAAAAACCCCAAATGATTTGGCCAATCTTCACCTGAGGAAAAATTCCCTCCTGACTCTGAAACCAGCAGTCAGAATAAATCCCTGTATCAACTTACTATTTTATTTTATTTTTAAGTATATGCTGAAATCTGCCTGGTATCTAGAAAAGCATCCAGTCCCCGCTTGAACTGGTGTAGTGAATCTGACATCACCGTCTCCTCACTCAGTGAATTCCATATTCTCACTGCTCTTACCGTAAAGAACCCCTTCCTATGCTGGTGCTGAAACCTTTTCTCTTCCAGTCTTAGTGAATGCCCTCTTGTTACCGTAATATCCCTCCTTTTGAACAAATCCCTGGCAAGGTCTCTATACTGTCCCCTAACATATTTGTACACATTTATTATGTCCCCCCTCAACCTTCTCTTTTCCAGGCTGAATAGTCCTAGTTTTGCCAACCTCTCTGGGTATTGCAGTCCCTCCATTCCCTTTATTAATTTTGTTGCCCTCCTTTGTACCTTTTCAAGCTCATTTATATCCTTTCTATATATTGGGGCCCATAACTGAGCACAGTATTCCAAGTGTGGTCTGACCAGTGCTTTGTACAGTGGAAGAACAATGTTCTCATCCTTTGCAGCTATACCTCTTCTGATACATCCCATTACCCTGTTTGCCCTTACAGCAGCGGCCTGACTTTGGGCACTCCAATTTAGTTTGCCATCAATCAAGATGCCCAAGTCCTTCTCCATCTCTGAATTCCCCAATGATTTCCCATTCAGTGAGTACTGGTGACTTCCATTTTTCCTTCCCATATGTATGACCTTACATTTCTCCTCGTTAAACCTCATTTGCCATTTAATGCTCCACCTACCCAGCTTATCCAAATCCCTCTGTAGGTCTGCACTGTCCTCTTTTGTATTAATTGTTTTACATAACTTTGTGTCATCTGCAAATATTGATATTTTACTATTTATCCCGTTGACTATGTCGTTAATAAAGATATTAAATAACATTGGGCCTAGTACAGACCCCTGTGGTACCCCACTAGTGACGCTTACCCAATCTGAGTATATTCCATTTATAACCACCCTCTGCCTTCTATCCCTTAGCCAGTTAGCTACCCACTTGCAGACATTTTCCCCCAGCCCCATCATTCTCATTTTGTATACCAACCTATTATGTGGCACGCTATCGAAAGCTTTTGAGAAGTCGAGATACACGACATCCACTGGTTCCCCCTGATCTACTCGAGAGCTAACCTCCTCGTAGAAGTCAATCAGGTTTGTTTGGCAGGAGCGATTCCTCATGAATCCATGTTGGTTCGGGGTTAATAGATTATTAGCATCAAGATGCTCCGTAATTGCCTCTTTAATGAAGCTTTCAAAAATTTTGCCCACAACGGACGTCAGACTCACCGGCCGATAGTTTCCGGCGTCACTTTTCGCTCCCTTTTTGAATATTGGCACTACATTCGCCTGTCGCCAATCAAGTGGCACAGACCCAGTCTCAACAGAGTCCTTAAATATAAGATATAACGGTCTGTCTATCACATTACTTAGTTCCCTTAGTACCCGTGGGTGTATGCCATCAGGTTCTGGTGATTTGTTTATTTTAATGTTACTGAGGCGTTTCTGTACCCCAGCTTGGGTTAGATTTGTCATACTTAGTGGAGGATTAAGTTTGTCACTTCTCATTTCTCCTGTTAGTTCTTTTTCCTTTGTGAAAGTTGTCGAAAAAAATTTATTTAATAGATTAGCTTTATCCTCATCTTTCTCTATGATTTTGCCTTCCTCGCTTTTTATCTTTCCAATATTATCCGATTTAATCCTTTTACTATTTATATACGTAAAGAACAGTTTGGGATTTGATCTACTTTCCCTAGCAATACGTCTCTCTGTTTCCTCCTTCGCTATTTTTATTTGTTTTTTACAGGTTCTCGTTTTTTCCTTGTAACACATTAGTGCCTCCTTACTATTTTCCTGTTTTAATCTCTTGAATGCCTCTTTTTTGCTATTTAACGCCCCTTTTACGTTCTTGTTCAACCATATTGGTTTCCTCTTATTTCTGGCCCTTTTATTCCCATACGGTATATATCTCTCGCACTGAGTATTCAGAATTCTTTTGAAGGTTTCCCATTTACTATTCGTATTCCTTTGATTAAGAACTTTGTCCCAGTCAATAAGTTGAAGGCTTTCTTTCAGCTGATCAAACTTCGCCCTCCTAAAGTTTAATGTTTTTGTTGTTCCCTTATTGATAACCCTACTGAAGGGCATTTTGAAGTCGATAATATTATGGTCGCTATTACCTAGGTGCCCCCCTATCTGTACCTCAGTTATTCTATCAGGCCTATTAGTCAATATTAAGTCCAACATGGCCGTCCCTCTCGTTGGTTCCTGCACTAGTTGGGAGAGATAATTATCCTTAATATTTGTCAAGAACCTTTTTCCTTTCTGAGATCTACAGGTTTCTGTTTCCCAGTCAATATCTGGGTAGTTGAAATCCCCCATTACAATCACTTCATTATGTTTTGCTACTTTGTCTATTTGTCCTAATAGCAGATTCTCATTCTCCTCTGTTATATTTGGTGGCTTATAGCAGACCCCCAGTAATATTTTATTATTATTTTTTGCCCCCTCTATCTCTACCCACATGTACTCGACCCCCTCTTCTCCCTCTCCTATATCTTCCCTTAGTCTGGGCTTTAGACATGACTTTACATATAAGCAGACTCCTCCGCCTTTCCCCTGTTTCCGGTCCCTTCTAAATAAACTATAATCTAATAAATTTACCGCCCAGTCGTAGCTATCGTCTAGCCAAGTCTTCATAGAATCATAGAATGGTAGAATTGGAAGGGACCTCCTGGGTCATCTGGTCCAACCCCCTGCTCAAAGCAGGATTCACTAAATCATCTCAGACAGATGTCTGTCCAGCCTTTGTTTGAAGACGTCCATTGAAGGGGAACTCACCACCTCTCGTGGCAGCCTGTTCCACTCATTAATCACCCTAACTGTCAAAAAGTTTTTTCTAATATCTAATCTGTGTCTCCTCCCATTTAGTTTCATCCCATTGCTTCTAGTCTTGTTGCAGTGAGCGGGCCCCCGACCTGTGCTGAGCTCAGTGAGCAATGCCCTGTCACTCAGTGAGCTCAGCGTAGGGGCCCACTCGCTGCAGGGAGTCATTCTCCTCAGCATGTGTGGTCGTCTCAAGCCAGGTGAATATGTTTTTATTTTCTTATATTTACTGGTTTTGGCGACATCGGGAGGTGAACCTACTACTCTCAACATTGTCCCTTGCTAGTGCTGATGGCAGCGCCGGCAGGGGACAAGGATGAGTGACTGCTTAAGCACCTGGGAACAGCATGAACTGTACCGCTGATTCACAGGCGCCGGTATGTGTCACACGGATAACACACGCATGTCATCTGTGTGTCATCAGTGTGCACGTGTGTGGGACGTTTTTCGGCCAGTGCAGTGTATAAAAAAACTGACATGTCAGCGTGTTTTGCCCACGGACACACGGTCCGTGGAAACACTGACATTCATTTGAATGTGCACAGACGCATTCATTTGAATGTGTCTACGTGTGTATGTTTCTCCGGTACGTGTGGAAACTGTCACCACATGAACTAGAAACACAGATGTGTTAAAGACCCTTTATAGACTATATATGTCTTATAAGAGGCCGAGAGTGTGATCTATATTTCATATAGGAGGCAGAGAGTGCGATATATAGATCATATAGGCGGTGACCCCATATATGACTTATACTGCACTCTCTGCCTCCTATAGCCTATATTTGACTTTATATAGGAGTCCGAGTGTGTTGTACATCATGTAGGCCCGCACTTTAGGCCTCATATAAAATGTATACCGCACTCTTGGCCTCCTATATGACATATAGACTGTATATGTTATAAAGAGGCCAAGAGTATGATCTACATTTCATATAGGAGGCCGAGAGTGCAATGCATAATGTATAAAATAAATTACAGTATATTATTGTTGGCCAATGCTAGGAACACTCACCCATAAAAACGTTATTGAATATTTGGCACAGTGCTCTTGACTTGAAATTGAAGCAGTGAGAGCTGTAGGCCTGCAGCCTTGTTTCCAATTCCAAGCCAGGCCAGGTTGGAGAGTTGAACTGTAGAGTGCTGCAGGTCACCGTCCACATATCCAGCCCCGGAGCAGGTATAAAAAAGCCCAGAGTCAGAGCAGGAGAGAAGAGGGCGGTGCTCCGATGCCAGTGCCACCACCCGGTCCAGAGTGGAGCCGGAGTTACTACAAGGGGCCAGGGCAGATAAGGAGCCGGGATGGTACCATATAAGAAGCCCGGGAGCAGGGAGAGCAGAGCGAGACGTCGGCTGCGGTGGCGCCGGCGTATCAGAGGCCGGCCCTGGAGCAGAGAGAGAGCACTGCAGAGCGCTGCCGCGGCGCATCAGAGGCCAGAAGAGAGTGGCGTCAGTGTCAACTGACACCACACCACAGTCTGCCAGCCAGCGGGAAAGCAGAGCGCGGTGCGTGTCACCGCCCTGAAAGAACTTCCATCCTCTTAGTGTCACGGACTCACGTGGTAAGTATGCTGCATGCACGTCATTGCAGTCCCGCTGTCACCAATGAATGTGCCATGCGCGCGACGCTACATTTGCTTCAGCCACGCTATTAAAGAGTCCGAACTTTTAAAGGGCCCCCGCCACCAATTTTCTCACTCTCATATCGGGGCCCACCGGAAAATTTCCCAATTTCCCGCCAGGCCAGGCCGACCCTGGTGCAAAGGTCAGAAGGGAAGGAGCACTATATTATAGTGCAGATTTTACTGTTATGGTTTGAGGGTGCCATCACCCACTGGGAGAGCCCCTGAGGTGCCATAACAGCACAATTCCTCGTAAGTGATCCCATTTTACAAACTACACCTCTCAATGAATTCATCTAGGGGTGCAGTGATCATATTGACACCACAGGTGTGTCACAGAATTTTATACCATTGGGCAGTGAAGAAAAAATAATTAC
This sequence comes from Phyllobates terribilis, assembly GCF_046119375.1. NCBI lineage: Eukaryota > Metazoa > Chordata > Amphibia > Anura > Dendrobatidae > Phyllobates > Phyllobates terribilis. Next base: position 5,427,352 of record NW_027362836.1, read on the forward strand.
ATTTTTACCGCAAAAAATTTGTTTTAGCCCCAGATTTCTCATTTTCAAATGGGGATAATGGATAAAACTGACACCAAAATTTGTCCCACAATTTCTGCTGAATGTGGCAATACCTCATATGTGGCTGTACAGTACTGCTTAGCCACACGGCGACACTCAGGAAGGACGGAGCGCTATTTGCCTCCTGGAGGGCAGATTTTCCTAGAATACTTTGTGGACTCCTTATGCAGAGCCCCTAAGTGCTAGAAGAGCAGAATCCCCCCTCAAATTACCCCATTTTGGAAATTATACCCCTGCCAAACATGTGGATGCTATATGTGGTTTAGGCACACTGTGGGGCTCAGAAGGGCGGGGGGGGGTATTAGAATTTCGGATGCCTTTGTTTTACCAGTAACGTGGAAGCCCCCTATATTTTCATTGACAGATGACGGACCTGAGTGAGGTTTTTTTTGTGGATTGATTTGAAGCTTTTATTGGGAACATTTTACACAGCATTTGGGATCACATTTATCCGGCGCTGTACGCTGAGCAATTGCTTTGGGGTTTCCATCTAAATCTCTGAGTGACGTGATTCAGGTGACATCTCCCAGGGGATCCATTCACTATAATGAGGCAGCAGAGTTACTCTGGGCTCCATCTGTACAAAACTGTGACGACCTAAAAAGACGGACACCGCCGGATCACAGGTCAGACAGCGTCCACAATGCCTCCATCCGCCTCATTATAGGGAATCTTCCTCCAGGACAGTCGTGTAAGGGCTGTTTTTTTGCGGGACGGGCTGACGTTTTTATTTGTACCATTTTCGGGCACATGACATTTTTTGATCGCTTTCTATTCCAATTTTCAGGGAGGGAGAATGAACAAAAACCGGCAATTCAGGAATTGTTTTTTTTTTATGCTGTTCTGCGTGTGGTAAAATTGATAAGGCAGCGTTATGCTTCAGGTCGGTGCGATTACAGTGGTACCACATAGCGTTTTTTTATGCTTTGGCGCTTTTACACAATAAAAACTTTTATAGAAAAAATATATCTTTATGCATCGCTTTATTCTGAGAGCTATAACTTTTTTATTTGTCCGCTGATGGGGCTGTATGGCGACTTGTTTTTTGCGGGACAAGATGACGTTTTCACGGTACCAATTTTATTTATATTTGTTTTTTTTATCACGTTTTATTCCACTTTTTTCCAGCGGTGATAGCTTTTTTCCAGTGATGATAAAGCATTGTTTGCCTCGTTTTTTTGGGGGGGTTACGGCATTCACTGAAGGGGTTAACTAGTGTGGCACTTTTATAGGTTGGGTTGTTCCGGATACGGAAATACCAAATATGTGTACTTTTTTATTTTTTTTTTTTACATAAAAATTTGTATTTCTTAGTGAATATTTTTATTATTATTATTTTGTAATATTTTTTTTTACAATTTTTTTAAACTTTTTTACTTAGTCCCTTTATGGGACTTTCACTTTTTTTCTCTTTGATCACAGGCAGGGGTGGATTAAGAGTAGCAAGGGCCCTGGGCAGTTTAGAAGGTGTGGCACCCCCACACACACACACACACACCTGATGTATCATGTGACATGTCACATGATCCCCTGTGATAGATCATGTGATAGTTCACGTGAAATTAATTTGGCACAATATTAATATATTAATTATAATATTTTTTTTACATTAATTGTATGACTTAATATTGAGCACATTTAAGTATGCTGACATCCCCTATGTACAGTATGAGACCCTATACACAATATGAGCTGCCACAATCCTCCTATACACTTCAGGAGGCCACACGGTGCCATCTATACACAGCAGGAGGCCGGACTGTGCCATCTATACACAGCGGGAGGCCGCACGGTGTCATCTATACACAGCGGGAGGCCGCACGGTGCCATCTATACACAGCGAGAGGCCGCACGGTGCCATCTATACACAGCGGGAGGCCACACGGCACCATCTATACACAGCAGGAGGCCGCACTAAGCCATCTATACACAGCGGGAGGCCGCAGGTAGCCATCTATACACAGCGGGAGGCCGCAGGTAGCCATCTATACACAGCAGGAGGCCGCACGTAGCCATCTATACACAGCAGGGGGCCACACGTAGCCATCTATACACAGCGGAAAGCCGCACGGTGCCATCTATACACAGCAGAAGGCCGCACGTAGCCATCTATATACAGCGGGAGGCCGCACATAGCCATCTATACACAGCGGGAGGCCGCACGGCGCCAGCTATACACAGCTGGAGGCCACATGGCGCCATCTATACACAGTGGGAGGCCGCACGGCACCATCTATACACAGCGGGAGGCCGCACGGCGCCCCCCCCAGAGACAGCGGGAAGCCGCACGCAGTCACACAAACATATACAGACATATACATACACATATACATAAACACATATCTGCACACTCACACACACACACTCACCATCCCCCCGCTTCTGTCGTCCAGCTCCTCTCCGGTGGTAAGTAGCAGTGCAGGGCGCGCACTGCGTGACGTCACACTAGCAGACACGGCCGCACACAGGGCCGTGTCTCCTATCTGTGACGCGGCCGGGAAAACACGGGGAAGTTAACAGGTGCAGTGCTGGCCCGGCCGAAGAAGAAGCAGTGGCCATGCGCCGCTGCTGGGGGAGCGATCCAGGGGCCCCCCGCCTATGACTGCCGGTATGTGCCGCGACACCGCACATATTATAATGAGGGCAATCTGGCCATAGACCCCCCGGGGTCCCGGGCACCCCAGAGCCCCGGGAGGTAGCCCAAATTGCCCTCATTATAATCCGCCTATGATCACAGGTATAATGCATTGCAGTACATTATACCTGTAGTGAAAGCTCCTGAGACCATGCTGTGAACATGGTTTCAGCAGCTTTCTGTAGCTTGGTGACCTGGGTCACCATGGCAACGATTGGGCCCCGCGATTACATCGCAGGGGCGCCGATCTGAAGGCAGAGGGAGCTGCCGTCCCTCTGCCTGCCTCCTGAACACTGCGATCACGCTCAATCGCAGCATTCAGGGGGTTAACAGCCAGGGGCGGTGCTGACACTGCTCCTGGCTGTTTAGTGGCGGAGCTCAGCCACCAGCAGCGCTGAGCTTTGGCACTGAACATGCAGGAGGTGCTGATATTACAGCCTCTCCTGGGCGATCATGCCGAGATCAGTCAGTCAGATTGACTGACCGATCTCAGCGATCTGGGTGCGGGGACCAACAGCATGGATCCCTGCACCCCTTCTCGTGCCACTCAGCTGTCACAGACAGCTGTCGGTACTTAACTACTTAACTGTCACTGCGTGTCTACACACAGTGAGTTTAAAGCCATGACGGACACTGAACGGCAAGGAGCGTTAACATACACCCGCTCATGCCGTGCAGTGTCTGTCATTGGGCGTTAAGGGGTTAATATGGGAATTGGGGAATCTGGCGACAAGCCTCACTCACCTGCCCCTTGTCCTGTGTCCAGTCCAACTGTGCAGGGCCACTGGCTTGTCTGATGGCATCACAGGCCCTAGACCATCAGAGGAACCCACTCGCCGTCGGGGCCTGGACTGCTCCCCAAGCATCTCCACAGGGAGAACCTCCGGCGGTGTTTGATTGCCGGCACTTCACCAGGACCCCCCTCCTGCCCCCCCCCCCCCCGCTCTGCCAGCGGTGCTTAATTACCGGCGCTTTATCAGGGCCCCCCTCAGGGGCTCCCTTCATTGGGGCCCCCCTCGGGGCCTCCCTTCATCAGGGCCCCCCTCGAGGCCTCCCTTCATCGGGGCCCCCCCTCGAGGCCTCCCTTCATCGGGGCCCCCCCTCGAGGCCTCCCTTCATCGGGGCCCCCCTCGGGGCCTCCCTTCATCGGGGCCCCCCTCGGGGCTTCCCTTCATCAGGTCCCCCCTCCTGCACCCCCGCTCCGCTGCTTGAATGCCGCAGTCGCCCACCAGCTCTGTCTTCAGGCATGGCCGCATGCAGTGCGGCTGGTCTGCTAGTAATGACAGCAGGGGCGACACAAGCACAATTGAAGGTGTAGCGTCGCCTCTGCCGTGTCATTACTACAAGACACAGCCACACAGCGCACAGCTCACAGTCATGCCTGAAGACAGTGCTGGCGGGCGACGGAGGCAATCAAGCAGCGGAGTGGGGGGTGCAGGAGGGGGGCGACTGCTATGGGACACCCCCGGCTCACGGGCCCCATAGCAGTCACGTGGCCTGCCGCTAAATGTTGGTCAGGTGCCCCCACTCGGCCCAGTCCCACGCAGATTGTGTTCTCAATTAGAGCTGAGGATCGCAACAGAAACATTTGTATCACAATGATATCGTAATATGGTCTGCTATTTAAAAACATTATGATAGGGAAGCTCACATGCAAAATTACATATATACAGTACAGACCAAAAGTTTGGACACACCTTCTCATTTAAAGATTTTTCTGTATTTTCATGACTATGAAAATTGTACATTCACACTGAAGGCATCAAAACTATGAATTAACACATCTGGAATGATATACTTAACAAAAAAGTGTGAAACAACTGAAAATATGTCTAATATTCTAGGTTCTTCAAAGTAGCCACCTTTTGCTTTGATGACTGCTTTGCACACTCTTGGCATTCCCTTGATGAGCTTCAAGAGGTAGTCACCGGAAATGGTTTTCACTTCACAGGTGTGCCCTGTCAGGTTTAATAAGTGGGATTTCTTGCCTTATAAATGGGGTTGGGACCATCAGTTGTGTTGTGCAGAAGTCTGGTGGATACACAGCTGATAGCCCTACTGAATAGACTGTTAGAATTTGTATTATGGCAAGAAAAAAGCAGCTAAGTAAAGAAAAAAGAGTGCCCATCATTACTTTAAGAAATGAAGGTCAGTCAGTCTGAAAAATTGGGAAAACTTTGAAAGTGTCCCCAAGTGCAGTTGCAAAAACCATCAAGCGCTACAAAGAAACTGGCTCACATGAGGACCGCCCCAGGAAAGGAAGACCAAGAGTCACCTCTGCTTCTGAGGATAAGTTTATCCGAGTCACCAGCCTCAGAAATCGCAGGTTAACAGCAGCTCAGATTAGAGACCAGGTCAATGCCACACAGAGTTCTAGCAGCAGACACATCTCTACAACAACTGTTAAGAGGAGACTTTGTGCAGCAGGCTTTCATGGTAAAATAGATGCTAGGAAACCACTGCTAAGGACAGGCAACATGCAGAAGAGACTTGTTTGGGCTAAAGAACACAAGGAATGGACATTAGACCAGTGGAAATCTGTGCTTTGGTCTGATGAGTCCAAATTTGAGATCTTTTGTTCCAACCACCGTGTCTTTGTGCGACGCAGAAAAGGTGAACGGATGGACTGTACATGCCTGGTTCCCAACGTGAAGCATGGATGAGGAGGTGTGATGGTGTAGGGGTGCTTTGCTGGTGACACTGTTGGGGATTTATTCAAAATTGAAGGCATACTGAACCAGCATGGCTACCACAGCATCTTGCGGCGACATGCTATTCCATCCAGTTTGCGTTTAGCTGGACCATCATTTATTTTTCAACAGGACAATGACCCCAAGCACACCTCCAGGCTGTGTAAGGGCTATTTGACCAAGAAGGAGAGTGATGGGGTGCTACGCCAGATGACCTGGCCTCCACAGTCACCAGACCTGAACCCAATCGAGATGGTTTGGGGTGAGCTGGACCGCAGAGTGAAGGCAAAAGGGCCAACAAGTGCTAAGCATCTCTGGGAACTCCTTCAAGATTGTTGGGAGACCATTTCCGGTGACTACCTCTTTAAGCTCATCAAGAGAATGCCAAGAGTGTGCAAAGCAGTCATCAAAACAAAAGGTGGCTACCTTGAAGAACCTAGAATATAAGACATATTTTCAGTTGTTTCACACTTTTTTGTTAACTATATAATTCCACATGTGTTAATTCATAGTTTTGATGCCTTCAGTGTGAATGTACAATTTTTATAGTCACAAAAATACAGAAAAATCTTTAAATGAGAAGGTGTGTCCAAACTTTTGGTCTGTACTGTGTATATATATATATATATATATATATATATATATTTTATATATATAAATATATCTATAATATAAGGCGGGATGCGTGTCTCTGTCTGAAGCCTCGATAGACTGCGCATGCGTGACGCGCAGTCTGGCTCCAGAGAGAAGCACGCATCCAGCCGTTACAGGTAAGTGGAGGTGTATGGCGCCGGAGTTCGCGGCATGCGTAGACACTGAACGTATACCGCGATCTCCGGCGCCATACTTAGATACTTACCTGACCGGGAGGAGCGCTGCCGCGGCGCCTCTCTCCGCTGGAGACCAGGGGCGGAGTGAAGGCGTCGGACCGGCGCGTGCGCATTGCGCTATCCGGCGCCATTTTACTGAAGACACATTTACAGCGTGTCTTCAGCAAAATGGCACCGGACAGCGTGGTGCTCCGGCGCCGCACTCCTCCCCCGGCCTCCGGCAGAAGAGGACGCAGCAGCGCCGGAGTACAGAGAAGAAAGGTGAGTATAACTGTTTTTTTTTTTGTATGTGTGTACAGTGTGAAAGGGATGAGGGGGCCACACATAACAGGATTGTGGGGTGAGGGGACCATGCATATATCAGGATTGGGGGGTGAGGGGTACCACACATACCAGGATTGGGGATGAGGGGTGCCACGCATGCCGGGATTGGGGATGAGGGGTGCCACGCATACCGGGATTGGGGATGAGGGATGGAATGCCATGCATACCGGGATGAGGGATGGGGTACCATGCATACCAGGATGAGGGATACCATACACACCACGATAGTGATGAGGGGTGCCATACATACCAGGATAGGGATGAGGGGTGCCACGCATACCGGGATGAGGGGTGCAAAGCATAACGGGATTGGGGGTGAGGGGTGCCACGCATACCGGGATTGGGGGTAAGGGGTGCCACGCATACCGGGATTGGGGATGAGGGGTGCTACGCATACCGGGATTTGGGGTGAGGAGTGCCACGCATACCGGGATTGGGGGTGAGGGGTGCCACGCATACCAGGATTGGGGGAGAGGGGTACCACACATATCAGGATTGGGGGTGAAGGGTACCACGCATACCAGGATTGGGGGGTGAGGGGTACCACGCATACCAGGATTGGGCGGTGAGGGGTGCCACACATACCAGGATTGGGGGGTGAGGGGTGCCACACATACCAGGATTGGGGGGTGAGGGGTGCCATACATACCAGGATTAGGGGGTGAGGGGTACCACGCATAACAGGATTGGGGGGTGAGGGGTACCACGCATACCAGGATTGGGGGGTGAGGGATACCACACATACCAGGATTGGAGGGGGTGAGGGGTACCACGCATACCAGGATTGTGGGGTGAGGGGTAACACGCATACCAGGAGGGGGGTGAGGGGACCATGCATACCAGGATTGAGGGTGAGGGGTGCCATGCATACCGGGATTGGGGATGAGGGGAGCCACGCATACCGGGATTGGGGATGAGGGGTGCCACGCATACCGGGATTGGGGGTGAGGAGTGCCACGCATACCGGGATTGGGGGTGAGGAGTGCCACGCATACCGGGATTGGGGGTGAGGGGTGCCACGCATACCAGGATTGGGGGAGAGGGGTACCACACATACCAGGATTGGGGGTGAAGGGTACCACGCATACCAGGATTGGGGGGGTGAGGGGTACCACGCATACCAAGATTGGGCGGTGAGGGGTGCCACACATACCAGGATTGGGGGGTGAGGGGTGCCACACATACCAGGATTGGGGGGTGAGAGGACCATACATACCAGGATTAGGGGGTGAGGGGTACCACGCATAACAGGATTGGGGGTGAGGGGTACCACGCATACCAGGATTGGGGGGTGAGGGGTACCACACATACCAGGATTGGAGGGGGTGAGGGGTACCACACATACCAGGATTGGGGGGTGAGGGGTAACACGCATACCAGGATTGGGGGGTGAGGGGACCATGCATACCAGGATTGAGGGTGAGGGGTGCCATGCATACCGGGATTGGGGGTGAGGGGTGCCATGCATACCGGGATTGGGGGTGAGGGGTGCCACGCATACCGGGATTGGGGATGAGGGGTGCCACGCATACCGGGATTGGGGATGATGGGTGCCACGCATACAAGGATTGGGGATGAGGGGTGCCACGCATGACGGGATTGGGGATGAGGGGTGCCACGCATGCCGGGATTGGGGATGATGGGTGCCACGCATGCCGGGATTGGGGATGATGGGTGCCACGCATACCGGGATTGGGGATGAGGGGTGCCACGCATGCCGGGATTAGGGATGGAGTGCCATTCATACCGGGATGAGGGATGGGGTACCATGCATACCAGGATGAGGGATACCATACACACCAGGATAGTGATGAGAGGTGCCATAGATACCAGGATAGGGATAAGGGGTGCCACGCATACCGTGATGAGGGGTGCCAAGCATAACGGGATTGGGGATGAGGGGTGCCACGCCATACCGGGATTGGGGGTGAGGAGTGCCACGCATACCGGGATTGGGGGTGAGGGGTGCCACGCATACCGGGATTGGGGGTGAGGGGTGCCAGGCATACCGGGATTGGGGATGAGGGGTGCCAGGCATACTGGGATTGGGGATGAGGGGCGCCACGCATACCGGGATTGGGAATGAGGGATGGGGTGCCATGCATACCAGGATGAGGGATACCATACACACCAGGATAGGGATGAGGGATGGGGTACCATGCATACCAGGATGAGGGATACCATACATACCAGGATAAGGATGAGGGGTGCCACACATACCGGGATTGGGGGTGAGGGTTGCCACGCATACCGGGATTGGGGGTGAGGGGTGCCACGCATACCGGGATGAGTGGTGCCACGCATACCGGGATTGGGGGTGAGGGGTGGCACTCATACCGGGATTGGGAGTGAGGGATAGGGTGCCATGCATACCAGGATGAGGGATACCATACACACCAGGATAGGGATGAGGGGTGCCACGCATACCAGGATTGGGGGTGAGGGGTGCCACGCATACCAGGATTGGGGGTGAGGGGTGCCATGCATACCAGGATTGGGGGTGAGGGGTGCCATGCATACCAGGATTGGGGATGAGGGGTACCACGCATACCAGGATTGGATGGTGGGTACAGTATGGGGGCAGCACAAATACAAGGAGGGGGCAGCACATACCAGCATGGGAGACTATATACCAATAAAAATGCTCGCCAATAGCGAGTATATACCGTATATATATATATATATATATATATATATATATATATATATATATATATATATATATATATATATATATATATACACACACACAGAGTTGAAACCAGAAGTTTCCATACACTATATAAATAGACACATATGCATGTTTTTCTCAATATCGGACATGAAATCAGAATAAATCTTTCCCGTTTTAGGTCAATTAGGATTACCATAATTTTTAATATTTGCTAAATGCCAGAATAATGAGAGAATGTTTTAAGGCATCATTTTTATTAGTTACTGCAAAGTCTGTAACATCTGTCCCTGCTGAAAAGACACTATGATTATCATCTTTATATATAAGTACAAAGTCAGTAGGCTATAACATAATTGTGTGACAGGAGGCGTGCAGTAATCATCAGTAACTGTAATAGGAGTTTCTAACCCCCTCGGTGGAGAACTTCAGTGGCCCCATATGGTGCCCCACAGCGTAATGGCCCTATATGGTGAGCAAAAGCGTAATGGCCCCATATGGTGAGCCACAGCGTAATGGCCACATATGGTGAGCCACAGCGTAATGGCCACATATGGTCAGCCACAGCGTAATGGCCCCATATGGTGAGTCAAAGGCGTAATGGCCCCATATGGTGAGCCAAAGGCGTAATGGCCCCATATGGTGAGCCACAGCGTAATGGCCCTATATGGTAAGCCACAGCGTAATGGCCCCATATGGTGAGCCACAGCGTAATGGCCCCATATGGTGAGCCACAGCGTAATGGCCACATATGGTGAGCCACAGCGTAATGGCCATATATGGTGAGCCACAGCGTAATGGCCACATATGGTGAGTCAAAGGCGTAATGGCCCCATATGGTGAGCCACAGCGTCATGTCCCCATAGAGTGCTCTACAGCGTAATGGTCCCATATATGCCCCACAGTATATGCCCTCCCCATACTTGTATATGACCACATCTTCGTATATGGTATATGGTCCCCATCCTGGTTAGGTGTATATGCCCCTCCATCCATCCATTCTGGGTAGGTATATATGCCCTTCCATCCATCCATCCTGGGTAGGTGTATATGCCCCTCCATCCATCCATCCATGCTGGGTAGGTTTATATGCCCACCCATCCATCCATCCTGGGTAGATGTATATGACCCTCCATCGATCCATCCATTCTGGGTAGGCGTAGATGCCCCTCCATCCATCCATCCTGGGTAGGTGTAAATGCCCCTCCATCCATCCATCCTGGGTAAGTGTAAATGCCCCTCCATCCATCCATGCTGGGTAGGTTTATATGCCCCCCCCCCCCATCCATCCATCCTGGGTAGATGTATATGCCTCTCCATCCATCCATTCTGAGTAGGTGTATATGCCCCTCCATCCATCCTGGGTAGGAGTATCTGCCCCTCCATCTTTCCTGGGTAGGTGTATATGCCCCTCCATCCATCCATCCATCCTGGGTAGGTGTAAATGCCCATCCATCCATCCTGGGTAGGTGTAAATGCCTCTCCATCCATCCTGGGTAGGTGTAAATGCCCCTCCATCGATCCATCCATCCTGGGTAGGTGTAAATGCCCCTCCATCCATCCATGCTGGGCAGGTGTAGATGCCCCTCCATCAATCCTGGGTAGGTGTATATGCCCCTCCATCCATCCATCCATCCATCCTGGGTAAATGTATATGCCCCTTCATCCATCCATCCTGGCTAGGTGTAAATGCCCATCCATCCATTCATCCATCCTGGGTAGGTGTAAATGCCCCTCCATCCATCCATCCCTCCTGGGTAGGTGTAAATGCCCCTACATCCATCCTGGGTAGGTGTAAATGCCCCCCCCATCCATCCATCCATCCTGGGTAGGTGTAAATGTCCCTCCATTCATCCATTCATCCTGGGTAGGTGTAAATACCCCTCCATCCGTCCATCCTGGACCATGCCTCTAAATCCATTTATCCATCCATGGTAGGTGTAAATGCCAGTCCATCCAGGGAAGGTGCAAATGCTCCTCCATCCATCCATCCTGGGCAGGTGTAAATGCCCCTCCATCCATCCATCCTGGGTAGGTGTAAATGCCCCTCCATCCATCCATCCCTCCTGGGTAGGTGTAAATGCCCCTCCATCCATCCATCCATCCATCCTGGGTAAATGTATATGCCCCTTCATCCATCCATCCTGGCTAGGTGTAAATGCCCATCCATCCATTCATCCATCCTGGGTAGGTGTAAATGCCCCTCCATCCATCCATCCCTCCTGGGTAGGTGTAAATGCCCCTCCATCCATCCATCCCTCCTGGGTAGGTGTACATGCCCCTCCATCCATCCATCTATCCTGGGTAGGTGTACATGCCCCTCCATCCATACATCCTGGGTAGGTTTAAATGCCCCTCCATCCATCCATCCATCCTGGGTAGGTGTACATGCCCCTCCATCCATCCATCTATCCTGGGTAGGTGTACATGCCCCTCCATGCATCCATCCATCCATGGTAGGTGTAAATGCCCCTCCATCCATCCATCCATCCTGGGAAGGTGTAAATGCCCCTCCATCCATCCATCCTGAGAAGGTGTAAATGCCCCTCCATCCATCCATCCTGGGTAGGTGTAAATGCCCCTCCATCCATCCATCCTGGGGAGGTGTAAATGCCCCTCCATCCATCCATCCTGAGTAGGTGTAAATGCCCATCCATCCATCCATCCTAGGTAGGTGTACATGCCCCTCCATCCATCCTGGGTAGGTGTATATGCCTCTCCATCCATCCATTCTGAGTAGGTGTATATGCCCCTCCAGCCATCCATCCTGGGTAGGTGTATATGCCCCTCCATCCATCCATCCTGGGTAGGTGTATATGCCCCTCCATCCATCCTGGGTAGGAGTATCTGCCCCTCCATCTTTCCTGGGTAGGTGTATATGCCCCTCCATCCATCCATCCATCCTGGGTAAATGTATATGCCCCTTCATCCATCCATCCTGGCTAGGTGTAAATGCCCATCCATCCATCCTGGGTAGGTGTAAATGCCCCTTCATCCATCCATCCCTCCTGGGTAGGTGTAAATGCCCCTCCATCCATCCTGGGTAGGTGTAAATGCCCCTCCATCCATCCATCCATCCATCCTGGGTAGGTGTAAATGCCCCTCCATCCATCCATCCATCCTGGGTAGGTGTAAATGTCCCTCCATCCATCCTGGGTAGGTGTAAATGCCCCTCCATCCATCCATCCTGGGTAGGTGTAAATGCCCCTCCATCCATCCATCCATCCTGGGTAGGTGTACATGCCTCTAAATCCATCCATCCATCCATGGTAGGAGTAAATGCCCCTCCATCCAGGGAAGGTGTAAATGCTCCTCCATGCATCCATCCTGGGTAGGTGTGAATGCCCCTCCATCCATCCATCCCTCCTGGGTAGGTGTACATGCCCCTCCATCCATCCATCTATCCTGGGTAGGTGTACATGCCCCTCCATGCATCCATCCATCCATGGTAGGTGTAAATGCCCCTCCATCCATCCATCCATCCTGGGAAGGTGTAAATGCCCCTCCATCCATCCATCCTGAGTAGGTGTAAATGCCCCTCCATCCATCCATCCTGGGTAGGTGTAAATGCCCCTCCATCCATCCATCCTGGGGAGGTGTAAATGCCCCTCCATCCATCCATCCTGAGTAGGTGTAAATGCCCATCCATCCATCCATCCTAGGTAGGTGTACATGCCCCTCCATCCATCCATCCATCCTGGGTAGGTTTATATGCCTCTCCATCCATCCATTCTGAGTAGGTGTATATGCCCCTCCAGCCATCCATCCTGGGTAGGTGTATATGCCCCTCCATCCATCCATCCTGGGTAGGTGTATATGCCCCTCCATCCATCCATCCTGGGTAGGAGTATCTGCCCCTCCATCTTTCCTGGGTAGGTGTATATGCCCCTCCATCCATCCATCCATCCTGGGTAAATGTATATGCCCCTTCATCCATCCATCCTGGCTAGGTGTAAATGCCCATCCATCCATCCTGGGTAGGTGTAAATGCCCCTTCATCCATCCATCCCTCCTGGGTAGGTGTAAATGCCCCTACATCCATCCTGGGTAGGTGTAAATGCCCCTCCATCCATCCATCCATCCATCCTGGGTAGGTGTAAATGCCCCTCCATCCATCCATCCATCCTGGGTAGGTGTAAATGTCCCTCCATCCATCCATCCTGGGTAGGTGTAAATGCCCCTCCATCCATCCATCCTGGGTAGGTGTAAATGCCCCTCCATCCATCCATCCATCCTGGGTAGGTGTACATGCCTCTAAATCCATCCATCCATCCATGGTAGGAGTAAATGCCCCTCCATCCAGGGAAGGTGTAAATGCTCCTCCATGCATCCATCCTGGGTAGGTGTAAATGCCCCTCCATCCATCCATCCTGGGTAGGTGTGAATGCCCCTCCATCCATCCATCCCTCCTGGGTAGGTGTACATGCCCCTCCATCCATCCATCTATCCTGGGTAGGTGTACATGCCCCTCCATCCATCCTGGGTAGGTGTAAATGCCCCTCCATCCATCCATCCTGGGTAGGTGTACATGCCCTTCCATCCATCCATCTATCCTGGGTAGGTGTACATGCCCCTCCATGCATCCATCCATCCATGGTAGGTGTAAATGCCCCTCCATCCATCCATCAATCCTGGGTAGGTGAAAATGCCCCTCCATCCATCCATCAATCCTGGGTAGGTGTAAATGCCCCTCCATCCATCCATCCTGGGTAGGTGTAAATGCCCCTCCATCCATCCATCCTGGGTAGGTGTAAATGCTCCTCCATCCATCCATCCTGGGTAGGTGTATATGCCCCTCCATCCGTCCTGGGTAGGTGTACATGCCCCTCCATCCATCCATCCATTCTGGGTAGGTGTATATGCCTCTCCATCCATCCATTCTGAGTAGGTGTATATGCCCCTCCATCCATCCTGGGTAGGAGTATCTGCCCCTCCATCTTTCCTGGGTAGGTGTATATGCCCCTCCATCCATCCATCCATCCTGGGTAGGTGTAAATGCCCATCCATCCATCCTGGGTAGGTGTAAATGCCTCTCCATCCATCCTGGGTAGGTGTAAATGCCCCTCCATCCATCCATCCATACTGAGTAGGTGTATATGCCCCTCAATCCATCCTGGTTAGATGTATATGCCTCTCCATCCATCCTTTCTGGGTAGGTGTATATGCCCCTCCATCCATCCATACTGGGTAAGTGTACATGTACCTCCATCCATCCTGGTTAGGTATATATGCCTCTCCATCCATCCCAGTCAGTACATGCCCCCCTCCATCCATCCATCCTGGTGGGTATATCCCCCCTCCATCCTGGTGGGTATATGCCCTCCTCCATCCATCCTGGTGGGTATGTGCCCCCCCTACATCCATCCTGGTGGGTATATGACCCCCCTCCATCCATCCTGGTGGGTATATGACCCCCCTCCATCCATCCTGGTGGGTATATGCCTCCTCCTCCATCCTGGTGGGTTTATGCCTCCTCCTCCATCCTAGTGGGTATATGCCTCCTCCTCCATCCTAGTGGGTATATGCCTCCTCCTCCATCCTGGGGGGTATATGCCTCCTCCTCCATCCTGGGGGGTTTATGCCTCCTCCTCCATCCTGGTGGGTTTATGCCTCCTCCTCCATCCTGGTGGGTTTATGCCTCCTCCTCCATCCTGGTGGGTTTATGCCCCCATATATTCAATGCAAAGGAAAAAAAACAAAAACAATAAAACGCTTCTACTCACCTTCCACGTTCCCACGCAGCGCTGTGTCTGTGGTGCCTGAAGATGTTGGCAGTGATAACAGCAGAGAAGCTGAGATCACCGCACGGCGCCGCCGCAGATACTCACTCGGGGCCTCCACTCCCAGGCATTTCCTCCCCGGCAGCTCCTGTCATGGCACGCTCTGACTGAGCAGTGCGTGCGACGACAGGGGGAATGTACAGCTTACACTGCAGGCTCCACAAAGATGGCTGCAATCTCCTCCCACGGCTGCGACCTGGACAGCCAAGGGGGCGTGCCCAGGTCACAGCTAGAGGCAGGAGGAGCGGCCTGTAATGTTAGAGATAGGGTCGGTGACAGACTACTGTCTCTTATGGCCAGGGCTGCCGTAAATGAGGTGTGTAAGAGCGCTTCTTACACACCCCCCAAATAAAAATGGCAGCCCCTAGTGGCCAATGTCAACATAAATACATAAAAAACTAATAAAGTGGTACATTTAATTTTGTATTAAAAATAATTGATTACATAATTATTAATACAAAACATAAAATGGTGGCCCCTTCCCTGTAAGAATAGCACACGGCTCTTTTCACGTCTGGTTATTTCTCTAACAGGTAGAATATGCTCCGTTATAGACCGGGGACAGGTTTACAGCTCTATTTTTTGTGGACGATTGATCTGTAAATCAGAACTGAGACCGGTCCGATTTCCATCCAATTTGTAGATAAAGATCATCTATTGAAGTCAATGAGTCTGTCAGAAAAATGGCCAGAACCAACCATGTTGCCTGTACTGCCTGTTTTCCAGGGTCTATAGGCCGGGCAAGCGAGGCTAGGAAACCTTTAGCTTTTTACTTTACATATAAAAAAATATGCCCCACTGAGGAGAAAAACTGACACACTGACCAAAATCAGATGAAAATTAGAAAAAAAACACTGATTAAAACCTGACATGTGAACGGGGCCTTAGGCCTTAATCAGATGTCAGTGACTTATCGTATATGCAAAAAATGTCTGAAAGTGGTCAGTTTTTATCTTCAGCGTTTCATCAGCTTTTCTTGTATGCAAAATAAATTCATAAATTCAGAAGCTTCTCCTTCCCTTTGGAAGTGCATTGAGGTGAAGGGTACATTGCTGGAAAAGGAAGAAAAAAAAAAAAACTCTTTAAATCTCTTAGTTTGCGAGTGTGAACGAGCTGCGTGTGTCTGGAGCGTAAGTGCGAACGAAAGTAAGTGTGTGACTTGTTTTTCAGTGACTTTGGATTCAGGGAGTTTGGAAGGGAGGACTTAGGACTGAATTGCTGACTGTATTTCATTCTTTCTTTACTTTACTTTTTACTTAATTAATCCACCTGACCTACTTAGCTGATTCCCCCGTCCATACTTGATACTTAATTGATCCCCCGTCCATACTTAACTGATCCCCCGCCGATATCTAATTGATACACTTGCACATCCCTAATTGATCCCCATCCATACACCTATATATAAATAATTGTGTTTTGTGCTTGTATATATATACTGACTGTATCCCCATATTTAGAATGACGTCCATTTTGGCCGAAGCCGTGCAGTGTACATCTTGCGCAATGTATGCATTCCGTGAGCACCCACTCGAGGATCCATACTGCTGCGAGAGATGTGAGCATATCGTGCACTTGGAAGCCCAAATTCTGGATCTAAGTGCTCAGATAGCGGTACTGAGGAGCATCGACAACATGGAACGGAGTTTGCTGCTCACCGAGCAGACACTCAATGGGTCAATACTGGGGGTGGAGCATAGAGGGGAAGTGCAGGCTGAACAGGCAGGGAGCTGGATAACAGTTAGGAGGGATAGAGGGAAGAAGTATAGGAAGGCTGGTTCAGAACCGGCATTATTGGAGCACGACAGATCCTCTGACCGCAGGGGGAGTGTATGCTCCAGTAATGAGGGGGAGGGGGGAAGTGTAGGGCAGGCAAGACAGGTTTTGGCAGTGGGTGACTCTATTATTAGGGGGACAGACAGGGCAATCTGTCACAAAGACCGGGATCGCCGAACGGTGTGCTGCCTCCCTGGCGCTCGAGTCCGGCACATCGCGGATCGGGTTGACAGGTTACTGGGTGGGGCTGGCGAAGACCCAGCGGTCATGGTCCACATCGGCACCAATGACAAAGTGAGTGGTAGATGGAGGGTCCTTAAAAATGATTTCAGGGACCTAGGTAGGAAGCTTAGGGCAAGGACCTCCAAGGTAGTTTTCTCAGAAATACTACCAATCCCGCGAGCCACACAGGAGCGCCAACGGGAAGTTAGGGAGGTGAATAAGTGGCTAAAGAGTTGGTGCAAGGCAGAAGGGTTTGGGTTCATGGAGAACTGGGCCGACTTCGCGGTCGGCTACAGGCTCTACCGTAGGGACGGGCTGCACCTCAATGGGGAGGGTGCAGCGGTGCTGGGGAAGAAGATGGCTAATAGGTTGGAGGAGTTTTTAAACTAGAGACAGGGGGGGGTGGGAACCAAGGAAATAGGTGGGATGTGAGGCAAGCAAGGGGGAAGGGGAGAAGTGAATATAATGAGGGTGGAGAGGGGGGTGGGGATAGTACAGTTAGATCGTTAGAGAAGAATAGGATGCTAAGTAACCCCAAAGTTTTATCTTGCATGCTGACCAACGCAAGAAGCCTGACCAATAAGGCGGATGAGCTGCAGGCGCTTATATCGGAGGAGAGGTATGACATCGTAGGTATAAGAGACTTGGCTAGACGATAGCTACGACTGGGTGGTAAATTTATTAGCTTATAGTTTATTTAGAAGGGACCGGAAACAGGGGAAAGGCGGAGGAGTCTGCTTATATGTAAAGTCATGTCTAAAACCCAGACTAAGGGAAGATATAGGAGAGGGAGAAGAGGGGGTCGAGTCCATGTGGGTAGAGATAGAGGGAACTAAAAATAATAATAAAATATTACTGGGGGTCTGCTATAAGCCACCAAATATAACAGAGGAAAATGAGAATCTGCTATTAGGACAAATAGACAAAGTAGCAAAACATAATGAAGTGATTGTAATGGGGGAATTCAACTACCCGGATATTGACTGGGAAACAGAAACCTGTAGATCTCAGAAAGGAAAAAGGTTCTTGACAAATATTAAGGATAATTATCTCTCCCAACTAGTGCAGGAACCAACGAGAGGGAAGGCCATGTTGGACTTAATATTGACTAATAGGCCTGATAGAATAACTGAGGTACAGATAGGGGGGCACCTAGGTAATAGCGACCATAATATTATCGACTTCAAAATGCCCTTCAGTAGGGTTATCAATAAGGGAACAAAAACATTTAACTTTAGGAGGGCGAAGTTTGATCAGCTGAAAGAAAGCCTTCAACTTATTGACTGGGACAAAGTTCTTAATCAAAGGAATACGAATAGTAAATGGGAAACCTTCAAAAGAATTCTGAATACTCAGTGCGAGAGATATATACCATATGGGAATAAAAGGGCCAGAAATAAGAGGAAACCAATATGGTTGAACAAGAACGTAAAAGGGGCGTTAAATAGCAAAAAAGAGGCATTCAAGAGATTAAAACAGGAAAACAGTAAGGAGGCACTAATGTGTTATAAGGAAAAAACAAGAACCTGTAAAAAACAAATAAAAATAGCGAAGGAGGAAACAGAGAGACGTATTGCTAGGGAAAGTAGATCAAATCCCAAACTGTTCTTTACGTATATAAATAGTAAAAGGATTAAATCGAATAATATTGGACCGATAAAAAGTGATGAAGGCAAAATCATAGAGAAAGATGAGGATAAAGCTAATCTATTAAATAAATTTTTTTCGACAACTTTCACAAAGGAAATCGAACTAACAGGAGAAATGAGAAGTGACAAACTTAATCCTCCACTAAGTATGACAAATCTAACCCAAGCTGGGGTACAGAAACACCTCAGTAACATTAAAATAAACAAATCACCAGGACCTGATGGTATACACCCACGGGTACTAAGGGAACTAAGTAATGTGATAGACAGACCGTTATATCTTATCTTTAAGGACTCTGTTGAGACTGGGTCTGTGCCACTTGATTGGCGACAGGCGAATGTAGTGCCAATATTCAAAAAGGGAGCAAAAAGTGACGCCGGAAACTATCGGCCGGTGAGTCTGACGTCCGTTGTGGGCAAAATTTTTGAAAGCTTCATTAAAGAGGCAATTACGGAGCATCTTGATGCTAATAATCTATTAACCCCGAACCAACATGGATTCATGAGGAATCGCTCCTGCCAAACAAACCTGATTGACTTCTACGAGGAGGTTAGCTCTCGAGTAGATCAGGGGGAACCAGTGGATGTCGTGTATCTCGACTTCTCAAAAGCGTTCGATAGCGTGCCACATAATAGGTTGGTATACAAAATGAGAATGATGGGGCTGGGGGAAAATGTCTGCAAGTAGGTAGCTAACTGGCTAAAGGATAGAAGGCAGAGGGTGGTTATAAATGGAATATACTCAGATTGGGTAAGCGTCACTAGTGGGGTACCACAGGGGTCTGTACTAGGCCCAATGTTATTTAATATCTTTATTAACGACATAGTCAACGGGATAAATAGTAAAATATCAATATTTGCAGATGACACAAAGTTATGTAAAACAATTAATACAAAAGAGGACAGTGCAGACCTACAGAGGGATTTGGATAAGCTGGGTAGGTGGAGCATTAAATGGCAAATGAGGTTTAACGAGGAGAAATGTAAGGTCATACATATGGGAAGGAAAAATGGAAGTCACCAGTACTCACTGAATGGGAAATCATTGGGGAATTCAGAGATGGAGAAGGACTTGGGCATCTTGATTGATAGCAAACTAAATTGGAGTGCCCAAAGTCAGGCAGCTGCTGTAAGGGCAAACAGGGTAATGGGATGTATCAGAAGAGGTATAGCTGCAAAGGATGAGAACATTGTTCTTCCACTGTACAAAGCACTGGTCAGACCACACTTGGAATACTGTGCTCAGTTATGGGCCCCAATATATAGAAAGGATATAAATGAGCTTGAAAAGGTACAAAGGAGGGCAACAAAATTAATAAAGGGAATGGAGGGACTGCAATACCCAGAGAGGTTGGCAAAACTAGGACTATTCAGCCTGGAAAAGAGAAGGTTGAGGGGGGACATAATAAATGTGTACAAATATGTTAGGGGACAGTATAGAGATCTTGCCCGGGATTTGTTCAAAAGGAGGGATATTACGGTAACAAGAGGGCATTCACTAAGACTGGAAGAGAAAAGGTTTCAGCACCAGCATAGGAAGGGGTTCTTTACGGTAAGAGCAGTGAGAATATGGAATTCACTGAGTGAGGAGACGGTAATGTCGGATTCACTACACCAGTTCAAGCGGGGACTGGATGCATTTCTAGATACCAGGCAGATTTCAGCATATACTTAAAAATAAAATAAAATAGTAGGTTGATACAGGGATTTATTCTGACTGCTGGTTTCAGAGTCGGGAGGGAATTTTTCCTCAGGTGAAGATTGGCTAAATCATTTGGGGTTTTTGCCCTCCTCTGGATCAACTTTACCAATTACAGAACTAACAGGTCGAACTTGATGGACGCAAGTCTTTATTCGGCTTTACTAACTATGTTACTATGTTACTATGGTAACAGTGTTATCACAGACAGCACATGGATGGCAATGCCAGCTGTCAGCGATGTCATGGACCCATAGATCTGACTGGAGAATTTTCATCAACCACTAGGATAAAAAACGGACACTACGCGGTTTTCAACAAAAAAAAAATGACATGTGGACGACTCCACAGATTATATTGTGTATGTGATCTATCCGTAACAAATATGGAGAGGACACAAACATGAAAAACAGACGTCTGAATGAGGCCAAAGATATATGTTTCCACACTGATAAGGGAGCGAGAAATATCTATTTCAGATTTGCCAATGAGTCCATGGCAGAAAATTCCAGTTAACCCCTTTATCACCTCAGGTTTTTGCGCTTTCATTTTTTGCTCCCCTTCTTCCCAGAGCCATAACTTTTTTATTTTTCCGTCAATATGGCCATGTGAGGGCTTGTTTTATTGTGGGATGAGTTATTCTTTTGAACACCACCATTGATTTTACCATATTGTGTACTGGAAAATGGGAAAAATATCCAAGTGCAGTGAAATGGCAAAAAAAGTGCAATTCCACAAAAGGTTTTTTTTTTCCATGTTCAGTAAATGCTAACACTGACCGGCCATTATGATTCTCCAGGCCATTACGAGTTCGTAGTTACCAAACATGTGCAGCTTCTATTTTATTTAAGTGGTGAAATCAAAATTCAAAGCTTGTTAAAAATAATAATAATTTTTCCGAGACCGGTAGCGTCTCCATTTTTGGTGATCTAGAGCCGGGTCAGGGATTATTTTTTGCGCACTGAGCTGACATTTTTATTGATACCGTTTTGGTGTAGATATGATGTTATCATCGCCTGTTATTACATTTTAATGCAATGTTGCGGCGACCAAAACAACTTAATTTTGGAGTTTTCTTTTTTTTCTCGTTATACGGTTTACTGATCGAAGTCATTCTTTTTATATATTGATAGATCGGGCGATTCTAAATGCGGCGATACCAAACGTGTATTTTTGATTGTTTTATTTTGCATGGGGCAAAAGGGGGGTGATTTGAACTTTTAAATATTTTTTTTTTACTTTTTACATGCTTCAATAGTCTCCTTAGCAGACTAGAAGCTGTGATCTTCCGATCACTTGTGTTACACAAATGGCCGCCTGAGGCAGCAGATGCGCAATTGAGACCTCAGTAGCCGAGATCTCAGGAGTCATTTACTTGGTTTGGCTTTCTACTTCTTTATCTAACTGTATTGCCCTCTATATCATCCATTCTGTATGGACTGCTCTGTGCTCATATTGGACATTTATGCATTTAGTAGGGCTTAAGGGGATTATTGTGCTTGTTACCCATCAAATCTGTAGATGCGCTCACTAATTAGACTTTGTTTAGGGCAATTTTAAAGTATAATATTGATAACGGTCCTGCACAGTGACAAGATTATGTTACAGGATTCTGGACAAATGTACAATGCCAGTCATTCAAGGGTTAATTCTTTGGAACACAGAGAGACTTTCTAGCCAGTGAAGCACCAGTAATAAACACCTGTGGTAACTACAGCAACTGTGCTGATGTCATAAACACATACATCTATGATATAAAAGATGATTCCGGAACCACAGGTCATTCAGCCGTATGAAGCGCCGTACTTGATGTGTCTGGAGACCTGGAGCTTCATCACTCCATAACCTGTAAGGGAGGAAGGGGATACGGCCTAGCCAGCCAGATCAGCCATACCGCCTAGCCAGCCAGATCAGCCATATCGCCTAGCCAGCCAGATCAGCCATACCGCCTAGCCAGCCAGATCAGCCAAACCGCCTAGCCAGCCAGATCAGCCATATCGCCTAGCTAGCCAGATCAGCCATACCGCCTAGCCAGCCAGATCAAACTAACCCTAGCGATCAATGGGGTGACAGATGTTGCAGCCAGATCTCCCTCACGTCCGGTACTAGTTGCCTTCACCTTTATGTGTACGGCCTGGAGATGTTGCATTAGACTTCTCCATATGGTGCTCGCACAGGGCACCTACTTTGACCTTCTCCATTACTGTCTGTTTTCTGATGATGTAATGTGTAACTTGTGTGACTATGTGATTTCACTGCTATCATATCTATAGTGGATGTATATCATGTCTCACTGTAAATATGATACAATGTACAAATTCTAGTACAATTTGCTGTTACTTGTTGGCACTATCCTTCTAAGCCCGAGGGATGGGCAAGTCCTCCAGCCATGGTTCCCTAGAGGTTTCCTCCACAGGGGGTTTTCCTCTCCTGAGTGCTGACGGATGATTCTTCGTGAGTCGGAGGTTTGCCATTTTCAGTGTCTTTTTCATAGCAATTGGCTGATTCTAAATTTCAGACACTGAATGAAATAATATGATTTGTAATAAAATTTGGTCTATTTAACATTCACTAAAAGTGTTTTGTGCATTTCTTTCACAATCTTGGGTTGGTGGGATTTTCTTGGGAATCAGGATCTAGCATCTATGATCAAGCCATGAAGCCGGATATGGAGTCAGAGCATTGTTAACCCTGTGCTTGAAGACAGAATGGAGCAGAAATGACAAAGTGTTACTTCACAAGTAGCACAAGTTCACAATCTTCCTTGCATTCAGATAATGGAGGTGGCTGCTGCAGAAAAACATACCCACAGCATGATACTACAACCACCATGTTTCACTGTGGGGATGGTGTTCTTGGGGTGATGAGCTGTTGGTTTGGTGCCAGACACAGCATTTACCTTGGTGGCCAAAAAGTTCAATTTTGGTCTCATCTGACCACAGCACATTCCTCCATATATTTTGGGAGTCTCCCACATGTTTTTTGGCAAACTCAAATCGAGACTTACAATTTTTAAGTAAAAGCTTTTTTCTGCCCACTGAGCGAGACAACTGTAGACTGGACAAGGGGATCAGAGGATGCCCGCAAGCTCGGACACTGAGTTTTCAGCTCCTGCAGTGTCAGTGTGTGCAGGGCTGAGGATTCAATATAGGCAGTGCTGTCAATCATTGTAAGGGGCAGAGGATGGTAATTAAGCGTGGGGTGTAAATGCTGTTTTTGCATAAAAATATAATCTGTACCTAAAGTATAATTTTTTTTTATAGGGGCCAAGATTCCTATACAAATCCATAAATGATTTGAGTATTGGGGGTGACAGACTCCCTTTAAGAAACTGAGACCACCCCATTAACTGGTTGTAGAAAAAACATGAAAAGTGTGAATTAACCAGACAGGTAAATTACAAAAAAGGAGATAAACACCAATGGAAATTCTTTGAAAATGTTATCAGTTTATTTCTATTAAGCATAAAACACGTTTTCCTGGAATATCCCTGTGTTTCCAAATAAATACCAGTAACGCAGTGAAGGATGGACATGGTGGAACAGGTTTCTATTAAAGTGCTTGAGCATATATTATGAATGCACCAAAATTCTGTAGTATAATAAAGCCTGCATCTTGGAGGGTTTCGTCCATATCTGGAGTAATATTAATAAAAATGTGGAGCTGGTGCATCCCTAGTATACTGCTATATCACTAGTAACACAATGGGACACACACAAAGCACTGTGTGCTGCCACCTAGACAGGGTAGCTGCTCAGCAGTGAGGGGTGCGGATTCGGCACAGATTGTCTATGATGACAGATATGTTGAGCTGTCCTCCACATTTATCTGATCGAAACTAGAGGGCTCCACAGCAAACAGTCTTAGCATATCCAGTTCTAGGGGATGCATGCAGCCGCTGACCACCAGGGAATGAAGAGGACCTCCAAAGTCAACAGTGCTGAGTTGCTGCAGAGTGCCCGCCGCTATATGTTGGCCAGATGTCCCCCACTCGGCCCAGTCCCACGCAGATTGTGTTCTCAGGTAGAGCTGAGGATCGCAACAGAAACATTTGTATCTCAATGATATCGCAATACGGTCTTCTATTTAAAAACATTATAAGAAAACTCACATGCAAAAATACCTATTATATATATATTATATATATATATATATATATATATATTATATTATATTATATTATATTATATTATATTATATTATATTATATTATATTATATTATATTATATATATATATATATATATATATATATATACCTTTAGGCACAATGGATATTGATGCAAATCAAGGTATTTATTCAGACAATAAATTGTTCATGATACAGATGTATGACCAACACTTCGGCCTCAGCGTTTATCAAGGTTTATCTAAAACAATACAAAAATGGGAAGAACTGTATAAAAAACGAAAATCCATCGTCTCATGATAAATCAAATTACAATCATATCTGAGAAAAAGAGGAGGGATAACAAATAATCCGACACTCAGCACATGAAAATATCTCATATAAATGAATACAAAGCGGTGCTTCATTCCAGAGTTAACCACTAAAGAGGAAAAATAAAAAATATACACGATTTAGTTATGGATTGCAACACATATATGCTTCAAGTGTAAAACAGCCTCCTTCAAAAGAGTAAAAAGGGGGGGACATACTATGAGGTCAGACGTATCACAGGTATCAAAAGAGCCAAAGCGTAATGACACCATATACGCCCTACAGTATATGCCCCTCATCCTTCTATATGCCCCATCCTGGTATATTGAATATGGTCCCCATCCTGGGTAGGTGTATATGCCCCTCCATCCATCCTGGGTAGGTGTATATGCCCCTCCATCCGTCCATCCTGGGTAGGTGAATATGCCTCTCCATCCATCCATCCTGGGTAGGTGAATATGCCTCTCCATCCATCAATCCTGGGTAGGTGTATATGCCCCTCCATCCATCAATCCATCCTGGGTAGGTGTTTCGGCCCATCCATCCATCATGGGTAGGTGTAGATGACCCTCCATCCATCCATTCTGGGTAGGCGTAGATGACCCTCCATCCATCCATCCTGGGTAGTCTATTCTAGTATGTGTTTATGCCCCTCCATCCATCCATACTGGGTAGGCGTAGATGGCCCTCCATCCATCCATTCTGGGTAGGCGTAGATGACCCTCCATCCATCCATGCTGGGTAGTCTATTCTAGTATGTGTTTATGCCCCTCCATCCATCCTGGGTAGCAGTATATGTCCCTTCCTCCATCCATGCTGGGTAGGAGTATATGCCCCTCCATCCATCCTTGGTAGGAGAATATGCCCCTCCATCCATCCAT
The DNA here is from genome assembly GCF_046119375.1 of Phyllobates terribilis. Classification (NCBI taxonomy): domain Eukaryota; kingdom Metazoa; phylum Chordata; class Amphibia; order Anura; family Dendrobatidae; genus Phyllobates; species Phyllobates terribilis. Next base: position 5,453,009 of record NW_027362836.1, read on the forward strand.
CCTGGGTAGGTGTATATGCCCCTCCATCTATCCATCCTGGGTAGGTGTATATGCGCCTCCATCCATCCATCCTGGGTAGGTGTATATGCGCCTCCATCCATCCATCCTGGGTAGGTGTATATGCGCCTCCATCCATCCATCCTGGGTAGGTGTATATGCGCCTCCATCCATCCATCCTGGGTAGGTGTATATGCCCCTCCATCCATCCATCCTGGGTAGGTGAATATGCCCCTCCATCCATCCATCCTGGGTAGGTGAATATGCCTCTCCATCCATCAATCCTGGGTAGGTGTATATGCCCCTCCATCCATCCATCCTGGGTAGGTGTATATACCCTTCCATCCTTCCTCAGTAGGTGTAAATGCCCCTCCATCCATCCATCCTGGGTAGCAGTATATGTCCCTCCCTCCATCTATCCATCCTGGGTAGGTGTATATGCCCCTCCATCCATCCATCCTGGGTAGGTAAATATGCCTCTCCATCCATCAATCCTGGGTAGGTGTATATGCCTCTCCATCCATCAATTCTGGGTAGTTGTAGATGCCCCTCCATCCATCAATCCATCCTGGGTAGGTGTTTCGGCCCCTCCATCCATCCTGGGTAGGTGTATTTGCCCGTCCATCCATCCTGAGTAGGTGTATATGGCCCTCCATCCATCCATCCTGGGTAGCAGTATATGTCCCTTCCTCCATCCATCCTGGGTAGGTGTATATGCCCCTCCATCCATCCTGGGTAGGTGTATATGCCTCTCCATCCATCCATCCTGGGTAGGTGTATATGCCTCTCCATCCATCCATCCTGGGTAGGTGTATATGCCTCTCCATCCATCCATCCTGGGTAGGTGTATATGCCTCTCCATCCATCAATTCTGGGTAGTTGTAGATGCCCCTCCATCCATCAATTCTGGGTAGTTGTAGATGCCCCTCCATCCATCAATCAATCCTGGGTAGGTGTATCGGCCCATCCATCCATCATGGGTAGGTGTATATGCCCCTCCATCCATCCATTCTGGGTAGGCGTAGATGACCCTCCATCCATCCATCCTGAGTAGTCTATTCTAGTATGTGTTTATGCCCCTCCATCCATCCATTCTGGGTAGGCGTAGATGACCTTCCATCCATCCATCATGGGTAGGTGTAGATGACCCTCCATCCATCCATGCTGGGTAGGAGCATATGCCCCTCCATGCATCCTTGTTAGGAGAATATGCCCCTCCATCCATCCATCCTGGGTAGGTGTATATACCCCTCCATCTATCCATCCTGGGTAGGTGTATATGCCCCTCCATCCATCCATCCTGGGTAGGTGTATATGCGCCTCCATCCATCCATCCTGGGTAGGTGTATATGCGCCTCCATCCATCCATCCTGGGTAGGTGTATATGCCCCTCCATCCATCCATCCTGGGTAGGTGTATATGCCCCTCCATCCATCCATCCTGGGTAGGTGTATATGCCCCTCCATCCATCCATCCTGGGTAGGTGTATATGCCCCTCCATCCATCCATCCTGGGTAGGTGTAGCTACCCCTCCATTCATCCATTCTGGGTAGGTGTAGATGTCCCTCCATCGATCAATCCATCCTTGGTAGGTGTAGTTGCCACTCCATCCATCCATAGTGGGTGTGGATACCCCTCCATCCATTCTAGGTAGGTGTATATCCCCCTCCATCCATCCATCATGGGCAGGTGTATATGCCCCTCCATCCATCCATCCTGGGTAGGTGTATATACCCTTCCATCCATATATCCTGGGTAGGTGTATATGCCCCTCCATCCATCCATCTTGGGTAGGTGTATATGCCCCTCCATCCATCCATCTTGGGTAGGTGTATATGCCCCTCCATCCATCCATCTTGGGTAGGTGTATATGCCCCTCCATCTATCCATCCATCATGGGTAGGTGTATATGCCCCTTCATCCATCCATCCTGGGTAGTCTATTCTGGTAGCTGTATATGCCCCTCCATACATCCATCCATCCACCCTGGGTAGATGTAGATGCCCCTCCATCCATCCATCCTGCGTAGGTGTATATGCCCCTCCAACCATCCATCCTGGGTAGGTGTATATGCCCCTCCAACCATCCATCCTGGGTAGGTGTATATGCCCCTCCAACCATCCATCCTGGGTAGGTGTATATGCATCTCCATCCATCCATCCTGGGTAGGTGTATATGCCCCTCCATCCATCCATCCTGGGTAGGTGTAGATGCCCCTCCATCCATAAATCCATCCTGGGTAGGTGTATATGCCCCTCCATCCATCCTGGGTAGGTGTATATGCCCCTCCATCCATCCTGGGTAGGTGTATATGCCCCTCCATCCATCCTGGGTAGGTGTATATGCCCCTCCATCCATCCTGGGTAGGTGTATATGCCCCTCCATCCATCCTGGGTAGGTGTATATGCCCCTCCATCCATCCTGGGTAGGTGTATATGCCCCTCCATCCATCCTGGGTAGGTGTATATGCCCCTCCATCCATCCTGGGTAGATGTATATGCCCCTCCATCCATCCTGGGTAGGTGTATATGCCCCTCCATCCATCCTGGGTAGGTGTATATGCCCCTCCCTCCATCCTGGGTAAGTATATATGCTCCATCATCTATCCATCCTCGTTAGGTGTAGATGCCCCTCCATCCATCCTGGGTAGGTGTATATGCCCCTCCATCCATCCTGGGTAGGTGTATATGCCCCTCCATCCATCCTGGGTAGATGTATATGCCCCTCCATCCATCCTGGGTAGGAGTATATGCCCCTCCTTCCATCCTTGGTAGGAGAATATGCCCCTCCATCCATCCATCCTGGGTAGGTGTATATGCCCCTCCATCCATCCATCCTGGGGAGGTGTATATGCCCCTCCATCCATCCATCCTGGGGAGGTGTATATGCCCCTCCATCCATCCATCCTGGGTAGGTGTATATGCCCTTCCATCCATCCATCCTGGGTAGGTGTATATGCCCCTCCATCCATCCATCCTGGGTAGGTGTATATGCCCCTCCATCCATCCATCCTGGGAAGGTGTATATGCCCTTCCATCCACCTATCCTGGGTAGGTGTATATGCCCTTCCATCCACCTATCCTGGGTAGGTGTATATGCCCCTCCATCCATCCATCCTGGGAAGGTGTATATGCCCTTCCATCCATCTATCTTGGGTAGGTGTATATGCCCCTCCATCCATCTATCCTGGGTAGGTGTATATGCCCCTCCATCCATCCATCCTGGGTAGGTGTATATGCCCCCTCCCTCTATTCTGGTGAGTATATGCCACCTCTCCATCCTGGTGGGTATATGCCACCTCTCCATCCATCCTGGTGGGTATATGCCTCCCTCCATCCATCCTGGTGGGTATATGCCCCCCCTCCATCCATCCTGGTGGGTATATGCCCCCCCTCCATCCATCCTGGTGGGTGGGTATATGCCCCCCCTCCATCCATCCTGGTGGGTGGGTATATGCCCCCCCTCCATCCATCCTGGTGGGTATATGCCCCCTCCATCCATCCTGATGGGTATATGCCCCCCTCCATCCATCCTGATGGGTATATGCCCCCCTCCATCCTTGTCGGCATAAGCCCCACCTTCATCCTTGTGGATATATGCCCCCCCTCCATCCATCCTGGTGGATATATGCCCCCTTCATCCATCCTGGTGGGTAAATGCCCCCCTTCATTGGTGGGTATATGCACACTCCCTACATCCTGGTGGGTATATGCCCCTTCCATCCATCCTGGTGGATATATGCCCCCCCCCCCTCCACCCTGGTGGGTATATGCCTCCAACTACACCCTTGTGTGTATATGCCCCCATATATTCAATGCAAAGGAAAAAAACCAAACAAAACAATAAGCGCTTCTACTCACCTTCCACGTTCCCATGCAGCGCTGTGTCTGTGTTGCCTGAAGATGTCGGCAGTGATAACAGCAGAGAAGCTGAGATCACCGCACGGCGCCGCCGCAGATACTCACTCGGGACGTCCACTCCCAGGCATTTCCTCCCCGGCAGCTCCTGTCATGGCACGCTCTGACTGAGCAGTGCGTGCGACGATAGGGGGAATGTACAGCTTACACTGCAGGCTCCACAAAGATGGCTGCAATCTCCTCCCACGGCTGCGACCTGAACAGCCAAGGGGGCGTGCCCAGGTCACAGCTAGAGGCAGGAGGAGCGGCCTCTAATGTTAGAGATAGGGTCGGTGACAGACTACTGTCTCTTATGGCCAGGGCTGCTGTAAATGAGGCGTGTAAGAGCGCTTCTTACACCCCCCAAATAAAAATGGCAGCCCCTAGTGGCCAATGTAAAGATAAATACATAAAAAACTAATAAAGTGGGATATTTAATTTTGTATTAAAAATAATTGATTACATAATTATTAATACAAAACATAAAATGGTGGCCCCTTCCCTGTAAGAATAGCACATGGCTCTTTTCACGTCTGGTTATTTCTCTAACAGGTAGAATATGCTCCGTTATAGACCGGGGACAGGTTTACAGCTCTATTTTTTTGTGGACAATTGATCTGTAAATCAGAACTGAGACCGGTCCGATTTCCATCCGATTTGTAGGTAAAGATCATCTATTGAAGTCAATGAGTCTGTCAGAAAAATGGCCAGAACCAACCATGTTGCCTGTACTGCTTGTTTTCCAGGGTCTATAGGCCGGGCAAGCGAGGCTAGGAAACCTTTAGCTTTTTACTTTACATATAAAAAATATGCCCCACTGAGGAGAAAAACTGCCACACTGACCAAAATCAGATGAAAATGAGAAAAAAAAACACTGATTAAAACCTGACATGTGAACGGGGCCTTAGGACTTAATCAGATGTCAGCAGGGTCGGACTGGGGTGTCTGGGGCCCACACAGGACATTGACTCTAGGGGCCACCTCCAGCAATATGCAGATCTCTTTTCTCTGCTCTCCCTGTTATAGTGGAGCAGTGACCGGCGGCTCCTCACATCTACTGTGCACAGACTAGAACAGGGATGGACAATTTCTGGAGTTTGCATGAAAGAGCTTCTTTGGTTAAAACAAGTGATCACAGATTCATGGGCTACACAGGATAGGTGATCACTTATTGATTGGAAACCGCACCGATTGGAAGAATGGGGAAGTTTTATACCTGACAGGACACTTATCCCCATTTTACAATGCAGCGACAGGTGGGACGTCTGACCACAGCCTCATTCGTTCTCTTGGGGGCTTCCAAAAAAGAGCAGCGCTCGCAGCCTCTGAGGGAATGAATGGATCAGTGGTCGAGTCGCACATGAGCTCCAGTCTAATGGGGAGAAAAGCTCCACATTCTGCCGATCGGTGCAGGTCCCAGTAGTCAGACCCCCACCAATCAATAAGTTATCACTGATCCTGTGGAGAGGTGATGACTTGTTTTCACCGGAGAACCCCTGTAAGTGCATCTCTGACGCTCTGCTCCAAGTATTTCATCTCTAAGGCCACAGCCCCACTATCAGTATTCAGTCAGGATTATTCTCAGGAGTGGGAGCCAAAACCAGGTGAGGAACAATCAGAGAAAAGGGAGAATAGAAACAAGTCACCAATTGTGGATTTATCACCCACTCCTGCTTTTGCCTCTCACTACTGAGAAAAAATACTGACCAAATACTGATAGTGAAGCCGTGGCCTCATGGAAAAAAAATCTTTTCCTAGTTAATCTCAGCGAGAACAAATAACCGCCATACACAACATAATCCACTATAATAACACCAATAATACCACATACAAAAGGGACAAATATCACCACACCATGACCAGACCACATATTACCACCACATAGTGACCAAATAATACAATACTGATCAGGAATAAAAACCACAATACTAACAACACTGTCACTATACATATGAGCTCTGTATATAGTGTCAGTGTACAGGTAATACAGTGATCACCAGTGACATTATACACAGGAGCTCTGTATATAGTGTCAGTGTACAGGTAATACAGTGATCACCGGTGACATTATACACAGGAGCTCTGTATATAGTGTACAGGTAATACAGTTATCACGAGTGACATACACAGGAGCTCAGTATATACTATATAGTGTAAGTGTACAGTAATACACTGACTCACCAGTGATGTCTCTAGGTGAAGTTCTTCATCTTCGCTTTTCTTCATCTGGCACAGTCCGCCATCACTTCTTCCAGCCAGGAATCATCTCTGCAGAAAATAACACACAGTTATCAATAACTGATCTCTTTTAGAGCACATTCCCACTTTTCCCCAGGATTCTACACTACACCAGTTGAAGAAATAAAGCGACATAGTGGCGCCCTGCACAGTAACAGGACCCCCCTTTTGTCCCCTCTTATGGAAAACAGTTTCCTAAAAAGTAAATTATATTACAGAAGTAATAATGTCCCTAATTGGACTCTAAAGTAATAATGTTCCCCATTCGCCATCATAAACTAATAAAGTTCCTCAATCTGGCCCCTAAACAGTAATAAAGTCCCTTGTCCAGCGTGGCCACCCATCTATCCAACCTGACCCCCCCCCCCCCCCCATATATCCATTCTGGTCTCCATGTGTCCAGCCTGCCCCTCCCATATATCCATCCGGGCCTCCATGTGTCCAGCCCGCCCCCCTTCATATATCCATCCTGTCCCCCTCATATATGCATCCCACCCCACCCCATATATCTATCCAGGTCCCCATGTGTCCAGCTTGCCGCCCTTCACCTCCATGTGTCCATCCAGGTCCCCAACTTGGCCACCTTCACCTCCATGTGTCCGATCATGCGTCCAGCCAGCCCCCCCCTTCAGCCCCGTGCCTCAATCCATGTCTCCCCATGCGTCCAGCCAGCCCCCCCTTCAGCCCCCTGCCTCCATCCATATGTCACCCCATGCGTCCACCCAGCCCCCCCTTCAGCCCCATGTCCCCATGGGTCCATCCAGCCCCCCTTTCCGCCCCATGTCCCCCTCCATGTCCCCATGGGTCCAGCCAGCCCCCCTTTCCGCCCCATGTCCCCCTCCATGTCCCCATGGGTCCAGCCAGCCCCCCCATCAGCCCCATCCATGTCTCCATGGGTCCAGCCAGCCCCCCCATTCAGCCCCATGTCCCCATGGGTCCACCCAGCCCCCCCTTCAGCCCCATGTCCCCATGGGTCCATCCAGCCCCCCCTTCAGCCCCATGGGTCCATCCAGCCCCATGTCCCCATCCAGCCCCCCCTTCAGCCCCATGGGTCCATCCAGCCCCCCCTTCAGCCCCATGGGTCCATCCAGCCCCCCCTTCAGCCCCATGTCCCCATGGGTCCATCCAGCCCCCCCTTCAGCCCCATGTCCCCATGGGTCCATCCAGCCCCCCCTTCAGCCCCATGTCCCCATGGGTCCATCCAGCCCCCCCTTCAGCCCCATGTCCCCATGGGTCCATCCAGCCCCCCCTTCAGCCCCATGTCCCCATGGGTCCATCCAGCCCCCCCTTCAGCCCCATGTCCCCATCCATGTCCCCATGGGTCCATCCAGCCCCCCCTTCAGCCCCATGTCCCCATCCATGTCCCCATGGGTCCATCCAGCCCCCCCTTCAGCCCCATGTCCCCATCCATGTCCCCATGGGTCCATCCAGCCCCCCCTTCAGCCCCATGTCCCCATCCATGTCCCCATGGGTCCATCCAGCCCCCCCTTCAGCCCCATGTCCCCATCCATGTCCCCATGGGTCCATCCAGCCCCCCCTTCAGCCCCATGTCCCCATCCATGTCCCCATGGGTCCATCCAGCCCCCCCTTCAGCCCCATGTCCCCATCCATGTCCCCATGGGTCCATCCAGCCCCCCCTTCAGCCCCATGTCCCCATCCATGTCCCCATGGGTCCATCCAGCCCCCCCTTCAGCCCCATGTCCCCATCCATGTCCCCATGGGTCCATCCAGCCCCCCCTTCAGCCCAATGTCCCCATCCATGTCCCCATGGGTCCATCCAGCCCCCCCTTCAGCCCCATGTCCCCATCCATGTCCCCATGGGTCCATCCAGCCCCCCCTTCAGCCCCATGTCCCCATCCATGTCCCCATGGGTCCATCCAGCCCCCCCTTCAGCCCCATGTCCCCATCCATGTCCCCATGGGTCCATCCAGCCCCCCCTTCAGCCCCATGTCCCCATCCATGTCCCCATGGGTCCATCCAGCCCCCCCTTCAGCCCCATGTCCCCATCCATGTCCCCATGGGTCCATCCAGCCCCCCCTTCAGCCCCATGTCCCCATCCATGTCCCCATGGGTCCATCCAGCCCCCCCTTCAGCCCCATGTCCCCATCCATGTCCCCATGGGTCCATCCAGCCCCCCCTTCAGCCCCATGTCCCCATCCATGTCCCCATGGGTCCATCCAGCCCCCCCTTCAGCCCCATGTCCCCATCCATGTCCCCATGGGTCCATCCAGCCCCCCCTTCAGCCCCATGTCCCCATCCATGTCCCCATGGGTCCATCCAGCCCCCCCTTCAGCCCCATGTCCCCATCCATGTCCCCATGGATCCATCCAGCACCCCCTTCAGCCCCATGTCCCCATCCATGTCCCCATGGATCCATCCAGCACCCCCTTCAGCCCCATGTCCCCATCCATGTCCCCATGGGTCCATCCAGCCCCCCCTTCAGCCCCATGTCCCCATCCATGTCCCCATGGGTCCATCCAGCCCCCCCTTCAGCCCCATGTCCCCATCCATGTCCCCATGGGTCCATCCAGCCCCCCCTTCAGCCCCATGTCCCCATCCATGTCCCCATGGGTCCATCCAGCCCCCCCTTCAGCCCCATGTCCCCATCCATGTCCCCATGGGTCCATCCAGCCCCCCCTTCAGCCCCATGTCTCCATCCATGTCACCATGTGACCAGCCTGCGACCCCTCCATATATGGATGATGACCAATGCTGGGAACACTCACCCAGAAAAACGTGGATATTGCACTTGACTTGAAGTTGAAGCAGGGAGAGCTGTAGCCGGGGCCTGCAGCCTTGTTTCCAGGGTGATGGTGAGAGAGCAGAGTGCAGGTCACCGCATACTCAGCCCAGGAGCCGGCTTAAAAGGCCAAGAGAGCAGGAGAGAAGAGGGCGGTGCGCGGTGCTGGTGCGGTGTTCCATACCCGGACGGGAGCCGGTGTTACAAGGCCAATTCCAAGGGAGCAGGAGCCGGGACTGGAGAGCAGAGCGCGGCGTCGGCGTATCAAAAACCGGCAGGGGAGCAGGGAGAGGAGAGCGTGACGTCAGCGTGTCACCTGACACCACACAACTGCCAGCCACCAGCGGGAAAGCAGAGCGCGGTGCGTGTCACCGCCCACCAAGAACACGTCCTCCTGTCATGTGACTATGCGCGTCACCCGCTGTCACCACTGAATAGTAGGAGCGCCGCACGCGACGCTACATTTCCTTCGGCTGCACTTTTAAAGGGTCCGCACTTTTTAAGAGCCCCCGCTACCAATTCTCTCACTCCCTCATCGGGGCCCACCGGGAATTTATCACACCAGGCCAGTCCGACCCTGCATGGGCCCATCAGGTAAAGTGATGGAATGAAGTTTTCTCTCCTCATGTTGTAAAATGACATTTTCTGCCACCTATTGATGAGAGAAAAAAAGTGATGAAGATTTACAAACTTCTAACATTAGTCAGTGAAAAACATACAGAACAAGGATGCAAATGGATCTTTTTTTGGCAATCCAATCATTTGAATGGGCCAGCTTTATCTGCAAATCAGATTACAATCAAACATGTCTCAAATTTCTTTTGTGAACCATCAGCATCAGAGAAGGTTCATAGACTATAATTATTATGTTTTTATAAGCAAAGAAAAGGAACACAATGCAAACTCTAAAATCAGACATTTAAATGGATGAGTTTGGTGGGCAAACAGGGTCTGACTGGAGCACCGGGACACTGGACGATTATCCGGTGGGCCAGGGTCCTTGGCAGGACCCTGAGCAGGACGTAGAGGGGGCCCACTGGTTTCAACTGAATGTGCATCCGAGGACATTTCATTAATGATCAGTATTGTAATATTCGGTCACTATGTTGTAATATCTGGTCCGGTCATGGTGTGGTATTTATCCCTGTATGTGTTATTATTTGGTCACTATGTGGTGTGGACATGGTGTGGTGGTATTTCTCCCTTGTATGTGGAATTATTTGGTCGCTATATGTTGGTAATATCTGGTCTGGTCATGGTGTGGCGATATTTCTCCCTTTTACAGTATGAGGTATTGTTCGGTCACTATGTGGTGGTCATATGTGGTCTGCTCACGGTGTGACGGTAGTTCTCCCTTCTATGTGGAATAATTTGGTCGCTATATGCTGCTAAAATCTGGTCTGGTCATGGTGTGGCGATATTTGTCCCTTTTACAGTATGAGGTATTGTTCGGTCACTATGTGGTGGTCATGTGGTCTGCTCACGGTGTGACGGTAGTTCTCCCTTCTATGTGGAATAATTTGGTCGCTATATGCTGCTAAAATCTGGTCTGATCATGGTGTGGCGATATTTGTCCCTTATACAATATGTGGTATTATTCGGTCACTATGTGGTGGTAATATGTGGTCTGGTCACGGTGTGGCTGTATTTCTCCCTTCTACGTGGGATTATTCGGTCGCTTTATGCTGGTAATATGTGGTCTGGTCACAGTGTCACGTTGGTTCTCCCTTGAATGTGGTATTATTGGTATTATTGGTCTTGAAAAAGTGGATTGTGTTGTGTATAGCAGTCAATTGTTCTCTCTGATATTAGGAGAATAATCTTTATTTAGATTTGTGATTAAATACTTGGAACAAGATGCACTTACAGGAATTCTATTGTGAAAACAAGTAATCACCTTTCCAAAGGATAAGTGATAAGGTATTGATTGGTGGGGGTCTGACTGCTGGGACCCGCACCGATTGGTAGAATGTGGAGCTTTTATCCCCACTAGACTGGAGCAGCATGTGCGACTTCACCACTGATCCATTCATTCCCTCAATGGCTGCGAGCGCTGCTCTTGTTTTTTTCTGGAAGCCCCATAGAGAATGAATGGATCTGCGGTCAGACATCCCACCTATAAAATTGTCCTGTCAGGGATAAAACTTCCCAATTCTGATCAGTGCGGTTTCCAATGGTCGGACCCAAACGATCATTAAGTTATCACCAATCCTGAGGAGCCCATGGATCGGTGATAACTTGTTTTCACCAAAGAAGCCCTTTAATGCAAACTACCGTAATTGTCCATCCCAGTTGTGCTGTGCGCACAGTAGATGTGCAGGAGCCGCCTGTGTTTTACAGTCGAGGTCCCACTATAACGGGGATAACGGCTAACCGGTATCTGCATCTAGCTGTAGGGTGGGCCCCAGTCTCCCCAGTCCCACGCTGTGGGCAAATATAACCTGTCTGGGCAATTGTAGCCAATTTTGCTGCAAAAAAAGAAAAGTCTTTTTACCTTTTTAACCATAACTTTCAATGTCTTGGATAAATGTGTAACCCTTTATTAAATTCTGCCTTTATTATGGGGATCTCATGGTAGTAGAGCATACCAGAGGTTGACTATATTTTATTTTTTATTTATTTATTTTTTACTGAAAGATCCACGTAAAGAAAAAAAAAAAAGTAAAACAAAATGGAAACCAAAAGAAAATAAACAGACCACACCTTTTTGGTAAATTTTTATACTCTGAGCAGCCCCATGATATAAGGTCACTAATCAGACAAATCCACATGAATGAGTGTAAGAAGTGAATGCAGCACTCACCGCTATAATAAAACATTGTATTCCATCATTAATAACCATCAGCTTCTCACAGAGGGAGGTCAGCGAGTGGTAGATACAGTGCATTGTGAAAGGATTTGGCCCCCTTGAACTTTTCCACCTTTTGCCACATTTCTGGCTTCAAACATAAAGATATAAAATTCAAATTTTTTTGGGAAGAATCAACAAGTGGGAATGAAATTAATTGGATATTTTAAACTTAAAAATAAAAAATGAAAAGTGGGGCGTGCAATATTATTCAGCCCCTTTACTTTCAGTGCAGCAAACTCACTCCAGAAGTTCAGTGAGGATCTCTGAATGATCCAATGTTGTCCTAAATGACTGGTAACGATAACTAGAATCCACTGATCCAATGTTGTCCTAAATGACTGGTAACGATAACTAGAATCCACCTGTGTGTAATCAAGTCTCTGTATAAATGCACCTGCTCTGTGATAGTCTCAGGGTTCTGTTTCAAGTGCAGAGAGCACCATGAAGACCAAGAAACACACCAGGCAGGTCCGAGATACTGTTGTGGCGAAGTTCAAAGCCGGATTTGGATACAAAAAGATTTCCCAAGTTTTAAACATCTCAAGGAGCACTGTGCAAGCGATCATATTGAAATGGAAGGAGTATCAGACCAATGCTAATCTACCAAGACCCGGCCGTCCCTCTAAACCAGTGTTTCCCAAACTCCAGTCCTCACGGACCACCACAGGTCATGTTTTCAGGATTTCCTTAGTATTGCATAGGTGATGGAAGTATCATCAAGGCATCAGGAATTTTCTCACCTGTGCAATACTATGGAAATCCTGAAAACATGACCTGTGGGGTCTGTGAGGACTGGAGTATGGGAAACACTGCTCTAAACTTTCATCTCGAACAAGGAGAAGACTGATCAGAGATGCCGCCAAAAGGCCGATGATCACTCTGGATGAACTGCAGAGATCTAGAGCTGAGGTGGGTTAGTCTGTCCATAGGACAACAATCAGTTATACACTGCACAAATCTGGGCTTTATGGAAGAATGGCAAGAAGAAAGCCATTTCTCAAAGATATCTATAAAAAGTCTCGTTTGAAGTTTGCCACAAGCCATCTGGGAGACACACCAAACATGTGGAATAAGGTGCTCTGGTCAGATGAAACCAAAATCAAACTTTTTGGCCACAGTGCAAAACGATATGTTTGGCGTAAAAGCAACACAGCTCATCACCCTCAAAACACCATCCCCACTGTTGAACATGGTGGTGGCAGCATCATGGTTTGGGCCTGCTTTTCTTCAGCAGGGACAGAGAAGATGGTTAAAATTGATGGGAAGATGGATGGAGCCAAATACAGGACCATTCTGGAAGAAAACCTGTTGGAGTCTGCAAAAGACCTGAGACTGGGACGGAAATTTATCTTCCAACAAGACAATGATCCCAAACATAAAGCAAAATCTACAATGGAATGGTTCAAAAATAAACATATGCAGGTGTTAGAATGGCCAAGTCAAAGTCCAGACCTGAACCCAATCGAGAATCTGTGGAAAGAGCTGAAAACTGCTGTTCACAAACGCCCTCCATCCAACCTCAATGAGCTCGAGCTGTTTTGCAAGGAAGTATGGGCAAGAATTTCAGCCACTCGATGTGCAAAACTGATAGAGGCATACCCCAAGCGACTTGCAGCTGTAATCGCAGCAAAAGGTGGCGCTACAAAGTATTAACTCAAGGGGGCCGAATAATATTGCACGCCCCACTTTTCAGTTTTTAATTTGTTAAAAAAGTTTAAAATAGCAAATAAATTTCATTCCACTTCACGATTGTGTCCCACTTGTTGTTGATTCTTCCCCCAAAAAATAGAATTTTATATCTTTATGTTTAAAGCCAGAAATGTGGCAAAAGGTAGAAAAGTTCAAGGGGGCCAAATCCTTTCACAATGCAGTGTATAGGCGACGGCAGTGCTGTGTATCTGCAGGAGTCCAGGCCAGTATCTGCCACCCGCTGGATTTCCCATGGGAGAAGCTCTGGGATTTTATTACAGGGAAACTGTCATCAGCTTTTTGCTATGTAATCTAAAAGCAACAAGTCGGGGCAGAGGACCTTATGCCAGCGATGTGTCACTTGCTGGTCTGCATGATGGCATTTTGATATAATCCCTCTTTTATCTGCTGCAGATCTAGCAGTTCCCTGAATTCACAGATTATGTAGAGACCAATGCGGGAAAGTTACCCCAAATGTGATAGAAGTCAGCACTGGATTTTCTGCTTTCAGATCACCTCACAGACCAATGTAAGTTAAGGGACAAGTTCAGATGACGGTTTATCCCACTGTTTTTTTAAAGAAATCGCCATTAAAACTCATGCATCCAGTACAAAAAGAAATAGATGCCACAACCAGGGCCGGCTCCAGGATTTCATGGGCCCCGGGCAAAAGTCTCAGTGGGCCCCTTTCACACCTACCACGATTCATGATGCACAGAAATATAGGTATAGTACAATGCTAAAGATTTCACTGACTTCTCACATTACATGAGTGATATCTATTGTAAAGTCTACAACAGCTCAGAAACCGGCGAATCCTCCCAGCGCACAGTTCAGACCAGACAATATAGTCCTCTATACAGTATTATGGGCCCCACGTAGTCCTCCATATACAGTATTATGGACACCACGTGGTCCTCCATACAGTATTATGGACACCACATGGTCCTCCATCCAGTATTATGGGCAGCACATGGTCCTGCATCCAGTACTATGGGCACCATATATTGCTCCATACAGAATAACGGACCGTATATAATGCTCCATACAGTATGATCCCCATATATTGCTCCATTCAGTATAATGGATCCCATATATTGCTCCATAAAGTAAAATGAGCCCCATATATTGCTCCATACATAATGGGTACCATATAATGCTCCATACAGAATAATGGAGCCCAAATATTGCTCCATACAGTATGGGCCCTATATATTGCTCCATAAATAGTGGGACCAATATATTGCTCCATAAAGAATAGGCCCCATATAATGCTCCATAGATAATGGGCCCTATATAATACTCCATACATAATGGGCCCCATATATTGTTCAATAGATAATGAGCCCCATATAATACTACATACATAATGAGCCCCATATATTGTTCAATAGATAATAAGCCCTATATAATACTCCATACATAATGGGCCCCATATATTGTTCAATAGATAATGAGCCCCATATAATACTCATAACATAAAAAAAAAAAATCAAATACTCACCGCTCCTTGCTGGAAGCAGGCCTGTCTCATCAGCGTCTTCTGACTCTCTGCACTGGGACTGCTCAGCAGAGGGCGCTCTGTAGTGACGTCATTGCGCCCTCTGCCCTGAGATGTCACAGAGTAAGAAGACGCAGAAGACAGAGGAGCAGCAGAGGAACAGGGAGAGGTAAGTATTGCAAACAGTTTAAAGCACTGGGGAAGGCCCAGTGCAGGTGCCCATTCGCTGGCATCAGGCCCCGCTGACTCATGGGCCCCATAGCGCGCTGGTGTCCCAGAGGGTGAGTGGGCCCCCTGCTCGCTCAGGGCCCAGGCACTTGCCCGGGTGGTGATGCCGGCCCTGGGTACAACACATACGGCACCCGTTTTTAACTGATCCGCTGCAATGATTATGTAGGAAACTGTATTCATTTACAATCATCCACAGCGTGAGAGAAAACAGCTACAACATTACTGAATAAACAGAAACCCTGCAAGTATAAGAAAATGATTTTATTAAAATTATTTTCCATATCAATCCAGTTTGAAAAAAAATAACTCATTAAGCATTTTTTGCAACGTAGCAGTCCACATCTGACAGACTCCTGTAAGGCTGTATGCCCACGTAGCATTTTTCAAGCGTATATGCTGCGGAATTTCCGCAGCGTAAACGCTTGAAAAACGCATGTATATCCGCACCCCATGGTCCCCAATGGGATTCCGCAAGTTCTATGCACATGCTGCGGATTTTTCCGCAGCGTTTATGCCGCGTTCAAAAATCCGCAGCATGTCATTTAATTTTGCGTTTCCGCAAGCGGAATTGCCTTTGTCCAATGCATAAAAAACGCAAGGCAATTCCGCATGTGGAAAACGCGTGATAAACGCGCGAAAAATGCGCGATAAACGCGTGCGGAATTCCGCATGCGTTTTTCCGGGAGAGGACTTGCATTTATGCAGCAGAAATTTTCTGCTTCATAAATGCAACGTGGGCACATAGCCTAACTCTGGACACAGTATAATAGTGTGGCCGCTGTTCTCTAGCAGGACCCTCTAATGATAGAAGCAGGACGGCATACTGGATCTCGCACAACGCTACCTGCATGCCATCTGATTGGCTACTGTAAGTGCTCCAGCCGTATAAAGATCACTATGTATACAATATACTCCGAAAAGATGTCAGTGATTACTGTGAAGTCAAAATATTGTGGCCCCCATTGAGCAGGAATGATTAGAGATGGACAAGCTCCAGTTGGCAGACAGTCAGTGATGGCGGAGAGCTGATCATCTTTACTCGCTGCTCATTAGGAAAGTGGTCGCTTTCTGAAACCATTTGACTCTGAACTCGGCGTCAGACGCCATTATGTAAGAGGCCAATGTCTGAGTGGTTTTTGTGTCCATTTGTCCTTCCTCTGTTCTTTCTGCCCATAACCTAAGGATTAAAATAAAGTTGAATTGTTACTAATATTTTTGTAAATTTAGCACATGAATTGAATTTCATAAATTAAAAGAAAACTTTCCCTCCGATGTCCACAAAACTGAGCGCCACTACATAAGCCACAAATAGTCTCCCCTCTCTCTCCCAGTCTGTGCAGCGGACGGGAACCATTTAAATGGGTGCAGGGCCGATTTTAGATAAAGTGGGGCCCTGGGGAAAAGTTTAAAGTGGGGTCCCAAATGCTGACATACAGCACCACACAAACATTTAGCTTGTATGTACATGCGCTGAGATCAGGCCGCTAAACGAGCGCAATCCACAATACTGAAGCCATTCGACGCTTGTTTCCCGACCTCTTTACACCAGCTGAGGAAGAATGATGGATACAGAACAATCACTAATAGATCAATCTGTCCCCATACAGCATCATGTTATCCACCGGGCGATGTGCTGCTGAGAACAAGGATTTTTGTTCTGGCATAAACAATCCAATTACTCGATGAATAGGCAGCATTTTGCTTGTTTAGTATAATACATGCCATAGTCCTCCATATTTTATAATGTGCCCCACAGCACCCCATATTGTATAATGAGGCCCACAGTCCTCCATATAGTATAATACACTCCCGATAGCCCTCCATATAGTATAATGCACTCCCCATAACCCTCTATATAGTATAATATACTCCCCATAGTCCTCCATATTGTATAATGTGCCCCACAGCCCTCCATATTGTATAATGCACTCCCCATAGCCCTCAATATTGTATAATGCACTCCCCATAGTCCTCCATATAGTATAATACACTCCCGATAGCCCTCCATATAGTATAATGCACTCCCCATAACCCTCTATATAGTATAATATACTCCCCATAGTCCTCCATATTGTATAATGCACTCCCCATAACCCTCTATATAGTATAATATACTCCCCATAGTCCTCCATATTGTATAATGTGCCCCACAGCCCTCCATATTGTATAATGCACTCCCCATAGTCCTCCATATTGTATAATGCACTCCCCATAGTCCTCCATATTGTATAATGTGGCCCATATTCCTCCAAATAGTATAATACACTCCCCATAGCTCTCTATATAGTTTAATGCACCTCATAGTTCTCCATATAGTATAATGCACCTCATAGTCCTCCATATAGTATAATGCACCTCATAGCCCTCCATATAGTATAATGCACCTCATAGCCCTCCATATAGTATAATATACTCCCCATAGTCCTTCATATAGCATAATGCACTCCCCATAGTCTTTCATATTGTATAATGTGCCCCACAGCCCTCCATATTGTATAATGTGGCCCATTTTCCTCAATATAGTAAATACATTCCCCATAGCCCTCCATATAGTATAATGCACCTCATAGTCCTCCATATAGTATAGTACACTCCCCATAGCCCTCCATATAGTATAATGCACTCCCCATAGCCCTCCATATAGTATAATACACTCCCCATAGCCCTCCATATAGTATAATGCACCTCATAGTCCTCCATATAGTATAATACACTCCCCATAGCCCTCCATATAGTATAATGCACCTCATAGTCCTCCATATAGTATAATACACTCCCCATAGCCCTCCATATAGTATAATATACTCCCCATAGTCCTCCATATAATGGAATGCACCTCATAGTCCTCCATATAGTATAATGCACTCCCTATAGCCCTCCATATAGTATAATGCACTCCCTATAGCCCTCCCTATAGTATAATGCACTCCCCATAGCCCTCCCTATAGTATAATGCACTCTCCATAGTCCTTCATAGTGTATAATGCACTCCCCATAGTCCTTCATATAGTATAATGCATTCTCCTCAGTCCTTAATAGAGTATAATGCAGCCTCCCTATAGTATAATGCAGCCAAACATATAGTACATATAATATAATGCAACCCATAGTCCTCGTAAAGTATAATTCGGCCCCAACCATAGAGTATAATTCAGCCACTCCATACAGTATAATGCAGCCCCCCAGTTCTGCAGTATTATGGTCACCACGTATAAAAAACAAATACATACAATACTCACCTCTCCTCGTTCTCCAGCTGCTCCATGCTCTGCAGAGCGTCTCAGCAGCTCCACTCTGCAGGCACAGTCATTCCCCCGCTACCGATACAGTTCAATGCGCAATGCGGGGGGACGAACTCACGGACCCTATAGAGGCATGCCACGGGCTGGAGGCCCCAGGCAGATGCCTAGTCTGCTTGCCATTACGCCGGCCCTGAATGGGTGTCTCATGCTGGGGACATGTTTTTCTGCTTTTTTTCTTGCCATAGTACAAATTCTATTCAGTAGGACTATCAGCTGTGTATCCACCAGACTTTTTAAACCTGACAGGGCACACCTGTGAAGTGAAAACCATTTCCGGTGACTACCTCTTGAAGCTCATCAAGAGAATGTCAAGAGTGTGCAAAGCAATCATCAAAGCAAAAGGTGGCTACTTTGAAGAACCTAGAATATAAGACATATTTTCAGTTGTTTCACACTTTTTTGTTAAGTATATAATTCCACATGTGTTAATTCATAGTTTTGATGCCTTCAGTGTGAATGTACAATTTTCGTTGTCATTGAAAATACAGAAAAATCTTTAAATGAGAAGGTGTGTCCAAACTTTTGGTCTGTTACTGTATATATCCAGGATGTGTGATCACGGGGTGCCATACATACCAGAATGGGAGATCAAGGGGTGTCATGCATACCAGGATGGGTGATCAAGGGATGCCATGCATACCAGGATGGGGGATCAAGGGGTGCCATGAAAACTAGGATGGGGATCAGGGGGTGCCATGCATACCAGGATGGTTGATCAAAGGGGTGCCATGAATACTGGGGGCTCAAGGGGTGCCATGCATTCCAGGATGGGGATGAGGGTCACGTATACCAAGATGTGATGGGGGCCACATATACCAGGAAGGAGGGACCATACATACCAGGATGGAGGATAGTAACAGAATTGGGGGACATTACCCCAATACCAATGTCAGCAGCAGACTCCTATTAGACAAAGATAGCACAAGTATACACAAAATGCAGTTTTTAAAAGGAAGGTTTTTATGATTAAGGGAAAAGGAAATCCAAACCTAAAGGGCCCTGTGTGAAAAAGTGATTCCCCTCCCTCCTTAAAACATAAATTAACTGTGATTTGTCACATCTTTGGGAAGCTGAGTTCAATTTCCGTAGCCCCACACAGCCCTGTTTACTGCCACACGTGTTCTCAATCAAGAAATCACTTAAATAGGACATGCCTGACAAAGTGAAGTAGAACAAAAGATCCTCTAAAGCTAGACATCATGCTGCGATCCAAAGAAATTCAGGACCAAATGAGAAACAAAGTAATTGAGATCTATCAGTCTGGAAAAAGTTCTAAACCCATTTCTAAAGATTTGGGACTCCAGCGAATCACAGTGGAAGTCATTATCCACAATAGGCAAAAATATGGAACAATGGTGAACTTTCCTAGGCGTGGCCGGCTGATCAAAATTACCCCAAGAGCGCAGCAACGACTCATCCAAGAGGTCACAAAAGACCCCACAACAACATCCAGAGAACTGCAGGTCTCACTTGCCTCAGTTAAGGACAGTGTTCATGACTACACCAAAAGAAAGAGACTGGGCAAAAATTACACGCATAGCAGAGTTCCAAGACGAAAACCATTGCTGAGCAATAAGAACAAAGGCTCATCTCAGTTTTGTCAGAAAACATCTTGATGATCGCCAAGACTTTTGGGAGAATACTCTGTGGACTGACAAGACAAAAGTTGAACTTTTTGGAAGGTGTATGTCCCATTACATCTGGCGTAGAAGTAACACTGCATTTTAAAAAAGGAACATCATACCAACAGTAAAATATGGTGGCGGTAGCGTGATGGTCTGGGACTGTTATGCTGCTTCAGGACCTGGAAGACTTGCTGTGGAAATGGAACCATGAATTCTGCTGGTTAACCAAAAAATCCTGAAAGAGAATGTCTGGCCATCTGTTCATGACCTCAAGCTGAAGTGCACTTGGGTTATGCAGCAGGACAATGATCCAAAACACACCATTAAGTCCACCTCTGAATGGCTTAAGGAAAACAAAATTAAGACTTTGCAGTGGCTTAGTCAAAGTCCTGACCTTAAGAAAGAGGTTCATGCTCGGAAACCCTCCAATGTGGCTAAATTACAACAATTTTGCAAAGATGAGTGGGCAAAAATTCCTCCAGAGTGTTGTAAAAGACTCATTGCCAATTATCCCAAACACTTGATTGTAGTTGTTGTTGCTGAGGGTGCTTCAACCAGTTATTAGGTTTAGAGGGCAATCACTTTTTCACACAGGGCCCTGTAGGTTTGGATTTCTTTTTCCCTTAATAATTAGGATCTTCATTTAAAAACTGCATTTTGTGTTTACTTGTGTTATCTTTGTCTAATATTAAAATTTGTTTTGAGATCTGAAATATTTAAGTGTGACAAACATGCAAAAGAATGAGAAATCAGGAAGGGGCAAACAACTTTTCACACATACACATATACATATATATATATTCATCCCACAATGTGACATTCATGGTAGAAGAGAGGGATTGGTAAGATGGGACAACCATTACAAACCAGCCACCTGATCAGACGTTATTGAACACCTTTCCAGAAGCTTTAATCAATCTTATCTGCTGTTATTTTCTGAAGAGAGGAAACAAATGTCCTAAAAATAAAAAAATATAAAAATGAAAGTTAAGAAAAAAAAAAATAAAAATAATAATAGTCTCACCTCCACTATGAGCATTTTTTGCTCTTCTAATAATCCAAGCTTTCCTAATTGTTCTTCCATTTGCTCCTGCGTCTTCATATTCCTCTCCAGCACAAATGATGCATGCTGGGGCTGTAAGAGCTGTAATAGAAGCCTAGAAGAACCATCAGAGGTCAGGCCCATCTGGTTACAGAAAGAACACAGATACACGCTGTATAAGACAATGGGATGGAAACAAGATTTTAAAAGGAGTTATCAAACACTTTTATACTCCACTGGATAGGTCATTAATATAAGATAGGTGGGGGTCCAACCATCGGCCCCCCGATGATCAGCTGTCATCACCTCTGGCAAGATGCAGGCAATGTTCAAAGTGGAACAAAACCGCTCCGTACACTGCGGCCGCTGCCGGGTGCAGACCAGCTATTGAGGAGTACCGGAGGTGATCTGCAGCACCAGGCAGTGGCCACTGGGGTGCGCTCTGTTCACAAGTTACATCCGGCCGTTGCCAGAGCTATAAACAACTTATTGGTGCGGAGCCAAGAGTCGGACCTACAACGATCTGATATAGACCACCTATTTTATGCATAAATCATCTGCATTAAAGTATTAGAGAACGTCTTTAAGAGCCCTGCATTTTCAGAGCCAAACTTCAGTCAACATCTAATAACCAATTACAATGTCTTTCTTAGGACTCGTTCACACGAATGTATTTTCAGTAGGAAAGTTGTCTGTGGAACAAATGGACGGCACTCAGACCAATGGGATTCAATGGGAAAGTGCAGAGGAGTCATTTTTTTTTTTTGTCACTGATCGAATCTGTGTGTGAGCAAAAAATAAAGAAAGAAAATGGCAGCATGTCCTCGTTTCATCTGTCAGACAAGATTCACCCATTCAAGTCTATGGGTACAGAAAAAAATCTGCTTTATACAGATACATTGCAATCCTGTAGCCCTGGAAACTGTAAATGGTTAAAAAGCCAGATTAGATCTGGACTGCACATGGACGACAAGTGAGAAAAGAATTCTCCCACTTTTCTGGATGAAACTCTGAATGATATTTTATCTGCTTGTGTGAACAGGCCCTTAGAGGTCTCGACAAGACGGAGGAGCTGATCCAGAGTGTCCAGGGAAAGCTAGCAGTCTAGGTAATGGCGGATACGGAGGCAACCATCCACATCATGCTCCATGCCCTTCTAATCTGACCTCCGTGACAGTGATGCTCAGTGTAAAGCCTGAGCTCAGGAGATGTGGGCTCGGACCCTGTTCAGACACACTGGCACTGATCAATCTCCATTCAACATTATGAACGTAAAACTGGAGCACTGACCCCACTCAAATATATTGTATTGTGGTCAAATCATTCCCTTTAGGAGCTGAGTGCTGTGTAATAGAGGAGGATAAGGCCCCCGTATACAGCAATCTATTCTCTGATAGGCGAGAGGGAAGAGACGTCATCTCCTCCTTTCTGATAATGTCCCCTGTATCCTGCTGACAGTGATTGTGCCATCCCAGCAGGTGACACTAGAGCCGCTCCCCGCTCTTAGGCTATGTGCCCATGTAAAACCGTCTGCCATGCAAAGCAATGTGAATTGGGATGTGCTGTGCACATGATGCGCTAATTAGCGCGCCGAAATTGCATTGCGTTGTAACACGCAGCATGACCATTTCTACCGCGATTACATGTCCATTGAAAAGCAGCAAACCCGCAGGTATATGTGGATTTGCTGCGTTTCAATTAAATTCAATGGCCGAGAATTTGCAGCGTAATCGGGGTGCGTGTGGCACCCAGGATGAAGAAGAGACTACAACTCCTCTTCATCCCGGCTACCAAGCGGTGAAAAAAAGAAATAAATAAGTTAAAAATAAAAAACCCTGTATACTCCCCTCTCCGGTCTGCTCCCGGCGGCGATCCTCTCTCCTCCGCGTCCAGTGGTGTACTGGCAGGACCTGCGGTGACGTCATCTAGTCAGCTGATGGTCACGCGACCGCTGACGTCAGAGGTCAGGTGATGGTCGCGTGACCATCAGCTGACTAGATGACGTCACCGCAGGTCCTGCCAGTATACCGCGGGACGCTGAAGAGAGAGAACGCTGCCGGGAGGAGACTGGAGAGATGAGTATACAGGGTTTATTTTATTTTTAACTTTTTAATTCTTTTTTTTTTTTTTACTATAGATGCAGCATTTAAAGCATCTAAGTTGGTCACACAATATAAATCCATACCGGTTGCATGGATTTATATTGTGTGACCAACTTGTCAAGCACTTTTCCAAGTGATGCTCAAAATCACTTGGAAAAGTGCTTGAAAAAACGCTGAAAAAATGCTGAAAAAAACACTTCTCTCTGGCAGAAAATCTGCATGTAAATCTGCATATGTTTTTTTCTGCCAGAGAGAGGCAAAAACGCTCTGCATCAAATCTGCTACGTGTGCACATAGCCTTAGCGTGTATGTGCTGTACTTATCATTCAGGACTGTGCACAGACCTGCATGTGACCAAAAGAACAACAAGGCTGTGTGCACACGCTGCAGATTTGGTGCGTTTTTCAATGGAACAGGCTGCCACGAGAGGTGGTGAATTCTCCTTCAATGGAAGTCTTCAAACAGAGGCTGGACAGACATTTGTCTGAGATGGTTTAGTGAATCCTGCATTGAGCAGGGGTTGGACACTAGGACCCTGGAGGTTCCTCCAATTCTAATGTTCTAGGATTCTATGTATAAACACCAGCTGCAATCTTCCATGGAGAAGTAACTGTGGTTTCAGGAGAACTTGCAGCAGAAGGTCTGTGCCTTCCGCTAGCTCCTCCCCCTTCCACTAGCTCCTCCCCCTTCCTTCTTTAAAGAGTATTAATAGCACTAACTGTCATCTATCTCACTAATAGGAAAGTTTGTCTTCACTGAATACAGATTTTACAGATGTTACCGCGAATTGAGACTGAAAGATCAATCCAGCAGGAAAAAGAAGACTTCTCTGATAAGATTATAAAATTACTTATTTTCATGTGTAATATTAATTTACAAAACAAAAATTAAAACAACGGTTATTCTTTAACTAATAAAGCACTTAGGACGCGGATTCATTAAGACTGGCCATATTCAAGCTGCTCTTGATGAGGGAGCGTGCTGGAGTCAGACGGTCCAGATTCATTAAGTGGCGCATGAATTATGCGCTTCTGACAAGTGGTGTGTGCACCTTGCCACAAATCTTACTCCAGTCACGGACTGGAGTAAGATTTCTGGTGTAAGGAAAGCCACAGTTCGCTATGAATTAGACAAGCTGTGGTGCCACACGTCCATCCTGCCCCAACTCTGCCCATTTTGGTGAAGCTGGGCAAAACTGACGTGAAAACACCAAACGTCACAACATTTTTGATCAACTCAATAATGTACGAGGTATATGAAGCGGAGCCGCGCGAGGACAAGGTGTGCGGAGCTGCGCGTGTACGAGGTGTGTGGAGCGGAGCCGCGCATGTACGAGGTGAGTGGAGCCGCGCGTGTACGAGGTGTGCGGAGCAGAGCCCCGCGTGTACGAGGTGTGCGGAGCAGAGCCGCACGTGTACTAGGTGTACGGAGCGGAGCTGCGCGTGTACTAGGTGTACGGAGCGGAGCCGCGCGTGTACTAGGTGTACGGAGCAGAGCCCCGCGTGTACGAGGTGTATGGAGCGGAGCCGCTCGTGTACGAGGTGTACAGAGCAGAGCCGCGCATGTATGAGGTATGCGGAGCGGAGTCGAGCGTGTACGAGGTGTGCGGAACCACGCGTATACGAGGTGTGCGGAGCAGAGCCACACGTGTACGAGGTGTGCGGAGCGGAGCCGCGCGTGTACGAGGTGTGCGGAGCGGAGCAGCGCATGTACGAGGTGTAAGGAGCGGAGACGCGCGTGTACGAGGTGTGCGGAGCAGAGTCGTGCGTTTACGAGGTGTGCAGAGCAGCGCATGTACGACGTGTAAGGAGCGGAGACGCGCGTGTACGAGGTGTGCAGAGCAGAGCCGTGAATGTACGAGGTGTACGGAGCGGAGCCGCACGTGTCCGAGGTGTGCGGAGCGGAGTGGAGCCGCACGTGTACAATGTGTACGGAGCGAGGCTGCGCAAGTACGAGGTGTACAGCGCGGAGCCGCGTGTGTACGACGTGTACGGAGCAGAGCCGCGCGTGCACGAGGTGTGCGGAGAGGGGCCGCGCGTGTACGAGTTTTACGGAATGGAGACGCGCATGTACGAGTTGTACGGAGCGGAGCCGAGCGTGTATGATGTGTGCGAAACGGAGCCGCGCGTGTACGAGGTGTATGGAGCAGAGCTGCGCATTTACGAGTGTGCGGAGCGGATCCGCGC
This sequence comes from Phyllobates terribilis, assembly GCF_046119375.1. Classification (NCBI taxonomy): domain Eukaryota; kingdom Metazoa; phylum Chordata; class Amphibia; order Anura; family Dendrobatidae; genus Phyllobates; species Phyllobates terribilis. The sequence continues at coordinate 5,478,409 of NW_027362836.1, forward strand.
TTGTACAAGGTATACTGAGCGGAGCTGTGCGTGTACGAGGTGTGCAGAGCGGAGGCACGCGTGTATGAGGTGTATAGAGCGGAACTGTGCGTGTACGAGTTGTGCGGAGCCGCGCGTGTACAAAGTGTACAGAGAAAAGCTGCGCGTGTACGAGCTGTACGGAGCAGAGCAGCGCGTGTACAAGTGTGCGGAGCGGAGCCGCGCGTGTAAGAGTGTGCGGAGCCGAGCATGTATGAGGTGTGCAGAGCAGAGCCGCGCGTGTACTAGGTGTGTGGAGTGGAGCTGCGCGTGTACAAGGTGTGCAGAGTGGAGCTGCGCGTGTACGAGGTGTGCGGAGCGGAGCCGCGTGTGTACGAGGTGTATGGAGCGGAGACACGCGTGTACAAGGTGTGCAGAGCAGAGCCGTACGTGTACGAGGTGTGTGGAGCAGAGCCGTGCGTGTACGAGGTGTGTGGAGCAGAGCCGCGTGTGTAAGAGGTGTGTGGAGCAGAGCCGTGCGTGTACAAGGTGTGCGGAGCAGAGCCGCACATGTACGAGTGTGCAGAGGGGAGCCATTGGTGTACAAAGTGTGCGGAGTGGAGCGGATCCACACGTGTACAAAGTGTACGGAGCGGAGCCGCGCGTGTATGAGCTGTACAGAGCGGAGCCGTGCATGTACGAGGTGTGCAGAGCGGAGCTGCACCTGTACAAAGTGTATGGAGCGGAACCATGCGTGTACAAGGTGTACGGAGCAGAGCCAATCGTGTATGAGTTGTACGGAGCGGAGCCGCATGTGTACGAGGTGTGCGGAGCGGATCCGCGTGTGTACAAAGTGTACAGAGAAAAGCCGCGCGTGTACGAGGTGTACGGAGCAGAGCAGCGCATGTACGAGTGTGCGGAGCGGATCCACGCGTGTACAGGGTGTACGGAGCGGAGCTTAGCGTGTACGAGGTGTGCAGAGCGGAGCCGTGCGTGTACGGGGTATGTGGAGCAGAGCCGCGCAAGTACAAGGTGTGGAGAGGAGACACGCGTGTACGAGGTGTGTGGAGTACAGCCGCGCGTGTACGAAGTGTGCGGAGCGGAGTCGCGCGTGTACGAGGTGTGCAGAGCAGAGCCGCACATGTACGAGTGTGCGGAGCGGAGCCAATCGTGTACGAGGTGTGCGGAGCGGATCCGCGCGTGTACAAAGTGTATGGAGCGGAGCCGCGCGTGTATGAGCTGTACGGAGCGGAGCCGTGCATGTGCGAGGTGTGCAGAGCAGAGCTGCGCGTGTACAAAGTGTATGGAGCGGAGCCGCGCGTGTACGAGGTATGCGGAGCGGATCCGCGAGTGTACAAAGTGTACGGAGCGGAGCCGCGCGTGGACGAGCTGTACGGAGCGGAGCCGCACGTGTACGAGCTGTACAGAGCGGAGCCGTGCATGTACAAGGTGTGCAGAGCGCAGACATGCGTGTACGAGGTGTGCTAAGCGGACCCACGCGTGTACGAGGTTTGCGGAGCAGAGCCGCAAGTGTACGAGTGTGCGGAGCTTAGCCGCTCGTGTACAAGGTGTACGGAGCAGAGCCGCGTGTGTATGTGGTGTGTGGAGCGGATCCGTGTGTGTACAAGGTGTACGGAGTGGAGCCGCGCGTGTAGGAGCTGTACGGAGCGGAGCCGTGCGTGTACGAGCTGTACGGAGCGGAGCCGTGCATGTACGATGTGCAGAACGGAGCTGCGCGTGTACAAAGTGTATGGAGCGGAACCGTGCATGTACGAGATGTGCGGAGCAGAGCTGCGCATGTACGAGTGTGCGGAGTCACGCGTGTACGAGGTGTGCAAAGCGGAGTTGTGCGTGTACAAGGTGTGCGGAGCGGAGCCGCGCATGTACAAGGTGTGCGGAGCGGAGCCGCGAATGTACGAGGTGTGTGGAGCGGAGCCGTGTGTGTATGAGGTGTACACAGCAGAGCAGCGCGTGTACGAGTGTGTGGAGCGGATCCGCGCATGTACGAGCGGAGCTGCGCGTGTACGAAATGTGCAGAGCGGAGCCGCGCATGTACGAGGTGTGTGGAGCGGAGACACGCATGTACGAGGTGTGTGGAGCTGAGCCGCACGTGTACGAGGTGTGCGGAGCGGAGCCGCGCGTGTACGAGGTGTGCAGAGTGGAGACAAGCGTGTATGAGGTGTGTGGAGCAGATCCGCACGTGTACAAGGTGTACGGAGCGGAGCCGCGCATGTACGAGCTGTACGGAGCGGAGCCGCGCATGTACGAGCTGTACGGAGCGGAGCCGTGCATGTACGATGTGCAGAACGGAGCTGCGCGTGTACAAAGTGTACGGAGCGGAGCCACGCGTGTACGAGCTGTACGGAGCGGAACCTTGCATGTACGAGGTGTGCGGAGCAGAGCTGCGCTTGTACGAGGTGTGCGGAGCGGAGCCACGCGTGTACAAGGTGTACAGAGCAGAGCAGAGCAGCGCGTGTACGAGTGTGCGGAGCGGAGTCGCGCGTGTATGAGGTGTACGGAGCAGAGCCACGCGTGTACGCGGTGTACGGAGGGGTATTGCGCGTCTATGAGGTGTACGGAGCAGAGCCGCGCGTGTACGAGGTGTATAGAGCGGAGCCGCGCTTCTACGAGTTGTACGGAGTTGAGTCGCACATGTACAAGGCGTACAGAGCAGCGTCGCGTGTGTACGATGTGTGCGGAGCAGAGCCACCCATGTATGAGGTGTACAGAGCAGAGCAGCATGTGTACGAGTGTGCAGAGCTGGAGAGGAGCCGCGCGTGTACGATATGTACGGAGCGAAGCAACGCGTGTACGATGTGTACGGAGCGGAGCCACATGTGTACTAGGTGTACAGAGCAGAGCAGTGAGTGTACGAGTGTGCGGAGCAGATCCGCGCTTGTACTAGGTGTACGGCGCGGAGCCGCACGTGTACTAGCTGTACGGAGCATAGCTGTGCATGTACGAGGTGTACGGAGCAGAGCCGCACGTGTACGAGTGTGCAGAGCGGAGCCGTGCGTGTACGAGGTGTGCAGAGCGGAGCTCAGCGTGTATGAGGTTGTGGAGCAGAAACACACGTGTACGAGGTGTGCGGAGCGGAGCCGCGCGTGGACGAGGTGGGCGGAGCGGAGCCGTGCGTGTGCGAGGTGTACGGAGCGGAGCCACGAGTGTATGAGGTGTACGTAGCGGAGCCGCACGTGTACTACGTGTAAGGAGCATAGTCGCGCGTGTACGAAGTGTGCAGAGCGGAGCCGCGCATGTACGAGGTGTACAGAGCAGATCCGCGCGTGTACGAGCTGCACGGAGCGGAGCCGAGCGTGTACGAGTTGTACGGAGCGGAGTCGCACATGTACGAGTGTTTGAAGCGGAGCTGCGTGTGTACGAGGTGTACGGAGCTGAGTCGCGCTTGTACGAGTGTGCGGAGCAGAGTCGCGCGTGTACGAAGTGTATGGAGCAGAGTCGCGCGTGTACGAGTGTGCGAAACGGAGCTGCGTGTGTACGAGGTGTACAGAGTGGAGCCGAGTGTGTACGAGGTGTACGGAGCTGAGTCGCGCTTGTATGATGTGTGCAGAGCATAGCCGCGCGTGTACGAGTGTGCAGAGCTGGAGCGGAGCCGCACGTGTACGAGATGTACGGAGCGAAGCCACGCGTTTACGAGGTGTACGGAGAGGAGCCACGCGTGTACGAGGTGTACAGAGCGGAGCCGCGCGTGTCCGAGTGTGCGGAGCAGAGTCGGACGTGTACGAGGTGTACGGAGCGGAGCCACGCGTGTAGGAGGTGTACGGAGCGGAGCCGCGTGTGTACTAGGTGTACAGAGTGGTGCCGCGCATGTACGATTTGTACGAAGCTGAGCCGCGTGTGTACAAGACGTACGGAGCAGCGTCGTGTGTGTACGATGTGTGCGGAGCAGAGACGCGCGTGTACGAGTATGCGGAGCGGAGCCGCCCATGTACGAGATGTGCAGAGCGGAGCCGCGCATGTACAAGGTGTGCGGAGCGGAGCCGCGAATGTACGAGGTGTGTGGAGCGGAGCCGTGTGTGTATGAGGTGTACACAGCAGAGCAGCGCGTGTACGAGTGTGTGGAGCGGATCCGCGCATGTACGAGCGGAGCTGCGCGTGTACGAAATGTGCAGAGCGGAGCCGCGCATGTACGAGGTGTGTGGAGCGGAGACACGCATGTACGAGGTGTGTGGAGCTGAGCCGCACGTGTACGAGGTGTGCGGAGCGGAGCCGCGCGTGTACGAGGTGTGCAGAGTGGAGACAAGCGTGTATGAGGTGTGTGGAGCAGATCCGCACGTGTACAAGGTGTACGGAGCGGAGCCGCGCATGTACGAGCTGTACGGAGCGGAGCCGCGCATGTACGAGCTGTACGGAGCGGAGCCGTGCATGTACGATGTGCAGAACGGAGCTGCGCGTGTACAAAGTGTACGGAGCGGAGCCACGCGTGTACGAGCTGTACGGAGCGGAACCTTGCATGTACGAGGTGTGCGGAGCAGAGCTGCGCTTGTACGAGGTGTGCGGAGCGGAGCCACGCGTGTACAAGGTGTACAGAGCAGAGCAGAGCAGCGCGTGTACGAGTGTGCGGAGCGGAGTCGCGCGTGTATGAGGTGTACGGAGCAGAGCCACGCGTGTACGCGGTGTACGGAGGGGTATTGCGCGTCTATGAGGTGTACGGAGCAGAGCCGCGCGTGTACGAGGTGTATAGAGCGGAGCCGCGCTTCTACGAGTTGTACGGAGTTGAGTCGCACATGTACAAGGCGTACAGAGCAGCGTCGCGTGTGTACGATGTGTGCGGAGCAGAGCCACCCATGTATGAGGTGTACAGAGCAGAGCAGCATGTGTACGAGTGTGCAGAGCTGGAGAGGAGCCGCGCGTGTACGATATGTACGGAGCGAAGCAACGCGTGTACGATGTGTACGGAGCGGAGCCACATGTGTACTAGGTGTACAGAGCAGAGCAGTGAGTGTACGAGTGTGCGGAGCAGATCCGCGCTTGTACTAGGTGTACGGCGCGGAGCCGCACGTGTACTAGCTGTACGGAGCATAGCTGTGCATGTACGAGGTGTACGGAGCAGAGCCGCACGTGTACGAGTGTGCAGAGCGGAGCCGTGCGTGTACGAGGTGTGCAGAGCGGAGCTCAGCGTGTATGAGGTTGTGGAGCAGAAACACACGTGTACGAGGTGTGCGGAGCGGAGCCGCGCGTGGACGAGGTGGGCGGAGCGGAGCCGTGCGTGTGCGAGGTGTACGGAGCGGAGCCACGAGTGTATGAGGTGTACGTAGCGGAGCCGCACGTGTACTACGTGTAAGGAGCATAGTCGCGCGTGTACGAAGTGTGCAGAGCGGAGCCGCGCATGTACGAGGTGTACAGAGCAGATCCGCGCGTGTACGAGCTGCACGGAGCGGAGCCGAGCGTGTACGAGTTGTACGGAGCGGAGTCGCACATGTACGAGTGTTTGAAGCGGAGCTGCGTGTGTACGAGGTGTACGGAGCTGAGTCGCGCTTGTACGAGTGTGCGGAGCAGAGTCGCGCGTGTACGAAGTGTATGGAGCAGAGTCGCGCGTGTACGAGTGTGCGAAACGGAGCTGCGTGTGTACGAGGTGTACAGAGTGGAGCCGAGTGTGTACGAGGTGTACGGAGCTGAGTCGCGCTTGTATGATGTGTGCAGAGCATAGCCGCGCGTGTACGAGTGTGCAGAGCTGGAGCGGAGCCGCACGTGTACGAGATGTACGGAGCGAAGCCACGCGTTTACGAGGTGTACGGAGAGGAGCCACGCGTGTACGAGGTGTACAGAGCGGAGCCGCGCGTGTCCGAGTGTGCGGAGCAGAGTCGGACGTGTACGAGGTGTACGGAGCGGAGCCACGCGTGTAGGAGGTGTACGGAGCGGAGCCGCGTGTGTACTAGGTGTACAGAGTGGTGCCGCGCATGTACGATTTGTACGAAGCTGAGCCGCGTGTGTACAAGACGTACGGAGCAGCGTCGTGTGTGTACGATGTGTGCGGAGCAGAGACGCGCGTGTACGAGTATGCGGAGCGGAGCCGCCCATGTACGAGATGTGCAGAGCGGAGCCGCGCGTGTACGAGATGTGCAGAGCGGAGCCGCGCGTGTACGAGATGTGCAGAGCGGAGCCGCGCGTGTACGAGTGTGCGGAGCTGGAGCGGAACCTCGCGTGTACGAGATGTATGGAGCGGAGACACGCGTGTATGAGGTGTGCGGAATGGATCCACGCGTGTACAAGGAGTATGGAGCGGAGCAGCGAGTGTATGAGCTGTACGGAGCAGCGAGTGTATGAGCTGTACGGAGCAGAGCCGTGCGTGTACGAGGTGTGCAGAGCGGAGGCGCGCGTGTATGAGGTGTATGGAGCGGAGCTGTGCGTGTACGAGTGTGCGGAGTGGAGCTGCGCGTCTACGAGGTGTGCGGAGTGGAGCCGCACGTGTACGAGGTGTGTGGAGCGGAGACACGCTTTTACGAGGTGTGTGGAGCGGAGACACGCGTGTACGAGGTCTATGGAGCAGAGCCAATCGTGTACGAGGTGTACGGAGCGGAGCCGCGCGTGTACGAGGTGTGCAGAGTGGAGCGGATCCGCGCGTCTACAAAGTGTACGGAGCGGAGCTGCGCGTGTACGAGCTGTACGGAGCGGAGCCGCGCGTGTACGAGCTGTACGGACCAGAACCGCACGTGTACAAGCTGTACAGAGCGGAGCCGTGCATGTACGAGGTGTGCAGAGCGGAGCCGCGCGTGTACGAGGTGTGTTGAGCAGAGCCACGCGTGTACGAGGTGTGCGGAGCAGAGCCGTACGTGTACGAGTGTGTGGAGCTTAGCCGCTCGTGTACGAGGTGTACGGAGCGGAGCCGCGCATGTACGAGGTGTATGGAGCGGAGACACGCGTGTATGAGGTGTGCGGAGCGGATCCATGCGTGTACAAGGTGTACGGAGTGGAGCCGCGCGTGTAGGAGCTGTAAGGAGCGGAGCCGCGCGTGTACGAACTGTACGGAGCGGAGCCGTGCGTATACGACGTGTGCAGAGCGGAGCTGCGCGTGTACAAAGTGTATGGAACGGAACCGTGCGTGTACGAGGTGTGCGGAGCAGAGCTGCGCGTGTACGAGTGTGCGATGCCGCACGTGTACAAGGTGTGCAAAGCAGAGCCGCACGTGTATGAGGTGTGTGGAGCGGAGCCGTGCGTGTACAAGGTGTGCGGAGCGGAGCCGCGCGTGTACAAGGTGTACAGAGCAGAGCACTGCGTGTACGAGTGTGCGCAGCGGAGCCGCACGTGTACGAAATGTGCAGAGCAGAGCAGCGCGTGTACGAGGTGTGTGGAGCTGAGCCGCGCGTGTACGAGGTGTGTGGAGCACAGCCGCGCATGTATGAGGTGCGCGGAGCTGAGCGGATCCGCATGTGTACAAGGTGTACGGAGCAGAGCCGCGCGTGTACGAGCTGTACGGAGCGGAACCGTGCGTGTACGAGGTGTGCAGAGCGGAGCCGCACGTGTACGAGGTGTATGGAGCAGAGACATGCATGTACGAGGTGTACAGAGCAGATCCGCGCGTGTACGAGCTGCACGGAGCGGAGCCGAGCGTGTACGAGTTGTACGGAGCGGAGTCGCGCATGTACGAGTGTTTGAAGCGGAGCTGCGTGTGTAAGAGGTGTACACAGTGGAGCCGAGTGTGTACGGAGCTGAGTCGCGCTTGTACGAGTGTGCGGAGCAGAGTCGCGCGTGTACGAACTGTATGGAGCAGAGTCGCGCGTGTACGAGTGTGCGAAACGGAGCTGCGTGTGTACGAGGTGTACAGAGTGGAGCCGAGTGTGTACGAGGTGTACGGAGCTGAGTCGCGCTTGTATGATTTGTGCAGAGCATAGCCGCGCGTGTGCGAGGTGTACAGAGCAGCGCGTGTACGAGTGTGCAGAGCTGGAGCGGAGCCGCACGTGTACGAGATGTACGGAGCGAAGCCACGCGTTTACGAGGTGTACGGAGCGGAGCCACGCGTGTACGAGGTGTACGGAGCGGAGCCGCGCGTGTACGACCTGCACGGAGCGGAGCCGAGCGTGTACGGAGCTGAGTTGCGCGTGTACGAGTGTACAGAGTGGAGCCGAGTGTGTACAAGGTGTACGGAGCGGAGTCGTGCTTGTATGATGTGTGCGGAGCGGAGCTACGCGTGTACGAGGTGTATGGAGCAGAGCTGCACAATTACAAGTCTGCGGAGCGGAGCCGCGCGTGTACGAGGTGTGCGGAGCGGAGCCACGCGTGTACGAGGTATACAGAGCAGAGCAGCGCGTGTCCGAGTGTGCAGAGCAGAGTCGGACGTGTACGAGGTGTACGGAGCGGAGCCACGCGTGTAGGAGGTGTACGGAGCGGAGCCGCGTGTGTAGGAGGTGTACAGAACCTACAAAAGACAAAAATATATCTCATACCCTACCATCATTATATATAAATGTAAAGCAAAGTTGCATAATAAATATAGGGTACTTAGTGAACTATTTTTGATCAAAAAAAGTATACAAGCCGTCCCACCAGCGGCAAGGTGACCCTAAATTGGGACGGTACCTATACTGCCTATATTAAAAACCTTACTGTATATCAAAGTTGAAGTAATGCATATAAAAGGGTAGACAAATAGGACCGGGTCCCAACTCCAGACCACCCAGGCCCGTGGTAAGCTACATATATACCAATCAGCTCAACAAAGGGCATGCCACACCCTTAAATTGCACAGAATGCAAACAAGACAAAAAAACAAGCAATGTGAACTGAGGTCTAAGATGGTAGACATGCAAGAAATAGGAGCATGTTCACACTAGCAAAAAGAAGCAAAACCTACAAAAGACAAAAATATATCTCATACCCTACCATCATTATATATAAATGTAAAGCAAAGTTGCATAATAAATATAGGGTACTTAGTGAACTATTTTTGATCAAAAAAAGTATACAAGCCGTCCCACCAGCGGCAAGGTGACCCTAAATTGGGACGGTACCTATACTGCCTATATTAAAAACCTTACTGTATATCAAAGTTGAAGTAATGCATATAAAAGGGTAGACAAATAGGACCGGGTCCCAACTCCAGACCACCCAGGCCCGTGGTAAGCTACATATATACCAATCAGCTCAACAAAGGGCATGCCACACCCTTAAATTGCACAGAATGCAAACAAGACAAAAAAACAAGCAATGTGAACTGAGGTCTAAGATGGTAGACATGCAAGAAATAGGAGCATGTTCACACTAGCAAAAAGAAGCAAAACCTACAAAAGACAAAAATATATCTCATACCCTACCATCATTATATATAAATGTAAAGCAAAGTTGCATAATAAATATAGGGTACTTAGTGAACTATTTTTGATCAAAAAAAGTATACAAGCCGTCCCACCAGCGGCAAGGTGACCCTAAATTGGGACGGTACCTATACTGCCTATATTAAAAACCTTACTGTATATCAAAGTTGAAGTAATGCATATAAAAGGGTAGACAAATAGGACCGGGTCCCAACTCCAGACCACCCAGGCCCATGGTAAGCTACATATATACCAATCAGCTCAACAAAGGGGATGCCACACCCTTAAATTGCACAGAATGCAAACAAGACAAAAAAACAAGCAATGTGAACTGAGGTCTAAGATGGTAGACATGCAAGAAATAGGAGCATGTTCACACTAGCAAAAAGAAGCAAAACCTACAAAAGACAAAAATATATCTCATACCCTACCATCATTATATATAAATGTAAAGCAAAGTTGCATAATAAATATAGGGTACTTAGTGAACTATTTTTGATCAAAAAAAGTATACAAGCCGTCCCACCAGCGGCAAGGTGACCCTAAATTGGGACGGTACCTATACTGCCTATATTAAAAACCTTACTGTATATCAAAGTTGAAGTAATGCATATAAAAGGGTAGACAAATAGGACCGGGTCCCAACTCCAGACCACCCAGGCCCGTGGTAAGCTACATATATACCAATCAGCTCAACAAAGGGGATGCCACACCCTTAAGTTGCACAGAATGCAAACAAGACAAAAAAACAAGCAATGTGAACTGAGGTCTAAGATGGTAGACACGCAAGAAATAGGAGCATGAGTGGTGCCGCGCATGTACGATTTGTACGAAGCTGAGCCGCGCGTGTACAAGACGTATGGAGCAGCGTCGTGTGTGTACGATGTGTGCGGAGCAGAGAAGCGCGTGTACGAGTATGCGGAGCGGAGCCGCCCGTGTACGAGATGTGCAGAGCGGAGCCGCGCGTGTACGAGATGTGCAGAGCGGAGCCGCGCGTGTACGAAGTGTACAGAGCAGAGCAGCGCGTGTACGAGTGTGCGGAGCTGGAGCGGAACCTCGCGTGTACGAGATGTATGGAGCGGAGACACGCGTGTATGAGGTGTGCGGAGTGGATCCACGCGTGTACAAGGAGTATGGAGCGGAGCAGCGAGTGTATGAGCTGTATGGAGCAGAGCCGTGCGTGTACGAGGTGTGCATAGCGGAGGCGCGCGTGTATGAAGTGTATGGAGCGGAGCTGTGCGTGTACGAGGTGTGCGGAGCTGTGCGTGTACGAGTGTGTGGAGGCCAGCGTGTATGAGGTGTGCAGAGCGGAGCCGCGCGTGTACGAGTGTGCGGAGTGGAGCTGCGCGTGTACGAGGTGTGCGGAGTGGAGCCGCGCGTGTACGAGGTGTGTGGAGTGGAGACACGCTTGTACGAGGTGTGTGGAGCGGAGACACGCGTGTACGAGGTCTGTGGAGCAGAGCCAATCGTGTACGAGGTGTACGGAGAGGAGACAATCGTGTACGAGGTGTACGGAGCGGAGCCGCGCGTGTACGAGGTGTGCAGAGTGGAGCGGATCCGCGCGTCTACAAAGTGTACGGAGCGGAGCTGCGCGTGTACGAGCTGTATGGAGCGGAGCCGCGCGTGTACGAGCTGTACGGACCAGAGCCGCACGTGTACAAGCTGTACAGAGCGGAGCCGTGCATGTACGAGGTGTGCAGAGCGGAGCCGCGCGTGTACGATGTGTGTGGAGCGGAGACACGCGTGTATGAGGTGTGTGGAGCTGAGCCGCGCGTGTACGAGGTGTACGGAGCGGAGCCCGAGCGTGTATGAGGTGTACGGAGCAGAGCCGCACGTGTACAAGGCGTGCGGAGCCGCGCGTGTACAAGGTGTGCGGAGCGGAGCCGCGCGTGTTCGAGGTGCATAGAGCAGAGCACTGCGTGTACGAGTGTGCGGAGCGGATCCGCGCGTGTCCGAGTGTGCGCAGAGGAGCCGCGCGTGTACGAAATGTGCAGAGCAAAGCAGTGCGTGTACGAGGTGTGTGGAGCTGAGCCGTGCGTGTACGAGGTGTGTGAAGCACAGCCGCGCGTGTATGAGGTGCGCGGAGCGGAGCGGATTCGCACGTGTACAAGGTGTACGGAGCGGAGCCGCGCGTGTGCAAGGTGTAAGGAGCAGAGCCGTACGTGTACGAGCTGTACGGAGCGGAACCGTGCGTGTACGAGGTGTACGGAGCGGAGCCACGCTTGTACGAGGTGTACAAAGCGGAGCCACGCGTGTAGGAGGTGTATGGAGCAGAGTCTCCAGTCTCCGAGTGTGCGGAGCGGAGCCGCGTGTGTATGAGATGTAAGGAGCAGAGCAGCGCATGTACGAGTGTGCGGAGCGGAGCCGCGAGTGTACGAGGTGTACAGAGCAGAGTCACACGTGTATGAGGGGTACGGAGCAGAGCTGCGCATGTACGAGGTGTACGGAGCAGAGCCGCGCATGTACGAGTGTGCGGAGCGGAGCCACGCGTGTACGAGTGTGCGGAGCGGAGCCGCGAGTGTACGAGGTGTACGGAGCAGAGACGCGCGTGTACGAGGTGTACGGAGCAGAGCCGCGCGTATACGAGTGTGCGGAGCCGCGGGTGTACGAAGTGTACAGAGCAGAGCCGCGCGTGTACGAGTGTGCGGAGCGGAGCCGCGTGTGTACGAGATGTAAGGTGCAGAGCTGCGCGTGTATGAGTGTGCGGAGCGGAGCCGCGAGTGTACGAGGTGTTCGGAGCAGTCACGCGTGTATGAGGTGTACGGTGCAGAGCTGCACGTGTACGAGGTGTACGGAGCAGAGCCGCGCGTGTACGAGTGTGCGAAGCGGAGCCGCCCATGTACGAGTGTGCGGAGTGAAGCCACGCGTGTACGAGGTGTACAGAGCAGAGCCGCACGTGTACGAGGTGTACAGAGCAGAGCAGCGAGTGTACGACGTGTAAGGAGCGGACCCACGCGTGTACGAGGTGTATGGAGCGGAGCCGCCCGTGTATGAGGTGTGCAGAGCGGAGCCGCGCATGTACGAGGTGTGCAGAGCAGAGCCGCACGTGTACGCGGTGTACAGAGCAGAGCAGCGAGTGTACGACGTGTAAGGAGCGGAGCCACGCGTGTACGAGGTGTATGGAGCGGAGCCGCACGTGTATGAGGTGTGCAGAGCGGAGCCGCGCATGTACGAGGTGTGCAAAGCAGAGCCATACGTGTACGAGGTGTACAGAGCAGAGCAGCGCATGTACGACGTGTAAGGAGCGGAGCCACGCGTGTACGAGATGGAGCGAAACCGTGCGTGTATGAGGTGTGCGGAGCAGAGTCGCGCATTTACAAGGTGAGCAGAGCAGCGCGTGTACGAGGTGTACGGAGCGGAACCGCACGTCTACGATGTGTGCGGAGCGGAGTGGAGCCGCACGTGTACAAGGTGTACGGAGAGACGCCGCCAAGTACGAGGTGTACGGAGCAAAACTGCGCAAGTACGAGGTGTACGGAGCGTAGACGTGCGTGTACAAGGTGTGCAGAGCAGAGCAGCGCGTGTACGAGTGTTCAGAGTGGAGCGGAGCTGCGCATGTACGAGGTGTACGGAGTGGAGCCACGCTTGTATGAAGAGTACGGACCGGAGCCACGCGTTTACGAAGTGTACGGAGCAGAGCCGCGCGTGTTCGAGGTGTACAGAGCGGAGCCGCGTGTGTACGAGTGTGCGGAGCGGAGTCGCGTGTGTACGAGGTGTACGGAGCAGAGTCACGCGTGTACAAAGCAGAGCTGCACGTGTACGAGGTGTACGAAGCAGAGCCGCGCGTGTACGAGTGTGTGGAGCGGAGCCGCCCGTGTACGAGGTGTACCGAGCGGAGCCGCACGTTTACGAGGTGTCTCTGCATACAGCTGAATTTTACCACCACAAAAGGACTAGGTGGACTCTGGCTAGCAACAGAAAAAAAATTATATTTTTTTTACTGTGCATACAAATCAATTTCACCCCCAAAAAATGATAAGGTGGGCTACTATAGCTTGCGCTATCACACTGGCAAATTATAAAAATATATTTTGTGTTCTGCACTCAGCTCTGTATAACAGCTGAATTTCAATCCCACAAAATGAAAAGGTATGCTAGTCTTTATTAAAGCCATAAAAAATAAATAAAAAGTTGAATAAAATGTAACACTAAAGCCAAGTTCACACAACATGAAGACTGCATTTTTTTATGTCCGCACCATACTACAAAATAACAATCTTATTATTGTGTGTTTGCTGAGTTTCTTTTGAGTTTTCCCCCTTAAAATGTGTTTTGGTGAAGCTGTGAATCTACATTTTTAATACTACAGAAAAACTTAGATTTTTGAGCTTAAAAATGTTTTTTTTTTTTTACAGGCTCCACAGAGGCTTATATATATATATATAATAAAATGCATGAAATCCGCACAGTTCAGCAGCGTCTTTAGACTCACTGCAGGCGTAGATTTCATTAAATCACATCCACTGCACTTGCACATTTAGGCCGTGTTCAGATGTAGCATAAGTGCTGTGTTTTTTCAGCTGCTTTTTTGGAACAGTCATTTTGCAGCATTTAAATGGCCAAGAAAAGTGGATGTGATTTCATGAAAACGGCTCTGTGGTCTAAAGACGCTGCTGATCTGTACGGTTATGGTTTATTTTACGTCTAGAGGCTTCTATGTGGAGCCTAAAAAGAGAGAAAACGCAGGTAAAAAGACTGCAGGTACCTTAAGTGCAGAATCAAAGCTATTCTGTATTATAACAAAAAATGAACAATGCGGCTTCACATCTGCACCAAAAAACATCAAGTAAGGGGGAAAAGGCATAAAAAAATGCAGCAAGTATGCAATAATCAGAGAAGATTGTTATTGTGTAGTTTGGTGTGGACATCTGCAGAAAACCAAAAAAAATACAGTATTTATTCAACATGTGAACACGGCCTTGCAGACACAAAAAAGCCAATGTCAAATAGTGAAGCTACATAAAGATGAGAAAGTGGAATGGACAGAAAATAAATCCATAAATCCCAAGTGAAAGAAGCACGACGCACAGATGACACCATGCCAGCTTCATCAAAAGTCACGCCGGATGAGGCAAGGTTAGTAGTGACGCATGAGCGTGTTCTCTTAACCCTCTCACAGAGCACGCTCAGGTGCTGCCTGAGTATTTTCGGCATCTATGCTCGAGCCGCCGCGGCTGCATGTGTCGCGGCTGTTAGACAGCTGTGACACATGCAGGGATTGCATGTTTGTTAGGCAATCCCTGCATGTGTCACAGCTGTCTAACAGCCCCAGCGGCCCGAGCATAGATACCGAGCACGCCGAAAATACTCGGGCAGCAACCGAGCGTGCACGGTGAAAGGGTAAACCGAGCATGCTCGTGCAACACTATAGATAAGAGATTCGTGGCCTCCTGTCCAGCGTCCCAAGAATTGATCCTCTCGGCTCTAGTTCCAACTGTCCCGGATACGGTGAACAGCCCCATATAAGTAAACTAGCTACTGTGAGCGAAATACGCTCTCTTCTACGCCTTCCGAACTCCAAATTAATAAGATTTGTTTTACGAGCGCTCGGGAAATCAATACAGCACAGCCTTGTATGGTGTACTAGAAAAGACTTCTGCTTTATTAGCACATGTGGCACTTTAAATAGGGTCAGAGACAAAGGAATAGTTCCCTCTGACCTATGAACCAATAGTAACCTTAAGGGAGTGAATAGTAATGTGAAACCTCACTGCCCATCAGTGTTACCTGATGACCATTACATAAGAGTGAAAACAAAATGGATACCACAGAGAAACAAGATGGATTCTTTTCTCTCACACTACTGAATCCGTTCTACACCCGGGTGGCGAGCATCTTTATTGGTATATGGTCTCCCATGCTGGTATGTGCTGCCCCCCTCCTGATATTTGTGCTGCCCCCATCATCCTATACTGGGATGCATGGCACCTCTCACCCCCCAATCCTGGTATGCGTGGCCCCCCTCATCCCCCAATGCTGGTATGTGTGGCCCCCTCATCCCCCAATCCTGGTATGCATGGTACCCCTCATCCCCCAATCCTGGTATGCGTGGCCCCCCTCATTGCCCAATGCTGGTATGCGTGGCACCCCTCATCCCCAATCCTGGTATGCATGGCACCCCTCATCCCCCAATCCTGGTATGCATGGCACCCCTCATCCCCCAATCCTGGTATGTATGGCATCCCTCATCCTATAATCCTGGTATGCATAGGGCCCCTCATCCCCCAATCCTGGTATGGATGGGGCCCCTCACCCCCCAATCCTGGTATGTATGGGCCCCTTACCCCCCAATCCTGGTATGTATGGCATCCCTCATCCCCCAATCCTGGTATGCATGGCGTCCCTCATCCCCCAATCCTGGTATGCATGGCGTCCCTCATCCCCCAATCCTGGTATGCATGGCGTCCCTCATCCCCCAATCCTGGTATGCATGGCGTCCCTCACCCCCCAATCCTGGTATGTGTGGCCCCCTCATCTCTTTCACGCTGCACACACATACAAAAAAATAAACACTTATACTCACCTTTCTTCCCTGTGCTCCAGCGCTGCTGTGTCCTGCTCTGCCGGGGGAGGAGTGCGGCGCCGGAGTACGTGCGTGCCCATACCGCGCTGTCCGGCGCCACTTTGCTGAAGAGACACTGCAAATGTGTCTTCAGTAAAATGGCGCTGGATAGCGCTATGCGCATGCGCCGATCCGACGCCTCACTCCTGCCCCGGTCTCCGGCGAAGAGAGAGGCGCCGCGACAACGCTCCTCCCGGTCAGGTAAGTATATAAGTATGCATTTAGTGTCTAGGCATACCGCGATCTCCGGCGCCATACACTGCTCTTACCTGTAACGGCTCCATGCGTTCTTCTGTCTAGAGCCAGACTGCGCGTCGCACATGCGCAGTCTATCGAGGCTTCAGACAGAGGGACGCTTAGCTGATTATATTATAGATATAATTATAACACTGTTTATCAATGTACTATATTTTGTTGCTGTGGTGCTCTTTCAGTCATATTTTGATTTATTTTTTTATCTGCAGCATGTGGTCTGAAGAGCGGCAGGCACAATCTAGTACCGTCCTCCTGTGTGGTCTGAGGCACGGCAGGCACTATCTAGTACCGTCCTCCCGTGTGGTCTGAGGCACGGCAGGCACTATCTAGTACCGTCCTCCCGTGCGGTCTGAAGAGCGGCAGGCACTATCTAGTACCGTCCTACCGTGTGGTCTGAAGAGCGGCAGGCACAATCTAGTACCGTCTTCCCGTGTGGTCTGAGGCACGGCAGGCACTATCTAGTACCGTCCTCCCGTGCGGTCTGAAGAGCGGCAGGCACTATCTAGTACCGTCCTCCCGTGTGCTCTGAGGCACGGCAGGCACAATCTAGTACCGTCCTCTCGTGTGGTCTGAGGCACGGCAGGCACTATCTAGTACAGTCCTCCCGTGTGGTCTGAAGCACGGCAGGCACTATCTAGTACAGTCCTCCCGTGTGGTCTGAGGCACGGCAGGCACTATCTAGTACCGTCCTCTCGTGTGGTCTGAGGCACGGCAGGCACTATCTAGTACAGTCCTCCCGTGTGGTCTGAAGCACGGCAGGCACAATCTAGTACTGTCCTCTCGTGTGGTCTGAGGCACGGCAGGCACAATCTAGTACCGTCCTCTCGTGTGGTCTGAGGCACTATCTAGTACCGTCCTCCCGTGCGGTCTGAGGCACGGCAGGCACAATCTAGTACCGTCCGACTTCTTTACAGCACTCTAGGGCATACAGGTGGTGGTCGTACTTTATATGGGGAAAAACAGGTGACAGGTTCCCTTAAGGCTGTGTGCCCACGATGCATTTTTTAAGCAAAAACGCTGCAGAAACGCTTAAAAAACGCATGGTAGAAGGCCTGCCATGTTCCCCAATGATAATCCGCATGTGCTGTGCACATGCTGCGGAAATTTCCTCTGCGGATCATCATTGCGGAAAAAAACACAGCACTACCAATTATTTTGCGGAAGTGCTGCATTTTCGCCGCCATTGACTTGCATTAGATCGCATGGATTACGCATCACTGTATATTTAGATGCGCATTCCATGCGTTCTAGTGTGCGGATGGTTCCCAGGTATAGAGGAGAGGAGACTCCTCCGGACCAGGGTACCATAGAAACTGTAAAGAAAAAAAAAAGAATAACATAAAAAATAAATATATACTTACCTTCTGGCGGCCCCCCGCTGCACTCCTCCTCTCATGCCGGAAGTTCGCGATGTACTGAAGGACCTGCGCTGACATTATAGTCATGTGACAGGTCACGCGACGCTGACGTCAGCAGGTCCTTCAGTGTATCGCTGCTGGCACGGGAGAACGGAGGGAAAGCAGGACACCGGGGGCCATCAGAGGGTAAGTATATATTTATTTTTTTAACATTCTTTCGGTCACACTATATAAATCCATGCCGGTTGCATGGATTTATTTAGTGTGACCAAGTTGTCAAACACTTTCCAAGTGATGCTAAAATCGCTTGGAAAGCGCTTGACAACCCGCATGCGGAAATGCAAGTGAAGAACGCTTCACTTCCGCTTGTCCCTGGCAGCAAAACGCATGTACAATCCGCATGCATAATCCGCATGTACAATCCGCATGCACAATCCGCATTGTGATGCAGCAGGCATCCCTTTAATGGTTCAGTGTGTGTTTTGACGGACCACGTACCTCCCTCAGCTGACTGGTCACATGACTGTGACATCACACAGGTCCTTTTGCACAACAGAAGGTCTGGACATGTGACTGTGAGATAAGCACAGGTCCTGTGGCTGTTTCTATAGGATATAAAAACCCTGGTAATTTGAGACAGAAGTATGCAGGGGTGCAATGGGTGTGATAGGCGTGAGGCCTGTTACCTGTTACCTGTTACCTGTTACCTGTTACCTGTTACCTGTTACCTGTTACCTGTTACCTGTTACCTGTTACCTGTTACCTGTTACCTGTTACCTGTTACCTGTTACCTGTTTGTGTGGCACCGTGTGAGGCCTGATGAAGCTTGGTGGGCTCCTGGAGGGTGAAGCCTGGATCCTTGTGTGTGTAAGCGATGCCAGTAAGCCTTGGAGAGCCAGAGGCTTTGGAGGTTAAGTGTCCTGGAGGGCAGAGCCTGGATCTGTGTGTGTGAGAGATGCCAGTGGCCTTGGACGGGACAAGGGCTGGAGACCACGTGTGGTAAGCTGTAGAGCCACAGTGGTGGCGGAACCAAATGGACTGAAGCAGCTAAAACCTGACAAAGGTAATACACTTTGTTATATGGACATTGCTATAGTATTACCTTGCTGAAGGCTGTATCTGAAGCCAAGTGGGCCTGTCTGCCACTTGAGCTCGTGGACATTATATGTGTGAACTGCGGTTTATGAAGTATAATAAACTGCTGAAGTGTGAAACCCGGAAAGACATTGCTGGTGTGCATTAATTGACGTGCTGCAGCGAGTATTCCCCAGGATGATGACTAGCGCTGCCTTACAGCATGCACGATCCGCATGCACGATCCGCATGGACGATCCGCATGGACGATCCGCATGCACAATCCGCATGCGTTTTTTTCTGCCAGGGAGTTGCAGAAAATCTCAGGATAAAATCCTGAGCATTTCTGCATCGTGGGCACACAGCCTAAAGCAGGTTTTCATCTATGCAGCTTGTACAAGTGAACTTCATTGTTTGAAAAGTGGGTTACCTGTCTAAGCCATGTTATTATAGTACCTTTTATATGGTTTACACAGGTGCATCATGGGCTTTTCCTGCCCTATGAGTAAAATGAAAGGCTAAAATACAATGTGGAAGCTTAATCAGAGAAATGTTTTATTTACATTCAGAACAGGTTTAAAAGAAACAAAATAACCATTACCACAGAAATCTCATGTAGAAATATTATAGAAATAACATTTTACCATTATGTATAGAAATAATTCTAATTTTATAAAAGTGCATTTATGGGAGGATTGTGGGTAAGGTCTTTGGCTTTGCCCCGACCCCTCGGCCTGCCTCCGGTGTCTGATGTCTCCGCGTCCTGGAACTGAGATCATGATGCTGCTTTGGATAGCAAATCAATAGCCTTGAAAAACCCAGGAATAAGGGAAGGGGGTCTTTAGGGAAATTGGTCTCGAAAACAAGGCAGCGTGGAAAAATCTATTTTGTGGCTGTAGTCGACAACATCTCAGACCCAAGCGTTGTTGACTACCGAGAGCCACTGATCCCGGAACCAAAGGAGACGGCCACCCACCCTGAGAAACATCCCAGGTGGGAATCTTCTAGATCCGGGTCTGGCAGACCAGCGCTGGTGGGTTCGTTGATGCCAGGAGGGGGCTAGCCTAAAGGAAGGTCTCTTCTTTTCCTGGTGGGCCGGAGTGTTGTCCTTTTGGTTGCTTTTCTACACTGAAAATTTCCGAAAGGACCATAACTGGACTGTGCGTCTCTTGGGAGGAGGGCATTTGGCCCTCTGTTGCAGAAACAAAATACTCTTACCCCCCATGGCATTAGAGATCATCTTATCTAGCTCTTCGAAAAGGCAGGAGCCCTGGAAGGTGAGGCTGGTGGACTTTTTGGAAGCTGAATACAAGTTCCATGATTTCAGCTATGAGGCCATGGGGATGGTGATGTTGCCGGCTGCCAGGGCTGAATAGGGGGCTGCAGGGGGGCGGGCACACTCTCCTTATGGGGTCTCTGGGGGGATATAATGTTTGCAGGGGGCCATCCGCTGGGACGCCCCCCCCCCCCCCAACAAGCGTGCATCATCCCCCCCCCCCCCCCCACAAGCGTGCATCATCCCCCCCCCCCACAAGCGTGCATCATCCGTCCCGCCCCCCCCACAAGCGTGCATCGTCCGCCCCCCCCACAAGCGTGCATCGTCCGCCCCCCCCACAAGCGTGCATCGTCCGCCCCCCCCCACAAGCGTGCATCGTCCGCCCCCCCCACAAGCGTGCATCGTCCGCCCCCCCCCACAAGCGTGCATCGTCCGCCCCCCCCACAAGCGTGCATCGTCCGCCCCCCCCCACAAGCGTGCATCGTCCGCCCCCCCCACAAGCGTGCATCGTCCGCCCCCCCCACAAGCGTGCATCGTCCGCCCCCCCCACAAGCGTGCATCGTCCGCCCCCCCCACAAGCGTGCATCGTCCGCCCCCCCCCCAGAAGCGTGCATCATCCGCCCCCCCCACAAGCGTGCATCATCCGCCCCCCCCACAAGCGTGCATCATCCGCCCCCCCCCACAAGCGTGCATCATCCGCCCCCCCCACAAGCGTGCATCATCCGCCCCCCCTCACAAGCGTGCATCATCCGCCCCCCCCCACAAGCGTGCATCATCCGCCTCCCCCCACAAGCGTGCATCATCCGCCCCCCCCACAAGCGTGCATCATCCGCCCCCCCCACAAGCGTGCATCATCCGCCCCCCCACAAGCGTGCATCATCCGCCCCCCCACAAGCGTGCATCATCCGCCCCCCACAAGCGTGCATCATCCGCCCCCCCACAAGCGTGCATCATCTGCCCCCCACAAGCGTGCATCATCAAGCCCGCAGCATCCCCCCCAGAATACCTCCAGAGCCCGCAGCATGCCCTCAGTATCCCCACAGAGCACCCAGAGCCCGCAGCATGCACCCAGAGCCCCCACAAGCCTGCAGCATCCCTCCAGAGCAACCACCAGCCCGCAGCATGCCCCCACCAGAGCCATAGACATGCCACCACAGCCCGCAGCATCCCCACAGAGCCCCCACATGCGTGCATCATCAGGCCCCCCCCAGCGTCCCCACAAACCCGCAGCATTCCTCCAGAGCCACCACCAGCCCGCAGCATGCCCACACAGCCCCCACCAGAGCAATAGACATGCCACCACAGCCCGCAGCATGCCCCCAGCATCCCCACCAGCCCGCAGCATCCCTCCAGAGCCACCACCAGCCCGTAGCATGCCCATAGAGCCCCCACCAGCCCGCAGCATCCCCCCAGAGCCACCACGAGCCCGCAGCATCCCTCCAGAGCCCCCACCAGCCCGCAGCATGCCTAGACAGCCCCCACTAGAGCAATAGACATGCCACCACAGCCCGCAGCATGCCCCCAGCATCCCCCCAGAGCCACCACCAGCCAGCAGCATCCCCCCAGAGCCACCACGAGCCAGCAGCATCCCTCCAGAGCCCCCACCAGCCCGCAGTATGCCCCCACAAGCCCGCAGCATTCTTCCAGAGCCACCACCAGCCCGTAGCATGCCCACGGAGCTCCCAGAGCCCCCCCAAGCGTGCATCATCCGCCCCCCCCCAAGCGTGCATCATCCGCCCCCCCCCCCCAAGCGTGCATCATCCGCCCCCCCCCCCCAAGCGTGCATCATCCGCCCCCCCCCCAAGCGTGCATCATCCGCCCCCCCCCCAAGCGTGCATCATCCGCCCCCCCCCACAAGCGTGCATCATCCGCCCCCCCCACAAGCGTGCATCATCCGCCCCCCCCCACAAGCGTGCATCATCCGCCCCCCCCCACAAGCGTGCATCATCCGCCCCCCCCCACAAGCGTGCATCATCCGCCCCCCCCACAAGCGTGCATCATCCGCCCCCCCCCCCACAAGCGTGCATCACCAAGCCCGCAGCATCCCCCCCAGAATACCTCCAGAGCCCGCAGCATGCCCTCAGCATCCCCACAGAGTACCCAGAGCCCCCACAAGCCTGCAGCTTCCCTCCAGAGGAACCACCAGCCCGCAGCATGCCCCCACCAGAGCCATAGACATGCCACCACAGCCCGCAGCATCCCCCCAGAGCCCCCACAAGCGTGCATCATCCGCCCCCCCACAAGCGTGCATCATCCGCCCCCCCCACAAGCGTGCATCATCCGCCCCCCCCACAAGCGTGCATCACCAAGCCCGCAGCATCCCCCCACAGAATACCTCCAGAGCCCGCAGCATGCCCTCAGCATCCCAACAGAGCCCGCAGCATGCACCCAGGGCCCCCACAAGCCTGCAGCATCCCTCCAGAGCAACCACCAGCCCGCAGCATGCCCCCACCAGAGCCATAGACATGCCACCACAGCCCGCAGCATACCCCAGAGCCCCCACACGCGTGCATCATCCGACCCCCCCCCCCAGAGCCCCCACACGGGTGCATCACCCCCCCCCCCCGCAGATTACCTCCAGAGCCCGCAACATGCTCCCACAGAACCCGCATCAGCCCCATAGAGCACCCACGAGCCCGCAGCATGCCCCCAGAGCCACAAGCCCACAGCATGCCCCCACCATCCCCCACAGACCCGCAGCATCCCTCCAGAGCCACCACGAGCCCGCAGCATCCCTCCAGAGCCCCCACCAGCCAGCAGCATGCCCGCAGCATCCCTCCAGAGCCCCCACAAGCCCGCAGCATCCCTCCAGAGCCACCACCAGCCCGCAGCATGCCCACAGAGCCCCCACCAGAGCCATAGACATGCCACCACAGCCCGTAGCATCCCCACAGAGCTCCCAGAGCCCCCACACGCGTGCATCATCAGCCCCCACCAGCCCACAGCATGCCCCCACCATCCCCCACAGACCCGCAGCATCCCCCCCCAGAGGCACCACCAGCCAGCATGCCCCCAGCATCCCTCCAGAGCCCCCACCAGCCAGCATGCCCCCAGCATCCCTCCAGAGCCCCCACAAGCCCGCAGCATCCCTCCAGAGCCACCACCACCAGCCAGCAGCATGCCCACACAGCCCCCACCAGAGCAATAGACATGCCACCACAGCCCGCAGCATGCCCCCAGCATCCCCACCAGCCCGCTGCATCCCCCCAGAGCAACCATGAGCCCGCAGCATCCCCCCAGAGCCCAGCACTGACCTCCTCCTGAAGCTTCACCGTATCACTTTCTGCATGAATCTATGGCGTCTGGTGCTAAACTAGAACACGCCCATAATGCAGTCAGGACACGCCCACGGAAACGACGTCATACCTGGAAGGAGCCCATACATTCTAGCGTTTACCAGGGAGGAGGCTGCAGAGCGAGTGGTTGGTGGGGAGGCTGCTGAGTATTGGGGAGACATGGCGGATGACTGCGCACCCCACACTGAGCTCCCGGGGGGGGGGGGCAGTCTCAGTCCGGGGGGGGGCACCCTGGCTTCCTGTGGATGTGGTTAGTCCCCTGCACTATAGAGAGCGGCACATAGACTGCTGTAGAGCAGCAATGGTCGGTGACGGGTCAGAGCCGGTGATTACAGGGAGCCGCAGCCTCTCACCTGTCAGCAGTTGGACTATAAACCAGGTTTCCAGTCACTGACAGTATGGCTGGAGCTGCGCCCATTATGCACTGTTAGAACTTGGCGATTTCTGCCATGTTTGGAGGTTCCTGGATTCTGTATTTTTCTGCACAGGGTTTGTCCATGAGAAAAAGGAACACAGAGCGCCAGTCCTGGCCACAGGTTGTGTCTGGTACTACAGCTCCGGTCTAGTGACGTGACAGGTGCTGTAATGCCACACACAGCCTGTGCCCAGGGGTGGCGCTGTAATACAACAGCTCTGGCTTTCTACTCTGGGACAACTTCTGTAAGGCTGAATTCACACATCTGTGCTCCACGGAGCGAGCTCAGATCTGACAACCGCTGGGTCACCAGTGCTGATCTGTGATTACCTCCTAGGAATAGATGAGGCACTGATCAGGTCCAGAGAGCCGGGCCGGGTCCTCCGATCCCACCATGGATGTGTGAATTCCTCCTTAAGTTAATATCTTAGTGTTAGAGTTCTCCTTTAGAATTTGTGTTCACATGAGAGTAATTTATTATAGTTGATTGTGTAACTTTCGAAAAACGTATCGATTACTAATCCTGAGTTACAGCCAGTGATAGTCTAGAGCTGCGTTCAGAGATCTGCAGGCTTCTGAGCTGAAATCTCCCAGCAGTCCTTGCTGAGATCACTATTGTTAGCGTTGCAATGTTAAGGCAGGTGCAGATAGCAGTGTTTTCGGTCGGAGTGCGATCTGACAAAACATTGAATCGCACTGTGACTAGTGTTTGTCCAAGGAGAAAAATCGGACATGTGCACGGCCCGATAGACAGTCTGTCCGAGGACAAAAATCACTATGCTTGAGTTTCATCTAATATTCGGATCACGCTCTGCCATGCAAGTTAATGAGTCCTTGGAAAAGATCGCACTGCACTCAGATGACATCTGAGTGCAGTCCCATTTTTCACGGATTGACGTAACGAAGAAGATGGAGAATTTTTTTTTTACCTATGTCTTGTATCTTGTTTTGTGTCACTTTATGTACAAATCCTGACTGACGATGGACAATTTTTGTCTAATCAGTGCTAGGAGCTCACTACATACATTTCTGTTTGTCCACCCTCTTTTTGAGGAGTGACCACAATCGAATTGAGATCTGGAGAGTTTACTGGCCATGAACCCAAAATGTCAGTGTTACCCAGACACTTAGTTGTCACTTTTGCCTTGTGACATATTCTCCGTCATGCTGATATATGCATTGCTGTGTTCTTAGGTATAATTGTGAGTGAGCCCACTCCCTTTTGATGATGGATAACTCCACACATGACTCGTCACGGGGTGCTTTACTGTTGGCATAACACAGGACTCAAAGTAGCGCTCAGCTTTTCTTCTCCGGACATTCATTCTTCCATATGTCCCTAACAGTTTGAAGGGGGCCTTCATCAGGGAAATAACTTTACCCCAGTCCTCTGTAATCCAATCACTGTAGTTTACTGCATTATATAATCCTGTTCTTCATCTTTTTCATGGAGAAAAGTGGTTTCTTTGCTGCCCTACTTGACACCAGCACAGCCTCCAAAATCCTTCTCCTCACGGTGTGTACAGATGCACTGACGCCTGCCTGCTGCCATTCTTGAGCAAGCTCTGCACTGGTGTTGAACCAATTCCATAGCTGAATCCTATGTAGGAGATGATACAGGGACTTGCTGGACTTTCTTCGGAGTCCTGAAGTCTTCACAGCAAATTAACCTCCCCCTATTAAGTTATTATTTATTATAGTGGCATTTTACATGGAGCTTTACATGTGAAAAGGGATATACATAGCAAAAAACAAGTACAATAATCTTGAACAAAAGCGAATCACCGACTGGTACAGGAGGAGCGAGGACCCTGCCCGCGAGGGCTTACAGTCTACAATGAATGGGTGAGGATACAGTAGGTGAGGGTAGAGCTGGTCGTGCAGTGGTATGATGGAGCGGTGGTTACTGCAGATTGTAGTCTTGTCAGAAGAGGTGGATCTTCAGCTTCCTTTTGAAGGTTTCCACGGTTGGCAACAGTCTGATATATTGGGGTAGAGTTCTAGAGTAGGGGGATGCATGGGAGAAATCTTATGTGCAATTGTGGGAAGAGGAGATAAGAGGGGAGTAGAGAAGGAGATCTTGTGAGGATCGGAGGTTGAGTGCAGGTATGTAGCGGGACACTAAGTCACAGTTATATGGAGGAGACAGGTTGTGAATGGCTTTGTATACTATGGTTAGGGTTTTCAACTGCAGTCTCTGGATAATAGGGAGCCAGCGAAGGGATTGAAAGAGGGGAGAGGCCAGGGAATAGTGGGGGGGACAGGTGGATTAGTCGGGCAGCAGAGTACAGTTATCTGACAGGAGAAAACAAACTCCTTTGCCATGCTTGCCGATGGGGCGAGGGGTGTGGGAAAGGTGGAATCCAACGTATGAAAGTGCAGCTGGAGAGGCCATGTCAGAGGGGGTGAGTCAGGTACCATTGATGCCAAGGAAGGAAAGTTTGTTAGTAATGAAAAGGTCATGGATGTAGGAAAGTTTGTTGCAGATGGAGAGAGCGTTCCATAGAGCTCCTGTTAGTGGGATTGGGGAAGCGGGGGATGGGCAATGGGTATAGGGTTAGAAAGGTTGTGGAAATTTGATAGATTGTGGATGAGAGGTAGAAGTGACTGTGGGGATGTGGTGAGGAGGGCCATGATTTGGAGAGATATCGCCAGCAGTGAGGAGCAGCAGGAGAGAGCGTGAGGTGGCTGTCTGTGTTTGGAGACAGAGGATTGTATGTTGAGGAACAGATCTGAGGAGGAGGTGAGATGGAGGGAGAGATGACCAGTTCATTACTAGGTGTAGGGATGAGAAGGGTTAGTAGAACGTGTAGGACTATAGGGGTGAGAGTGAAAACAAAGAGAAACCTTTTTTACTCTGGCTGTGCAGTTACCTTCAGTTATCTTCTGGTTCAATTCTGGTCTAACTCAGTGCAACACAATGTAAGGTGGCTGCCAGACAGGTCGTGGACGGGAGGTATGTGTCCCCGAAGTACCAAACTTCAGTGATGTAGGACATGGAGAAGCAGGCTCCAGAACACATAGTGCTGGGAGGGAGTTAATGGGCCCGGATTAAAGGGCCGGGTTTCAAGAGCAGCTGAAAGAGTTGGGGGGAAACAGCTGCTCACTTACCTCCAGTCCAGGTCTTGGAAGGCCTGATTTAAGACAGCTGCGCCTGTCTCAGTGGTGCTGTGTGTTGTGCAAGGTGAGCAAACCTTGCATGTGGTGCTCAGTCTGCTGGAGGCAGAGAAAAGCACTACATTTAAACGGCTGATGCCGTGCTGTATGGACTGGTTATTTTTAGTTTTGTTCTGTTATAGCAGTGTTTCCCAAACCCCATCCTCACGGACCCCCATAGGTCATGTTTTCAGAATCTCCTTAGTATTACACAGGTGAGAGAATTCCTGATGCCTTGATGATACTTCAATCACCTGTGTAATACTAAGGAGATCCTGAAAATATGACCTGTGGGGTCTGTGAGGATGGGGTTTGGGAAACACTGCGTTATACCTTTTGTGTATCTATTGTATGGTGGCAGAAGGTGCCAAGCCCCCCCTGCTTTGAGCAGAGGGGGGGGGTGTGTAAGGTTGCTGCCGGACAGGTCGTGGACGGGAGGTATGTGTCCCCGAAGTGCCAAGCTTTGGTGATGTAGGACCCGGAGAAGCAGGCTCCAGCACACATAGTGTAGGGAGTTAGTGGGCCCGGATTGAAGGGCAGAGTTTTACGAGCAGCTGAAAGAGCTGTTATGTTTTGTTTTCCTGGTTGGTTTATGGACATTTAATTAACCACCAGTTTGTTTTGGAACCTGCGGACTGCATACCTGTGTGAACCTGCGCCTACCCAAGAGCTGATCCGTCACAGCACGTATATGATGCACCGCAGACTAAATTCTTAATGACCCGATAAATGGTTGATCTAGGGGCAATCTTACAAGCAGCAATGTCCTTGCCTGCAAAGCAATGATGACTGCACATGTTTCCTTGAAGGTAATCAGAAGACCATGATTTGAAGCACCAGCCTGCTCTTGTAATTCAGTAAGCATGACTGTGGAAATGGGGGTTTTGTGGTTAAGTAATTTCCTTGGGAAAAATTAATATGCATTTTTTTTTTTTTTTTTTAACAATTCATCTGATCATTCTTCATAACAATCTACAGTTAATGCAAATTGACACTATAAAAACTGAAGCAGCAAACTTTATGAAAGCCAGAATGTGTTTCAGTCTCCAAACTTGCCGACTGTGTATTATTGTGTTACCTCTTTTGTATATTATTGTGTCACCTCTTATCTTGTGTATCACTTCTCTCTTTTCAGTTTGTTAGCCACATGCTGCCAGGCGAGAGCTTGTGGGCACAGTCATGCGGCTGGTGATTCTTGATGACTATGCCCTGGCCAGCGAATGGGCAGCAAAATACATAAGTAATCGCATCGCCCAGTTCAATCCTGGACCTGACAATTACTTCACACTTGGGCTCCCCACAGGTAATGTGCCTTTTATCTATCTTTATGCAGTTTTCCACGAGTTGGTTCAAGCATTTTAGTTGTGGATTGAACTATTTTTGCACATGTGAATTACGAGACGTCCTCAGGAGCAGGGCCGGCCTTTGGGGCGTGCCAGCTGTGCAACTGCACAGGGCGCCTCAAACTTGAGAGTGAAGGGGGGCGCTGCGCTGGCTCCCTCCCCGTCGGTATTTTTCTTATGGAAGAGCAGAGAGGGAGCGCCCAGCGTTTCTTCTGTGCTCAGGCGCCGGCGCCCCCTCTCTGCTCTGAAATGTCCGGCCGGGACCCGGGCGCGCTGCACTCTCTCCTCCTCACACACAGGGGCGGAACTACCGCCCGTGCAGCCGGTTCATTGAACGGGGGCCCCGAGGGAGAGGGGGCCCCTTCAGCCTCCAGCAGGGCCGCCATCAGGGCATGACTGCCCTGACTCCAGTATGGGGCCCGGCCGGTAGGGGCCCCCTTGGGGGCCCCC
The DNA here is from genome assembly GCF_046119375.1 of Phyllobates terribilis. NCBI lineage: Eukaryota > Metazoa > Chordata > Amphibia > Anura > Dendrobatidae > Phyllobates > Phyllobates terribilis. The sequence goes on from NW_027362836.1 coordinate 5,506,821, forward strand.
CTCTTGTGTGTCTCTCTCCTCATGGGGCCCCCGGCCCCATGCTAAGCGCCGGGGCCGGAACATCTCTGTCATGATTTCTCTGACTTCCGGTCATGTGACGGCACCGTCACATGACCGGAAGTCAGGAGAACCTGGTGTCATCGATTTGGACGAGGATTCTGCAGGGATCGCATGGGGGTAAGTATAACAAGTTTTTTTTTTTTTTTAAATACAATTTACTAGGAGTGGGGGGAATGGGAGGTGCACATGTGGGGGAGGGGAATGAGAGAGGTGCACATGTGGGGGAGGGGGATGAGAGAGGTGCACATGTGGGGGAGGGGGATGAGAGGTGTGCACATGTGGGGGAGGGGGATGAGAGAGGTGCACATGTGGGGGAGGGGGATGAGAGAGGTGCACATGTGGGGGAGGGGGATGAGAGATGTGCACATGGGGGGGATGAGAGAGGTGCACATGTGGGGGAGGGGGATGAGAGAGGTGCACATGTGGGGGAGGGGGATGAGAGAGGTGCACATGTGGGGGAGTGGGATGAGAGAGGTGCACATGTGGGGGAGGGGGATGAGAGAGGGGCACATGTGGGGGAGGGGGATGAGAGATGTGCACATGGGGGGGTGAGAGCTGCACATGGGGGAATTGGGAGAAAATGAGCTGCACATGGGGGAATTGGGAGTAGGGGGATAATGAGCTGCACATAATGAATGTGGGGTGGGGGACAGTAAATGATGATGGGGTGGGGAGAGCAGGACATGATATAATGAATTGGGGCAGGGGGTGCATGTAAATAATGAATGCGGGGAGCAGGAAGTATAGAGTAGGGGGCGTTGCGGATGCAGGAGTGTAACTGGTAACAAATTGGCGGAAAGAGTAGAGGTTCTAATTAAATTATATATTAAGTGCCTATTTACAGTTAATGGGGGCACCGTGGTGGATTACAATTTATATTTGGAATGGTAGGTTGTATAATAACTAACCATATATTGATGGTGGATACACGTCTGTATTCAGCTGCGTAATGTAGAAGTTGGGGAATGTGCTCTAGATAACTGTGTTATTTTATGCAGAGACGAGTCCTGGCTGGAAGACGTAATGGCGGTCTGTGCTGGATGAAGGAGAAAAGCGTAGCTGAAGGACTTCACCTAGAGACGTCACCAGTGAGTCAGTGTATTACATGTACACTTACACTATATACTATGTACCGGGCTCCTGTGTATAATGTCACTGGTGATCACTGTATTACCTGTACACTGACACTATATACAGAGCTCCTGTGTATAATGTCACTGATGATCACTGTATTACCTGTACACTGACACTATATACAGAGCTCCTGTGTATAATGTCACTGGTGATCACTAGATTACCTGGACACTTACATTATACATACCATGTATAGAGCTCCCGTGCATAATGACACTTATGGTAATATTAGTAATGTGGTGGTAATATTAGTAATGTGGTGGTAATATGTGGTCTGGTCATGGTGTGGCAGTTTTTCCCCCTTCTGTGTGGTATTATTCGGTCACTATGTTGTGGTAATATGTGGTCTGGTCATGGTGTGGCAGTATTCCCTGTATGTGGTATTATTGGTCATTTTTAAAAAAAAATGTATATGACACATTCCCTTAAAGAAAACTAAATAAAAATATATCTAAAAAGAGTATTGGATATTTTAAGAAAATTTTAATAGGTTAGAGTAGGGCCCTGCCAGAAGAGTCTACCTTATCGTGGTGGCGGCTTTAAAACTTTTCAACTTTTGTTGCTTGTTATTACTTGATCATTTGATTAATAAAAAATGCACTTGTTGTTTTCACCTACATGAGTTTAATTTTTTTTCTTTGGGGGGGGGCGCCAAGAGGGATTTCGCACAGGGCGCCATATACCCTAAGGCCGGCCCTGCTCAGGAGTAAGTCAGATGTGTACGGCAAAGCTTCATAGAGGAGGGAGACTCCAAGTTCACCGCTGAACATCTGCTCTCTCCATGTTTCGTTGCGATCTACCAGTGTCTCTGTAAGATTTGGCCATTCTCTACTGTTATATGCAAGAGTGTGCCAATTTTCCAAAGGAACAAGGAGATTGAGTAGCTCAACAGCCTCTTACCACTGATCGGCAAACAAATTTGGAGAAAATAATTGGACAAAGCCTGAAGGACGCTGTAATGCAGGGCTGTGTTCTGGGGGATCGATGAAGACATAAGAAGCATGATCTGTGCTGAACAGTATGGATGGTAATCCAAAGCCTCCATAACCAAGCTTGGCGTGGAAGGCACTCGGGAAATAGGAGTGTGAGTTGGGGGTCTCCCAGTGGTAATAGTTGGAATCACTGCCTTATTAATACAACGGGGAACTGTTTTGATTTCAATTAACATTAAAGGGGTTGTCCGTACCCTATACTGATTTAATCCTAAATCTCTATTTAATTTAATAATCTACCGTATTTTTCGGACTATAAGACGCACTTTTTTTCCTCCAAAATTTTGGAGGAAAATGGGGGGTGCGTCTTATAGTCCGAATGGGGTGTGTGTGTGTGTAAAATTATATATATATATATATATATATATATATATATATATATATATATATATATATATATATATATATATATATATATATATATATATATATATATATATATATATATATATATATATATATATATATATATATATATATATATATATATATCTCTATATCTCTCTCTATTGAACCCGTTCTACGCCCTGGTGGCGAGCATTTTTATTGGTATATGGTCTCCCATGTTAGTATGTGCTGCCCCCCTCCTGGTATTTGTGCTGCCCCCGCCATCCTATCCTGGAATGCGTGGCTCCCCTCATCCACAATCCCGGTATGCGTGGCTCCCCTCATCCCCAATCCCGGTATGCGTGGCTTCCCTAATCCCCCCCCACTATACACACATCCCCAAAAAAATAAACAGTTATACTCACCTTTCTTCTCTGTACTCCAGCGCTGCAGCGTCCTGTTCTGCCGGAGGCCGGGGGAGGAGTGCGGCGACAGAGCACAGCGCCGACCGGCGCCAATTTGCTGAAGACACACTGTAAATGTGTCTTCATAAAAATGGCGCCGGATAGCGCTATGCGCACGCGCCGATCCAACGTCTCACTCTGCCCCCGGTCTCCGCTGAAGAGAGGCGCCGCGGCAACGCTCTTCCCGGTCAGGTAAGTATGGCGCCGGAGATCGCAGTGTGCGTTCAGTGCCTACACACAACCGCGATCTCTGACGCCATACACCTCTTACCTAACGGCTGGATGCGGTCTTCTGTCTGGAGCCAGACTGCGCGTCACGCATGCGCAGTCTATCGAGGCTTTGGACCGAGACCCGCATCCCCGGTTATATTATAGATTGTGGGGTGTGAGGGGAGTGGTAGCTGTGGAGGAGCGGGGCACAGGAGGCAGCGGTGCAGCCTACACTGTCCCTGCTGCTAAAGAAAATGAATATTCACTGCTCCTTAATAGCAGCACACAGTGTAGCCGCGCTGCGGCTCCTGCTGCTGCCGGAATCGCCTGTGCCCGCTGTTAAAGGGCATGAATATTCAACCTCTCTCCACGCTCATGGGCGTGGGGAGGGGGTGAATATTCATGCCTTTTAATAAGCGGGCACACGCTATAGCCCGGCAGCAGCAGGAGCCGCAGCGCGGCCAAGCTGTGTGCCGGCTATGAAGGAGAGAAGTCACTGCTCCCCGCGCACACAGACCCGGCGTGGGGAGCAGTGACTTCCGGCAGCTGATCTCTCCATGTGAGCCGCACATGGCAGTGACGTGCGGCTCACATGGAGAGATCAGTGCGGGCAGACATGAGGAGAGAGAAGAAAGGTGAGTATAAGTGTTTATTTTTTTTTTTTTTATGTGCAGCCTGATGGGGATTAGGGGGACCATGCATATTAGGGTATGGATGAGGGGGCCATACAAAACAGGATAAAGATGAGAGGGCCATACATACCAGGATGGGGATGAGGGGTGCCGTGCGTACCTGGACGGGGATGATGGCCGCCGTGCGTACCTGGACGGGGATGATGGCCACGTATAAAAGGAAGGGGGTTGGGCATATATACCAGGATAGGGGATATTGTCAGAATTGGGTATTACCCCTATACCAGAAGACCCCCTCCCCCTTAAAAGTGCATCATGAACAATTTTTTGCTTAATTTTTTTTTTTTTTTTTCCCCTCCTCTAAAACCTAGGTGCGTCTTATGGTCCGTTGCGTCTTATAGTCCGAAAAATACGGTAATTGCTTTTCTAATATACTTTAATTAAAAGTTAATCTAAATTTATCTAACTGGGGTGTGTTTGTATGTGTGTATACATTTGTTTTTTTTTACCAACTTCCTGTTTGATAACATTTAGTTTGAAAATCCCCAGTGCATCCTGGGATATGAAGACGGACGTGATCAGGGAGCAGAGGCTGCGGTCCCTGCTGCTGCCTCTTTCCCCACCCTGAATGAAGCGTCATCAGTGATGCCTGTTTCAGGGGATGGGCTAGTCCCTGATACTCTGCGCATGTGTCAATTCTAACTATCAGTTGCTCAGCAGGATCTTGTCACTGTGCAATATTCTTTTTAATGCACAGCGTCAGGGATTCCTCAGAGACGACACCGGGGAGATCACGCAATATCTCACCCTGCCATCACTGTGTCATGGATTTCGTCTGGAATCGCGAGCACACGATCCAGATTACTCAACAGTTCAGCAGTTTTTGGGGATTGCGAATCTCAAGAATGCTACCTCCCGGAAGCTAAAATACGATAAATGAGGGGCCCGGTGAAGAAAGCCATAGCAAATTCGGTCATGTCCCTTGGAGGTGCAATGTACCTGTTGGGTACCCTGATATCGTGGGTTCTGTGAGCACAATACCATTCCAGAGTTTTACAGTGGGATCTGCTACATAATGAAGTTTCTCTTAAGGGCACTTGGAAAGGAAGATGTCCTTATCACCCCGGTCAGTAAAATCTTTATAGAGGTTAGGCTCATCCTGCCACCAATCTCGAGGGGTTCCCTGGGTACTTGGGGTCACTAGCACAATTACCACAGATGCGAGTCCCAGAGGGTGGGGAGCCCAGGGGACCTGGTCAGATATCGAAAAGGGTCTCTCCTCCAATGCAAAAGAACTTGTCGGTCCGAGCTCTGCTGTGCCTGTTAGGGGTGAAGATCGGGTCCTAGGAGGCATCGTCTATGCAGCCTGCACAGCAGATCACAGCCCGGGCACCGCGTCTCCGGGTAAATCTCCACCTTTTGAGTTACTTCTTGTGCAGCAGCCCCATGCAAGTTGCTCCGCTCTCCTCGGCCAGCTTCTGCTGAAGACTGAGCTCCTCTGCCCAATCTAGGAGCTCAATAGCCCTGATCAGGTCAGTGGTAGCCCAGCGCTGCTGGATCAGATTTACAAATGGCAAACTAATCAGCCCTAGGCATTTCTAATATGTGCAGAGCAGGCGACATAAGTCTGACTGGTGTCCTCATAGACCTTTCCTCAGCCGGGGTCTAATAGGAGCAGTAAGATGGCCGTCATGGGGTCCATTGTTAGATCTCGGCTGCCATAGAAACTCATCAGCACCATGATCGCACCTCCCTCTCCTGTCTAAAGTGCCTAAATGCTGTGGAAGCCCCCTACTGTGTCATACAGTGCATTAAGCTGCCAGGATCCGGGTTGGCTCCACTGTCGGTGGCTGAGGCAGGAGCAGGACTGTGTTATACAGCCACACTTCTGCCGCCGATCTTGTAAGATCCCTGACAGGACCTGCCTGATGATAATGTGTCCTATAGAGCGGGTCCTGGTACCGGACTGCCCTGTACATATTCACCACTAGCTGGGAACCAGTTACTTACAAGGTCTAGTTTCGGATGTGTTTCCAGGATCTGTAGTTATCAGCATTTTATCCTTTAGGCCGAGTTATAATATCACTGTAACACTCTCGCCCTGTACCTGTATCCCTGCCCTGTGTGCTGCACAAAATTATATAACAAAGTGTGTGTGTACACAAATATCTATCTCCTGAATGGAATTACTGCTAGATCTCCTGTACATAGAAATATGAGGTTCTTAGCGCACATTTTGAGCAAATTGTGCGAGCCCATCTGCCAACGTCAAGGCGACCTCTTCAGATGGGTCCCTACACTAACACTACACTAATTTAGTAACTGGGACTAGTTTTTTGTATTATTATTACCACCATTTTTACTATTTATTATTATTGCAATAATGCAATTAATTGTAACTGTTATAACACTAATTAAAAAAATTTAATTCAATTTTTTTTTATTATACTTGTGATTCTAATAATGGTATTACTAAAATCCCTTTGCCTAAAGCTGTTGATCCAGAAGTAGGCAAAAACCCCACCTAACGCCAATATGTTTCCTAGGGGAAAAAATTCCTTCTTGACCTATGGAAAAGGCGATCAGTCCTAGTACCCTGGATCAAACCTAATAATATTATTACAAGTTATATAATATTACGCTAATTATTGTACTACTGGAGTTATTTTAATTTGTTTTTATAAATCTAACTATTTGAGATGGTTATACTTAACATTGTGCTATCTTATTACAGTATTATTCTTCTTTCCTATCACTACTAATACTGCCCTATACCTACAGTGTTGATCCAGAAGAAGGCAAAAAACCCAGGACACCTTCAGCCAATTTGTGTTACAGGGGAAAAAGTCCTTCTTGACCCCGAGAAAAGACGATCAGTCCTAGAACCCTGGATCAAACCTAATTATGTTACTAGTTATGTAATTACTATTACTGTACTAAATGTACTTCTACAGTTTTTAATATAATTTTTTTTATATATTTTGTCTTATGTCCTGCTTTCTTATTAAAGTACTACTCTAATTTTTCTATAACTATTTAATATTACAGTATTGATTGAACTACGTCTATAATTATTTTTATTTACTCTTTGTTCTTTCTATAGATATAACTAGTTTATATTTATTATTAATAATAATAACCTGCTATCTTATTACGGGGTATTATTCTTCTTTCCTATTACTACTAATACTACCCTATACCTACAGTGTTGATCCAAAAGAAGGCAAAAACCTCAGGACACCTTCAGTCAATTTGTGTCACAGCGGAAAAATTCTTTCTTGACCCCGAGAAAAGGCGATCAGTTCTAGAACCCTGGATCACACTGTTATTCTACCTACTACTATTACTACTGTTATTTTATTACTTTCTTACTATTATCACTAGTAGTATTACTCAAATTACACTAATACTGATATACTACCTCTAGATTACTACTATCCTGCTATTATTACTTTGGTGGATTTCTACTTACCAGCCGGTATTGCCGTATGATGATATCGGCAGAGAGGTCCCAGCAGGATGGTCCACATGGTGTTCCTCTTTCCTCTCAAATACCTTTTGATGTAATGGCAGATGTTGTTCTGCTTCTTCCTTTATGTTGTAGGATCGATTGTTGTGTCCTCTTCTGTCCTCCTTCTGTCCTCCTTCTGTCCTCTTCTGTCCTCCTTCTGTCCTCTTCTGTCCTCTTCTGTCCTCTTCTGTCCTCTTCTGTCCTCTTCTGTCCTCTTCTGTCCTCTTCTGTCCTCTTCTGTCCTCTTCTGTCCTCTTCTGTCCTCTTCTGTCCTCTTCTGTCCTCTTCTGTCCTCTTCTGTCCTCTTCTGTCCTCTTCTGTCCTCTTCTGTCCTCTTCTGTCCTCTTCTGTCCTCTTCTGTCCTCTTCTGTCCTCTTCTGTCCTCTTCTGTCCTCTTCTGTCCTCTTCTGTCCTCTTCTGTCCTCTTCTGTCCTCTTCTGTCCTCTTCTGTCCTCTTCTGTCCTCTTCTGTCCTCTTCTGTCCTCTTCTGTCCTCTTCTGTCCTCTTCTGTCCTCTTCTGTCCTCTTCTGTCCTCTTCTGTCCTCTTCTGTCCTCTTCTGTCCTCTTCTGTCCTCTTCTGTCCTCTTCTGTCCTCTTCTGTCCTCTTCTGTCCTCTTCTGTCCTCTTCTGTCCTCTTCTGTCCTCTTCTGTCCTCTTCTGTCCTCTTCTGTCCTCTTCTGTCCTCTTCTGTCCTCTTCTGTCCTCTTCTGTCCTCTTCTGTCCTCTTCTGTCCTCTTCTGTCCTCTTCTGTCCTCTTCTGTCCTCTTCTGTCCTCTTCTGTCCTCTTCTGTCCTCTTCTGTCCTCTTCTGTCCTCTTCTGTCCTCTTCTGTCCTCTTCTGTCCTCTTCTGTCCTCTTCTGTCCTCTTCTGTCCTCTTCTGTCCTCTTCTGTCCTCTTCTGTCCTCTTCTGTCCTCTTCTGTCCTCTTCTGTCCTCTTCTGTCCTCTTCTGTCCTCTTCTGTCCTCTTCTGTCCTCTTCTGTCCTCTTCTGTCCTCTTCTGTCCTCTTCTGTCCTCTTCTGTCCTCTTCTGTCCTCTTCTGTCCTCTTCTGTCCTCTTCTGTCCTCTTCTGTCCTCTTCTGTCCTCTTCTGTCCTCTTCTGTCCTCTTCTGTCCTCTTCTGTCCTCTTCTGTCCTCTTCTGTCCTCTTCTGTCCTCTTCTGTCCTCTTCTGTCCTCTTCTGTCCTCTTCTGTCCTCTTCTGTCCTCTTCTGTCCTCTTCTGTCCTCTTCTGTCCTCTTCTGTCCTCTTCTGTCCTCTTCTGTCCTCTTCTGTCCTCTTCTGTCCTCTTCTGTCCTCTTCTGTCCTCTTCTGTCCTCTTCTGTCCTCTTCTGTCCTCTTCTGTCCTCTTCTGTCCTCTTCTGTCCTCTTCTGTCCTCTTCTGTCCTCTTCTGTCCTCTTCTGTCCTCTTCTGTCCTCTTCTGTCCTCTTCTGTCCTCTTCTGTCCTCTTCTGTCCTCTTCTGTCCTCTTCTGTCCTCTTCTGTCCTCTTCTGTCCTCTTCTGTCCTCTTCTGTCCTCTTCTGTCCTCTTCTGTCCTCTTCTGTCCTCTTCTGTCCTCTTCTGTCCTCTTCTGTCCTCTTCTGTCCTCTTCTGTCCTCTTCTGTCCTCTTCTGTCCTCTTCTGTCCTCTTCTGTCCTCTTCTGTCCTCTTCTGTCCTCTTCTGTCCTCTTCTGTCCTCTTCTGTCCTCTTCTGTCCTCTTCTGTCCTCTTCTGTCCTCTTCTGTCCTCTTCTGTCCTCTTCTGTCCTCTTCTGTCCTCTTCTGTCCTCTTCTGTCCTCTTCTGTCCTCTTCTGTCCTCTTCTGTCCTCTTCTGTCCTCTTCTGTCCTCTTCTGTCCTCTTCTGTCCTCTTCTGTCCTCTTCTGTCCTCTTCTGTCCTCTTCTGTCCTCTTCTGTCCTCTTCTGTCCTCTTCTGTCCTCTTCTGTCCTCTTCTGTCCTCTTCTGTCCTCTTCTGTCCTCTTCTGTCCTCTTCTGTCCTCTTCTGTCCTCTTCTGTCCTCTTCTGTCCTCTTCTGTCCTCTTCTGTCCTCTTCTGTCCTCTTCTGTCCTCTTCTGTCCTCTTCTGTCCTCTTCTGTCCTCTTCTGTCCTCTTCTGTCCTCTTCTGTCCTCTTCTGTCCTCTTCTGTCCTCTTCTGTCCTCTTCTGTCCTCTTCTGTCCTCTTCTGTCCTCTTCTGTCCTCTTCTGTCCTCTTCTGTCCTCTTCTGTCCTCTTCTGTCCTCTTCTGTCCTCTTCTGTCCTCTTCTGTCCTCTTCTGTCCTCTTCTGTCCTCTTCTGTCCTCTTCTGTCCTCTTCTGTCCTCTTCTGTCCTCTTCTGTCCTCTTCTGTCCTCTTCTGTCCTCTTCTGTCCTCTTCTGTCCTCTTCTGTCCTCTTCTGTCCTCTTCTGTCCTCTTCTGTCCTCTTCTGTCCTCTTCTGTCCTCTTCTGTCCTCTTCTGTCCTCTTCTGTCCTCTTCTGTCCTCTTCTGTCCTCTTCTGTCCTCTTCTGTCCTCTTCTGTCCTCTTCTGTCCTCTTCTGTCCTCTTCTGTCCTCTTCTGTCCTCTTCTGTCCTCTTCTGTCCTCTTCTGTCCTCTTCTGTCCTCTTCTGTCCTCTTCTGTCCTCTTCTGTCCTCTTCTGTCCTCTTCTGTCCTCTTCTGTCCTCTTCTGTCCTCTTCTGTCCTCTTCTGTCCTCTTCTGTCCTCTTCTGTCCTCTTCTGTCCTCTTCTGTCCTCTTCTGTCCTCTTCTGTCCTCTTCTGTCCTCTTCTGTCCTCTTCTGTCCTCTTCTGTCCTCTTCTGTCCTCTTCTGTCCTCTTCTGTCCTCTTCTGTCCTCTTCTGTCCTCTTCTGTCCTCTTCTGTCCTCTTCTGTCCTCTTCTGTCCTCTTCTGTCCTCTTCTGTCCTCTTCTGTCCTCTTCTGTCCTCTTCTGTCCTCTTCTGTCCTCTTCTGTCCTCTTCTGTCCTCTTCTGTCCTCTTCTGTCCTCTTCTGTCCTCTTCTGTCCTCTTCTGTCCTCTTCTGTCCTCTTCTGTCCTCTTCTGTCCTCTTCTGTCCTCTTCTGTCCTCTTCTGTCCTCTTCTGTCCTCTTCTGTCCTCTTCTGTCCTCTTCTGTCCTCTTCTGTCCTCTTCTGTCCTCTTCTGTCCTCTTCTGTCCTCTTCTGTCCTCTTCTGTCCTCTTCTGTCCTCTTCTGTCCTCTTCTGTCCTCTTCTGTCCTCTTCTGTCCTCTTCTGTCCTCTTCTGTCCTCTTCTGTCCTCTTCTGTCCTCTTCTGTCCTCTTCTGTCCTCTTCTGTCCTCTTCTGTCCTCTTCTGTCCTCTTCTGTCCTCTTCTGTCCTCTTCTGTCCTCTTCTGTCCTCTTCTGTCCTCTTCTGTCCTCTTCTGTCCTCTTCTGTCCTCTTCTGTCCTCTTCTGTCCTCTTCTGTCCTCTTCTGTCCTCTTCTGTCCTCTTCTGTCCTCTTCTGTCCTCTTCTGTCCTCTTCTGTCCTCTTCTGTCCTCTTCTGTCCTCTTCTGTCCTCTTCTGTCCTCTTCTGTCCTCTTCTGTCCTCTTCTGTCCTCTTCTGTCCTCTTCTGTCCTCTTCTGTCCTCTTCTGTCCTCTTCTGTCCTCTTCTGTCCTCTTCTGTCCTCTTCTGTCCTCTTCTGTCCTCTTCTGTCCTCTTCTGTCCTCTTCTGTCCTCTTCTGTCCTCTTCTGTCCTCTTCTGTCCTCTTCTGTCCTCTTCTGTCCTCTTCTGTCCTCTTCTGTCCTCTTCTGTCCTCTTCTGTCCTCTTCTGTCCTCTTCTGTCCTCTTCTGTCCTCTTCTGTCCTCTTCTGTCCTCTTCTGTCCTCTTCTGTCCTCTTCTGTCCTCTTCTGTCCTCTTCTGTCCTCTTCTGTCCTCTTCTGTCCTCTTCTGTCCTCTTCTGTCCTCTTCTGTCCTCTTCTGTCCTCTTCTGTCCTCTTCTGTCCTCTTCTGTCCTCTTCTGTCCTCTTCTGTCCTCTTCTGTCCTCTTCTGTCCTCTTCTGTCCTCTTCTGTCCTCTTCTGTCCTCTTCTGTCCTCTTCTGTCCTCTTCTGTCCTCTTCTGTCCTCTTCTGTCCTCTTCTGTCCTCTTCTGTCCTCTTCTGTCCTCTTCTGTCCTCTTCTGTCCTCTTCTGTCCTCTTCTGTCCTCTTCTGTCCTCTTCTGTCCTCTTCTGTCCTCTTCTGTCCTCTTCTGTCCTCTTCTGTCCTCTTCTGTCCTCTTCTGTCCTCTTCTGTCCTCTTCTGTCCTCTTCTGTCCTCTTCTGTCCTCTTCTGTCCTCTTCTGTCCTCTTCTGTCCTCTTCTGTCCTCTTCTGTCCTCTTCTGTCCTCTTCTGTCCTCTTCTGTCCTCTTCTGTCCTCTTCTGTCCTCTTCTGTCCTCTTCTGTCCTCTTCTGTCCTCTTCTGTCCTCTTCTGTCCTCTTCTGTCCTCTTCTGTCCTCTTCTGTCCTCTTCTGTCCTCTTCTGTCCTCTTCTGTCCTCTTCTGTCCTCTTCTGTCCTCTTCTGTCCTCTTCTGTCCTCTTCTGTCCTCTTCTGTCCTCTTCTGTCCTCTTCTGTCCTCTTCTGTCCTCTTCTGTCCTCTTCTGTCCTCTTCTGTCCTCTTCTGTCCTCTTCTGTCCTCTTCTGTCCTCTTCTGTCCTCTTCTGTCCTCTTCTGTCCTCTTCTGTCCTCTTCTGTCCTCTTCTGTCCTCTTCTGTCCTCTTCTGTCCTCTTCTGTCCTCTTCTGTCCTCTTCTGTCCTCTTCTGTCCTCTTCTGTCCTCTTCTGTCCTCTTCTGTCCTCTTCTGTCCTCTTCTGTCCTCTTCTGTCCTCTTCTGTCCTCTTCTGTCCTCTTCTGTCCTCTTCTGTCCTCTTCTGTCCTCTTCTGTCCTCTTCTGTCCTCTTCTGTCCTCTTCTGTCCTCTTCTGTCCTCTTCTGTCCTCTTCTGTCCTCTTCTGTCCTCTTCTGTCCTCTTCTGTCCTCTTCTGTCCTCTTCTGTCCTCTTCTGTCCTCTTCTGTCCTCTTCTGTCCTCTTCTGTCCTCTTCTGTCCTCTTCTGTCCTCTTCTGTCCTCTTCTGTCCTCTTCTGTCCTCTTCTGTCCTCTTCTGTCCTCTTCTGTCCTCTTCTGTCCTCTTCTGTCCTCTTCTGTCCTCTTCTGTCCTCTTCTGTCCTCTTCTGTCCTCTTCTGTCCTCTTCTGTCCTCTTCTGTCCTCTTCTGTCCTCTTCTGTCCTCTTCTGTCCTCTTCTGTCCTCTTCTGTCCTCTTCTGTCCTCTTCTGTCCTCTTCTGTCCTCTTCTGTCCTCTTCTGTCCTCTTCTGTCCTCTTCTGTCCTCTTCTGTCCTCTTCTGTCCTCTTCTGTCCTCTTCTGTCCTCTTCTGTCCTCTTCTGTCCTCTTCTGTCCTCTTCTGTCCTCTTCTGTCCTCTTCTCAGGAAACGCAACCAGATATTAGGAGCAATCCTCAATTGACAGAGCGCCACTACTGACCTCATCCCGCTAAGTAAAAGTGTTTTTCCTGCTTTACACAGAATGCGGACTACCATGCAGCAACCTATACTCCTGAGGGGCCGCAGGAAACTGGAGTGAATAATGTCCTCCTCTTCCTTTAGATTAAGCTTATGCCGTGTTCTCACTGGTGCTATTGGCTTCCATTGGAGATTTTAGCTTTTTGGTATTTTTGATGCTGTATAGTTAGTCACAAAGTTACCTGAGACGTAATAAATAGCATTAAAGCTGCAGTAATTTTTTTATGTACACTGCTCAAAAAATAAAGGGAACACTTAAACAACAGAATATAACTCCAAGTAAATCAAACTTCTGTGAAATCAAACTGTCCACTTAGGAAACAACACTGATTAACAATCAATTTCACATGCTGTTGTGCAAATGGAATAGACAATAGATGGAAATTATTGGCAATTATCAAGACACCCTCAGTAAAGGAGTGGTTCTGCGGGTGGGGACCACAGACCACATCTCAGTACCAGTGCTTTCTGGCTGATGTTTTGGTCACTTTTGAATGTTGGTTGTGCTTTCACACTCGTGGTAGCATGGGACGGACTCTACAACCCACAGAAGATGCTCAGGTAGTGCAGCTCATCCAGGATGGCTCATCAGTGAGAGCTGTGGCAACGAGGTTTGCTGTGTCTCAGCGTAGTGTTCAGAGGCTGGAGACGCTACCAGGAGACATGGAGGGGGGCCGTAGGAGGGCAACAACCCAGCAGCAGGACCGCTACCTCCGCCTTTGTGCAAGGAGGAACAGGAGGAGCACTGCCAGAGCCCTGCAAAATGACCTCCAGCAGGCCACAAATGATCCTCCTTAAGACTGTCAGAAGGAGCTCACTGATAGATTCTCAGTTAGCTAATTTTGCAGCCAGGAATAGACAGTGCAGCACAGATGCTACAGAAGGCAACATTTTTAATGAAACTCAATTACAGAAATCAATTTAAGCCCCAACTACTTGCATTAAAGTAAAAAAAACAAATGACCCCAAATCTGGACAACCGCTTTAACTCCTTACCAACATCTGCCGTTCGTGTATGGTATAAGTCAGTAGCGGGTGTATGGAGCAGAGTCAGCTCGCCCCGTACATGGCAGATAATGGCTGTGACAAACAACCAGGACCTGCCTCTAAGAGCTGCGAGTGGAGCGAAGATCTGCTCACCACTGTTAACCTGTTCAGTGCTGCTGTCAATCTCTAACAGCAGCATTAACAGTGCACCAGCATTGGGACGCATCGTTCCATGTGCCCACCGGCGCTCCAGTGACGCGATCACAGGGCGCAGATGGACTGCTATGTCATCCGGGGGTCTGCTGAAGCCTCCGTGCCTGTCATCATAAAGCTTCATTTGGGCTGTAAAGAAGACCGTGATTTTGCTATATGGAGCATTACTGTGGTATCGCTGTATATAGCACAAGCAATCAGATAATGTATACAAATGCAGTGAAAATTTAAAAAAAAAAAAAAAAAAAGTTTAAAATATTAAAACCCCACACGTTCAGCTCACCTCCCACTAAAAATAAAGATAATAAAAATGTACACATTTGTGGTATGGTCTCTTTCAGAGAAATACAATCTATCCAAATATAAAAAACAAACGATCAGAGAACACAGAAAAAAATTCAAAAAGCCCAAATTACATTTTTTTCGTTCGCCACAATACTACAGAAAACCCTGTAAGAAGCGATGACCATGTCATATGTGTCCCAAAATGTTATCAATAAAGTCCTCTTGCCCTTCAAAAAATAAGCCCCCACACAGCTCCATCAACCCGAAAAACGAAAATGTTACGGGTCTCAGAAAAAATGGTGACACCATAAAAAAAAAAGTTTTTTTCTTTTGCCAAAACTATTGGAGAAGTTTGGTCTTGCTGTAATCACACTGAGGAGTAGGATCCTATTACCAGGTCATTTTCACCACACTATGTACGCCGATAAAACCGTTCCCAGAAAAACAGTGTCAGGCTTTTTTTTTCCTCGCACTTTTACTGCACTTGGACTTTTTTCCCCGTTTTCTAGTACTATGTGGTAAATGAATGGTGGGATTTATAAGTACCGCTCATCCTACAAAATAACAAGACCTCACACTATGTGGACAGACATGAAAAAGTTATAGCCCTTGGAAAAAGCCAAGGAAAAAACAGAAAAAAAACATCAATTGGTTCTGTTGGGAAGGTGTAAAGCTGAAGAAACGCATGTAAGAGCAGAATATGGAGGAAGGTGAGATATCACAGGCTGGTGGATACTACCTGCTCCATCGCTGGCAGAGTAACCCATCCCCATGGTGGCCGCTGAGATCTTCTCTTGTAGAAACGTCTCCAAAATCTATAAAACATCGGGAACAGTCAGCAGAGGGTTTGGTGATTGGCTCATATTGGCGATATACCCAGGGGCATTACTGGGCACAGGGAAGATTGGGAATGAATAGGATTGGCTGTTAGATATGTGATCTCTTCCATTAAAGGGGATGTCTAGTTGGAACAAGTTCTCACTGATCTCTGGATAGGTGATGACTCTTAGATCGGTGGGTTTGGCCGCTATGACCCAATCAGCAGAACAGCACTTATAGATAGAAGTGAGCGAAGTGCAAATGTTCAACCGCCGGTCCGTTCATTCTCTATGGGGGGCGCTGTACTCGGCTTTCTCCTGCATAGAGAATGAATGGAGCGGTGGCCGGGGAGGGTCTAGCAGGGATTAGTTGGGTTCCCAGCAGATCTAGAAGTTGTCACTTATCATGTGTTGGGGAATAATGACTTCTCCTCTGATAAATGTGCTGATTCCTGTCAGTTGTGGTCGCTGAGTGCGTGTGATGGGATGTGGCTCCGTCCGTTATATTATATCACGTCTTATACCTATAATCTCGCTGATCGCAGGTGTCTGTCTTCACACTCAGATGAGATGGAACAAACTGACCATATAGAACTTTTTTTTTTTTTCAAATTCAAACCGAGCAATCCTATTGGCTGAGTATGAATGCAGTTACCATGGTGACAGAAGTAGCTGCAGATTTAAAGGGACAAGATACTAATATTGTACTAAAGTGTATTTTATTATATACTTCACATAACTGACTGGGTACACCTTGGTGCTGGTGGGATGGCTTTTTTTTTTTTTGTCAAAAACCATGTTTACTAAGTACCCTATATTATATATATTTCCTATTGCTTTTACTTACTTATAGCAGGGTATATGTTCATATTGTTTCTATCCTAAGTTTGTCTATTTTCTAATAGAGACATGACCAGTCCTCTTTAGAATTTTATAGTGACCCCATTGAGGTCATGGACTGATATTGGGGATTGCAGAGTTGGGGCAAGGTGTTGGTGCTAAGTAAGTGACATCAAATGAAGGCTATGGTGCATACATAGTAAATCAGTCTTGTTATTCCACAGAAATCCTGTTCTATAACACAAAATATCTTCACATGGTGAGGAGTTGTGTTGTGTTTTTCTCCATTTACATTCTAGCGTGGTGATCACATAAAATGTAAAATTCCTATTCAATAATTACTGAATGACAGTAGCCTGTATCCCTGGAGGACAAGTCATTTACCGGTTCACCAGGTTTGATGTTCTAATGCATTTAGATGTTTCAGTATTTGTATATATGTATATATTTTTTTTCCCCCCTTAAGGGTATTCAAGCGCAAACGGTGGCAAACTTCTTCCTCTCCTTTGAAGCACAGCTTTCAATTATTCCTATCGTAAACCAGGTAAAAAGCTTCGAGCCGAGCGCGATCAGACTCCTTCAGTCCCGCAGCAGGTAAATCTGTGAACATCGCCGGCACTCCTGCTGTTCCTAGTACCGATCCCTCTGAGCGGCTGTGCAGTACTGAAGGCTGGATTCACCCCAAACTTGCTCGTCTTTTTTTTCGATTTCCAGTTCTGGTAATTAGTGATACACATGTGTATATCCAGTGGTCAACTCAAAACCTATGTATGGAAAATCAATTGCTTGCTGTATGCATCTCATTTGTAGGATGCACACTATTCATTTCAATATGGAGCGGAGTAGGAGGAGACTTTCATTGCTGTCGCCCTTTACTTCCTCCCTGCTGATAGGAAATGCCATGCTGTTTGCTTGTGTCCTGTGATTACAGCAGCCTGCAACAGTTTTCAGCGTGCACTCCCCGGCTCAGGCATCAAGCAGTAAATGATAACATTAAAACGCTGCTACCCCTTTGTTAGTCACTTTTTTATCTTCTTCCCCCTTCTACGAATGCTATAGTCCGTTATTCTAGAACTGCTCTGAAAATGGTTCTCTCTGGAGTGTTGGGATTTGGGTTTAGGGTGGGTTATGGGAATTGAAGTTCAGATACTTTGTTCATATTTTTACTATGGAATTACTATGTCATGTATGTTATTTGAAAGATGGAATATTTGTAGTTGGAGTTTTTCAATAAAAATGATTTGATTAAAAAAAATATATGAAATTAAAATTCCTCTGTTCTTGAGAAAGCATAGGATTTTACTAAGAGGTAAATTACACGTTCCTTGTTTTCCGGGCACTTTACATTTTTGCTAGTTTTGTACGATTACACAATCCCTTTTATAGGCCAGTGCCAGTTGTACATCTCTCCCTAAACTCTTGTTCACACTATATTTTAAGCCAGTTTTATTCTATGGTTTCTAGATGTTGTCCAGCTTTGATAAATAATTAGTATTTATACTTTTGCTTTTAGATAGACTTGAAGAAAGCAGATCCGGAAAGGGTGGAGAAACAAATTGAGAAGATGTTTGACGTTCCCGCTAGTGACTGTATCCGGGTACGATGCGCTCCAGATCAAAATCATTCCTGTAGGCAAATTTAACTCCGCTGTCTGTACCTTGTCTTTTATTTTTTTCTACAAAATGTGGCTGGAAAAGGGGCAATGTAGCGAGGAATTTACATCAATTTTTGGTGTTAAAAAAAAAAAAAAAAACCCTTTTGTGATGCATCATTTTTGCGTAAAAATGTGCAGCTTCCTATTTTACACCGCTCTTGCAACTTTTAGAAATTGGGCTTGGTAAGCTACACAGGTCTAAGAACGACGGGTGACGTTAAAAGTGGATAAAGATACACGGTGGCTCAGTGGTTAGCATTGTTGTTTTGCAGCACTGGGATCCTGGGTTCTAATCCCACCAAGGACGACATCTGCAAGAAGTTTGTATGTTCTCCCTGTGTTTGCGTGGGTTTCCTCCGGGTTCTCCAGCTTTCTCCCACACTCCAAAGACATACTGATAGGGAATGTAGATTGTGAGCCCCAATGGGGGCAGTGATGATAATGTCTGTAAAGTGCTGTGAAATTAATGGCGCCATATAAGTGAGTAAAATAAATAAAGATAGATGGAAGTGCTACATAAACATTTATCAAACATTGTGCAACACTTTGATACATTTGGCACAAATAATGGTAACACAACCACAAGCAAAACTGACCTGAGAAAGTCCCTTTATGATACATTTTTCGGAAAGAATTTGAAAGATTTAAAGCGTTAGAAATGAAGAAGACTATCCAATATCACAGAAAAAGGAAAAGTCTCCAGATGTCTTTATGCTGGATGCCGGTCTGTGTCCATACCTAAAGAAGAGCTGCCAGAAGAATGGGGAAGGAATCCTTTAGTAAACATAAATATCCATTGGGGTTTTAGGTGTTAAAAAAATGATCATATGAAAGATTTTGTGATCTGCGGTTACATGATTGTAATAACAACATTAAAGCCCCATTCAGATGTACAGGTTTTATCCATGAGAAACTGAGCAGAACGATATATAGGTTTGTGGGAGAAGATTCAGTATAAATTGTAATTTATTCATTAGATTTGAGAGTCCTCAGTGGTTGATACCTTTAATGGCTAACTGAAAAGATGGTAACAAATTGCAAGCTTTCCAGACTACTCCGGCTTCTTCATCAGGCAGACCTGAGACCTGAGTAGTCTGGAAAGTCTGCAATTTGTTACCTTTTAATGGCTAACGGAAAAGATGGTATCAACCACTGAGGACTCTCAAATCTAAATACTCTTCTATCTACTGGCTAATACGGTACAAAGATAGATGTTTTTCCTGTATCAATATATTCAGTGGAATCCTGCTGTTTGTACAGATGAGTCCAGTGGGCGGTCCTACTAGTGATTGACAGCTATCTTTGCCTGCATGGTCATACAGGGAACTGTCAATCACTTAGTAGGACCGCCCACTGGACTAGTGTACATACGGCAGGACTTTTCACTGCATAAAATGCCAGTTTTGCTGACTCTCTTCCCACAGATATGTCTATCAGTCTGATCAACTTCTCTGCTCTACAACATCCCCCTACAGATCTTATACCATTTCAGCATGACAGGTTCCTTTAATCACCTGCAGATGACATAAGTAGCCATGTTCTGTGTGGCTTACGGAGGGGCTTGATTGCTTGTCAGCTTCAAACAGGTTTCATTTCTTCTGATTCGTTGTAGCCGAGTTCTAAACTGTATTAAGAAATTCATTTCTCTGTTTATTTCTATTAGATGTCGGGGAAGCTTGGAACAAATGTGGAAAGTGTTCTTCAAGAAGTTGTCAGGAGGCTTCCACCGTGAGTACGGACTAATGCGGCTCTATCCATCTTCTCTTTATTAAAGGGAACCTGTCACCTTGGAAAATGCTATGTACCTGCAGGTATAGGGTTAATCTGCAGATAAATATTGTTACAATGCTGCCCGGCCGCCTTATTGATAGTGTAGGTACCGGGAGAAAATTAACTTCTTTCCTCCCTGCAGCCGCCGGCCTTCACTCATCGTTGTGCACGGAGCGGCTACAGTCTTGGATCACAGCACCGCTCGCTATATCAGGGGCGACGGCTGTAAACCCGGCCCGGATTTTGATTGACAGCTTGCTCTGCACAGATGCGCTGCAGAACCACTTAGAATCTGAGTGAAGGAGTAGTATGTTCACAGATAGAGAATATGGCTCATCCACGTGCAGATCTGCTCCACGTCCGATTACATATTTGTGGGAGAAACCCTAGTGGCAGCCTCATATTTCTGACATGGATCCTCTAGCACTATTTGTGAACCTGCGGCTCCCAGCATAACTTGATGAGAGACCGTCAGTCTGCTGGGACCTGTAGTTTCACTACAGCAGGAGTGTCACAAGCTGCGGACCTCTGCTCACTCCAGCACTGAGGCGTCGTAGCAGCATCACCCTGTGTGGAGGTGACGTGTGTAAAGGCAATAAAATCGTGTCTGCTCACTCTGGCAAGTGCTATGAAGTCAATGAGGTTGGCATACTGACCCCAGAGGAAGTGCCAGCCGAAAAACTAAGTTTTTTTTTTTAATAATTTTATTAGCCTTTCCCTCTGTCTTCACCAATCAGCCCTCTGTATTGATGATCAGATCAAAGATCTAGACAGGGATTGTCTCACGCTGCATCTCCTTCCTGATTGTATCACTGAGAAGACAGAAGCTGCCCCATCCCATTCTCCAAGAAATGCAGAACCCAATGCATCTGCTGTCCGTGATCCGCTTATTGTCAGAGGACATCATTAGGGACTGCATTTTCTCATTGCTTAAGAAATTGTTGGGGGACCAATCAGCCCTCTGTATTGATGATCAGATCAAAGATCTAGACAGGGATTGTCTCACGCTGCATCTCCTTCCTGATTGTATCACTGAGAAGACAGAAGCTGCCCCATCCCATTCTCCAAGAAATGCAGAACCCAATGCATCTGCTGTCCGTGATCCGCTTATTGTCAGAGGACATCATTAGGGACTGCATTTTCTCATTGCTTAAGAAATTGTTGGGGGATCCTGCTAATTGCTGAATAATAAAACTGCAGCACCACTCCATTTAAGGCAGTGTTTCCCAAACTCCAGTCCTCATGGCCCCCAACAGGTCAGGTTTTCAGGATTTCCTCAGTATTACACATGTGATGAAAGTATCATCAAGGAATCAGGAATTCTCTCACCTGTGCAATACTATGGAAATCCTGAAGACATGTCCTGTGGGGGGCCGTGAGGACTGGAGTTTGGGAAACACTGATTTTAAAGGGACTGTCAGCACTAGTGTTGAGCGATACCTTCCGATATCAGGAAATATCGTATTGGATTGGATCGGACCGATACTCAAAAAGTATCGGATATCGCCGATTCCGATACCGGAAACCAATGCAAGTCAATGGGACACTAATATCGGAATGAAAATAAACCCTTTCTTTCCTTGTAGGTTAATTCTACATGAAGTAAAACAACTAAGAATAATGTAGAATGTATTATGCGAAAAGCCGGCAATTCATCAGCGCATACACCGGTACCTGACAATTTACAACAGAAAGAATAGAGCATCACACATAGATTAGATAGATAGAAACATGTCAGTCACATATATAATAAGTACAGTGACAGTGTTGGTTACTGTACTTGTCATTTAGTGTAAAGGATTTATTTAAAAAAATAATAGTGTTTTCGTGCACCGTCTCTTTAAGAAAGCCGGCCGGCAATTCAGCATCTGTACCCGACAATTTATAACAGACAGAATAGAGCTTCACACATAGATTAGATAGATAGAAACATGTCAGTCACATATATAAGAAGTACAGTGATAGTGTTGGTTACTGTACTTGTCATTTAGTGTTAAAATAAAGGATTTATTTAAAAAAAAATTGGCGTGGGGTTCCCCTTAATTTTAGTCTCTAGCGGAGGTTAAGCAGACGGCTGGGGCTGATGTTTGAAGCCTGGGAAGGGGGTAATACCCACGGACCTTCCCAGGCTACTAATATCAGCCCCCAGCTGAATACATAGCCTTTACTAGCTATTAAAATGGGGGACCCCCCAAAAAAAATGACGTTGGGTCCCCCCTAATTTAATAGCTAGCAAGGGCTAGGCAGACAGCTGGGGGCTGATATTAATAGCCCAGGAAGGGAGCCATGAATATTGGCCCCCTCCCAGGCTAGAAACACCAGCCGTCAGCCGCCCCAGAAATGGCGCATCCATAGGATGCGCCAACTCTGGTACTTAGCCTCGCTCTTCCCACTGCCCTGTAGCGGTGGCAGTGGGGTAATAGGGTTGGGGTTGATGTCAGCTTATAATGCCAGCTGACATCAAGCCCAGGTTAGTAATGGAGAGGCGTCTATAAGACACCCCCATTACTAACCCCATAGTCAAAGTTAAAAAAAAAACACAAACACCCAGAATAAAGTCCTTTAATTGAAATAAACACACAATTCTTTATTGTTCTAAATTAAACCATACTTACCATCACGCCCATTCCAGCTGAAGCCAACGATCCCCTGCAATAAAAGAAAAATAATAAAGCAACCTCATCCTTACCTTTCCATGGTTCCCACGATGGCTCCAGCTCTGCTACATCGAGATGACAGGCTGGACCGGCAGAACGCTGCCATCCAGCCTGTCATCCCGCGGACACTGAGAAGCGCAGGCATGCTTGCGCTCCTCAGTGTCTCTCTGTGACGGCATCCAGATGAGCCGACAATGAACTCGGCTCACCTCATGCACGTCACTGACAGCGTGGGAAAATTCTCACGCTGAAGCGCTGAGTGCAGGAGAATTCTCCCACGCTGTCAGTGACGTGCATGAGGTGAGGTCATGTCCAATGAACTCAGCTCACCTCATGCACGTCACTGACAGCGTGGGAGAATTCTCACGCTGAAGCGCTGAGTGCAGGAGAATTTTCCCACGCTGTCCGTGACGTGCATGAGGTGAGCCGAGTTCATTGGACATGACCTCGGCTCATCTGGATGCCGTCACAGAGAGACACTGAGGAGCGCAAGCAAGCCTGCGCTTCTCAGTGTCTGCGGGATGCCAGGCTGGATGGCAGCGTTCTGCTGCGGACCAGCCTGTCATCTCGATGTAGCAGAGCTGAAGCTGTCGTGGGATCCATGGGAAGGTAAGGATGAGGTTGGTTTATTATTTTTCTTTTATTGCAGGAGATCGTTGGCTTCAGCTGGAATGGGCGTGATGGTAAGCATAGTTTAATTTAGAACAATAAAGAATTGTGTCTTTATTTCAATTAAAGGACTTTATTCTGGGTGTTGTGTTTTTTTTAAATACTTTACTAGAAATTCATGGTGGTCATGTCTAATATTGGCGTGACCCCATGAATTTCGGGCTTAGGGCCAGCTGATAATGCCAAGCTGGCCTTAACCCCTTTATTACCCAGTGAGCCACCGCACCAGGGCCCTGGATGAGTTGGGTACAGCGCCAGAAGATGGCGCTTCTATGAACGCGCCATTTTCCGGGGCGGCTGCGGACTGCAATTTGCAGCGGGTGGGGCCCAGAAAGCTTGGGTCTCCCTGCGCTGCAGATTCCAGCCCCCAGCTGCCTAGTTGTACCTGGCTGGACACAAAAATAGGGCGAAGCTCCACGTCAATTTTTTTTTAATTATTTCATTTAATAATTTTTTAAAAAAAGGGCTTCCCTATATTGTTGTGTCCGGCCAGGTACAAATAGGCAGCTGGTGGTTGGGGGCAGCCCTTTCCTGCCTGCTGTACCTGGCTGGACACAAATATAGGGCGAAGCCCCACATCAATTTTTTTTTAATTATTTCATGAATTTCCTGAAATAATTAAAAAAAAATTGACGTGGGGCTTCGCACTATATTTGTGTCCAGCCAGGTACTGCAGGCAGGAACGGGCTGCCCCCAACCACCAGCTGCCTATTTGTACCAGGCCGGACACAACAATATAGGGAAGCCCTTTTTTTCTTTATTATTTCATGAATTTCATGAAATAATTAAAAAAAAAAATACGTGGGGCTTCTCCCTATTTGTGTGTCCAGCCAGGTACAACTAGGCAGCTGGGGGATGGAATCTGCAGCGCAGGGAGACCCAAGCTTTCTGGGCCCCACCCGCTACAAATTGCAGTCCGCAGCCGCCCCGGAAAATGGCGCGTTCATAGAAGCTGGATGCTGTACCTGGCTGGCATACAAAAATATGGCAAAGCCCACGTCAAAATTTTTGGGAAAAATTAATTAAAAATAAATAATAATTTAGGGACTGCATCTTTATTAACTCCTCAAATGTCATTTAGTGTTAAAATAAAGCATTTATTTAAAAAAAAAATTGGCGTGGGATCCCCCATAATTTTAGTCTCTAGCGGAGGTTAAGCAGACGGCTGGGGCAGATGTTTGAAGCCTGGGAAGGGGGTAATACCCACGGAGCTTCCCAGACTACTAATATCAGCCCCCAGCTGAATACTTAGCCTTTACTAGCTATTAAAATGGGGGACCCCCCCAAAAAAATGACGTGGGGTCCCCCCTATTTTAATAGCTAGCAAAGGCTAGGCAGACAGCTGGGGGCTGATATTAATAGCCCAGGAAGGGTGCCATGAATATTGGCCCCCTCCCAGGCTAGAAACACCAGCCGTCAGCCGCCCCAGAAATGGCGCATCCATAGGATGCGCCAACTCTGGCACTTAGCCTCGCTCTTCCACGCTGCCCTGGTGCGGTGGCAGGGGGTAATAGGGTTGGGGTTCATGTCAGCGCCAGCTGCCATGAAGCCCAGGTTAGTAATGATGGGCGTCTATAAGACCCCCCCATTACTAACCTACAAAGTGTTAAAAAGAAAAAACACACTACACCCAGAAAAAAATAATTTATTTGAAATAAAACACACCATTTTATTTAATTCTTAGTTTACTAAAAAAAAAAAATAGTTACCTGTCCACGTTCCTGCGCTGATCTCCCATGCACAGCTGTCACATCTGGAGATGGTGACAGCTGTGCATGGCTGCTGTAAGCTCACGCTGCCGGGAACACGTCCGCTCCCGGCAGCGGGAGCCACTGACTGAGGTCACCGGAGTGCATTCAGTCAGCGCAGCTCCGGAGACCTCCTTTACGGCAGTGCTGTACCGTGGGAATTTCTCACGATACAGCAGGGCCGTAAAGGAGCTAACCGGAGCAGCGCTGCCTGAACTCCGGCGAAAGCGCTTATGCAATGACGGGGCTGCTTTACGGCCCCATCATTCTAGCGGCGGCAGCGGTTCAGAGCGGTCACATTCTATGTGGCTGCTCTAAACTGGAGATCATCATGGGACACTCGTGGACTACTACGGAGGGGTAAGGATAAGGTTGTGGTTTATTATTTTATATTTTATTACAGGAGATCGATGGCTTCGGGGAATTAGGTGTCTAGGTGAGTATAGGTGTAGTTTTTTATTTTTTACTTTATTTTAGGTGGCGATCGGCGGAGACAGGTAATGTATGAACTAATTTATTGTAGGTAACCACTGGCCACCAATGACATGTATTTAAAATTTATTGGGGACCATGGGGCAGTTTAAATAGCAGGATCAGGCTGATGGGAACTATTGCTCCCATCGAGCTGATCCTGCTGGGACGAGTGGACGGGGGACAGACATAGGCCGATGGGAGTAGTAGTGTCACATCGGCCTATGTCTGCCTGCACGCACACACCCGCAGACATCGCACAGACACCGCACACACCCGCAGACATCGCACAGACACCGCACACACCCGCAGACATCGCACAGACACCGCAGACATCGCACAGACACCGCGCACACACTCGCAGACATCGCACAGACACCGCGCACACCCCTGCAGACATCGCACAGACACCCGCACACACCAATCATGACGGGTCTGATGGTCTGCGAGGTGTGGCTGACCTGAGCGGCCGTGGGAAAGTTCATGTGAGTTCATGCAGTCAAGCATGAACTCACATGAACCCTCTGAGGGCACCGCGGCGACTTCAAATGAACAGCTGATCGGCATCACCTGATACCTCAGCTGTTCATTTGAAATAACCGGCGGGAAAGCGCAGCACAGAACGGGAAAGCCGGCGGTGAAGTCTTTTCACTGCCGGCTTTCCCGCCCGGGTCCTTCGCTCCCCGCTCCTTGGTGCTTTGCTCCCCGCCCGGTCCTAACTTACGATCAGGATGGGAGGTGGCGAGGGGAGCGGAGGATCGGGGTGGGAGGCTGCGGGGAAGCAGTATGGGGCTGTGTGATTGTTTAAAAGCCAGCGGCTTTTTACCGCGCGCCGGCTTTTAAACAATCAGGAGAATTCTCTCACGCTGGGATGGCATTCTGATGACAGGCTGGATCGCAGCTGAGCGCTGCCATCCAGCTTGTCATCCTTCAGAGACACTGCAGAGAGCAGGCATTATGGGAACTTCCGATTCCGGTATTCGATATTGTAAAACTATCGGAATTAAGTATCGGAATTCCGATACCGCGAATATCGGCCGATACCCGATATTTCAGTATCGGAATGCTCAACACTAGTCAGCACAGAATGACTGTTGAAACTAAGTACAAGTGTAGCACCCCGAGGGTTCGGCTGCTACAGGGGTATTGCACCTCAAACCAGAGGTGTGATATTCCACTCCCGGGTAAGGATGGAGTGTGGACCAGGACTCAGTAAACTGCATGCACCACACACACCCCATTTCCGGGGAACAGACCAACGGTGCTCCCACTAGACAGAGTGCAGGCACGACAGCTTCTGTTCCTGGCTGGAGTGGGGAGGGGGAAGCACACCCAGTGATGTAGGAGCAGATAGGGGTGGGTCTCTGGGCATAGGTAGGAGCCCATTGGTTGCTAGTCACCTGGGCTCACACATAGAGGGAGGTATATAAGGTGGGCACCATCTTAGATCAGTGTTCAGTTCAGGCAGGAGGAGAAGAGGAGAGGAGCTCAGCCAGAGAGGGCTGACAGGGAGCTGTGGCTCAGTCTGGGCCCAGCTCCAGAGGCAAGCCTGGAATGGAGGCCAGAAGCAACAGAGAGAGAGAGGAGGAGGAACAGAAAGGAAAGTAAGAAAGGAACTGGAACAGAGGAGAAAGGAAGCAAAGAACAGAGAGAAAGGTCCAGAGACACGAAGGCAGAAGGAACCCCATATGCCCAGAGGAGATACTGGGTGAAGGGTTGGCAGAATAGGGTACCGGAACCCAAATTGGTGGAGGCGACTAATCCTCAGCCAAAACCGGAGGTTGTCACCACATCTTGGTGCGACCCCTCACTACATCCACCAGAAAGGCATACCGCATAGGGTCAGGGAAACCGGAGAGAGGTTTCGCCAACAGAAGGCCCGAGGAAGCTGGACAAAGGTGGGTCACTGGTGGGGACGGCCAGTAGAAAGGAAGAGAGGGGAGCTCTGAACCACGCTCTGGAATTGCCTGGGAGTTGACAGAGTCCCTCACCTGGTGGACGCAGCACGGCTTGGGCAGTCATCGCCTGCAGCATTGACCTGAATAACAACCGTGAGTAAAGCTTTGGAAACTGCAATTACAAGTCTCTGTGTTTCATCGCTGCACCAGCACCATTAGTACTGGGACGCTCACACCATTACTCCCATCATTATCCACACTAGCTGCCCTGAGGCAATACTCCTCCCGTGGGGAGTCATCCCATACTCAGCTGCACAAACAACATCAGCCTCAGCGGTCTGCAGCGCAGCGGCGGTCCCCACTGACTGCAATCCACGGGTGGCGTAGTCGGACATTTGTTACAACATTAAGACTGCCACTGGTTTGACCACCCTGGGCACGGACCGGGTCACCGCCACACGGAGACTACAACCCCCAGCGATCCGGCTCCGGGTATTCCCCCTGCACAGCAGCAGCGCACAGGCCCAGGGGGCGCGTCACAAGCACTCCGTGGATCACGGCGTGGGCCGATCCTTTATATACACCTTCCCACCTGCTTGTTTTACCTCTGTCTCCTTCCTTCTCTGGTTCTATGAAGCCAGAGCTGTCAATCAAAGAAGAGGAGGGTGTGGATAGAGGGCAAACAAGCAGGTGGGAAGGTGTATATAAATGATTGGCCCCGTCATGAAGCACCGAGAGTTGCGACTTAGTTTGAACAGTCATTCTGTGCTGACAGTCCCTTTAGGTGGACGAGATCCAGATGCAGCTCATTTCACCGCGTAAGGCTGTGTGCCCACTATGCGCCCACTATGCGTTTTTTAAGCGTTTCCGCAGCGGCAATTGCGCCGCAGGAACGCTTAAACGCTTGGTAGAAGGCCTGCAATGTTCCCCAATGATAATCCGCATGTGCTGTGTACATGCTGCGGAAATTTCCACTGCGGATTATCATTGCGGAAAAATCCGCAGCACTACCAATTATTTTGCGTAAGCGCAGCGTTTTTGCCGCCATTGACTTGCATTGAATCGCTTAATATCCGCATGACTACATGTACACATGCGGATATTAAGCGATTCAATGTGCGGATGGTACCCGGGTCTGGAGAAGAGGAGACTCTCATCCAGACCCCGGTACCATAGTTCCTGTTAAAAAACAAAGAATTTAAAATAAAAAATAAACCTTATACTCACCTTCTGATGGCCGCCGGTCACCTTAGTGATGCGTCCTGGCTCCCTGGCGGCTCGCGATGGTCTAAAAGGACCTTTCATGACGTCATTTAGTCATGTGACGGGTCGCATCGGATAAGGAGACCGGGGGGCATTGGAAGGTGAGTATAATGTTTTTTATTTTTTACCTTTTTTATTCTTTTTTTTAACTAACTTGGTCACACTATATAAAATCCATGCCGGTTGCATGGATTTATATAGTGTGACCAAGTTGTCAAGCACTTTTCCAAGTGATGCTAAAATCGTTTGGAAAGCGCTTGACAACCCGCATGCGAAATCGCATGTGCAAAACGCGTGACAAACGCTTGTCCCTGGCTGAAAAAAACGCATGTAAAATCCGCATGCCAGGGAGATACAGAAACGTTCAGGAAAAAACCGGAGCATTTCTGCATCGTGGGCACATAGCCTTAGAGTGCCGCTGTGCAGGCAAAGACTGCATCCCCCTCTTTCTGAGAATCAGTGGGGCTTGAAGGGGTACGGCCCCCATCAGTTATAAAGCCATGTCATATCATCAGTCATATGAGTGTTATGTGGCAATGGCATTGTCTTGACAGCCAAGGATCCTACTGAAGGCCTCCATGTCTTCCATGATTGTACAACTATGAAGCCCGTCCCATAACTGGGATTAATATCAGATTGGTCATTTTACTCTACACTGTAGCGGTAAAGCCATTGGATGTTTTCGGTGACCTGAGCCTGCAAAGTTAAATTCTCCCGTTACATCATTTTTGGCTTCACCACATCTGTTCGTGTTAAAACTAAAAAAAATATCTTCTAGAAATCCTATCGAGTGGATGATGGAATGAAAAAGAAGAAAAAAGATGAAGCGGCAGAATCTCTGGAGTTTATTTTGTTCACTTTGCCTCACCAAGAAAAGTAATAAAAAGATCAGAAAATATTTATAAAAACTACAGCTCTAACTGCAAAAAAAGCCCAGATACAACGAATCTACTGGAAAAAAAAGCCCAGATACAACGAATCTACTGGGAAAAAGCCCAGATACAACGAATCTACTGGGAAAAAAGCCCAGATACAACGAATCTACTGGAAAAAAGCCCAGATACAACGAATCTACTGGGAAAAAAGCCCAGATACAACGAATCTACTGGGAAAAAAGCCCAGATACAACGAATCTACTGGAAAAAAGCCCAGATACAACGAATCTACTGGAAAAAAAAAGCCCAGATACAACGAATCTACTGGAAAAAAGCCCAGATACAACGAATCTACTGGAAAAAAAGCCCAGATACAACGAATCTACTGGGAAAAAAGCCCAGATACAACGAATCTACTGGAAAAAAAGCCCAGATACAACGAATCTACTGGAAAAAAGCCCAGATACAACGAATCTACTGGAAAAAAAGCCCAGATACAACGAATCTACGGGAAAAAAAGCCCAGATACAACGAATCTACTGGAAAAAAAGCCCAGATACAACGAATCTACTGGAAAAAAAGCCCAGATACAACGAATCTACTGGAAAAAAGCCCAGATACAACGAATCTACTGAAAAAAAAGCCCAGATACAACGAATCTACTGGGAAAAAAAGCCCAGATACAACGAATCTACTGGAAAAAAAGCCCAGATACAACGAATCTACTGGGAAAAAAGCCCAGATACAACGAATCTACTGGGAAAAAAAGCCCAGATACAACGAATCTACTGGGAAAAAAAGCCCAGATACAACGAATCTACTGGGAAAAAAAGCCCAGATACAACGAATCTACTGGGAAAAAAAAGCCCAGATACAACGAATCTACTGGAAAAAAAAGCCCAGATACAACGAATCTACTGGGAAAAAAGCCCAGATACAACGAATCTACTGGAAAAAAAGCCCAGATACAACGAATCTACTGTGAAAAAGCCCAGATACAACGAATCTACTGGGAAAAAAAGCCCAGATACAACGAATCTACTGGAAAAAAGCCCAGATACAACGAATCTACTGGAAAAAAAGCCCAGATACAACGAATCTACTGGAAAAAAAGCCCAGATACAACGAATCTACTGGGAAAAAAGCCCAGATACAACGAATCTACTGGAAAAAAAGCCCAGATACAACGAATCTACTGGAAAAAAAGCCCAGATACAACGAATCTACTGGAAAAAAAGCCCAGATACAACGAATCTACTGGAAAAAAAGCCCAGATACAACGAATCTACTGGGAAAAAAGCCCAGATACAACGAATCTACTGGGAAAAAAGCCCAGATACAACGAATCTACTGGAAAAAAAGCCCAGATACAACGAATCTACTGGGAAAAAAGCCCAGATACAACGAATCTACTGGGAAAAAAAGCCCAGATACAACGAATCTACTGCAAAAAAAGCCCAGATACAACGAATCTACTGGGAAAAAAGCCCAGATACAACGAATCTACTGGGAAAAAAGCCCAGATACAACGAATCTACTGGGAAAAAAGCCCAGATACAACGAATCTACTGGAAAAAAAAGCCCAGATACAACGAATCTACTGGGAAAAAAAAGCCCAGATACAACGAATCTACTGGGAAAAAAGCCCAGATACAACGAATCTACTGGAAAAAAAAGCCCAGATACAACGAATCTACTGGAAAAAAAGTTTTATAGCTTTTAGAAGGCAAGGATAAAAAACAAATTGTAAAAGTGAAGATTATCCCACATGCACTTTGTCACCCAAGGATCTGCATAAACTGCAGCCGGCCCATCTCAGCACCACTTCTTTTGTTTGTGCTTTTTCCTTATTGCTTTCTGTGTCTTTTTAAAAGGGTTTTTCCATCATTTTTTTTAAAGTAATTTTTTCCGATATCCAAAGCATTTAAAATTGTGTACGACCCCGTGCAGGATATAATAGAGCGACATTTTATCACACTAGGAATATTCTTATAGTGCCACTAGATGGCGCTCTAATCCTGCATGCAGTAGTGATGCTCCTGTTGGTGCTGCTTTCTATGAATATACATGGATGTTTGGTGCCCAGGAGAGAGCAGAGCTGAAAGGGGATTCTGTTATTAAAGCAAATAAAATGTCAATATTGTGTTATGGAAAGTTCTGCAAATTAAAATACAATTTTGTGTTTTTATTGCCATTCAATACTAATCTGCTGTAGCCGTATGATGGTTCTCAGCTTGTTACAGTGCGATTAGCAGAGCTCTCTGATGTGGTATTTAGGCTCTGGGAAGTTATAACATATATGTTGATAGATCCAAAATAGTTTTACATCCAAAATTCAGTGCTGACTAATGTCACAGCATTTCTAACTTAAATGAATGTAACTAGATGAAATACTATTTTTGCTGCATGCAGCCACCACCAGGGGGAGCTGTTGACATGTGATTATGTACAGCTAGTATTGGACCCAACCGCAGCAGTAGAAGTCTGTCTCCAGTGAGCGCCCTCTAGTGCCAGCTGTATATAGCTGTAGTGAACTCATGCAGTGCTGGGTCTCAGAGCCGTTGCTACCTTCTTTTATGGTAGATTTGTACCTGATATTCAATGTAGAATTTGATGAATCTGCACTAATTGTGAATATATATTATTCTCATTGCTTCTAAGATATGCTGGGCAAGTAGGTTATCTAATCGCTGGGATGAAGGACGCACAGGAAGCACAAATAGGAGACACTCTGCATTTACTGAAGCAGCCAGTGGCTCTGCCCGGCTTTAAGCCTGCGAAACCCATGGTGTTTGCAGGTGAGTTGAACCCTAATACAAATTAAATGGTCCCTGTACTTGATCTCATTCGATAGATAATGTGCAAAATCCCTTTATTTAAATTCAATTAAGTTGGAGTTACTTTTCAGGGGTTAGATAATCTAAAAGTGTCGGCCGGTAGGGTCTCCCTTCTGTCTAAGTGTAATTTGTCTCTAGCAGCAGAAACCCCCCTATATGGATTACCGGAAGTGGGGCTTGGCCTTCGTCTCTCTGCTCCTGCCTGTCAAACTGTATATGCAGGCTTAACAGAGATTCAGTCTTTCAGTTAATTGCAG
The DNA here is from genome assembly GCF_046119375.1 of Phyllobates terribilis. Classification (NCBI taxonomy): domain Eukaryota; kingdom Metazoa; phylum Chordata; class Amphibia; order Anura; family Dendrobatidae; genus Phyllobates; species Phyllobates terribilis. The sequence goes on from NW_027362836.1 coordinate 5,538,858, forward strand.
ACATTTCATTAAGCAATGGCGGAAGCAATACGTGCTGAGTAATGAGAGAAGGGATGTCCCAGGACCTATAGTGCTGACAGAATGCTGATAAAGAGCAATCGTCCACTCCAAAAGAGTGGATGGCAAGTTACAGAGCATGTGTATTGGTACTGTTCCAGGACATACTGTTTTATCTACAGTCCATTTAGAATCAAAACTCTGTTCTACATAATATTGTACATGGAACAGGGTATTATACCAATGTAACTGCAACACGCATAGAAGTCAAAATCTCAGCAGAATTACACCTATAGCCCCCTCAGACTATGCAAAACACCAATTGAGCTTTAACAACTTCAGCTCAAGTGCTCAAAAACTGTGTAACGGGGTCAGAAAGCTATTGTACAGTATACAGTATATATTTTATTAGCGTAATATTAAAACCTGTATTACAAGAGCACTTAGTTCAAGATTCAGCCTCCAGATGGCGTGACATCAGAGATTAGACCCATCTGCAAGAGCGTCCTCAACAATGAATATATAGTCAATCACAGGGACTAGACGTGTAATGTATTAGTACAACAGTATAACGAGTGTTGTGTAGAGATGAGCGAACCCGAACTGTAAAGTTTGGGGTTCATACCGGACACCTAGTGTCCAATGCTGAACTCCGAACACTGACAAGTCCGTTTTAAGAGTGAGAGACCTCCTAGCCCTTACTACAACCATTTTACAGCATCAAAGTTTGTGTCTGCATTGACTTCTATGGGGTTTGGGTTCAAGTTCTGGTACCCGAACCAAACTTTGGACTAAAGTTTGGTCGAAACCGAACATCCACGGGGTTCGCTCATCCCTAGTGTAGTGTAAATTCTACATATTTTGCGCCTGAGTACCAGTAATGAGGAGATCCTTACCCATTATGTGCCTGCCACTCTCCTAAACACGCGTTTCACTTTTTTAGCTTCTTCAGAGGGACACAGTATACCAAACACTGCCCCCCGGGCACCAGATGTACCCCACTGTATCAATTCCTTTAAGGCTAAAGTTACAGCTATAGAATAGATTGACCTTGACAATTCAAGTGCTTTCTTGTGGGAAGTATGTGCACCCCCCGATCATTTCAGTGGAGAGCGACCATTCCCAGCCACCTCTATTGAGAATCCATGACAGACACAGGCGCTGTACCCTCGCCTGTCACACTTTAGTAATCCTACTAATTCCTTGTAACAGCCAGGAACGCCTCCACGATTGGATTAGGAACGGTGATCACAGAGTAGATAAATGCCAGAGAACCTTTATTCTGCAGCCGCATTTTTCATCCCATTAGACTCGGCCTATTTTACCGAAGCCGAGATAATTGAGGAGAGATTTAAGGAAGGAACCTCCCGATCCTCCAGGACTAGTCAGCTCAGAGCCGTGACGTGTGGACAAGGTTTTTCTACATTGTCAGGAATTTAGGGAGCGCTGCAGCAAGGGGGTTGGTAATGACACGCCACCGTGATACATAATGCATGGACTGTCTCCTCTCATTTGTTCTTTGAAGCTTGTTTTCCTCGTAAGTGATGCTCGGCGCATGAGAAAAGCCCAAACAATTAACATCAAAAGGGTTTTCTGCGATTTGTAAAATCCTGCGCCCCGCTGATCCCCCGCTGCGGCTCCCCATAGGTGGATTATAATGAGGGCAATCCGGGCTACCGCCCGGGGCCTCCGGTCTCTATGGCCGGATTGCCCTCATTATATGTGCAGCCCCGCGGCACATACCGGCAGACAGTGGCGGGGGGGGGGGGGGGGGGGGGGGGCGGGGGGGGGGCCCCGGACCACTCCCCCAGCAGCGGTGCAGAACCGCTGCTTCTTCTTCGGCCGGGCCAGCACTGCAGCAGTTAACTTCCCTGTGCTGGCCCGGCCGCGTCACTGCTAGGAGACACGGCCCTGTGCGCGGCCGTGTCTCCTAGCTGTGACGTCACGCAGTGCGCGCCCGGCCTGCACTGCTACTTACCACCGGAGAGGAGCAGGAGCCAGGAGGACTGGAGCCGAGCCGGGGGATGGTGAGTGTGTCTGTCTGTGTGTGTGTGAGTGTGAGTCTGTCTGTGTGTATGTATGTGTGTGCAGGCAGATATCATTGTGTGATGTCGGTTTATATGTATTTTTGTGTTTCAAATGTGTTTATGCGTGTATGTATATGTCTGTATATGTTTGTGTGTGTGCGTGACTGCGTGCGGCCTCCTGCTGAGTATAGATGGCGCCGTGTGGCCTCCTGCTGTCTCTGGGGGGGGGCGCCGTGCTGCCTCATGCTGTGTATGGATGGCTCCGTGCGGCCTCCCGCTGTGTATAGATGGCACCGTGCGGCCTCCTGCTGTCTCTGGGAGGGGGCGCCGTGTGGCCTCCCGCTGTGTATAGATGTCTCCGTGCGGCCTCCTGCTGTGTATAGGTGGCGCCGTGCGGCCTCCCGCTGTGTATAGATGGCACCATGCGGCCTCCTGCTGTGTATAGATGGCTCCATGCTGCCTCACGCTGTGTATAGATGGCTCCGTGCTGTGTATAGATGGCTCCGTGCGGCCTCCCGCTGTGTATAGATGGCACCGTGTGGCCTCCCGCTGTGTATAGATGGCACCGTGCGGCCTCCCGCTGTGTATAGATGGCACCGTGCGGCCTCCTGCTGTGTATAGATAGCTACGTGCGGCCTCCCGCTGTGTATAGATGGCTACGTGCGGCCTCCCGCTGTGTATAGATGGCTACGTGCGGCCTCCCGCTGTGTATAGATGGCTACGTGCGGCCTCCCGCTGTGTATAGATGGCTACGTGCGGCCTCCCGCTGTGTATAGATGGCTACATGTGGCCTCCCGCTGTGTATAGATGGCACTGTGCAGCTCCCTGCTGTGTATAGATGGCTACGTGTGGCCTCCCGCTGTGTATAGATGGCTACATGCAGCCTCCCGTTGTGTATAGATGGCTACGTGTGGCCTCCCGCTGTGTATAGATGGCTACGTGCGGCCTCCTGCCGTGTATAGATGGCTACGTGTGGCCTCCCGCCGTGTATAGATGGCACTGTGCAGCTCCCTGCTGTGTATAGATGGCTACGTGTGGCCTCCCGCTGTGTATAGATGGCTACATGCAGCCTCCCGTTGTGTATAGATGGCTACGTGTGGCCTCCCGCTGTGTATAGATGGCTACGTGCGGCCTCCTGCCGTGTATAGATGGCTACGTGTGGCCTCCCGCCGTGTATAGATAGCTACGTGCGGCCTCCCGCTGTGTATAGATGGCTACGTGCGGCCTCCCGCTGTGTATAGATGGCGCAGTGCGGCCTCCCGCTGTGTATAGATGGCGCAGTGCGGCCTCCTGCTGTGTATAGATGGTTACGTGTCCTCAGTATTGAGTCATAAAATTACCTGCCAGGGACATGCGGATGTGAAGCGTTCTTCACATGCATTTCCGCATGCGGGTTGACAAGCGCTTTCCAAGCGATTTTAGCATCACTTGGAAAGTACTTGACAGCTTGGTCACACTATATAAATCCATGCAACCGGCATGGATTTATATAGTGTGACCGTAAAAGAATGGTAAAAAATAAATCTATAATTACCTTCTGATGGCCTGCCGACGTCAGCGGTCGCGTGACCTGTCACATGACTAAATGACGTCACGGCAGGTCCTTTTCAGACCATCGTGAGCTGCCGGCAAGCCAGGACGCATCGGATAAAGACACCGGGGGCCATCAGAAGGTAAGTATAATATTTTATATTTTATTTTATTCTTTTTTTACAGGTTCTATGGTACCCTGGTCCGGATGAGAGTCTCCTTTTCTCCAAACCCGGGTACCATCCGCACATTGAAACGCATGGAATCTGCATGTACAGATGCAGTGATGCGGATTCCATGTGTTCCAATGCAAGTCAATGGCGGCGAAAGCGCCACGCTTCCGCAAAATAATTGTTATTGCTGCGGATTTTTCCTCAATGATAATCCGCAGCGGAAATTTCCGCAGCATGTGCACAGCACATGCGGATTATCATTGGGGAACATGGCAGGCCTTCTACCAAGCGTTTTTTAAGCGTTTCTGCAGCGGAATTGCCGCTGCGGAAAAGCTTAAAAAATGCGTAGTGGGCACACAGCATAAAAAAAATTATTATAATTAATATTGTGCCAAATTAATTTCACGTGAACCATCACATGATCTATCACAGGGGATCATGTGACATGTCATACATACAGGTATATGTGCATGTGTGTGTGGGGGGGGGAGGGGCCGCGCCTTCTAAACTGCCCGGGGCACTTGCTACTCTTAATCCACCCCTGCGGCTCCCCCACACCCACCACCATGCGGCCATACAATAATATAGTATTCGGACTATAAGACGCACCCCCCACTTTCCTCCAAAATTTTGGAGGAAAAAAGTGCATCTTATAGTCCGAAAAATACTGTAATTATTAAGAATAGGAGATTTTTTATTTTTTTTTTAAATGTAGGTACAATTCAATTATTCCCAAGATCTCACCCCATGGATGGATCCTTTGTATTTGCAATTGGTAACAATAGGAATTCCAGAGAATGGAGGACTTAACTACAACTCCCAGTATGTCCTTAGCAATGGTAAGGAGATACTGGGAGTTGTTACCAGTCATCATCAGACTGTGGACCATAAAGGAACCAAAGTACTGATTAGATGCAAGCAGTGGAACTATTAAACGTTTAAAAAGTAACTTACATTTTGGGATATATATTACATGATTTAGGTCCAATAATTTTGAGATTAGTGCGAATCTGAGACCCTGATCACTCAGAAGATCTCTTAGAAGTGAAGAGGTGAGGAGACATGACTATGACTTTCTGCTGCATTTGCTCCGCTCAGTGTACTCTCCTATCTACTGAGCTGCGCTCTTCTAGGAGGTCTTTTAAGCAAAGGAGCAAAGGATTGGGGTCCCCACAAATCTGCTCAGAATTAATGACCCTAAACCACATTAAAAACGTCCCAAAAGTTGATTTACTCTTTAAGGTTAATTTACTTACACACACACACACACTGTATACTCCGTACGCACCACACACACTGTATACTCCGTACGCACTACACACACTGTATACTCCGTACGCACCACACACACTGTATACTCCGTACGCACCACACACACTGTATACGGCGTACGCACCACACATACACACTGTATACTCCGTACGCACCACACACACACACTGTATACTCCGTACGCACCACACATACACTGTATATGGCGTACGCACCACACACACTGTATACGGCGTACGCACCACACACACACACTGTATACTCCATACGCAACACACACACACTGTATACGGCGTACGCACCACACACACTGTATACTCCGTACGCACCACACACACACACTGTATACTCCATACGCAACACACACACACTGAATACGGCGTACACACCACATACACTGTATACGCCGTACGCACCCCCCACACACACGCTGTATACGCCGTACGCACCACACACACACACTGAATACGGCGTACGCACCACCACACACACACACACACACACTCTGTATGCGCCGTTAGCACCACACACACGGTATACGCCGTACGCAGCCGCTTGCGTGGTAACACCAGCGGAACACTGTCGCAAACACGCCGCCGCCGGGATCAGCCGAATGATTCACTGACTGCCGCCATCTTTGTACAGGAGGAGCGCATGCGCAGTTTTAATGTGACCGCCGCTATCTGCCTGCACAAAGATGGCGGCAGTCTGATTTACTGCGCGGGGAGATAGCTCAAACGAGAGAACACATGAGGGAAGAAGACAGCACAGGGGTGGGGAGAGCAAATGGGGTACACAGGTCAAAGAAGAGATCACATAAGAGGAGAAGACAGCAGATGGGGGAGAGAGAAAGTGCACAGGGGGAGAGAGACAGAGCACAGGGGGGAGACAGCTCAAACGGGACAGCACATGAAGGGAGAACACAGCACAGGAAGGAGAGAGACCGCAGACAAGGGGGAGAGCACATGGGGTAGACAGGTCAAAGAAGAGAGCACATGAGAGGAGAAGACAGCAGATGGGGGAGAGAGAAAGCAGACAAGGGGGATAGCACATGGGGTACACAGGTCAAAGAAGAGAGCACATGAGAGGAGAAGACAGCAGATGGGGGAGAGAGAAAGCGCACAGGGGGAGAGAGACAGAGCACAGGGGGGAGACAGCTCAAACGGGACAGCACATGAGGGGAGAACACAGCACATGAAGGAGAGAGACAGCAGACAAGGGGGAGAGCACATGGGGTACACAGGTCAAAGAAGAGATCACATAAGAGGAGAAGACAGCAGATGGGGGAGAGAGAAAGTGCACAGAGGGAGAGAGACAGAGCACAGGGGGGAGACAGCTCAAACGGGACAGCACATGAGGGGAGAACACAGCACAGGAAGGAGAGAGACCGCAGACAAGGGGGAGAGCACATGGGGTAGACAGGTCAAAGAAGAGATCACATGAGAGGAGAAGACAGCAGATGGGGAGAGAGAAAGCGCACAGAGGGGAAAGAGACAGAGCACAGGGGGGAGACAGCTCAAACGGGACAGCACATGAGGGGAGAACACAGCACAGGAAGGAGAGAGACAGCAGACAAGGGGGAGAGCACATGGGGTAGACAGGTCAAAGAAGAGATCACATGAGAGGAGAAGACAGCAGATGGGGGAGAGAGAAAGCGCACAGAGGGGAAAGAGACAGAGCACAGGGGGGAGACAGCTCAAACGGGACAGCACATTAGGGGAGAACACAGCACAGGAAGGAGAGAGACAGCAGACAAGGGGAAGAGCACATGGGGTAGACAGGTCAAAGAAGAGATCACAGACGGGAGAAGTCAGCACATGGGGGAAAGAGAGAGTGGATAGGTGGGTGAGCACATGGGGGGGAGAGATTCTCAGCGCTGCAAAGCCTGCCCCCATCGTGACATTACTGCCCTCCCGATGCGATAGCATCGGGCCTCCATCTAGTATATACAGTACAGACCAAAAGTTTGGACACACCTTCTCATTTAAAGATTTTTCTGTATTTTCATGACTATGAAAATTGTACATTCACACTGAAGGCATCAAAACTATGAATTAACACATGTGGAATTATATACTTAACAAAAAAGTGTGAAACAACTGAAAATATGTCTTATATTCTAGGTTCTTCAAAGTAGCCACCTTTTGCTTTGATGACTGCTTTGCACACTCCTGGCATTCTCTTGATGAGCTTCAAGAGGTAGTCACCGGAAATGGTCTTCCAACAATCTTGAAGCAGTTCCCAGGGATGCTTAGCACTTGTTGGCCCTTTTGCCTTCACTCTGCGGTCCAGCTCACCCCAAACCATCTCGATTGGGTTCAGGTCTGGTGACTGTGGAGGCCAGGTCATCTGGCGTAGCACCCCATCACTCTCCTTCTTAGTCAAATAGCCCTTACACAGCCTGGAGGTGTGTTTGAGGTCATTGTCCTGTTGGAAAATAAATGATGGTCCAACTAAACGCAAACCGGATGGAATAGCATGCCGCTGCAAGATGCCATGGTAGCCATGCTGGTTCAGTATACCTTCAATTTTGCATAAATCCCCAACAGTGTCACCAGCAAAGCACCTCCACACCATCACACCTCCTCCTCCATGCTTCACGGTGGGAACCAGGCATGTAGAGTCCATCCGTTCACCTTTTCTGCGTCGCAGAAAGACACGGTGGTTGGAACCAAAGATCTCAAATTTGGACTCATCAGACCAAAGCACAGATTTCCACTGGTCTAATGTCCATTCCTTGTGTTCTTTAGCCCAAACAAGTCTCTTCTGCTTGTTGCCTGTCCTTAGCAGTGGTTTTCTAGCAGCTATTTTACCATGAAGGCCTGCTGCACAAAGTTTCCTCTTAACAGTTGTTGAAGAGATGTGTCTGCTGCTAGAACTCTGTGTGGCATTGACCTGGTCTCTAATCTGATCTGCTGTTAACCTGCGATTTCTGAGGCTGGTGACTCAGATAAACTTATCCTCAGAAGCTGAGATGACTCTTGGTCTTCCTTTCCTGGGGCGGTCCTCATGTGAGACAGTTTCTTTGTAGCGCTTGATGGTTTTTGCAACTGCACTTGGGGATACATTCAAAGTTTTCCCAATTTTTCAGACTGACTGACCTTCATTTCTTAATGTAATGATGGCCACTCGTTTTTCTTTACTTAGCTGCTTTTTTCTTGCCATAATACAAATTCTAACAGTCTATTCAGTAGGACTATCAGCTGTGTATCCACCAGGCTTCTGCACAACACAACTGATGGTCCCAACTCCATTTATAAGGCAAGAAATCCCACTTATTAAACCTGACAGGGCACACCTGTGTAGTGAAAACCATTTCCGGTGACTACCTCTTGAAGCTCATCAAGAGAAGGCCAAGAGTGTGCAAAGCAGTCATCAAAGCAAAAGGTGGCTACTTTGAAGAACCTAGAATATAAGACATATTTTCAGTTGTTTCACACTTTTTTGTTAAGTATATAATTCCACATGTGTTAATTCATAGTTTTGATGCCCTCAGTGTGAATGTACAATTTTCATAGTCATGAAAATACAGAAAAATCTTTAAATGAGAAGGTGTGTCCAAACTTTTGGTCTGTACTGTATATATATTACATATTCTACAAGCAGGGCTTGTGGATTGTCCATTATTATAATATACAACATATAAAGTGCAGTGCAGGAGGGGAAGGCGAAGGACATGACTAATCCCCCCAAATATTAATGATAGTGTGTAAAATAATCACAGGCTGCAATTACCCACAATGTTTTTTAGTTTGTTTTTTTAAACAATTAAAATCAACTTTTTCTTGTGGTTGTAAATGTGAAATAACAGTGAGAGCCATGATGACATCACAATGCACATGACATCATAGACATGACAGCTGGAGTAGAATGTATGAAGCTCTGCACCAGAGCCATCTTGTGTCACTAGGATCTGACAGCTGGAAGGGGACGAGTCCAGGTAGGGAGCACATTACTTTTAAGCTTTGGTATACTTATAGCGTATCCCCCGGATTTATCATGGATCTCCAGAAACACTCTGTAATAAGACATTTTCAGGACCACCCCTTACCTAAATGAGGAGTCACTGATGATCTGTTGATATGAACAAGTATGGCAGCTAAACCCCCAGCAATGAGCTGCTATATTGCTGGGGAAGCAGCGTTTTCCATGCCCCCTATAGCAGGAGGATGACAATGTGATGATACATATTTGTTGGGGGTCTTCCAGCTCTTTGCACTGGCTCCCCACTATGGCAGACTACAATGGAGCTCGCCCCCTATGTCACCCCTATGCTCTAGTAAGGCATGGAGATAGGGGGGGCTCAAGTTGGGAGATCTTTATGGGGCTCCATTTTTGGATCGTTTTGCCATTGACGTGGTAGAATTACAGCACTTTGTAACAGAAATTTAGTAGCGTATGCCATCATTCTCTGTTGTCAGCTCTTTTGTTCCTGTTGGATTCGGGGGTGACATTGGAGTTGTAGGTTACTGGGGTCAGGAATGGCAGGATGGGGTCCTGGGTGGTATTTTAGTACATAGAGCAGTAGGTAATATAGATAAAATAAAAGGCTCCTTTTAAATGTGCCTCATAGAATTATAAAATGAGGTCGGGGTTTTGTCTTTTTATTGAATTAATTTTTTGTTGATGTTGTAAACTGGATCCATAAAAAGCAGTGAGAGCTTTAATGACAACACAGGGCGCGTGATGTCATCGACATCCCATGACATCACAGATGAAATAGAATGTGCACATTTCTAAACCGGAATCATTTTATGTCTTTAACCCCGGACAGCTTGAAGGAGACTGGTCCAGGTAAGCGTCTCTTCACACAATCTTGGGGTCCTGTTTACACATCATGTAGCTGGGGGTGTTTGTGGTGAAGTTCAGCACTGCACCATTTTGCCCCCCAAAAAATCAGAGCCAACACATCTGTGTCATGTGCTTATTGCTGTGATTGTCAAGGTGATGCCTTTAGGGATCGCTGACACTGCTGAGTAGCCGGCATATAACTCGGATGAGTATAGCACTCACTCCAATGTTATACTATGGGGCAGTGCCAACTAGTGTTTATTTTCTCATGCCAAGTCGGCATGAGAAAAAAATTGCTGCATGCTGCAATTGGCAGAGTATATCAGACGACGCGCCCATACAAGTCTATGGATACGTGAAAAACATCGGACTGCACTCAGATGTCATCCGAGTACAGTCCAATATACACCGGCTGACTCACACAATTGAGAAGATGGAGAAATTAAATGCTCCATCTTCTCCACACCTGTGATCCGAATCTCGCATGCGAGAGAATTGGATCACAAACACAATATTATTGATATTTTCCATTGAAGTAAGGCCCCCATAAGGCGAAGGTCTGGACAGTAAGAAACCCTTCCAGTGTCAATGACCACCTAATGGTTCAAAAATATCTACCCCACTTTTTGCTATAAAGTGTAGATTGAGCATCCCAGAATGCCAAAGGGGATCCAGAAACCAGAATATTTAATACCTTATTTCAATCAAACTTCACCAATCTTTTTTTTTTTTGGTTTGTCCCATAGGGCGGAACGTTAAGTCGTCTGAAGAAACGCAGTGAGAAGACATTCGTCTTGACTAGCGGAGAGGTTACTCCTTTGCTACAGGAGTCTGACAGGTAAGTGGACATTTTATCTCATCCATCAATTCCTCCCCTTGTAGATTTATTGGAGAATTGCCATTTTAATCACCCAAAAAGCACATTGACCGGATATTTAACCAACTCACCACTTAGTTCAATCTAGCAATTTTAGGACTTCAATCCTGAAATACTTATTGGGTATAATGGCTTCACTGACTTAATTTCTAATATGTCCATTTTCCAACTTCAACCAAGAGGATATGCTGGTCTTGGAATATTTTCACTAGAACCGGTATAACTACGTCCATCATGCTCCTCCAGTTAGGAGGATAGACTGGGACATTGATGGTTTATCAGCCCCACACTGGCGAATCCAGATCCAACTTCCATTAGGAGGGCAGACTGGTATACGGTGGGGAAAATAAGTATTTAATACACTGCCGATTTTGCAAGTTTTCCCACCTACAATGAATGTAGAGGTCTGTAATTTTTATCGTAGGTCACTTCACCTGTGAGAGACCGAGTTTAAAAATAAAATCCAGAAAAATCACATTGTATGATTAACATTACATAATTCATTTGCATTTTATTGCATGAAATAAGTATTTGATACAATAGAAAAATAGAACTTAATATTTGGTACAGAAACCTTTGTTTGCAATTACAGAGGTCAGATATTTCCTGTAGTTCTTGACCAGGTTTGCACATAATAAAGCAGAGATTTTGGCCCTCTCCTCCATACGGATCTTCTCCAGATCTTTCAGGTTTCGGGGCTGTCTCTGGGCAATATTGAGTTTCAGCTCCCTCCAAAGATTTTCTACTGGGTTCAGGTCTGGAGACTGGCTAGACCACTACAGGACCTTGAAATGCTTCTTATGGAGCCACGCCTTAGGTTGCCCTGGCTGTGTGTTTTGGATCATTGTCATGCTGGAAGACCCAACCACAACCCATCTTCAACGTGCTTACTGAGGGAAGGAAGATACATGACCCCATCCATCCTCCCTTCAATACATTGCAGTCCTGTCCCATTTGCAAAAAAAAGCACCTCCGAAGTATGAGGTTTCCCCCGCAATGCTTCATGGTTGGGAGAGTGTTCTTGGGGTTGTACTCATCCTTCTTCTTTCTCCAAACAAGGTGAGTGGAGTGGACACCAAAAAGTTCTATTTTGATCTCATCTGACCACATGACCTTCTCCCATGCCTCCTCTGGATCATCCAGATGGTTATTGGCAACTTCAAACAGGCCTGGATATGTGCTGGGGTGAGCACTGGACCTTGTGTGCCCTGCAGGATTTTAATCCATGATAGCGTAGTGTGTAACTAATGGTAATGTTTGAGACTGTGGTGCCAGCTCTATTTAGGTCATTGACCAGGTCCTCCCATGTAGTTCTGGGCTGATTCCTGACGTTTCTCAGAATCATCCTTACCCCACGAGGCGAGATCTTGCATGGAGCCCCAGACCGAGGAAGACTTAATCATCTTGTGTTTCTTCCATTTTCTAATAATTGCGCCAACAGTTGTTGCCGTCTCGTGAAGCTGCTTGCTTATTGTCCTGTAGCCCATCCCAGCCTTGTGTCTTTTATACAGGTAATAAGTTCAAACAAGTGCAATTAATACAGGTAATGAGTGCAGAGTAGGAGGGCTTCTTAAAGAAAAGCTAACAAGTATGTGAGAGCCAGAATTCTTGCTGGTTGGTAGGTGATCAAATACTTATTTCATGCAATAAAATGCAATTTAATTATTTAAAAATCATATAATGTGATTTTCTGATTTTTAGATTTTGTCTCTCACAGATGAAGTGACCTACGATAAAAATGACAGACCTCTACACTCTTTGTAGGTAGGAAAACTTGCAAAATCGGCAGTGTATCAAATACTTATTTTCTCCACTGTAGTGCTGTCCAACATGACACCATCAAGCTCATCTTACCACTCCATACCAGGAGGGTAGATTGGGGCATTAACAGTTTAATCACTTTGTGTCCACAAGGCCATCTCTTCCAACTAGGAGCCTTAACTGGACTTACAGTGGTTTTATTCAGCTTATTGCAGCCATGTCCAGCTTGCACCTCCAACAAGGAGAGTAAACTGAAATGTAGATGTTTATCAGCTTAAATGCTGAGCAGTCCATCCTATGACACCGGACCAGGAGGAGCAGCTGGACTTACGCTGGTTTTGCTCAGCTCAGCCATACCCAACTTACAAATCCAACTTAAAGGATAACCTGGAAACTAAATGGTTAACCAACTTAAACGCCAACCAGTCCAATTTATGACTCCAGACCCCGAATATTAATTGAACTTACAATGATTTCATGTGTCTTATGACCAGTGGCGTAACTAGAGTCTGAATATATATATCCCGAATATGTCCCCCATTCTGCCGCTGTTCTTTATTGTATAAAAAAAAAACTAAGCCATTATACTCACCAGGGGTGTACATTCAAGTCATGGGGCTCCAGAGCTTAAGTATAACGCACTTCCCATAGTCCTTCATATAGTATAATGCATCCCATAGTCCTCCATATAGTATAATGCATCCCATTCTCCTCTATATAATATACTGTACAGCCCATAGTCGTCCATAAAGTATAATGCACAGCTCCTAGTCATACATGTAGTATAATGCACCCCATAGTTTTCAATAAAGTATAAAGCACCTCCACAGGCATACATAGTAGTATAATGCACCACATCATAATATATAGCAGTATAATTCACCCCCATAGTCATATATGGTAATATATTGTACCTCCATAGTCATATAAAGTAGTGTAATGCACCCCATAGTCATATATAGTAGTATAATGCACCTCCATAGTCATATATAGCAGTATAATGCACCCCCATCGTCACATAAAGCAGTATAATGCACTCCATAGTCATATAAGGCAGTATAATGTACCCCATATAGTTTATATAGTAGTATAATGCACCCCATAGTCATATGTAGCAGTATATTGCACCTCCTGGTCATATATAGTTGTATAATGTACCCCCATAGTCATATATAATAGTATACTGCACCCCCATAGTCATATACACTAGTATAAAGCATCCCATAGTCATATATAGTAGTATAAAGCACCCCATAGTCATATATAGTAGTATAAAGCACCCCATAGTCATTTATAGTAGTATAATGTACCCCCATAGTCATATATAGTAGTATAATGCACCCCACTGTCATATCAGTATAATGCACCCCCATAGTCATATATAGTAGTATAATGCACCCACATAGTCATATATAGTAGTATAATACACCTTCATAGTCATATACAGAAGTATAATGCACCCCTATAGTCATCCGTAGTAGTATAATACAACCCCAATAGTCATCCGTAGTAGTATAATACAACCCCCATAGTCATATATAGTAGTGTAATGCACCTCCATAGTCATAAATAGTAGTATAATGCACCACCATAGTCATAAATAGTAGTAAAATGCACCCTATAGTCATATATAGCACTATATTGCACTTCAGTCATATATAGCAGTATAATGTACCCCCATAGTCATATATAGCAGTATAATGTACATCATAGTCATATATAGCAGTATAATGCACCCTTATAGCCATATATAGTAGTATAGTATACCCCATATTCATATATAGTAGTATAATGTACTCCATAGTCATATAGCAGTATAATGCACCCCGTAGTCATATATAGTAGTATAAAGCACCTCATAGTCATATATAGTGTTATGGGTCCGGGGGGTAGAACCTCTGTGCTATGGTGCAAGGAGGGACCCAGAGGGGCGTAACTAAGTATCAACCCGGACCGACCCTGGTCGTACGGCGGCTAACGACTCCGTGACCAGGGAGGGACCGAGCCGAGGGACCAGGTGCTACTCTGGGGATGACCTTGTAAGGGAGCAGGTGACCTTCACGGTACAGATGGCAGGGACTGACCGGAATAGCAGGTAGGCTCAGCAGGCAGGCTGGCGAGCAGGAGTCTCTAGGTGGGCTGGCAGGTGGTCACGGCAAGTGACGGCAGGAGTCTCTAGGTGGTCACGGCAAGTGACGGCAGGAGTCTCTAGGTGGGCTGGCAAGTGGTCACGGCAAGTGAAGGCAGGAGCCTCCAGGAAGGCATGGCAGGTAACAGGCAGGTCACAGGCAAGTGCTCCCAGGTGAGCGGGCTGACAGGCACGGCAGGTACCAGGCAGGCAACAGGCAAGTGCTCCCAGGTGAGCGGGCTGGCAGGCACGGCAGGTAACAGGCTGGTGGGCAAGACTGGTAGTCAGGCTAGCAGCGGGACCTGAGGGCTGAAGCAGAAGTCAGAAACACTGTGCAACAACTTTTGCTCGGGCACCTCCATTTTGGAGGAGGTGCCTTATATATGGGAGGACCCTCGGCTATTGGCCGAGGACTCCTTAGGACGGCGCATGCGGCCCCTTTAAGAGGGAGGGAGCGAGCGCGCCCTAAGCACAGTGCCCGGGGAGCTGCGCGCGCCGGCTGCAGGAAGAGGAGCGCTGGTGAACGCAGAGCGGGGAGCGAGGAGGTGAATGGGACGGCGTCTCTGCCTAGCAGGGGGCAGAGACGCCGATGCTACATATAGTAGTATGGCAACTTATTTAAAATAAATATTTAAATACTCTACCCACCTTCCCTTCACTCCCGCTCCGCAAGTCCTGTTGTGAAGCAGGCAGCTGACTTCGGCCTGTGACGGGAGTGCATGACGTTACTGCGATGCGCCCCGTCATGTGCTGGCCTATGATTGGCCGACAGAATGCATTGTCGCTAAAGGACGCAATAGGTATGTCCACAGCAATACACTTCAACTGGATGTGCGTAGGAGGACACACATCTAATTAAAGGTTCTGCTGGTGTCGGCGGGCCCCTGATCCTCCGGGCCTTTGTGACTTGCTGCGACCGCAGTCGTTACTCCCCTACTAATCACAACCATGACCAACTTCAACTAGAAGGATAACTGGGACATAAATATTTTGCTAAGTAAAATGTCGACCAGTCCATTCTGAGACTCCCGACATCAGACTTAAAATAGCTTCATTCTGTTTAAAGCAACCATTTACACCTCCTACCAACAAGAGGCCAAACTGGGACATGGATAGCATATTGAACAGGTCTGCCTTTAACATCTAAGTATGAGGGATGGACTGGAAATTTGTTGGCCTCACCAGCTACCCTCAGGACTGTACTTTATTAAGGCACCTCCTTGTTGTTTGATAGGATCAGCCGTTATCACCCGGAAGTCATTCTTACCAATATCAGCAGAATTGCTAGTTAATGAAGCATTGAGACAGTAAAGAAAAGAACCCTACAAACCACAATCGGCTGACATACCACTGAAAGTAGCCCGGGGCGGGCGGGCCCCACAGTCCGGACCCGGGGCGGGCGGGCCCCACAGTCCGGACCCGGGGCGGGCGGGCCCCACAGTCCGGACCCGGGGCGGGCGGCCCCCACAGTCCGGACCCAAGGCTAGATCCGGGACAGGCGACCTAACAATCCAGACACAGGGCGGACGGGCCCCACAGTCCAGGCTCGGGTTGGACGGGCCCCACATTCCAGGCTCGGGGCGGACGGGCCCCACGGTCCAGGCTCGGGGCGGACGGGCCCCTCGGTCCAGGCTCGGGGCGGACGGGCCCCTCGGTCCAGGCTCGGGGCGGACGGGCCCCTCGGTCCAGGCTCGGGGCGGACGGGCCCCTCGGTCCAGGCTCGGGGAGGACGGGTCCCTCGGTCCAGGCTCGGGGAGGACGGGCCGCACGGTCCAGGCTCGAGCGAACAGGCCCCAAAGTCCAGGATCGGGGCGGACGGGGGGCCCCACAGTCCGGAGTCGGGGCAGGTGGGGGGCCCCACAGTCCGGACCCGGGCAGGCGTGGGTCCCCACTGTCCAGACCTGGAGCTAGACCCGGGGCAGGCGGCCGCAAAGGCCGGACATGGGGCCGATGGGCCCCACAGTCAGGACACGGGGCCGATGGGCCCCACAGTCAGGACACGGGGCTGGCTGGCCCCACAGTCAGGACACGGGGCGGGCGGGGGGCCCCACAGTCAGGACACGGGGCGGGCGGGAGGCCCCACAGTCCGGACACGGGGGGAGCCACAGTCCGGACATATGGCGGACGGGCCCCACAGTCCAGGCTCGGGGCGGACGGGCCCCACAGTCCGGACGCGGGGCTAGTCCCGGGGCAGGCGGCCCCACAGTCCAGACCTGAGGCTAGACCAGGGGCAGGCGGCCCCACAGTTCAGACACGGGGTGGACGGGCCCACAGTCCTGACATGGGGCGGACATGCCCCACAGTCCAGACCCGGGGCAGGCTTCCCCACAGTCCAGACTCGGGGCGACCGGGGGGCCCCACAGTCCGTACCCGGGGCGGACGGGGGGCCCCACAGTCCAGGCTCGGGGCGGACGGGCCCCACAGTCCGGACACGGGGCTAGTCCCAGGGCAGGCGGCCCCACAGTCCAGACCTGAGGCTAGACCAGGGGCAGGCAGCCCCACAGTCCAGACACGGGGTGGACGGGCCCCACAGTCCTGACATGGGGCGGACATGCCCCACAGTCCAGACCCGGGGCAGGCTTCCCCACAGTCCAGACTCGGGGCGAGCGGGGGGCCCCACAGTCTGTACCCGGGGTGGGTGGGGGGCCCCACAGTCCGTACCCGGGGCTGGCGCGGGGCCCCACAGTCCAGACCTGGGGCTAGACTCGGGGCGGGCGGCCCCACCGTCCGGACCTGGGGCGGGCAGGGGGCCCCACAGTCCAGACCTGGGGCTAGAACCGATGCAGGCGGCCCCACAGTCCGGACACGGGGCGGACGGGCCCATAGTCCGGACACTGGGCGGCCGCAGTCCGGATATAGGGCGGCCGGGCCCCACAGTCCAGGCTCGGGGCTAGACCTGGGACGGACGGGCCCCACAGTCCAAGCTTGGGGCAGGCGTGCCCCACAGACCGGAAACGGGGCTAGACCCGGGGCAGGGGGCCCCAAAGTCCAGACACGGGGCGGATGAGCCCCACAGTCAGGACACGGGGCGGGCGAGCCCCACAGTCAGGACACGGGGCAGGCGGGCCCCACAGTCAGGACACGGGGCGGGCGGGCCCCACAGTCAGGACAGGGGGCGGGCGGGCTCCACAGTCAGGACATGGGGCGGGCGGGCCCCACAGTCAGGACACGGGGTGGGCGGGCCCCACAGTCCAGACCTGGGGCTAGACCCGGGGCAGGCGGCCCACAGTCCAGACACGGGGTGGACGGGCCCCACAGTCCGGACACGGGGCGGGCATGCCCCATAGTCCAGACCTGGGGCTAGACCCGGGGCAGGCGGCCCCACAGTCCAGAACTGAGGCTAGACCCGGGGCAGGCGGTCCCATATTCTAGACACGGGGTGGACGGGCCTCACAGACCTGACATGGGGCAGACATGCCGCACAGTCCAGACCTGGGGCTAGACCCGGGGCAGGCGACCCACAGTCCGGACACGGGGTGGACGGGCCCCACAGTCCGGACACGGGGTGGACGGGCCCCACAGTCCGGACACGGGGTGGACGGGCCCCACAGTCCGGACACGGGGTGGACGGGCCCCACAGTCCGGACACGGGGTGGACGGGCCCCACAGTCAGGACACGGGGTGGACGGGCCCCACAGTCAGGACACGGGGTGGACGGGCCCCACAGTCAGGACACGGGGTGGGCGGGCCCCACAGTCAGGACACGGGGCTAGTCCCAGGGCAGGCGGCCCCACAGTCCAGACCTGAGGCTAGACCAGGGGCAGGCAGCCCCACAGTCCAGACACGGGGTGGACGGGCCCCACAGTCCTGACATGGGGCGGACATGCCCCACAGTCCAGACCCGGGGCAGGCTTCCCCACAGTCCAGACTCGGGGCGAGCGGGGGGCCCCACAGTCTGTACCCGGGGTGGGTGGGGGGCCCCACAGTCCGTACCCGGGGCTGGCGCGGGGCCCCACAGTCCAGACCTGGGGCTAGACTCGGGGCGGGCGGCCCCACCGTCCGGACTTGGGGCGGGCAGGGGGCCCCACAGTCCAGACCTGGGGCTAGAACCGATGCAGGCGGCCCCACAGTCCGGACACGGGGCGGACGGGCCCATAGTCCGGACACTGGGCGGCCGCAGTCCGGATATAGGGCGCCGGGCCCCACAGTCCAGGCTCGGGGCTAGACCTGGGACGGACGGGCCCCACAGTCCAAGCTTGGGGCAGGCGTGCCCCACAGACCGGAAACGGGGCTAGACCCGGGGCAGGGGGCCCCAAAGTCCAGACACGGGGCGGATGAGCCCCACAGTCAGGACACAGGGCGGGCGAGCCCCACAGTCAGGACACGGGGCGGGCGGGCCCCACAGTCAGGACACAGGGCGGGCGGGCCCCACAGTCAGGACATGGGGCGGGCGGGCCCCACAGTCAGGACATGGGGCGGGCGGGCCCCACAGTCAGGACACGGGGTGGACGGGCCCCACAGTCCGGACACGGGGCGGGCATGCCCCATAGTCCAGACCTGGGGCTAGACCCGGGGCAGGCGGCCCCACAGTCCAGAACTGAGGCTAGACCCGGGGCAGGCGGTCCCATATTCTAGACACGGGGTGGACGGGCCTCACAGACCTGACATGGGGCAGACATGCCGCACAGTCCAGACCTGGGGCTAGACCCGGGGCAGGCGACCCACAGTCCGGACACGAGGTGGACGGGCCCCACAGTCCGGACACGGGGTGGACGGGCCCCACAGTCCGGACACGGGGTGGACGGGCCCCACAGTCCGGACACGGGGTGGACGGGCCCCACAGTCCGGACACGGGGTGGACGGGCCCCACAGTCCGGACACGGGGTGGACGGGCCCCACAGTCCGGACACGGGGTGGACGGGCCCCACAGTCCGGACACGGGGTGGACGGGCCCCACAGTCCGGACACGGGGTGGACGGGCCCCACAGTCCGGACACGGGGTGGACGGGCCCCACAGTCCGGACACGGGGTGGGCGGGCCCCACAGTCAGGACACGGGGCGGGCCCCACAGTCAGGACACGGGGCGGGCGAGCCCCACAGTCAGGACACGGGGCGGGCGGGACCCACAGTCAGGACACGGGGCGGGCGGGACCCACAGTCAGGACACGGGGCGGGTGGGCCCCACAGTCAGGACATTGGGCGGGCGGGCTCCACAGTCAGGATACAGGGCGGGCAGGCCCCACAGTCCGGACACAGGGCTAATCCCGGGGCAGGTGGCCCCACAGTCCAGACCTGGGGCTAGACCCGGGGCAGGCGGCCCACAGTCCAGACACGGGGTGGACGGGCCCCACAGTCCAGATACGGGGCGGGCATGCCCCATAGTCAAGACCTGGGGCTAAACCCGGGGCTGGCGGCCCCACAGTCCAGACCTGAGGCTAGACCCGGGGCAGGCGGCCCGACATTCTAGACACGGGGTGGACGGGCCCCACAGTCCGGGGACGGGGCGGGCATGACCCATAGTCAAGACCTGGGGCTAGACCCGGGGCAGGCGGCCCCACAGTCCAGACCTGAGGCTAGACCCGGGGCAGGAGGCCCCACATTCTAGACACAGGGTGGACGGGCCCCACAGTCCTGACACGGGGCGGACATGCCCCACAGTCCAGACCTGGGGCTAGACCCGGGGTAGGCGGCCCCACAGTCCGGACACGGAGTGGACGGGCCCCACAGTCCGGACACGGGGTGAACGGGCCCCACAGTCCGGACACGGGGTGGACGGGCCCCACAGTCCGGACACGGGGTGGACGGGCCCCACAGTCCGGACACGGGGTGGACGGGCCCCACAGTCCGGACACGGGGTGGACGGGCCCCACAGTCCGGACACGGGGTGGACGGGCCCCACAGTCCGGACACGGGGTGGACGGGCCCCACAGTCCGGACACGGGGTGGACGGGCCCCACAGTCCGGACAAGGGGTGGACGGGCCCCACAGTCCGGACACGGGGTGGACGGGCCCCACAGTCCGGACACGAGGTGGACGGGCCCCACAATCCGGACACGGGGCTAGTCCCGGGGCAGGCGGCCCCAAAGTCCGGACACGGGGCGGATGAGCCCCACAGTCTGGACACGGGGCGGATGAGCCCCACAGTCTGGACACGGGGCGGATGAGCCCCACAGTCTGGACACGGGGCGGGCGAGCCCCACAGTCTGGACACGGGGCGGGCGAGCCCCACAGTCTGGACACGGGGCAGGGGAGCCCCACAGTCAGGACACGGGGCGGGCGGGACCCACAGTCAGGACACGGGGCGGACGGGCCCCACAGTCCAGGCTCGGGGCGGACGGGCCTCACAGTACGGACATGGGGCTAGTCCCGGGGCAGGCGGCCCCAAAGTCTGGACACAGGGCGGAGGAGCCCCACAGTCTGGACACGGGGCGGGCGAGCCCCACAGTCTGGACACAGGGCGGGCGAGCCCCACAGTCTGGACACGGGGCGGGCGAGCCCCACAGTCTGGACACGGGGCGGGCGAGCCCCACAGTCTGGACACGGGGCGGGCGAGCCCCACAGTCCGGACACGGGGCGGGCGAGCCCCACAGTCCGGACACGGGGCGGGCGAGCCCCACAGTCCGGACACGGGGTGGACGGGCCCCACAGTCCGGACACGGGGTGGACGGGCCCCACAGTCCGGACACGGGGTGGACGGGCCCCACAGTCCGGACACGGGGTGGACGGGCCCCACAGTCCGGACAAGGGGTGGACGGGCCCCACAGTCCGGACACGGGGTGGACGGGCCCCACAGTCCGGACACGGGGTGGACGGGCCCCACAGTCCGGACACGGGGTGGATGGGCCCCACAGTCCGGACACGGGGCTAGTCCCGGGGCAGGCGGCCCCAAAGTCTGGACACGGGGCGGATGAGCCCCACAGTCTGGACACGGGGCGGGCGAGCCCCACAGTCTGGACACGGGGCGGGCGAGCCCCACAGTCTGGACACGGGGCGGGCGAGCCCCACAGTCTGGACACGGGGCGGGCGAGCCCCACAGTCTGGACACGGGGCAGGGGAGCCCCACAGTCAGGACACGGGGCGGGCGGGACCCACAGTCAGGACACAGGGCGGACGGGCCCCACATTCCAGGCTCGGGGCGGACGGGCCTCACAGTACGGACACGGGGCTAGTCCCGGGGCAGGCGGCCCCAAAGTCTGGACACGGGGCGGAGGAGCCCCACAGTCTGGACACGGGGCGGGCGAGCCCCACAGTCCGGACACGGGGCGGGCGAGCCCCACAGTCCGGACACGGGGCGGGCGAGCCCCACAGTCCGGACACGGGGCGGGCGAGCCCCACAGTCCGGACACGGGGCGGGCGAGCCCCACAGTCCGGACACGGGGCGGGCGAGCCCCACAGTCCGGACACGGGGCGGGCGAGCCCCACAGTCCGGACACGGGGCGGGCGAGCCCCACAGTCCGGACACGGGGCGGGCGAGCCCCACAGTCCGGACACGGGGCGGGCGGGACCCACAGTCCGGACACGGGGCGGACGGGCCCCACAGTCCAGGCTCGGGGCGGACGGGCCCCACAGTCCGGACATGGGGCTAGTCCCGTGGCAGGCGGCCCCAAAGTCCGGACACGGGGCGGAGGAGCCCCACAGTCCGGACACGGGGCGGGCGAGCCCCACCGTCTAGACACGGGGCGGGCGAGCCCCACAGTCTGGACACGGGGCGGGCGAGCCCCACAGTCTGGACACGGGGCGGGCGAGCCCCACAGTCTGGACACGGGGCGGGCGAGCCCCACAGTCTGGACACGGGGCGGGCGAGCCCCACAGTCTGGACACTGGGCGGGCGAGCCCCACAGTCTGGACACTGGGCGGGCGAGCCCCACAGTCTGGACACGGGGCGGGCGAGCCCCACAGTCTGGACACGGGGCGGGCGAGCCCCACAGTCTGGACACGGGGCGGGCGAGCCCCACAGTCTGGACACGGGGCGGGCGAGCCCCACAGTCTGGACACGGGGCGGGCGAGCCCCACAGTCTGGACACGGGGCGGGCGAGCCCCACAGTCAGGACACGGGGCGGGCGGGACCCACAGTCAGGACACGGGGCGGGCGGGACCCACAGTCAGGACACGGGGCGGGCGGGACCCACAGTCTGGACACGGGGCGGGCGAGCCCCACAGTCTGGACACGGGGCGGGCCCCACAGTCAGGACATTGGGCGGGCAGGCTCCACAGTCAGGATACAGGGCGGGCAGGCCCCACAGTCCGGACACGGGGCTAATCCCGGGGCAGGTGGCCCCACAGTCCAGACCTGGGGCTAGACCCGGGGCAGGCGGCCCACAGTCCAGACACGGGGTGGACGGGCCCCACAGTCCGGATACGGGGCGGGCATGCCCCATAGTCAAGACCTGGTGCTAAACCCGGGGCTGGCGGCCCCACAGTCCAGACCTGAGGCTAGACCCGGGGCAGGCGGCCCCACATTCTAGACACGGGGTGGACGGGCCCCACAGTCCGGATACGGGGCGGGCATGACCCATAGTCAAGACCTGGGGCTAGACCCGGGGCAGGCGGCCCCACATTCTAGATACAGGGTGGACGGGCCCCACAGTCCTGACACGGGGCGGACATGCCCCACAGTCCAGACCTGGGGCTAGACCCGGGGTAGGCTGCCCCAAAGTCCGGACACGGGGTGTACGAGCCCCACAGTCTGGACACGGGGTGGCCACAGCCCAGACATAGGGTGGGCGGGCCCCACAGTCCAGGCTCGGGGCTAAACCCGGGGAAGCCGGCCCCACATTTCAGACCCGGGGCGGGGGGCCACACAGTCCAGGCTCGGGGCGGATGGGCCCCACAGTCCAGGCTCGGGGCGGATGGGCCCCACAGTATTGGCTCGGGGCGAACGGGCCCCACAGTCCAGGCTCGGGGCGGACGGGCTCCACAGTCCAGACCTGAGGCTCGGCCCGGGGCTGGCGGCCACACAGTCCAGGCTCGGGGCGGATGGGCCCCACAGTCCAGACTCGGGGCGGATGGGCCCCACAGTATTGGCTCGGAGCGAACGGGCCCCACAGTCCACGCTCTGGCCCCACAGTCCACGCTCGGGGCGGACGGGCCCCACAGTCCACGCTTGGAGCGGACAGGCCCCACAGTCCAGACTCGGGGCGGACGGGCCCCACAGTCCAGGCTCGGGGCGGGCGGGCCCATAGTTACGACACGGGGCGGGCGGGCCCCACAGTCCGTACACGGGGCTAGTCCCGGGGCAGGCGGCCCCACAGTCCGGACACGGGGCGGACGGGCCCCACAGTTCTGACACGGGGCGGGCATGCCCCACAGTCCTGACCTGGGGCTAGAGCCGGGGCAGGCGGCCCCACAGTCCGGACACGGGGTGGACGGGCCCCACAGTCCGGACACGGGGCGGCCATAGTACGCACATAGGGCGGGCGGGCCCCACAGTCAGGACACGGGGCGGGCGGGCTCCACAGTCAGGACACGGGGCGTGCGGGCTCCACAGTCAGGACACGGGGCGGGCGGGCCCCACAGTCAGGACACGGGGCGGGCGAGCCCCACAGTCAGGACACGGGGCGGGCGAGCCCCACAGTCAGGACACGGGGCGGGCGAGCCCCACAGTCAGGACACGGGGCGGGCGAGCCCCACAGTCAGGACACGGGGCGGGCGGGCCCCACAGTCAGGACACGGGGCGGGCTGGCCCCACAGTCCAGACTGGGGCTAGACCCGGGGCAGGCGGCCCACAGTCCAGACACGGGGTGGACGGGCCCCACAGTCCGGACACGGGGCGGGCATGACCCATAGTCCAGACCTGGGGCTAGACCCGGGGCAGGCGGCCCCACAGTCCAGACCTGAGACTAGACCCGGGGCAGGCGGTCCCATATTCTAGACACGGGGTGGATGGGCCTCACAGACCTGACACGGGGCGGACATGCCCCACAGTCCAGACCTGGGGCTAGATCCGGGGCAGGCGACCCACAGTCCGGACACGGGGTGGACGGGCCCCACAGTCCGGACACGGGGTGGACGGGCCCCACAGTCCGGACACGGGGTGGACGGGCCCCACAGTCCGGACACGGGGCTAGTCCCGGGGCAGGCGGCCCCACAGTCTGGACACGGGGCGGATGAGCCCCACAGTCTGGACACGGGGCGGGCGAGCCCCACAGTCCAGACCTGGGGCTAGACCCGGAGCAGGCGGCCCACAGTCTGGACACGGGGTGGACTGTCCCCACAGTCCGGACACGGGGGGGGCCACAGTGGGGACATAAGGCGGGCGGGCCCCACAGTCCAGGTTCGGGGCTAGACCCGGGGGCAGTCGGCCCCACAGTCCAGACCCGGGGCAGGGGGCCCCACTGTCTGGACCCGGGGCAAGCGGGGGATCCCACAGTCCGGACCCGGGGTGGGCGAGGGGCCCCACAGTCTGGAATCAGGGCGGGCGGGGGGCCCCACAGTCCGGACCTGGGGTTAGACCCGGGGCAGGCGGCCCCACAGTCCGGACACGTGGCGGCCGCAGTCCGGATATAGGGCGAGCCCCACAGTCTGGACTCGGGGTGGCCACAGTCCAGACATAGGGTGGGCGGGCCCCGGGTGGGCGGGCCCACAGTCCGGGGGGCTAGACCCGTGGGGGGGGGAGCACACAGTCCAGGCTCGGGGCTAGACCCGGGGAATCCGGCCCCACATTTCAGACCCGGGTCGGACGGGCCCCACAGTCCAGGCTCGGGGCGGACGGGCCCCACAGTCCAGGCTCGGGGCGGACGGGCCCCACAGTCCAGACATGGGGCTAGTCCCGGGGCAGGCGGCCCCACAGTCCAGACCTGAGGCTCGACTCGGGGCAGGCAGCCCCACAGTCCAGACACGGGGTGGACAAGCCCCACAGTCCTGACATGGGGCGGACATGCCCCACAGTCCTGACATGGGGCGGACATGCCCCACAGTCCAGACACGGGGCAGGCGGCCCCACAGTCCGGACACGGGGTGGGCGAACCCTACAGTCCGGACACAGGGCGTCCGCAGTCCGGACATAGGGTGGGCGGGCCGCACAGTCCAGGCTCGGGGCCAGACCCTGGGCCAGACCCGGGGCAACCGGCCCCACAGTCCAGACTCGGGGCGGGCGGGGGGCCCCACAGTCCGTACCCGGGGCAGGCGGGGGGTCCCACAGTCCAGACCTGGGGCTAGACTCGGGGCGGGGGGCCCCACAGTCCAGACCTGGGGCTAGACCCGATGCAGGCAGCCCCACAGTCCGGACACGGGGCGGACGGGCCCACAGTCCGGACACGGGGCCGCCGCAGTCCGGATATAGGGCGGCCGGGCCCCACAGTCCAGGCTCGGGGCTAGACCCGGCACGGACGGGCCCCACAGTCCAAGCTCGGGGCAGACGGACCCCACAGTCCAAGCTCGGGGCGGGCGAGCCCCACAGTCAGGACACAGGGCTGGCGCCCACCCACAGTCAGGACACAGGGCTGGCGGTGGGTGCGCCCCACAGTCAGGACACAGGGCTGGCGGGCCCCAAAGTCAGGACACAGGGCTGGCGGGCCCCAAAGTCAGGACACAGGGCGGGCGGGCCCCACAGTCAGGACACAGGGTGGGCGGGCCCCACAGTCAGGACACAGGGTGGGCGGGCCCCACAGTCAGGACACAGGGGCAGGCGGGGGCAGACGGCCCACAGTCCGGACACGGGGTGGGTGGGCCCCTGGGCCTCACAGTCAGGACACAGGGCTGGCGGGCCCCAAAGTCAGGACACAGGGCGGGCGGGCCCCAAAGTCAGGACACAGGGTGGGCGGGCCCCACAGTGAGGACACAGGGGCAGGCAGGGGCAGGCGGCCCACAGTCCGGACACGGGGTGGGTGGGCCCCAGTCAGGACACAGGGCTGGCGGTGGGTGGGCCCCACAGTCAGGACACAGGGCTGGCGGGCCCCAAAGTCAGGACACAGGGCGGGCGGGCCCCAAAGTCAGGACACAGGGCGGGCCCCACAGTCAGGACACAGGGCGGGCCCCACAGTCAGGACATGGGGCGGGCGGGCCCCCGCCCGCCCCCACAGTCCAGACACGGGGCTAATCCCGGGGCAGGTGGCCCCACAGTCCAGACCTGGGGCTAGACCAGGGGCAGGCGGCCCACAGTCCAGACACGAGGTGGACGGGCCCCAAAGTCCGGACGCGGGGCGGGCATGCCCCATAGTCCAGACCTGGGGCTAGACCCGGGGCAGGCGGCCCCACAGTTCAGACCTGAGGCTAGACCCGGGGCAGGCGGCCCACAGTCTGGACACGGGGCTGGCGGGCCCCAAAGTCAGGACACAGGGCGAGCGGGCCCCAAAGTCAGGACACAGGGCGAGCGGGCCCCAAAGTCAGGACACAGGGTGGGCGGGCCCCACAGTCAGGACACAGGGCGGGCCCCACAGTCAGGACACAGGGCGGGCCCCACAGTCAGGACACGGGGCGGGCGGGCCCACATGTCGCCCGCCCCCACAGTCAGGACATGGGGCGGGCGGGCCCCGTGGGCCCCACAGTCCGGACACGGGGCTAATCCCGGGGCAGGTGGCCCCACAGTCCAGACCTGGGGCTAGACCAGGGGCAGGCGGCCCACAGTCCGGACACGGGGTGGATGGGCCCCACAGTCCGGACACGGGGCGGGCATGCCCCACAGTCCAGACCTGGGGCTAGACCCGGAGCAGGCGGCCCACAGTCCAGACCTGGGGGGGGCCACAGTCCGGACATAAGGCGGGCGGGCCCCACAGTCCAGGCTCGGGGCTAAACCCGGGGGCAGTCGGCCCCACAGTCCAGTCCCAGGGCGGGTGGCCCCACAGTCCGGACCCGGGGCAAGCAGAGGATCCCACAGTCCGGACCAGGGGCGGGCGAGGGGCCCCACAGTCTGGAATCGGGGCGGACGTCGGGCCCCACAGTCCGGGCCTGGGGCTAGACCCGGGGCAGGCGGCCCCACAGTCCGGACACGGGGCGGCCGCAGTCCGGATATAGGGCGAGGCCCACAGTCTGGACTCGGGGTGGCCACAGTCCAGACATAGGGTGGGCGGGCCCCAAAGTCCAGGCTCGGGGCTAGACCCGGGGCAGCCGGCCCCACATTTCAGACCAGGGGCGGGGGGCCCCACAGTCCAGGCTCGGGGCGGACGGGCCCCACAGTCCGGACACGGGGCTAGTCCCGGTGCAGGCGGCCCCACAGTCCTGACATGGGGCGGATATGCCCCACAGTCCAGACCCGGGGAAGGCGGCCCCACAGTCCGGACACAGGGTGGACGAGCCCTACAGTCCGGACACGGGGTAGCCGCAGTCCGGACATAGGGTGTGCTGGCCGCACAGTTCAGGCTCGGGGCCAGACCCGGGGCAACCGGCCCCACAGTCCAGACTCGGGGCGGGCGGGGGGCCCCACAGTCCGGACACGGGGCGGGCGGGCCCCACAGTCCGGACCCGGGGCTGGCGGGGGGCTCCACAGTCCAGACCTGGGGCTAGACTCGGGGCGGGCGGCCCCACCGTCCAGACCTGGGGCTAGATCCGAAGCAGACGGCCCCACAGTCCGTACACGGGGCGGACGGGCCCACACTCCAGACACGGGGCGGCCGCAGTCCGGATATAGGGCGGACGGGCCGCACAGTCCAGGCTCGGGGCTAGACCCGGGGCGGACGGGCCCCACAGCCCAGGCTCGGGGCGGACGGGCCCCACAGCCCAGGCTCGGGGCGGACGGGCCCCACAGCCCAGGCTCGGGGCGGACGGGCCCCACAGCCCAGGCTCGGGGCGGACGGGCCCCACAGCCCAGGCTCGGGGCGGACGGGCCCCACAGTCCAGGCTCGGGGCGAACGGGCCCCACAGTCCAGGCTCGGGGCGGACAGGCCCCCCAGTCCAGACCTGAGGCTAGACCTGGGGTAGGCGGCCCCACAGTCCAGATACGGGGTGGACGGGCCCCACAGTCCAGACCTGGGGCTAGACCCGGGGTTGGCAGCCCCAAAGTCCGGACACGGGGTGGACGAGCCCCACAGTCCGGACACGGGGAGGCCACAGTCCAGACATAGGGTGGGTGGGCCCCCCGGGTGGGTGGGCCCCCCGGGTGGGCCCCCCACAGTCCAGGCTCGGGGCTAGACCCGGGGTAGCCGGCCCCACATTTCTGACCTGGGGCGGGGAGCCACACAGTCCAGGCTTGGGGCGGACGGGCCCCACAGTCCAGGCTCGGGGCGGGTGTGCCCCACAGTACTGGCTCGGGGCGAACGGGCCCCACAGTCCACGCTCGGGCCCCACTGTCCATGCTCTGGATGGACGGGCCCCACAGTCCACGCTTGGAGCGGACGGGCCCCACAGTCCAGGCTAGGGGCGGGCGGGCCCATAGTTACGACACGGGGTGGGCGGGCCCTGTGGGCGGGCCCTACAGTCCGGACACGGGGCTAGTCCCAGGGCAGGCGGCCCCACAATCCGGACACGGGGCGGACGGGCCCCACAGTCCTGACATGGGGCGGGCATGCCCCACAGTCCTGACCTGGGGCTAGAGCCGGGGCAGGCGGCCGCACAGTCCGGACACGGGGTGGACGGGCCCCACAGTCCGGACATAGGGCGGGCCAGTCCAGGCTCGGGGCTAGACCCGGGGGCAGCTGGCCCCAAAGTCCAGACCCGGGGCGGGCGGGGGGCCCCACAGTCCAGGCTCGGGGCGGACGGGCCCCACAGTCCAGGCTCGGGGCGGACGGGCCCCACAGTCCAGGCTCGGGGCGGACGGGCCCCACAGTCCAGGCTCGGGGCGGACGGGCCCCACAGTCCAGGCTCGGGGCGGACGGGCCCCACAGTCCAGGCTCGGGGCTGACGGGCCCCACAGTCCAGGCTCGGGGCGGGCGGACCCCACAGTCCAGGCTTGGGGTGGGCGGGCCCCACAGTCCACTCTCGGGCCCCACAGTCCATGCTCGGGGTGGACTGGCCCCACAGTCCAGGCTCGGGGCGGACGGGCCCCACAGTCCAGGCTCGGAGCGGATGGGCCCCACAGTCCAGACCCGGGGCGGGCGGGGGGGCCCCACAGTCCAGGCTCGGGGCGGACGGGCCCCACAGTCCAGGCTCTGAGCGGACGGGCCCCACAGTCCAGGCTCGGGGCGGACGGGCCCCACAGTCCAGGCTCGGGGCGGACGGGCCCCACAGTCCAGGCTCGGGGCGGACGGGCCCCACAGTCCAGGCTCGGGGCTGACGGGCCCCACAGTCCAGGCTCGGGGCTGACGGGCCCCACAGTCCAGGCTCGGGGTGGGCGGGCCCCACAGTCCAGGCTCAGGGCTGACGGGCCCCACAGTCCAGGCTCGGGGCTGACGGGCCCCACAGTCCAGGGGCGGGCGGGCCCCACAGTCCAGGCTCGGGGCGGGCGGGCCCCACAGTCCATGCTCGGGGTGGACTGGCCCCACAGTCCAGGCTCGGGGGGGATGGGCCCCACAGTCCAGGCTCGGAGCGGATGGGCCTCCCTTTCCCGCTCGGGGCGGGCGTGCCCCACAGTCCAGGCTCGGGACTAGTCCCGGGGCAGGTGGCCCCACAGTCGAGACCTGGGGCTAGACCCGGGGCAGGCGGCCCCAAGTCAGAACACGGTGCGGATGGGCCGCACAGTCTGGACTCGGGGCGGGCGAGCCCTACAGTCAGGACACCCACAGGCCGGACACGGGGCTAATCCCGGGACAGGCGGCTTCACAGTCCAGACCTGGGGCTAGACCCGGGGCAGGCGGCCCACAGTCCGAACAAGGGGTGGACGGGCCCCACAGTCCAGATGCGGTGCGGGCATGCCCCACAGTCCAGACCTAGGGCTAGACCCGGAGCAGGCGGCCCACAGTCCGGACACGGGGTGGACGGTCCCCACATTCCAGACACGGGGGGGGCACAGTCCGGACATAAGGTTGGCGGGCCCCACAGTCCAGGCTCGGGGCTAGACCCGGGGGCAATCGGCCCCACAGTCCAAACCCGGGGCAAGCGGGGGATCCCACAGTCTGGACCCGGGGCGGGCGAGGGGCCCCACAGTCTGGAATCGGGGCGGGCGGGGGGCCCCACAGTCCAGACCCGGGCCGGGCGGGGGGCCCCACAGTCCAGGCTCGGGGCGGACGGGCCCCACAGTCCAGGCTCGGGGCGGACGGGCTCCACAGTCCAGGCTCAGAGCGGACGGGCCCCACAGTCCAGGCTCGGGCCCCACAGTCCAGGCTCAGGCCCCACAGTCCACGCTCGGGCCCCACTGTCCATGCTCTGGATGGACGGGCCCCACAGTCCACGCTTGGAGCGGACGGGCCCCACAGTCCAGGCTCGGGCCCCACAGTCCACGCTCGGGCCCCACTGTCCATGCTCTGGATGGACGGGCCCCACAGTCCACGCTTGGAGCGGACGGGCCCCACAGTCCAGGCTAGGGGCGGGCCAGTCCTGACCTGGGGCTAGAGCCGGGGCAGGCGGCCGCACAGTCCGGACACGGGGTGGACGGGCCCCACAGTCCGGACATAGGGCGGGCCAGTCCAGGCTCGGGGCTAGACCCGGGGGCAGCTGGCCCCAAAGTCCAGACCCGGGGCGGGCGAGGGGCCCCACAGTCCAGGCTCGGGGCGGACGGGCCCCACAGTCCAGGCTCGGGGCGGACGGGCCCCACAGTCCAGGCTCGGGGCTGACGGGCCCCACAGTCCAGGCTCGGGGCTGACGGGCCCCACAGTCCAAGCTCGGGGCTGACGGGCCCCACAGTCCAGGCTCGGGGCTGACGGGCCCCACAGTCCAGGCTCGGGGCTGACGGGCCCCACAGTCCAGGCTCGGGGCTGACGGGCCCCACAGTCCAGGCTCGGGGCTGACGGGCCCCACAGTCCAGGCTCGGGGCTGACGGGCCCCACAGTCCAGGCTCGGGGCTGACGGGCCCCACAGTCCAGGCTCGGGGCTGACGGGCCCCACAGTCCAGGCTCGGGGCGGGCGGGCCCCACAGTCCAGGCTCGGGGCGGGCGGGCCCCACAGTCCAGGCTCGGGGCGGGCGGGCCCCACAGTCCAGGCTCGGGGCGGGCGGGCCCCACAGTCCAATGCTCGGGGTGGACTGGCCCCACAGTCCATGCTCGGGGTGGACTGGCCCCACAGTCCAGGCTCGGGGCGGACGGGCCCCACAGTCCAGGCTCGGAGCGGATGGGCCTCCCTTTCCCGCTCGGGGCGGGCGTGCCCCACAGTCCAGGCTCGGGGCTAGTCCCGGGGCAGGTGGCCCCACAGTCGAGACCTGGAGCTAGACCCGGGGCAGGCGGCCCCAAGTCAGGACACGGTGCGGATGGGCCGCACAGTCTGGACTCGGGGCGGGCGAGCCCTACAGTCAGGACACCCACAGGCCGGACACGGGGCTAATCCCAGGACAGGCGGCTTCACAGTCCAGACCTGGGGCTAGACCCGAGGCAGGCGGCCCACAGTCCGGACAAGGGGTGGACGGGCCCCACAGTCCGGATGCGGGGCGGGCATGCCCCACAGTCCAGACCTAGGGCTAGACCCGGAGCAGGCGGCCCACAGTCCGGACACGGGGTGGACGGTCCACACATTCCAGACACGGGGGGGGCACAGTCCAGACATAAGGTTGGCGGGCCCCACAGTCCAGGCTCGGGGCTAGACCCGGGGGCAATCGGCCCCACAGTCCAGACCCGGGGCAAGCGGGAGATCCCACAGTCTGGACCCGGGGCGGGCGAGGGGCCCCACAGTCTGGAATCGGGGCGGGCGGGGGGCCCCACAGTCCAGACCTGGGGCTAGACCCGGGGCAGGCGGCCCCACAGTCCGGACACGGGGCGGCCGCAGTCCGGATATAGGGCGGGCCCCACAGTCCAGGCTCGGGGCTAGACCCGGGACGGATGGGCCCCACAGTCCAGGCTCAGGGCGGACAGGCCCCACAGTCCATCCTCACTGCGGACGGGCCCCGCAGTTCAGGCTCAGGTCGGACGGGCCCCACAGTCCAGGCTCGGGGCGGAGGGACCCCACAGTCCAGGCTCGGGGCGGAGGGGCCCCACAGTCCAGGCTCGGGGCGGAGGGGCCCCACAGTCCAGGCTCGGGGCGGAGGGGCCCCACAGTCCAGGCTCGGGGCGGAGGGGCCCCACAGTCCAGGCTCGGGGCGGACGGGCCCCACAGTCCAGGCTCGGGGCGGACGGGCCCCACAGTCCGGGCTCGGGGCGGACGGGCCCCACAGTCCGGGCTCGGGGCGGACGGGCCCCACAGTCCGGGCTCGGGGCGGACGGGCCCCACAGTCCGGGCTCGGGGCGGACGGGCCCCACAGTCCGGGCTCGGGGAGGACGGGCCCCACAGTCCGGGCTCGGGGCGGACGGGCCCCACAGTCCGGACACGGGGCGGCCACAGTCCGGACATAGGGTGGGCGGGCCGCACATTCTAGGTTCGGGGCTAGACCCGGGGCAACCGGCCCCATAGTCCGGACACGGGGCGGATGGGCCCCGCAGTCTAGGCTCGGAGCGGACGGGCACCACAGTCCAGGCTCGGAGCGGACATGCCCCACCGTCCGGACACGGGGTGGACGAGCCCTACAGTCCGGACACGGGGCGGCCACAGTCCGGACATAGGGTGGGCGGGCCGCACATTCCAGGTTCGGGGCTAGACCCGGGGCAACCGGCCCCATAGTCCGGACACGGGGCGGATGGGCCCCGCAGTCTAGGCTCAGAGCGGACGGGCCCCACAGTCCAGGCTCGGAGCGGACGGGCCCCACAGTCTAGGCTCGGGGCAGAGGGGCCCCACAGTCTAGGCTCGGGGCAGAGGGGCCCCACAGTCCAGGCTCGGGGCGGACGGGCCCCACAGTCCGGGCTCGGGGCGGACGGGCCCCACAGTCCGGGCTCGGGGCGGACGGGCCCCACAGTCCGGGCTCGGGGCGGACGGGCCCCACAGTCCGGGCTCGGGGCGGACGGGCCCCACAGTCCGGGCTCGGGGCGGACGGGCCCCACAGTCCGGACACGGGGCGGCCACAGTCCGGACATAGGGTGGGCGGGCCGCACATTCTAGGTTCGGGGCTAGACCCGGGGCAACCGGCCCCATAGTCCGGACACGGGGCGGATGGGCCCCGCAGTCTAGGCTCGGAGCGGATGGGCACCACAGTCCAGGCTCGGAGCGGACATGCCCCACCGTCCGGACACGGGGTGGACGAGCCCTACAGTCCGGACACGGGGCGGCCACAGTCCGGACATAGGGTGGGCGGGCCGCACATTCCAGGTTCGGGGCTAGACCCGGGGCAACCGGCCCCATAGTCCGGACACGGGGCGGATGGGCCCCGCAGTCTAGGCTCAGAGCGGACGGGCACCACAGTCCAGGCTCGGAGCGGACGGGCCCCACAGTCCGGACACGGGGCTAGTACCAGGGCTGGCGGCCCCACAGTCCAGACCTGAGGCTAGACCAGGGACAGGTGGCCCCACAGTCAAGACACGGGGAGGATGGGCCCCACAGTCCTGACACGGGCTTGACATGCCCCACAGTCCAGACCTGGAGCTAGACCCGGGGCAGGCAGCCCCAAAG
The DNA here is from genome assembly GCF_046119375.1 of Phyllobates terribilis. Taxonomy (NCBI): domain Eukaryota; kingdom Metazoa; phylum Chordata; class Amphibia; order Anura; family Dendrobatidae; genus Phyllobates; species Phyllobates terribilis. The sequence goes on from NW_027362836.1 coordinate 5,572,785, forward strand.
TCCGGACACGGGGTGGACGAGCCCCACAGTCCGGACACGGGGCGGCCACAGTCCGGACATAGGGTGGGCCCCACAGTCCAGGCTTGGGGCTAGACCCGGGGCAGCCGGCCCCACAGTTCAGACCCGGGGCGGGTGGGGGGCCCCACAGTCCGTGCCCGGGGCTTACGCGGGGGCCCACAGTCCAGACCTGGGGCTAGACTCGGGGCGGGCGGGGGGCCCCACCATCCGGACCTGGGGTGGGGGGCCCCACAGTCCAGTCCAGGGGCTAGACCTGATGCAGGCGGTCCCACAGTCCGGACACGGGGTGGACGGGCCCCACAGTCCAGATGCAGTGCGGCCACAGTCCGTACATAGGGCGGGCCCCACAGTCCAGGCTCGGGGCGTACGGGCCCCACAGTCCAGGCTCGGGGCGTACCGGCCCCACAGTCCAGGCTCGGGGCGGACGGGCCCCACAGTCCGGGCTCGGGGCGGACGGGCCCCACAGTCCGGGCTCGGGGCGGACGGGCCCCACAGTCCGGGCTCGGGGCGGACGGGCCCCACAGTCCGGGCTCGGGGCGGACGGGCCCCACAGTCCAGACACGGGGCGGCCACAGTCCGGACATAGGGTGGGCAGGCCGCACATTCCAGGTTTGGGGCTAGACCCGGGGCAACCGGCCCCATAGTCCGGACACGGGGCGGATGGGCCCCGCAGTCTAGGCTCGGAGCGGACGGGCACCACAGTCCAGGCTCGGAGCGGACATGCCCCACCGTCCGGACACGGGATGGACGAGCCCTACAGTCCGGACACGGGGCGGCCACAGTCCGGACATAGGGTGGGCGGGCCGCACATTCCAGGTTCGGGGCTAGACCCGGGGCAACCGGCCCCATAGTCCGGACACGGGGCGGATGGGCCCCGCAGTCTAGGCTCGGAGCGGACGGGCACCACAGTCCAGGCTCGGAGCGGACGGGCCCCACAGTCCGGACACGGGGCTAGTACCAGGGCTGGCGGCCCCACAGTCCAGACCTGAGGCTAGACCAGGGACAGGTGGCCCCACAGTCAAGACACGGGGAGGATGGGCCCCACAGTCCTGACACGGGCTTGACATGCCCCACAGTCCAGACCTGGAGCTAGACCCGGGGCAGGCAGCCCCAAAGTCCGGACACGGGGTGGACGAGCCCCACAGTCCGGACACGGGGCGGCCACAGTCCGGACATAGGGTGGGCCCCACAGTCCAGGCTTGGGGCTAGACCCGGGGCAGCCGGCCCCACAGTTCAGACCCGGGGCGGGTGGAGGGCCCCACAGTCCGTGCTCGGGGCTTACGCGGGGGCCCACAGTCCAGACCTGGGGCTAGACTCGGGGCGGGCGGGGGCCCCACCATCCGGACCTGGGGTGGGGGGCCCCACAGTCCAGTCCAGGGGCTAGACCTGATGCAGGCGGCCCCACAGTCCGGACACGGGGTGGACGGGCCCCACAGTCCAGATGCAGTGCGGCCACAGTCCGTACATAGGGCGGGCCCCACAGTCCAGGCTCGGGGCGTACGGGCCCCACACTCCAGGCTCGGGGCGTACGGGCCCCACAGTCCAGGCTCGGGGCGGATGGGCCCCACAGTCCAGGCTCGGGGCGAACGGGCCCCACAGTCCAGGCTCGGGGCGGACGGGCCCCTCAGTCCAGGCTCGGGGCGGACGGGCCCCCCTTTCCCGCTCGGGGCGGGCGTGCCACACAGTCCAGGCTCGGGGCGTGCGGTGCCCACAGTCAGGACACGGGACGGGCGGGCTCCACAGTCAGGACACGGGGCGGGCGGGCCCCACAGTCCGGACACGGAGCTAATCCCGGGGCAGGCGGCCCCACAGTCTAGACCTGGGGCTAGACCCGGGGCAGGCGGCCCACAGTCCGGGCAGGCGGCCCACTGTCCGGACACGGGGTGGACGGGCCCCACAGTCCGATCATGGGGCGGGCATGCCCCACAGTCCAGACCTGGGGCTAGACCCGGAGCAGGCGGCCCACAGTCCGGAGACGGGGTGGACGGTCCCACAGTCCGGACACGGGGGGGGACCACAGTCCGGATATAAGGCGGGCGGGCCCCACAGTCCAGGCTCGGGGCTAGACCCGGGGGCAGTCGGCCCCACAGTTCAGACCCGGGGCAGGGGGCCCCACAGTCAGGACACAGGGCGGGCTGGCCCCACAGTCGGGACACTCTGCGGGCGAGCCCCACAGTAAGGACACGGGGCGAACGGGCCCCACAGTCAGGACACGGGGTGGGCGGGCCCATAGTTAGGACACGGTGCTAGTCCTGGGGCAGGCGGCCCAACAGTCCAGACCTGCGGCTAGACCCGGGGCTGGCGGCCGCAAAGTCCGAACACGGGTCGGACGGGCCCCACAGTCCTGACACGGGGCGGGCATGCCCCACAGTCCAGAGTTGGGGCTAGACCCGGGGCAGGCAGCCCCACAGTCCGGACACGGGGCGGACGGGCCCCACAGTACGGACACGAGGCGGCCACAGTCCGGACATAGGGCGGGCGGTCCCCACAGTCCAGGCTCGGGGCTAGACCCGGGGGCAACCGGCCCCACAGTCCAGGCTCGGGGCGGACGGGCCCCACAGTCAGGACACAGTGTGGGCGGGCCCATAGTTAGGACATGGGGCGGGCCCCACAGTCCGGGGACTGGGCTTGTCCCGGGGCAGGCGGCCCCACAGTCCGGACACGGGGCGGACGGGCCCCACAGTCCAGGCTCGGAGCGGATGGGCCTCCCTTTCCCGCTCGGGGTGGGCGTGCCCCACAGTCCAGGCTCGGGGCTAGTCCCGGGGCAGGTGGCCCCACAGTCGAGACCTGGGGCTAGACCCGGGGCAGGCGGCCCCAAGTCAGGACACGGTGCGGATGGGCCCCAGTCTGGACTCGGGGCGGGCGAGCCCTACAGTCAGGACACCCACAGGCCGGACACGGGGCTAATCCCGGGACAGGCGGCTTCACAGTCCAGACCTGGGGCTAGACCCGGGGCAGGCGGCCCACAGTCCGGACAAGGGGTGGACGGGCCCCACAGTCCGGATGCGGGGCGGGCATGCCCCACAGTCCAGACCTAGGGCTAGACCCGGAGCAGGCGGCCCACAGTCCGGACACGGGGTGGACGGTCCCCACATTCCAGACACGGGGGGGGCACAGTCTGGACATAAGGTTGGCGGGCCCCACAGTCCAGGCTCGGGGCTAGACCCGGGGGCAGTCGGCCCCACAGTCCAGACCCGGGGCAAGCGGGGGATCCCACAGTCTGGACCCGGGGCAGGCGAGGGGCCCCACAGTCTGGAATCGGGGCGGGCGGGGGGCCCCACAGTCCGGACCTGGGGCTAGACCCGGGGCAGGCGGCCCCACAGTCCGGACACGGGGCGGCCGCAGTCCGGATATAGGGCGGGCCCCACAGTCCAGGCTCGGGGCTAGACCCGGGACGGATGGGCCCCACAGTCCAGGCTCAGGGCGGACAGGCCCCACAGTCCATCCTCACTGCGGACGGGCCCCGCAGTCCAGGCTCAGGTCGGACGGGCCCCACAGTCCAGGCTCGGGGCGGAGGGGCCCCACAGTCCAGGCTCGGGGCGGAGGGGCCCCACAGTCCAGGCTCGGGGCGGAGGGGTCCCACAGTCCAGGCTCGGGGCGGAGGGGCCCCACATTCCAGGCTCGGGGCGGACGGGCCCCACAGTCCGGGCTCGGGGCGGACGGGCCCCACAGTCCGGGCCCGGGGTGGACGGGCCCCACAGTCCGGGCTCGGGGCGGACGGGCCCCACAGTCCAGACACGGGGCGGCCACAGTCCGGACATAGGGTGGGCAGGCCGCACATTCCAGGTTTGGGGCTAGACCCGGGGCAACCGGCCCCATAGTCCGGACACGGGGCGGATGGGCCCCGCAGTCTAGGCTCGGAGCGGACGGGCACCACAGTCCAGGCTCGGAGCGGACATGCCCCACCGTCCGGACACGGGATGGACGAGCCCTACAGTCCGGACACGGGGCGGCCACAGTCCGGACATAGGGTGGGCGGGCTGCACATTCCAGGTTCGGGGCTAGACCCGGGGCAACCGGCCCCATAGTCCGGACACGGGGCGGATGGGCCCCGCAGTCTAGGCTCGGAGCGGACGGGCACCACAGTCCAGGCTCGGAGCGGACGGGCCCCACAGTCCGGACACGGGGCTAGTACCAGGGCTGGCGGCCCCACAGTCCAGACCTGAGGCTAGACCAGGGACAGGTGGCCCCACAGTCAAGACACGGGGAGGATGGGCCCCACAGTCCTGACACGGGCTTGACATGCCCCACAGTCCAGACCTGGAGCTAGACCCGGGGCAGGCAGCCCCAAAGTCCGGACACGGGGTGGACGAGCCCCACAGTCCGGACACGGGGCGGCCACAGTCCGGACATAGGGTGGGCCCCACAGTCCAGGCTTGGGGCTAGACCCGGGGCAGCCGGCCCCACAGTTCAGACCCGGGGCGGGTGGAGGGCCCCACAGTCCGTGCTCGGGGCTTACGCGGGGGCCCACAGTCCAGACCTGGGGCTAGACTCGGGGCGGGCGGGGGGCCCCACCATCCGGACCTGGGGTGGGGGGCCCCACAGTCCAGTCCAGGGGCTAGACCTGATGCAGGCGGCCCCACAGTCCGGACACGGGGTGGACGGGCCCCACAGTCCAGATGCAGTGCGGCCACAGTCCGTACATAGGGCGGGCCCCACAGTCCAGGCTCGGGGCGTACGGGCCCCACACTCCAGGCTCGGGGCGTACGGGCCCCACAGTCCAGGCTCGGGGCGGATGGGCCCCACAGTCCAGGCTCGGGGCGAACGGGCCCCACAGTCCAGGCTCGGGGCGGACGGGCCCCTCAGTCCAGGCTCGGGGCGGACGGGCCCCCCTTTCCCGCTCGGGGCGGGCGTGCCACACAGTCCAGGCTCGGGGCGTGCGGTGCCCACAGTCAGGACACGGGACGGGCGGGCTCCACAGTCAGGACACGGGGCGGGCGGGCCCCACAGTCCGGACACGGAGCTAATCCCGGGGCAGGCGGCCCCACAGTCTAGACCTGGGGCTAGACCCGGGGCAGGCGGCCCACAGTCCGGGCAGGCGGCCCACTGTCCGGACACGGGGTGGACGGGCCCCACAGTCCGGACATGGGGCGGGCATGCCCCACAGTCCAGACCTGGGGCTAGACCCGGAGCAGGCGGCCCACAGTCCGGACACGGGGTGGACGGTCCCACAGTCCGGACACGGGGGGGGACCACAGTCCGGATATAAGGCGGGCGGGCCCCACAGTCCAGGCTCGGGGCTAGACCCGGGGGCAGTCGGCCCCACAGTTCAGACCCGGGGCAGGGGGCCCCACAGTCAGGACACAGGGCGGGCTGGCCCCACAGTCGGGACACTCTGCGGGCGAGCCCCACAGTAAGGACACGGGGCGAACGGGCCCCACAGTCAGGACACGGGGTGGGCGGGCCCATAGTTAGGACACGGTGCTAGTCCTGGGGCAGGCGGCCCAACAGTCCAGACCTGCGGCTAGACCCGGGGCTGGCGGCCGCAAAGTCCGAACACGGGTCGGACGGGCCCCACAGTCCTGACACGGGGCGGGCATGCCCCACAGTCCAGAGTTGGGGCTAGACCCGGGGCAGGCAGCCCCACAGTCCGGACACGGGGCGGACGGGCCCCACAGTACGGACACGAGGCGGCCACAGTCCGGACATAGGGCGGGCGGTCCCCACAGTCCAGGCTCGGGGCTAGACCCGGGGGCAACCGGCCCCACAGTCCAGGCTCGGGGCGGACGGGCCCCACAGTCAGGACACAGTGTGGGCGGGCCCATAGTTAGGACATGGGGCGGGCCCCACAGTCCGGGGACTGGGCTTGTCCCGGGGCAGGCGGCCCCACAGTCCGGACACGGGGCGGACGGGCCCCACAGTCCAGGCTCGGAGCGGATGGGCCTCCCTTTCCCGCTCGGGGTGGGCGTGCCCCACAGTCCAGGCTCGGGGCTAGTCCCGGGGCAGGTGGCCCCACAGTCGAGACCTGGGGCTAGACCCGGGGCAGGCGGCCCCAAGTCGGGACACGGTGCGGATGGGCCCCAGTCTGGACTCGGGGCGGGCGAGCCCTACAGTCAGGACACCCACAGGCCGGACACGGGGCTAATCCCGGGACAGGCGGCTTCACAGTCCAGACCTGGGGCTAGACCCGGGGCAGGCGGCCCACAGTCCGGACAAGGGGTGGACGGGCCCCACAGTCCGGATGCGGGGCGGGCATGCCCCACAGTCCAGACCTAGGGCTAGACCCGGAGCAGGCGGCCCACAGTCCGGACACGGGGTGGACGGTCCCCACATTCCAGACACGGGGGGGGCACAGTCTGGACATAAGGTTGGCGGGCCCCACAGTCCAGGCTCGGGGCTAGACCCGGGGGCAGTCGGCCCCACAGTCCAGACCCGGGGCAAGCGGGGGATCCCACAGTCTGGACCCGGGTCAGGCGAGGGGCCCCACAGTCTGGAATCGGGGCGGGCGGGGGGCCCCACAGTCCGGACCTGGGGCTAGACCCGGGGCAGGCGGCCCCACAGTCCGGACACGGGGCGGCCGCAGTCCGGATATAGGGCGGGCCCCACAGTCCAGGCTCGGGGCTAGACCCGGGACGGATGGGCCCCACAGTCCAGGCTCAGGGCGGACAGGCCCCACAGTCCATCCTCACTGCGGACGGGCCCCGCAGTCCAGGCTCAGGTCGGACGGGCCCCACAGTCCAGGCTCGGGGCGGAGGGGCCCCACAGTCCAGGCTCGGGGCGGAGGGGCCCCACAGTCCAGGCTCGGGGCGGAGGGGTCCCACAGTCCAGGCTCGGGGCGGAGGGGCCCCACATTCCAGGCTCGGGGCGGACGGGCCCCACAGTCCGGGCTCGGGGCGGACGGGCCCCACAGTCCGGGCCCGGGGTGGACGGGCCCCACAGTCCGGGCTCGGGGCGGACGGGCCCCACAGTCCGGACACGGGGCGGACGAGCCCTACAGTCCGGACACGGGGCGGCCACAGTCCGGACATAGGGTGGGCGGGCCGCACATTCCAGGTTCGGGGCTAGACCCGGGGCAACCGGCCCCACAGTCCTGACATGGGGCGGACATGCCCCACAGTCCGGACACGGGGTGGACGAGCCCTACAGTCCGGACACGGGGCGGCCACAGTCCGGACATAGGGTGGGCGGGCCGCACATTCCAGGTTCGGGGCTAGACCCGGGGCAACCGGCCCCACAGTCCGGACACGGGGCGGCCGCAGTCCGGATATAGGGCGGGCCCCACAGTGCAGGCTCGGGGCTAGACCCAGGACAGGCGGGCCCCACAATCCAGGCTCGGAGCGGACGGGCCCCGCAGTCTAGGCTCGGAGCGGACGGGCACCACAGTCCAGGCTCGGAGCGGACGGGCCCCACAGTCCGGACACGGGGCTAGTACCAGGGCTGGCGGCCCCACAGTCCAGACCTGAGGCTAGACCAGGGGCAGTTGGCCCCACAGTCAAGACACGGGGAGGATGGGCCCCACAGTCCTGACACGGGGTTGACATGCCCCACAGTCCAGACCTGGAGCTAGACCCGGGGCAGGCAGCCCCAAAGTCCGGACACGGGGTGGACGAGCCCCACAGTCCGGACACGGGGCGGCCACAGTCCGGACATATGGTGGGCCCCACAGTCCAGGCTCGGGGCTAGACCCGGGGCAGCCGGCCCCACAGTTCAGACCCGGGGCGGGTGGGGGGCCCCACAGTCCGTGCCCGGGGCTGACGAGGCGGCCCACAGTCCAGACCTGGGGCTAGACTCGGGGCGGGCGGGGGGCCCCACCATCCGGACCTGGGGTGGGGGGCCCCACAGTCCAGTCCAGGGGCTAGACCCGATGCAGGCGGCCCCACAGTCCGGACACGGGGTGGACGGGCCCCACAGTCCAGATGCAGTGCGGCCACAGTCCGTACATAGGGCGGGCCCCACAGTCCAGGCTCGGGGCGGACGGGCCCCACAGTCCAGGCTCGGGGCGGACGGGCCCCACAGTCCAGGCTCGGGGCGGACGGGCCCCACAGTCCAGGCTCGGGGCGGACGGGCCCCACAGTCCAGGCTCGGGGCGGACGGGCCCCACAGTCCAGGCTCGGGGCGGACGGGCCCCTCAGTCCAGGCTCGGGGCGGATGGGCCCCCCTTTCCCGCTCGGGGCGGGTGTGCCACACAGTCCAGGCTCGGGGCGTGCGGTGCCCACAGTCAGGACACGGGACGGGCGGGCTCCACAGTCAGGACACGGGGCGGGCCCACAGTCCGGACACGGAGCTAATCCCGGGGCAGGCGGCCCCACAGTCTAGACCTGGGGCTAGACCCGGGGCAGGCGGCCCACAGTCCGGGCAGGCGGCCCACTGTCCGGACACGGGGTGGACGGGCCCCACAGTCCGGACACGGGGCGGGCATGCCCCACAGTCCAGACCTGGGGCTAGACCCGGAGCAGGCGGCCCACAGTCCAGACACGGGGTGGATGGTCCCACAGTCCGGACACGGGGGGGCCCCACAGTCCAGGCTCGGGGCTAGACCCGGGGGCAGTCGGCCCCACAGTTCAGACCCGGGGCGGGGGGCCCCACAGTCAGGACACAGGGCGGGCTGGCCCCACAGTCGGGACACTCTGCGGGCGAGCCCCACAGTAAGGACACGGGGCGAACGGGCCCCACAGTCAGGACACGGGGTATAGTTAGGACACGGTGCTAGTCCTGGGGCAGGCAGCCCAACAGTCCAGACCTGCGGCTAGACCCGGGGCTGGCGGCCGCAAAGTCCGAACACGGGTCGGACGGGCCCCACAGTCCTGACACGGGGCGGGCATGCCCCACAGTCCAGAGTTGGAGCTAGACCCGGGGCAGGCAGCCCCACAGTCCGGACACGGGGTGGACGGGCCCCACAGTACGGACACGAGGCGGCCACAGTCCGGACATAGGGCAGGCGGTCCCCACAGTCCAGGCTCGGGGCTAGACCCGGGGGCAACCGGCCCCACAGTCCAGGCTCGGAGCGGACAGGCCCCACAGTCAGGACACAGTGTGGGCGGGCCTATAGTTAGGACATGGGGCGGGCCCCACAGTCTGGGGACTGGGCTTGTCCCGGGGCAGGCGGCCCCACAGTCCGGACACGGGGCGGACGGGCCCCACAGTCCTGACACGGGGTGGGCATGCCCCACAGTCCAGACCTGGGGCTAGACCTGGGGCAGGCGGCCCCACAGTCCAGCCACGGGGCGGCCACAGTACGGACATAGGGCCGGCGGGCCCCACAGTCTAGGCTCGGGGCTAGACCCGGGGGCAGCCGGCCCCACAGTCCAGACCCTGGGCGGACGGGGGGCCCCACAGTCCAGGCTCGGGCGGACAGGCCCCACAGTCCACGCTCGGGCCCCACAGTCCAATCTCGGGGTGGACGGGCCCCACAGTCCAGGCTCGGGGCGGATGGTCCCCACAGTCCAGGCTCGGGGCGGACGGGCCCCCCTTTCCCGCTCGGGTCGGGCGTGCCCCACAGTCCAGGCTCGGGGCGCGCGTGCCCCACAGTCCGGACACGGGGCTAGTCCCGGGACTGGTGGCCCCACAGTCCAGACCTGGGGCTAGACCCGGGGCAGGCGGCCCCAAAGTCCGGACTCGGGGCGGATGGGCCCCACAGTCTGGAGTTGGGGCGGGCGAGCCCCAAAGTCAGGACACGGGGCGGGCGGGCTCCACAGTCAGGACACTGGGCGGGCAGGCCCAACAGTCTGTATACGGGGTGGGCGGGCCTCACAGTCAGGACACGGGGCGGGCGGGCCCATAGTTAGGGCAAGGGGCGGACGGGCCCCACAGTCCTGACACGGGGTGGGCATGCCCCACAATCCAGACCTGGGGCTAGACCCGGGGCAGGCAACCTCACAGTCCGGACATGGGGCGGCCACAGTACGGACAGAGGGCGGACGGGCCCCACTGTCCAGGCTCGGGGCGGATGGGCCCCACCGTCCAGGCTCGGGGCGGACGGGCCCCACAGTCCACGTTCTTGCCCCACAATCCACGCTCGGGGCGGATGGGCCCCACAGTTCACGCTCGGGCCCCACAGTCCAGGCTCGGGGCAGACGGGCCCCAAACTCCAGGCTCGGGGCGGACGAGCCCCACAGTCCAGGCTTGGGGTGGACGGGCCCCACAGTCCAGGCTTGGGGTGGACGGGCCCCACAGTCCAGGCTTGGGGTGGACGGGCCCCACAGTCAAGGCTTGGGGTGGACGGGCCCCACAGTCAAGGCTCGGAGCGGACGGGCCCCACAGTCCAGACACGGGGATAGTCCCGGGGCAGGCGGCCCCACAGTCCAGACCTGGGGTTAGACCCAGGGCAGGCGGCCCCACAGTCCAGACACAGGGCGGACGGGCCCCACAGTCCAGACCCAGGGCGGGCGGCCCAACAGTCCAGACCCAGGGCGGGCGGCCCAACAGTCCAGACCCAGGGCGGGCGGCCCAACAGTCCAGACCCGAGTCGGGCGGCCCAACAGTCCAGACATGGGGCCAGACCCGAGGAGGGTGGCCAATTGGTGCAACATGTGCAGTTCCACAGGGACCCAAGATGTAAAGGGGCCACCACCACCTCCTAATCAGGTGAATTGTGCATTATGATAAGCTATGCCAATATACTGATAGAGGGGAACTGTCCAGACCCGAGGCGGGCGGCCCAACTGTCCAGACCCGAAGTAGGAGGTCCAACAGTCCAGACTCAAGGCGGGAAGTCCCACAGTCCAGACACGAAGCCAGGCCCGAGGTGGGCGGCCCAACAGTGCAGACACGGGGCCATGCCCGAGGCGGCCCGCCCAATAGTTCAGACACGGGGCTAGATATACTGTTCTGATAGAGGGGCCCTCTTCTGGCTGTGTCCGCCCCTGACGTACAGATATACAGCAATATGCAGCAGGAGAGACAAGATCCAGGGAGATATCCGATCGCCAGAACTGGGGTCAGGAAGGAATTTTTTTCCCCCCTAGGGGGTTTTCTTCGCCTTCTTCTGGATCTTTGGTTCCAGTGGCTCTCATCAGGTCTGCACTATCCGCAGCAAGTTCTGTAGTCTCTATCGGGCCTGACCTGAGAGTCATTGTGAACTTTAATTTATTAAAGGGCCAGTAATATTTTTATTACAATGTGGCTTATTGCTATTCCAATAAAAAAATTAATAATATATTGTGTTGCGTGTTTTATTTGTGTGGACTTCACCCTACAGAAACAATGATGAGAGTGAACGCTGACGCTCAATATTCCAGAACTAGAACCAGACTTGGCTCATCCGGCATATAATAAAGTGTCTGTCTCATCTGCTGTATACATGATGGCAGCTGCTGCAGGACCAGGGAGTATAGAGGGTGCTACATACAGGAGCATCTCACAAAATTAGAATATCATCAAAAAGTTAATTTCAGTTCTTCAATATAAAAAGTCAAAGTCATATATTATATAGAGTCATTACAAACAGAGTGATCTATTTCAAGTGTTTATTTCTGTTAATGTTGATGGTTATGGCTTACAGCCAATGAAAACACAACAGTCATTATCTCAGTAAACTTAAATAATTAACAAAAAACACCTGCAAAGGCTTCCTAAGCATTTAAAAAGTCCCTTAGTCTGTTTCAGTAGGCTCCGCAATCATGGGGAAGACTGTTGACTTGACAGATGTCCAGAAGGCCGTCATTGACACACTCCACAAGGTCCCAGAGTTCCAATTTTAATTTGTTTCATTTCATTTGTTTAGCTGCTGGAGGTCTAGTGTGAAGTTTCCACCATCAGTGATGGTTTGGGGAGCCATGTCATCTGCTGGTGTAGCTCCACTGTGTTTTATCAAGACCAAAGTCAGCGCAGCCGCCTACCAGGAAATTTTAGAGCACTTCATGCTTCCCTCTGCAGACAAACTTTTGGAGATGGAAATTTCAGTCTCCAGCAAGACTTGGCCCCTGTCCACACTGCCAAAAGTACCAATACCTGGTTTACACACAACAGTATCACTGAGCTTGATTGGCAGCAAACTCGCCTGACCTTAACCCCATAGAGAATCTATTATAGAGAATCTATGGGGTATTGTCAAGAGGAAGATGAGAGACATCAGACCCAACAATGCAGACGAGCTGAAGGCTGCTATCAAAGCCACCTGGGCTTCCATAACAGCTCAGCAGTGCCACAGGCTGATCGCCTCCATGCCACATTGCCGCATTGATGCAGTAATTGATGCAAAAGGAGCCCCGACCAGGTATTGAGTGCATTTACTGAATATACATTTCAATAGGCCAATATTTCGGATTTTAAAATAATTTTTCAAGCTGTTATAAAGTATTCTAATTTACTGAGATAATAACTTTTGTGTTTTCATAGGCTGTAAGCCATAATCAACATTAACAAGAATAAACACTTGAAATAGATCCCTCTGTGTGTAATGACTCTATATAATATAGGAGTTTCACTTTTTGTATTGAAGAACTGAAATAAAGTAACTTTTTGATAATATTCTAGTTCTGTGAGATGCACCTGTACATAGAGCAGGTCACATATAACTCCAGCCCAAGTTACATCACCAGTGTTTTGGGGGTCGGTCTCTGTGATGGGGGCACTTATATTGTATTGGTCCTATAAAACACACTACCTGAAAGACTGATGACCAGATCACAGCAAAGCAGAATGCAGGAAACCCAGGAAAATGGCTAAATAGGTGTCACAGGGTGCAATAAGTAGCCATGGGCCCCAAGACAAAACTAGGGCCTCACTCAGAAATGAACACAATAGCCCATTTACCAAGGCTGGCTATAGGTAGTAAAGCAGATACTTGGAGGGATTTGTGCCAAATTTTCCACCTATTTATTAGAACGAAGAAAATAGTGTTACAGGGTCAGGATAGGGTTAAAAATCTTGTGAGTTTATTTGTTGCAAAAAATATATAAAAACATCACCATAGGTCACGATCCTAACCAGAATAATGTTTAACCGCAAATGCGTTTCCGACTTGCATCTATAGTTATTGCAATAGGATAGGACAGATACACAATTCCAGTTAAAGGGAATCTGTCAGAAGGTTTTGCTACGTAATCCGAGATCAGCATGATGTAGGGGCAGAGAGCCTGATTCCAGCGATGTATCACTTACTAGACTGCTTGGTGCAGTTTTGATAGAATCCCTGTTTTCTCTGTTCTAAATGAAGCAGTGCTCAGAATGTTAAGCCCTGTGTAACCCCGCCCACGCTGGCAGATTCCTGTGTACAAACTGCAAATCAGTGGTGAGGGCGGGGTTACACAGATGAGCCTGACTGGCCTGTACCTGAGACCTAGTCAGGCAGTGATCATCTCCTGTTGATAAAACATGGATTGTATTGAAACTACAACACACAGCCTAATAAGTGACACATCCCTGGAATCAGGATGTCTTGCTCTACATCATGCTGCTCTCAGATTAAGTAGCAAAAATCTGCTGACAGATTCCCTTTAATAAAGTACATGTCCTGTTTTGTATCTCCCAGAGCAATGTCATCAGTGTCGCTCACCACCAATGCAGATGTGAGTGGTGCCGGACAACCTCTTTATGTCAAATAATTCCCTGCAGAGCTGGCATCCATCTGAGGAGATATACACAGATCTGCCTGACAGGTGGGTGGAGATGAATTGGTTGATATATCCCACTCTTAGTCCACTTGGCTAAAAAGATGATTTACATCCAGGGAAGAGGGACAGAGGGGCAGGAACACAAGAAAAGCAACGCCGTATTCAGAACAGGGGCATTTACACCAGGTAAAAAATTACATCGTTATGGAAAGTGACAGGTTCTCTTTAAAGGGATTTCAGAAGACTGAGAACACCTACAACACCTGAAATGGATGACCCACATCTCTGGTTTACTCTATTATGACCGGCTATTAATGGAAAAAGTATGGAAATGGGACCAGTCGTGTGCAGGGTCCTCACATACAAAGGTTGAAAAAAAAAGATGATGGGGCTGGTATCTACTATAGACAAGTTGTGGGGCCGCACATCAACTAGTCCATAAACCTCCTGCAATCAGCAGCAAACCAAAGACAAGTGCGAAGCATCATGCTCCGTGTGCATTACCTAATTCCCTATTAGTTATTAATTTGTGGGGATAATTTGGGACATTAATTTGACTGCTGGTTCTATTAGCTCAATAGGTCCACAGGAATCCTTGATTAGTTTAGGAATGGGCATCCACTATGGTTACTGGACACATGAAGTCCCCCACAACCACGATACCCATACACAATAGATACAAGGTAGAAAGTCTTGCCCTGTTGAACACTACATCTGACTTGAGGCCACCACATCTTGGTTGTCCAATGTTCTTGCTTCTCTAGGGCTCTTCTCAGATATTCATTATACCAGCTCCCCAGAATACCAAAGCTAGGTTGGATGACCGCGAGTCCTGGTGGTGGTCATAACTGCGGCCACCCAGGGGCAATACTCCATAACAACAATCCCCTGAGGTGGTGTAGGATGTAAGGACCTATTCACACTACATTCAGCGCTGCATTCAGGTCTTTACACAAGGCTTACAACTGAATCCCTGAAATTCAGGATTGTGCTGTCTGAAATGAGACATCTGAAAGCAGAGCAAATGGAGCCTAAAGATTCATACTTTAGGCTCGGTTTGCCTTTGTTCAAATCAATGGAAAAAATCCCCATCTCTACATGTCTGACAGCCATTCTATTCCAGCGTCAGTTGAATTCCAACCACAGTCCACCTCATTCTACTTAATGTGCTTCTGATTAGGTGATCACCTGAACCAAATCTTATGTAACGAGGGAAAGTATAAAAAACACTGCTGTTTTCTTCACAATCCTCTTGCAATAGGACAAGCTGGATGGCAAAACAAGTGCTAGGAATAGCCCAAAAGTAATTTGAATGAAAAACTAACTTTTAACCATGCCAAAGGAGTTGAAAAGAAAAGTCTTGAGTGAGGAAAAGAAGGGCTCAATTCTGGCTTCTCTAGCAGAGGGATACAGTGAGCGTCATGTTGCCTCCATCCTTAAAATTTCAAAGACGGCAGTCCATTACAACAAGGTCAAGCAGCAGACATTGGGGACAACAAAGCTACAGACCGGCAGAGGGCGAAAGCGACTCTCCACTGACCGGGATGACCGTCATCTTATTCCAATGTCACTCAGCAACCGCAGGATGACATCAAGTGACCTACAAAAGGAATGGCAAATGGCAGCTGAGGTGAAGTGCACGGCAAGAACAGTTCATAACGGGCTCCTAGAGACCTCAAGTCATGTAAAGCTAGAAAAAAGCCTTTCATCAATGAGAAGCAAAGGAGAGCCAGGCTGAAGTTTGCCAAAGACCATAAGGATTGGACCATAGAGGACTGGAGTAAGGTAATCTTCTCTGATGAGTCTAATTTTCAGCTTTGCCCAACACCTGGTCGTCTAATGGTTAGACGGAGACCTGGAGAGGCATACAAGCCACAGTGTCTTGCACCACTGTGAAATTTGGTGGAGGATCGGTGATGATCTGGGGATGCTTCAGCAAGGCTGGAATTGGGCAGGTTAATCTTTGCGAAGGACGTATGAATCAAGCCGCATACAAGGTTATTCTTGAAAAAACACTTGCTTCCTTCTGCTCAGGCAATGTTCCCCAACTCTGAGGACTGTTTTTTCCAGCAGGACAATGCCCCATGCCACACAGCTAGGTCAATCAGCCCAATCTCCAGACCTGAACCCTATTGAAAACCTCTGGAATGTAATCAAGAGGAAGATGGATAGTCACAAGCCATCAAACAAAGAAGAACTGCTTACATTTTTGTGCCAGGAGTGGCGTAAGGTCACCCAAAAGCAGCGTGAAAGACTGGTGGAAAGCAGCCAAGACGCATGAAAGCTGGGATTAAAAATCATGGCTATTCCACCAAATATTGATTTCTGAACTCTTCCTGAGTTAAAACATGAGTATTGTTGTTTCTAAATGAATAAGAACTTGTTTTCTTGGCATTATTTGAGGTCTGAAAGCACAGTTTCTTTTTCATTATTTTGACGATTTCTCATTTGCTGCAAATAAATACAACATTTTTAGCTTTGATTTTTAGAGACAAGTTGTCAGTAGTTTATAGAATAAAACAACAATGTACATTTTACTCAAAAATAGACCTATAAAGAGAAAAATCAGAGAAAATGAAAATGAGCTGTGTATATATAGATATATATAGATATATACACACACACATTATATACATACACACATATTATATACACACACACATATATATGTGGCGCCCCTGAGGGTTCGGTCGCCACAGAGGTACTGCATCTCACCCAGAGGTGTGGTATCTCACTCTCAGGTAAGGAAGGAGTACAGCTCAGGACCCCAACACCTGCATTCATTACACCACACTTCAGAGGGCGGGGCGAGATTGCTCCTACGGGAGAGCACAGTCCCTGGTCCCTGGCTGGAGTGGGGGGAACCTAGTAAAGGGGTGTGGGTGGAGGACGTAGTTAATGGGAGCACATAGAAGGAAAATATAAAAAGAGAAACCATCTTAGAAAGACAGATTAGTCTGAGGAGGAAAGTGCCAGGAGCAGAGGCTCTGTAGGAGCTCTTTTCCAGAGGCGGGCCTAGCCAATGAGGCCCAAGGCTGAGAGGAAGAAGAGAAGGAGAGGAGAGGGAGCAGGAAGGCTCCAGGAACCAGAAGAAAGGATCCCAGGGGTACAGGCAGTGCGAGAGGCCACCCGTACACCCGAATCTGCCGGGAGGTGGAGGGGTCAGGCTGCATACAGGGAACTGGTCCCTCAACTAGCAGAAGATTGCACGTCTTAACTAGAAACCGGAGGTTGCAGTATTTCATGTCCAGTAGCCAACATTCCAAATCAGTCTCACCAGGAAGGTAGCTATATAGGACCCAGGGGACGGAACAGACGTCGCCCGCCAAGGCCCGCAGGTACTGGACTGGGACACTTGGTATGAGGTTCAGGGAGACAGCCAGAAAGAGGACACAGAAGGGGGTCCTGCTATGTACTCCGGAGTTACCTGGGGGTGGACTGAACCCCTCACTGAATAAATGCAGCACGGCACGGGAAGTTACCTTGACATCTGTAACTTGGACTGCAATAACCGTGAGTAAAGATCCAGAGGACTGCACCACCTTGTCTGTGTTTCTTGCAGCACCATCACTCCCTGCACTACAACGCCCAGCGCAACCTACAACAACATCTACACTGCCCTGGAGCTATCTCTTCCTGTGGAGAGCCACACCATCCCTGCTGCAGTAACATCAGCTTCAGAGGACGGCTCCGCAGCGGCCGCTCCCTTTAGCCGCATTCCACAGGTGGCGTCACAAACTTTAACAAACTATAAAAATCCCCTGTAAATATAACCCCTTTTATTGACCGCCCTGGATCACGGACCGGGTCACCTCCACTGTGACATCCCCCAGCATCTACCGGCCCAGCACCGGGTACCCCACGGCCCATGGGGGGCGTCATATATATCGGCAGAGCATCCCTCTCAAAGTCTGCACCGCTCTTGCTCACTAACTCAAGCAACCTGCACCGCCTCGCACCCCGCTAGCTCACGCACACAGCACCCCCTTGCATCCCTCTATCCCACACACCCTGCACATCCATGCACACTTATCAACTGTGCGAAGTTCACTGGTAAAATACTGGAGGGGAATTATGTGTCAATCAGGATGTTACCATCAGTGATATGAACCCGGAAAAATGCTCCAGCATACTAAGTGCTGAGAGGGGTTAATCGACCATGCTAAGGGCTGGGTTTAGTGAACAGCTAAAGAGTGGGTAGGAGGCTGTTCACCATATCTCCACCCCAGGGTATGGGCCAGAAGGTAAATACGAAGCTTTTGGACTCATTCAGTGTTTGGTGTGGCTGGAGATGAGAGCACCAGAGCTGTGCTCATGTTAAAAAGAACTGAACCTATTTTTGTTTTCCATTGAGCCAGAAGGGCCGTGTTTGTTTTCCTAATTTTGGACTGGTTTATGCAGTACAATTTTAATAAATCAGTTGAAAACTTAAACAGAAAATGTTCCTGTATCTACCTCTAAGAAGCTGAGTGAGTCGACCTACTATACCACACACCCTGCACCCCTTTATCCCACACCCCTTACTACTCAGATGTGTTTTCTTCCATTTGGACAAGAAGCTGATTAGTGCGCCCCAGCAACCTGCCACCCTAGGCACCCGCCCTCAAGTGCCCAGCGGCTAATACTGCCCTGCTCAGGAATAAAAACAAACTCAAATCTGTCTTGGACAAAACAAGATAGACTGCCAGAACAGTGAGGTGTCAGGTTACACCTGCATTTATACTGCAAGGAGAGGGAAGGGAGAGGAGGGGGCAGAGACAAAAAGACACAGGCGGATGGAGCCACAGCTTATAGGTAATGTATTTCTCTTTGATGGATTTACAGCCACAGCACAGTAATGCTGTATAATGTCCACATTGCTTCTGTTGCTACTGTCTTTGTGCTTAGAGCAAGAGCAGCAAGAATCCATCATGTCCGTGTACGGTATAGACATCATAGTAGCTAATCTCCACCCACTAGCTCAGAGAGGACTGAAAATCAGAGATAGAGCCTGCAGAGGGGAAACTGATGAAAACACACGATTCAAGTCATATAATAACCAGAAATAGTGACAGCCTGTTCTGACTAGTCACCTGAAAGGACAGGTACCCTTTAAAAGGAATCTGTCAGAAGGATTACACGCCTCAAACTATTTATATGCACATGTAACTCTTGCAAATACAAGTACCGTCATTCCTTTTGCTAGAGTCTATTCCTCCGTTACAGAGAAAGCTTCATTTGAATGGATAAGCAAACGAGGCTGAAGTACTTTGGGTGTGTGGAAGCACTTCCAATGCCTCCGCTCTTCCCAGCTGTATTTCCCACCTATTGATGCCTTTTGCTTAACTGTCTCCTCCTTTTGGATTCTGGTCGATCAGATGCTCCTGCAGAGGAGACCCTGGTACATGTGAGTAATTGGTAAAGAGATTATGTGGCACCCCTGAGGGTTCAGTCGCCACAGAGGTACCTCACCCAGAGGTGTGGTATCCCCTTCTCTCAGGTAAGGAGGGAGTGCTGCCCGGAACCCCAAAACCTGCATCCAACACTACACTACTCCAGGCCGGCAGGAAGGGCAAGATGCAATGTGTTTTCCTGCTGAGCCCTGTCCCTGGCTGGAGTGGGGGGAACCTAAAGGTAGGGGGAACCAGTAGTGGGTGTGGGTGGAGGAAGTAGTTAGAGTGAGCACTTTGACAGTAGGTATATAAAGGGAAGCCATCTAGGGTGGCAGTGGAGTAAGAGGAGTGAGTGAGTGAGGACAGTCTGGGAGCAGAGGCTCTTTAGGAGCTCTGCTCCACAAGTAGGGCCCAGTCCTAGAGGCCCAGGTGGGGAGCAGGGGAGAAGGCTCCGTTCTAAGGAAGGGATCCCAGGGGGTACGGCGAGTGCAGGACGGCACCCGTACGCCCCGAATCTGCCAGAAGACAGAGGGATCGTAGGCCGCAAGAAGGGGACCGGTCCCTGGTCCAGCCGTGTTACTCTAAGTCTCGGCTGGGAAAACCAGAGGCTTCTGGCTTATATAGTCAGTTGCCGAAGCCTCATTCTAATCCCCGTGAGGGTCAAGCAGGTCCGAGAACTCCGACGAGACAGGAAGGACTTCAGAGCACCCGAGCGGGATTGAGAGTGGGGAAGCGCAGGGCAGGAGGGAGAAAGACCCAGCGTGAAGACGGTCTAGCTAGGAACACAAGAAAGTGGGGTTCTGTCAGGTACTCCTAATCTGCCTGAGGAAGTGCTGAACCCCTGCCTGGTGAATGCAGCGCGACGTGGGAGGCTGACACCTGTACAGTGCACGAGTGGAACTGTCATAAGAACTGTGAGTAAAGACTCGGATGACAGCACCGCACTGCCTCCGTCCATTCCTTTCATCTGCGCCATCTTTCCCTCCCTGCACTACAACGCCCAGCGCAACTTACACTACCTACACTGCCCTGGAGCTAGCTCTACCTGTGGAGAGCCACACCATCCCTGCTGCCGTAACACCAGCTCCAGAGGCCTGCTCCGCAGCGGCGGCACCCTTTTGCCGCGTTCCATGAACTTTCCAAATCCCCCATATATTTCCCCTTTTTGCTGACCGCCCTGGGTCACAGACACATCCAAGTATTTAATATCTATTGGAAATAAAGAGGTTTCCCCTTATTGATATCAGATAAAACAAATGACCAACCACAATCCACTCTACCAAGACCAATATTACCAGATAGAAGGCAGAAATACCACCACGCCGTGACCAGATCACATATTACCACCACATAGTGCCCAAATAATGCCACATACAAGGCACAAATACCGCCACACCATGACCAAAGCACATAATACCACCACATAGTGATCAAATGCTACCAGATACAAGGTATAAATACTGACACACCATGAGACCACATATTACCACCACATAATGACCGAATAATACCACATACAAGGGACAAATATCGTCATGTCATGACCAAAGCACATAATGCCACCACATACTGACAAATAATACTAACATAATAAAAATGTAAAAAAGCTCTGTATATTGGGTCAGTGTACAGGTTATACAGTGATCACCAGTGACATTATACACAGGAGCTCTGTATATAGTGTACAGGTTATACAGTCATCACCAGTGACATTATAGTCAGGAGCTCTGTATATAGTGTCAGTGTACAGGTAATGCAATGATCACCATTGATATTATACACAGAAGCTCTGTATATAGTGTCAGTGTACAGGTAATGCAATGATCACCATTGCTATTATACACAGGAGCTCTGTATATAGTGTCAGTGTGCGTGTATAGGTAATACACATACTCACAAGTTCTTTATCTGCCGCAGACCGATATATCACATCTTCTATACAGGACTTATCTCTGCAGAAAATAACATAGTTAGCTATAACTGATCACTTCCAGAGCCCAATCCACACTTTTCCCAAGATTTCTACACTGCATGAAATGACAAAAAAGGAAACATAGAACTGCACTACACAGTAACAGTGCTCCAGTGTCATTCTGTGCCTGCTCATCTGTCAGCAGACATATTTGTCTGATGGCAAAGATGTAGCAGAGCTGAAGACAGAAGACCTATGGATTCCGTTGGGAGTGAGGATTTTTCTTTATTAAAGATGGAGTCCCTAAATGTGTTTAATTTTTAATAATAAAAAAAAAAAATTCTGTCTTTTTTTTTTCTGTTTACTAGAAATTGATGGTGGCTATGACTAATTTGGCGTGAAACCATGAATCTCTGGCTTAGAACCAGCTGATAATACAAAGCTGGCCTGGTACTAACCCTATTATTACCCAGGGTGCCACTCACCACCAGGGCCGCTGGAAGAGCCAGGTAAAGCACCTGGAAATGGTGCCATGATGAATGCGCCATTTTCAGAGGTGGCTGTGGGCTGCGATTTTCAGCGTGGGGGGCCAAGAACGCTTGCTCCTTACCAAGCTGCGAATCCCAGCCCCCAGCTGTCTTGTTTTATCTGGCTGGCGATCAACATATGGCGGGAAAAAAAAAAGTTACGTTTAAAACAAATATTCGGCTTCTCTGTCTTTTGGTCGCCAGCCAAGGTAAAACCAGGCAGCTGGGGGTGGCAGTACGTAGCTGTCTGCTTTATCTGCCTGGTTTTACCTTGGCTGGCGATCAAAAGTCAGGAAAGCCCAATGTTTTTTTTTAAGTATTTAAAAAAATAATTTAAAAAAAAATGCGTGGGCTCCCGCCATATTTTGATCGGGGGGGCTGGGGGCTGGGATTCTCAGCATGGTAAGGCCCAAGCATTCTGGGCCCCCCACACTGAAAACGACAGCCCGCAGCCACCCCTGGAATTGGCACATTCATCGTAGCGCCATTTCCAGGCACTTTATCCGGCTCTTCCAACGGTCCTGGTGGGGGGTGGCACGCTGGGTAATAATGGGGTTAGTACCAGGTTTGTATTATCAGCTGGCACTAAGCCTGAAATTCATGGCGTCACGCCAAACTAGACATGGCCACCATGAATTTCTAGTAAACAGAAAAAAAGAAAAACACAACACAGAATTTTTTTTTTAATAAAAATAAAACACAAAACACATGTAGGGACTCCATCTTTAATAAAAAACAAAATCCTCGCTCTGACGTAATCCACGGATCTTCTGTCTCCAGCTCTGCTACATCTTTGCCATCAGACAAATATGCCGGCTGACAGAGATGAGCAGGCACAGAATGACACTAGAACCCAGTTGTCAGAGAAGTGCTCAGCTGGCCTCCAGCCGCCGACCATGTTTTCCTGTACGTTGCAAATAATGCATACTTTCAAACGCATGCCTATTTTTGCAATGCAAGTCTACGGTACATTGCGTCTGCACTGATTTACAACGGATCCGTTGTAACGCACAGCATAAACACAATGTTAACCCAGCCTAACAGCAGCGAGAAGGGGAGACGGAGCCCTGGAGACCGCCTAGTCAGTCTACTGTTGGTACTATCATGCCCATTGCCCAGTATGTACTGCCAGCCTCTGTGGTACTAGCATTCAAGCTCACATGGCATGTCCTGCCAGCCAGCCACTGGTGTTAATACTAGCATGATAGTACCACACCACCAGTGGCTGGGCAATGGGCATGCATGATGGTACCACCAGTGGCTGGCAGGACATGCTGGGCATGATTCATGCATTGTATGTCTTGCCAGCCCCTGTGGTACTATCATGCCCACCCGGCATGTCCTGCCAGCCAGCCACTGTTGGTAGTAGTACTAGCATGATAGTACCACAAAGGGCCGGCTCCAGGTTTTTCTGGGCCTCGGGCGAAAGAGTCTCAGTGGGCCCCTTTTAACACATACCACGATTCATGATGCCCATTGCCCAGTAGTATTTACTGCCAGCCTCGGCCAGGGGTCCTCCCAGTCACCCCTCCCCCCTATCCCTTCCTCCCCTCCCGGCCCCTGCTTTTCATACTCACGCGTGGAGATGAGCTGCAGGCCTGCAGCCGCTGCCTGAAGCGATGCCGTGTCCGTACTCCACAGCGCGCACAGGAAGCAGTCCCAGGGCGATGACGTCATCACCCTGAGACTGACCTCCTGCGCACGCGCCGGCAGTGTCGCGCTGCGCAGAGGAGGCAGAGGGGCACTGCGGCAGCAGGCAGAGCAGGGAGACCGTTCTGCCTGCTTTGCTGCTGCAGAGGGCCCATCACTAATCATATCGGCAGTGCTGCGAACCGGGTGGGGGCCCTCTGTTCTCTGTACAGGGCCCAGGGGGTGTAGAGGGGCGGGGCTTGGGGGAGTGGCCATCGCGGCCCACAGGGGGTTTTCCCGATCCTCCGGTGGGCCAGTCCCCCCTGCAGAGGGGCATATGTATATATGCAGGTCGGCCACATCACAGTGGTGCAGAAACATCCACACTGCACCCTGTATACTTGTGTACTGCTGTCTGCTGAAGTGGTAGGAGCCGCCTGAATGCATCTTCTTCCTGCCGGAGAGGAGCTTGTGGGCCTGTGCGGTGAGGAGGTGGACGCTGCTTACCTCCTGATAAGTATATAGCACTCCATATATCTCTGCACATAGTATACCACTCTAGTATATAGCAGAAAGGAAACATCGACCAAAAGAGTCCAGGCATGTGGGTGATGCTAATAATTATTATATTGATAACCGGGTGGAAGAGGAGGAAATGCAAAAAAGGGGGGAAAATTAAAAACTATACGCAAAGGGTACGTCGAGACAGGAATTACAATTAAAACCAGTGGGAATGGATCATGATTAGAACAGCAAATGGGTAATACAGAGAATAAAGCCACAAATTAATCCAGTATATAAAAATATATATACATATCATTAGTTAGATATATCTGTACATATGATTGTTTAATTATCATAAACTTTATGACTCGCCCCCTGGGCCGTGGGGCACTCGGATCCGGGCAATAGGGGGAACGATGGGAGTAGTAGTGGCAACCCGGTTCCGTGGCTCAGGGTGGTCAGGCCAGTGGTAGTCCGTTATGTGTTTTTGATAATGTCCGACTACGCCACCCGTGGATTGCGGTTATTAGGAACCGCCGCTGCATGCAGACCGCTGGGGCTGATGATATGTGCAGCTATGGTAGTGTGACTCCCCACGGGAAGAGTGCGGCCCCAGGGCAGTGTAGTGGATGGTGAGAGTGATGGTAGTGAGAATCCCAGTGCTGATAGTGCTGGAGGAGCAAGGAGCACACAGACAACAAGTTGCAGTCCAGGGTCTTTACTACAACAGGTAAACTGACCCATAAACAGTCCCAGCTAGGAGGGGACCTGGATGTCTGAGAGCAACGGGGAAATTGGCCCTGGTCAGGGTGAGGGTGTAGGCCTACCGTGCTTTCTGCGCTCCTTCTGGCTATCTCCTCCTGATAGGGTAACAGCCCACGTTTCCGAGCTTTCCGTGTATTCTCGCCTGTATGGCCTGCGACGTGGGTTCCTTTCTGCTCCCAGCCTTGTACGGCTTTACTGGTCCCTTCGGTTGTGGCAGGGCCTCCAGGCTTCTTAGGCCAAGGAATGTACAGTCCCTTGCGGACTGGTTCTCTGCTGGGGGGATGTAGAATCCTTCCAGCCTCAGACACCAAAGTCTGGTAAAGTAAGTCTTTATCTGCCAAGACAGGCTCTCTTCGCCTCTTGTCTCTGGCTGGTGGCTCTCTCCTACTGCCACACTTCCTCTTAGGTGCAATCAACTTTCTGTCCCTGCTCCACTCTGGGACACGTCTCAAAGCTGAGACAGGCAATCCAGTTCTCTCTAACCCTGCCCTCAGTACCAGCTTTTATAGGGGCAGCCAGCTCCCCCTACTGGCCTGAGACAGGAGGCATTGCATGCTAATGTTCCCCTGGCCAGAGAACCTCCCCCTTGCTCTCAGACACAGCTTTAATTACACTTGTGGCATCCAGGTAGGGTGACACATTCCCCCCTAGTGAAATTTAGTACTCCGGGACTAAACAATAAACAAAGACATTATGCACAGCAATAAAACATTAACAGACAGACGACGCACAGATTGAGTTCTTAAGGTCACAGTGTGGTCTGTGACCAGGTGTCCATATCACCAAAACAACGGGGAGCCTTAACCAGGTGGGGGTCTGTCCTACCCCAAGTCCTTCACAGTCTTAGTTCATTCCTGGGTTAGGCTCAGAATGCAGTCCATACAAGGTCCCGGTTATAAAAAGTCCATAACCTGTGAGTCCTTACGGTAGCTGCAAGAAACTGAAACACACTATTAATAAACATGCAGGTAACTTGGCAAACAATTCAACATTTGGCAACAGGGTTATTTACAATTTTAGTACATCCTATATTCTCCAGCGAGCGGGTATCTGTCCCTTTGTGCTCCTGGTTGACCTACGTAGCCCACTGTCTGGTGGTGGACCAACCTGGCTTTCCCCACCAGCGTTAGGGGTACAGCTACCAGCTGGGTGTACAGGTAAGGCAGGCAGCTGTCTGCGGGTCCTTTGGCTTACCGCAGGCATGGCAGGCTCACTGTCAGCAGAGGGTTGACTCTCCTGGGCTGCTGGAACAGGCTCTTCTGCCTCTGGAACCGCTTGCTCCTCTTCACCTTCCGGCTCTGGTGTTGGTTGTTGCTGTGCCGGTTGCAGGAAATGCAGGACGGGTACCACTATGGCATCATTTATGCGAGTCCAGGACTGAGGGAACTCTCCGAGAACGGTGCTGATCATTTCTTCCTTGTCCTCTGTGGGTTCAAGGTGACTCTGATCCTCTTCTGCACTACGGAGTTGCTCGGGGCACCTTTTGAGGTGGTCTCTGGAGACGACACTAGTGGTTTCTCCTCCGTCCTTGGTGATTACGCACACCTTTGGGTTGTCGTGGTCAGACTGCAGTACGGTGTAGGGTTCCCTTTCCCACTGGTCGTCCAACTTATGTAGCCTTCTTTTTCGCTTTAGGACTTGCTCACCAGGTTCTAGGGGACCAGCAGGGGCGTGTTGATTGAAGAGTCTTTCTTGCTTCTCTCTCACCTGGGCCAGGCTCTTCTCCACACTCTCCTGTACCTTCTTGTACTGCAGTTGCCTTTCCGTATCCCAGTCCGCATCCGGGGAGGTGTCCTCAGGTATTAGGACTCCCATCTCCAGGTCTACGGGCAGCTTTCCTGGTCTCGCTCGCATCAGGTAAGCCGGGGTGCAGTTTGTAGCGTTCACCGGGATGTTGTTGTACATGTCTACCAGGTCCGGCAGTTTTTCTGGCCACAGGCTGCGTTCCTCCAGGGGCAACGTCTTCAGGAGATCAATGACTATATTGTTCATCTTCTCACACATCCCGTTGGTTTGGGGGTGGTAAGGCGTTGTCCGAATCTTCTTACAGCCATAGAGGTTGCAGAACTCCTGGAAGATTTCAGCTTCAAACGCTGGACCCTGGTCTGTCAGGACCTGTTCCGGATACCCGTGTGGACGGCAGAAGTATTGCTGGAAGGCACGGGCCGCTGTTTGGGCTGTCAAGTCCTTTACCGGGACCACCACTAGAAAACGGGAATAGTGGTCCACGATTGTCAGGGCATAGATGTATCCAGACCGGCTTGGAGCCAATTTGACGTGGTCCAGAGCTACCAGCTCAAGAGGCTGCGTGGTGACGATGGGCCTCAAGGGTGTCTTCTGGCTGGTGCGGTCCTTCCTCCTCAGGTGACAAGGGCCACAGTCTCTGCACCACTTTTCTACAGCTCCTCTCATGCCGACCCAAAAGAATCTTCCTCTTAGCAGGAACTCCAGTTTCTTCCAACCAAAGTGTCCCGCTCTGTCATGGTAAGCTCCCAGGACCATAGCTGCATCTCGCCTTGGGACCACGACTTGCCAGGTCAGCTCGTGCGTCCGGTGGTTGACAATCCTTCTGCACAACTTGCCTTCGTAGAGGAACAGCTTGCTCTTCTCCTTCCATAGCTGCTTGGCTTCCTCCGGGGCATCTGGATCTAGGCGGGCGTCTTCCCGGGTCAGCAGATCTTTCACCAGGCGGACAGCAGGGTCACTATCTTGGGTTTCGGCCCAGCTGTGGTGAGGTAGGGGATTCATCATCACCGTTGTTAGATCCTCCTCCTTCACGCGGTGAGAGAGTTGAGCGGCTCCATACCGGTGAAACGCGGGGAGTTCTACCTCTTCCAGCTCTTCTGGGTCTTCGTCACCTTCAGGTAAGTGAGGCATTCTTGATAGGGCGTCCGCGTTGGCATTGGTTTTGCTTGCCCGGTACTTGATCACGAAGTCATAGTTGGAGAGACGGGCCATCCACCGCTGTTCCAGGGCACCCAGTCTTGCATTGTCCAGGTGTGTCAACGGGTTGTTGTCCGTGTACACAGTGAACTTTGCGGAGGCCAGGTAATGCTTGAAGCGTTCCGTCACGGCCCACACCACCGCCAAGAATTCTAGCTTGAAGGAGCTGTAATTCTCCGGGTTCCTCTCAGTGGGCCTCAGCTTCTGGCTGGCGTATGCGATCACCCGTTCTCTGCCCTGTTGGTTTTGGGACAGTACGGCTCCCAGTCCCACATTACTGGCATCTGTGTGGAGAATGAAAGGCTGGCCATAATCAGGGTAGGCCAGGATCTCATCCCCAGTGAGGGCCAACTTTAGCTGGCGGAAGGACTCCTCTTCCGGTTTATCCCACTTGAAGGGTGGCTTTTGACTTCTGGACTTGGACTGTCCGATCAGGAGGTCCTGCATAGGAGCTGCCATCTTGGTGAACCCGGGGATGAACCTTCGGTAGTATCCTACCAACCCGAGAAACTGTCTCACCTCTTTGATGTTCGAGGGGCTTGGCCAGCTCTTGATTGCCGTGACCTTGTCAGGGTCGGGGGCCACTCCTTCTGCGCTTACCACGTGCCCTAGGTACTGGACCTTCGGTTTCAGCAGGTGGCACTTCGATGGTTTCACCTTCAGGCCATAGCCTGCCAGGGCTTCGAACACCTCGGCCAGGTGCTTTAGATGGTCCTCGTAGGTTTTCGAATAGACGATCACGTCGTCCAGGTAAAGGAGGACCGTCTCGAAGTTTCGGTGCCCTAGACAGCATTCCATCAGCCGCTGGAAGGTCCCTGGTGCGTTGCAGAGCCCAAAAGGCATACAGTTGAACTCACTCAGTCCCATCGGGGTGGTGAAGGCGGTCTTCTCCTTGTCAGCCTCTGCCACAGGAACCTGCCAGTACCCGCTAGTAAGGTCCAAAGTAGAAAAGAAGTTAGCAGATTTTAGTGCGGCTAAAGACTCTTCTATTCTAGGCAGCGGATATGCGTCTTTGTGGGTGATACGGTTGATTTGTCTATAGTCCACGCACATTCTCATGGTGCCGTCTTTCTTTTTGACCAGAACCAAGGGGGCTGCCCAGGGGCTACAGCTGTCTCTAATGACCCCAGCTTCTTTCATCTCCCTTAGCATACCCTTGGCGTTCTGATAATGTGCAGGGGGCACAGGTCTGTGCCTCTCTTTTATTGGTGGGTGGCTCCCTGTGGGGATGTGGTGTTCTATCCCTTTTACTCTGCCGAAGTCCAGCGGGTGCTTACTAAAGACTCTCTCGTACTCCCATACCACCCGGTAGACTCCTTGTTTTTGGTGCAGGGGAGTGGAGTCAGCACCCACGTGGAGTTTCTGGCACCAGTCCTCCTTTTGTTTCTGGGAGCCATTACCCTCCGCCTGAGGAGATGGAGGCAAGGGTTCCACGGCCCTGATAGCTTGGTGTTCGACAACAAACAGTTTGGCGAGTGTAGCGTACCTGGGTAAGTGTACTTCCCTCTCCCCAATGTTGAGGATGCGGACGGGCACCCTCCCATGACGGACATCAACCACCCCCCGGGCTGTCAAAATGGTGGGCCTGCTGTCTGAGTACACGGGTTCTACCATGGCTTGGTAGTCTCTACCTCTCAACCCGATAGCAGTCCGACACCAGATCATCATTTCACTTTTGGGAGGCATGGAAATGGGGAATGGATCACTGAGTCTTACGCTACCGATCTCACCACCAGACAGTTCTACCTGCTGCCGTCTCATCAGGGCTTTTATCTCCTTGTTGAGGACTCTCTTTTGGCTGGAACTAGCATTCACCGCCACCTGTTGTAGAATTACAATTACCTCTGAAAGACAATTTTCAATTATGTTAGTACCCACAGTTATTTTAGGGTGACTTTCATGACGGTCAATGTCCACAGTAATCACTCCCTGTGCCGGCAGTTCAACTTAACCAATTTTAATGGTCATCTCCTTGAACCCCATCTGCGGCACGGGTAAGCCATTACTGGTGATGATGCTCAAGTTACTGTCTGGATACCGTGTGATATCAGCATCAGTCCAATACTGCTTAAAAAGTACATAAGGGATTGTGGTTACTTGCGACCCAGTATCCAGCAAGGCGCTCATGGGGATACCGTCCAGCACCACGGGTAAAACCGGGCGCCCCCCAACGTACTTATCACGCCAATTATAAGGGCCTGGTGATCTTATGCCTGGGGGTCGGCCCTCTGCCCCAGGTTGGACCCGTTTAAATTACAGTACCTGGAAATGTGTCCGGGCTGGTTGCATCGACGGCAAATGGGCTGTCCATCCTCTGCGTAGCGGTCTGTGGGCCTCCCTCGGAACGACGGGATCCTCCTCTGTCGACGCCACGGGACATCCTCCGGACTTGAAGCCAGCTTGATGGGTCTTGACGGGTCCACTTGCAACGCCTGGACGGTCCTGGTCAACGCCGCGACGCTCCTGGTCAGCTCCTGGACTTGGTGGTGCAGGCCTTTCGACGGGGCTTGGTTCAGGGCCTGTGCATCAGCCTCCACGGAGTCCATAGAGGAGGGCGCCGCCTCCTGGTGGCAGGTGATAGCAGGGCGCCGGGGGTTTATAGCGCCACTGGTTGCAGATTCACGGAGCACCCTTATGGCCCTGTCCTTAAATTGGGCAAAGGTCAGGTCGGGGTTCTGGAAGAACATGAGGCGCAGCTGGGCCCTGTGGGCGCTGGACAGCAGACCCTCTATGAATTGTTCTGTTAGCAGCTTATCGGTTTCCTGCACACTGCCAGGGTCAGTTTGTTGAATAGCCCTCAAGGCTTCCTGCAGATTTAGGGCATAGTCTCTGATGCTGTCTTGTGCCCGCTGCTTACATCCATAGAACCTCATTTTAATTTCAGCGGAGGTACGTGTATCAAAGGTACCCCGCAGCCGGGCCAGAATACCCTTCACAGTCCCTTTCTCCTCAATGGGCCATGATTTTACCTCCCTTTGGGCTGCGCCAGTTAACTGCCCTGTCAATATGCTGACCTTCTGTTCCTCTGTCAGGGGGTAAACTTGGAACAAACTATACAGTCTTTCCTTGAAGTCAGTTAGGGCATGGGGCTCCCCTGAGTATTTGGGCAGCCAGGCCGCTCCAGGGATGTAGGGCAAGGAAAAGGGCATCACCGCTGCTGCAGCTGCGCTGGTGGCAGTGGGCGCCTCTGTGTCCGACATCTTCCTCCCCCCCTAGTGAAGTGTGGCCTACCTTCCGACGATCCTCTTCTGTAGGCCACGGCTCCGCTGCTGCTCTGGACGAGGACCTGGCGTCGCACTCCGATGACGTCAGCGTCGCTCTCTCTCCCTTCCAGGACCTTGCGCAGCGCCGTTGCGTGGGGCGGAGCTTCGGATCTCGCGCGGTTTTGACGTCCACGCCCCTCTTCTTCCCGCTCGGCGTCCTGAAGATGGCGTCCGATGGCGGGAAACAGCTGCGGATGGCGGGAAGATGGCAGAAGACGGCGGGAAACGGTCCAAGATGGCGTCTGATGGCGGGAATCGGCTCCGGTTGGCGGGAAACGACTCCGGACGGCGGGAAACTTCGCCACAGGTAAGTTACAAAAGTCTTTTTCAGGCACGCAGTACCCGGTGGTTGCGGGCACGAAATCCTGCCGGCTACGCCAAAGCTGACTCGCCCCCTGGGCCGTGGGGCACTCGGATCCGGGCAATAGGGGGAACGATGGGAGTAGTAGTGGCAACCCGGTTCCGTGGCTCAGGGTGGTCAGGCCAGTGGTAGTCCGTTATGTGTTATTGATAATGTCCGACTACGCCACCCGTGGATTGCGGTTATTAGGAACCGCCGCTGCATGCAGACCGCTGGGGCTGATGAGGTGTGCAGCTAGGGTAGTGTGACTCCCCATGGGAAGAGTGCGGCCCCAGGGCAGTGTAGTGGATGGTGGGAGTGATGGTAGTGAGAATCCCAGTGCTGATAGTGCTGGAGGAGCAAGGAGCACACAGACAACAAGTTGCAGTCCAGGGTCTTTACTACAACAGGTAAACTGACCCATAAACAGTCCCAGCTAGGAGGGGACCTGGATGTCTGAGAGCAACGGGGAAATTGGCCCTGGTCAGGGTGAGGGTGTAGGCCTACCGTGCTTTCTGCGCTCCTTCTGACTATCTCCTCCTGATAGGATAACAGCCCACGTTTCCGAGCTTTCCGTGTATTCTCGCCTGTATGGCCTGCGACGTGGGTTCCTTTCTGCTCCCAGCCTTGTACGGCTTTACTGGTCCCTTCGGTTGTGGCAGGGCCTCCAGGCTTCTTAGGCCAAGGAATGTACAGTCCCTTGCGGACTGGTTCTCTGCTGGGGGATGTGGAATCCTTCCAGCCTCAGACGCCAAAGTCTGGTAAAATGAAGTCTTTTCTCTGCCAAGACAGGCTCTCTTCGCCTCTTGTCTCTGGCTGGTGGCTCTCTCCTACTGCCACACTTCCTCTTAGGTGCAATCAACTTTCTGTCCCTGCTCCACTCTGGGACACGTCTCAAAGCTGAGACAGGCAATCCAGTTCTCTCTAACCCTGTCCCCAGTACCAGCTTTTATAGGGGCAGCCTGCTCCCCCTACTGGTCTGAGACAGGAGGCATTGCATGCTAATGTTCCCCTGGCCAGAGAACCTCTCCCTTGCTCTCAGACACAGCTTTAATTACACTTGTGGCATCCAGGTAGGGTGACACATTTACATAAAGTGCAAGGCCTCCAAAGTATAAATATACATAAATTATATATCTCATATGTGAACAAATACAGGTGTTTCTCACTAAATTAGAATATCATCAAAAAGTTATTGTTTATTTCTGTTAATGCTGATGATTATGGCTATACGAGTTTCACTTTTTGTATTGAAGAGCTGAAATAAATTAACTTTTTGATGATATTCTATTTTAGTGAGATGCACCTGTGTATGTATATATACAAGGGCTGGTCCCTTATTATTTGGATGTCGGTGTGAATCCTGTAGAGAGTAGGGCACTGACTTGGGCATATGTGCTGTTGACAGATCTGTATTTGTATCCACTTTAAGCGTTTTTTAAAAAGGTGACCACATGTGCATTGTACTCACGCTATAGCAGATGCAGATCCCACTCCTGAATGGCGTCCACCCGACGTATGTTTCGGCTTCTTGTCTTCGTCAGGGGGTGGCATCATTCGGAAAGAGCTAAGAGTTAAACGGCCAACTATAGCCAATCAGGATGGAGGTATGTCTCCACCAACCAATGGGTGCTGAGGAGGCGTGGCGCGATACACAACGCGCACCAACGCTACGAGGCAACTACGGCGACATGTGACCTGTGACGCTGCGATCACGTGATGGAGACACATGATCGGGGGTCACGGGGCACATATAGACACAGTCAGGGAGGATGACGTGGAGACGTTCATGCGTATCACCTCTTCAGCAGACATCTAATCTACTGATTGAGTGTGGATATATCGGATAAAGTGGAAAATCTTCTTAATTTATAATGATGGATAACGAGTATAGGTTACATATTACAGCAATACACAGGAATAGGGGGGTAGTGAGTGCTACATGTACTGTATATAAGAATATAAAGAATATCATAAATTATTATGTGTGATCAGGTGATAAATAAATATTAAATATATACTGTATATTATACGGATATTAGTCCCCATATACAATACAAAGAATAATGAATTAGACTAAAAATAACCATTATAATAGTTGGAGAAAAAGGGGGAATAAATACTAAGTCATTATTAAAGGGGTTTTCCCACAAACAAAAGTTCATTTGAATCATTGTCTGTGTCTGACCCTGTACGGAACATACCACAGCTCCTGGGCAGGGGAGGAAGCAAAAGACAATACAGACATTACAGCAGGGGATCAAAGAGAACTCATTTTCTGAGGTAAAACATTTCACTGCCTGATTTAAACTATATTTTTCCTCACAAAATGAATCCTCTGTTATTCCCTGCTGTAATGTCTGTATACTCCTTTGCTTCCTCCCCTGCTCAGGAGACGTGGTATGATCAGACCATGTTCTGTACACCATTAGACACAGCCATTCATTAAAATTACTTTTGGTTGTGTGAAAACCCCTTTAATACATATATCTTATATCTCCAAATGCGACATGGTGTCCGCTAACAAATTGGAACCATGTCGCGTTTGGAGAGCCCCTGTGTGTCTAAACATGAAAAAGTATTTTTTTTTCCACTTTTTCATTTTTACGACTCAATTTGTGAAGCACCTGGGGGTTCCAAGTGCTCACTATCCATCTAGATAGGTGCCTTGGGGGGTCTAGTTTCCAAAATGGGGTCACTTGTGGGGGAGCTCCAATGTTTAGGCACACAGGCGCTCTCCAAACGCAACATGGTGTCCGCTAACAATTTGAGCCGATTTTCCATTCAATTTGTTAGCGGACACCATGTCGCGTTTGGAGAGCCGCTTTGTGCCTAAACAGTGAAAACCCCCCACAAGTGACCCCATTTTGGAAACTAGACCCCTCAAGGATTTTATCAAGGGGTATAGTGAACATTTTGAACCCAGAGGTACGACACAGAATTTGATAACATTAGGTCATCATATTGAATAAGTTGTCAGTCTTGAGCGCAATTGCTCGCTACTTGAGTCTGCATCGGGTACTCAGGTATGCACCATGTACTGCGTGTGCTCGAGTGACATGCTCGAGTCCCTGCCCCGCATGTTTCACGGTTATTAGACACCCCAAAAAAAACATGCGGGGATCGCTCGTGCATGGCAGGCAATCCCCGCAAAGTTTTTTTGGCCGCGAAGCATATGGGGCGGAGACTCGAGCATGTCACTCAAATACCCATGATACTCAATGCATACCAGAGCACCCGATGCAAACTCAAATAGCGAGCACTTGCGCTCAACACTAGTCGCCATATCGTCATCTTTTTTTCTTACTTTTGAAAAAAATCCCAACCCCATCACAACCCTAAACTCAACCCTAACCCCAACCCCAGCCCTATCCCTAGCCCAGCCCTAACCCTAGCACAACCCTAACCCTAGCACAACCCTAACCCGAGAGTTTATTTTTTACGCCGTCCCTTGTGCGGTATAAGTGATTCGATGACTTTATTCTTTGGGTCGGTGCTATTACAGCGATACCAGAATCATATGGGGTTTTTATGATGGACAGCTGTCACACACTAAAAGACGCATTTTTTGTAAAATCTAGTTTTTGCATCGCCATATTTTGAGAGCTATAATTTTTCCATATTTTGGCTGATAGAGTCATGTGATGGCTTGTTTTTTGCGGGACAAGTTGACGTTTTTATTGGTGCCATTTTTCAGGCACGTGCCATTTTTTGATCGCTTTCTATTCCGATTTTTGGGAGGCAGAATAAACAAAAACCACCAATTCAGGATTTTTTTTTTTTTTATTCTGTTCCGCGTGTGGTAAAATTGATAAGGCAGCTTTATTCTTTGGGTCAGTACGTTTACAGCGGTACCATATTTATATCGTTTTTCTATGTTTTGGCGCTTTTACACAATAAAAGATATTTTATAGAAAAAATTATTTTTTTGCATCGCTTTATTCTGAGAGCTATAACTTTTTGATTTTTCGGATGATGGAGCTGTATGGCAGCTTGTTTTTTGCAGGACAAGATGACGTTTTCAGTGGTACCATTTTTATTTATATTCGTCTTTTTGATTGCGTGTTATTCCATTTTTTGTTTGGCAGTATGAAGATAAAGCATTGTTTTTTGCTTCGTTTTTTATTTATTATTTTTACCGTGTTCACTGAAGGGGTTAAGTAGTGGGACAGTTTTATAGGTCAGGTCATTCTGGACGCGGCAATACCAAATATGTGTACTTTTATTGTTTGTTTGCTTTTTTTTCATAATAATATTTATTGATGGGTACATTATATTTTTATTTTTGGTGGATTATTTTTTTTAAATATTTTTACAATTTTTTTTTTCACTTTCTGACAGTTTTTACACTTTTTTACTTTGTCCCACTGTGGGACTTTCACTTTTTTTATTCTGATCGCCTGCATAGCATAGGGATTGTGCACCATCCCTGTGCCATGCAGGCAGTCAGCGCTGCATAGTGAGATTGTTTGGTCGTGCACTTCGCATGACCAAACAATGTTCCTGCTGCATGGTGACCCGGATGTTGTCATGACATCGAGTCGTCATGGCAACACCCGGGAAGCCCCGGCAGACAGCGCTGGAGGCCTGAAGAGGAGGTGAGTATTGCGATCACCTCCCCTTGCCACCGCAATGCTGCGATCGACTTCGATCGCAGCATTGCGGGGGTTAATGTGCCGGGAGAGGTGCGGGACCGCTCCCTGCACATAGTACCGGGTGTCAGCTGTGACAATCAGCTGACACCCGGCGGCGATCGCGCCCGCCCAGCCTGTGTGCGCGCGTGATCGCCATGATGTACTAATACGGGTCAGGCTCTTAAAGCCCAGGGCACAGACGCGTATTAGTACGTCATGGGCTGTAAAGGGGTTAATGAATCAGAGCCAATATAGATTGCCAATCATGGGCCAATTCTTTGTGCCAGAGAGCCCCTGGCGACAATACATGCTGATGGCCTATCAGAGGCCAGCAGCTGACGTCGGCATGCATGTGAAGGCGAGCATGGCAGTGACGTCATACACTCCTGTCACCTGCCAAAGTCAGCTGCTGGCTTTACAAGAGGACGCTGCACGGCGGGAAAGCGAGGGGCAGGTGAGTATTTATTTATTTTAAATCAGTGGTCATGCTAGTGACTCGCCCCCAGGGCCGTGGGGTACTCGGCAGCCGGGCCTTATGGCTGCTTTCGGGGGAGAGATCACGGTGGCTGGCCCGTTGCCGTGACCCAGGGCGGTCAGTGCAAAAAGGGGATATTTATAGGGGATTTGTCGTGACGCCACCTGTGGTGTCTGGTGAGGATGACCAGCGCTGCGACAGTCCTCTGAGGCAGATGATGGGACTGCTTGAGATGGAATGGCTCCCCACAGGTGGAGCAGGCCTCAGGGCAGTGTAGAATAAATGGAGCTGCGCTGGGCATTGTAGTGCAGGGAGGGAAATGGCACCGGCGAAAGAAAGGAGCAGAGGCAGCTCAGTGCAGTCATCCAAGATTTACTCACAGTTCTTAGACAGTCCACAGGTGCACTGTACTGGTACAAGCCTCCCGCGTTGCGCCACGTTCACCGGGCAGGGGTTCCATCCTTCCTCAGGCAGTTCGGGTGTACCTGGCAGAACCCCACTTTCTTATGTACCTCTCTAGACCGACTTCACGCTGGGTCTTACTCCCTCCTGCCCTGCGCTTCCCACTGTGAATCCTGTTCGGGTGGCTGCGAGGTCCCCTCTGTCTGTCGGAGTTGCACAGACCTGCTTGACCTTACTTGGATTGAAGTGGGGGTTTGGCTCCTGGCTATAGAAGTCAGAAGCCTCTGGTTTTTCCAGCCGAGGCCTGTAGCTGCACGACTGGGCCAGGGGCCGGTCCCCTTCTTGCGGCCTAGATCCTCCTGACACTTGGCAGGTTCGTGGTGTACGGGTGCCGCCTGCAATCGCCGTACTCCCCTAGGATCCCTTCTACAGAACACAGCTTACTCCCTGCTCCCCTCCTGGGCCTCAGTCCTGGGCCCTTGTAGTGGAGCAGAGCACCTACAGAGACTCTGCTCCCAGACTGTTCCTCTGAACCACACTCCTCAACTCCCTGCTCTTGTTAAGATGTCTACCTTTTTATATATCTACTGTATGAGTGTTCCCATAAACTACTTCCTCCACCCACACCCACTACTGGTTCCCCCTAACTTTGGGTTCCCCCCACCCCAGCCAGGGTCAGGGCTCAGCAGAAAACGACATTGCCTCTTGCCCCTCCTGCTGGCCTGGGGTAGTGTAGTGTTGGATGTAGGTGTTGAGGTTCCGTGCAGCACTCCCTCCTTACCTGAGAGAAGGGAGACACCACACCTCTGGGTGAGGTGCAGTACCTCTGTGGCTACTGAACCCTCAGGGGCGCCACACTACTACATGTATGACTATGGAGATGCATAATACTTTATGGATGACTATGGGGCTGCATTATAGTACATGGATGATTATGGGCTGTGCATTATATTTTATGGATGACTATAGGGTGCATTATGTTTTATGGATGACTATGGGGTGCATTATATTTTATGGATGACTATGGGGGTGCATTTTAGTACATGGATGACTATGGGCTGTGCATTATACGTTATGAATGACTATGGATTGTGCATTATAATTTATGGATGACTATGGGGTGCACTATACTACATGGATGACTATGGGCTGTACATTATACTTTATGGAGAACTAATGCCTGTGTATTATATTATATGAAGGATATGGGCTGTGTATTATGCTAATATGGATGACTATGGGCTGTGCAGTGTATAATATGGAGGACTATGGGATGCATTATACAATATAAAGGACTATGAGATGTCCATTATACTTCTTCTATGGAGCCCCGTGACTTTTACGTACGCCCCTTATGAGCATAGTTTATTTTCTTCTATACATTAAAGAACAGTAGCAGAATGGGAAAAATATACCAGGATGAGGGATATACTGTATATACCAGAATGGGCCCGGGATAAGGGACATATACCAGAATGGGAGATATAAATACCAGGATGGGGCCAGGATGAGGGACATATATACCAGAATGAGTGATATACGGTATATACCAGGATGGAGGACGCGCATATATATACATATATATATAATATAATATAATATAATAATTTATTCAAGATGGAAGGGGGACCCGGTCCAGATCTTGCACTTGGGCCCATAAGACTCTAGTTACGCCACTACATGCAGCTATAACCAGTCAGTCAAATGTGTACATACAGTACTGTGCAATATTTTTAAACAGGTATGGAAAAATGCTGCAAAACAGCATCAAAGCATCAGGTACACTTGCATACAGTTTTGTGAAGGACCTCAACAAGGAGACTGTTCCCAATATCTTGGCTCACTAAAAAATAACCACAGATCTTCTGTGGATGTAGGCTTTGACAAAAATACTTTTGTCTCTCTATGTAATCCAAGATAGACTTGATGATTTCGAGATCAGTGTTCTGTTCGGGCCATATCATCACTTCCAGGTTCGTTGTTCTTTTTTATACTGATAGTACTTAGTCAAATTGGATTTATGTTTGGGGTCATTGTCCTACTTGTTAGGTATTGTGGTTCTGTGCTCCCACCTGGGAATGGATCAAGTCCAGTGCTACGCTACTCCGGTCGCAGGGGCCACCATTGTCCTGACTGCAGGCAAAGCTACTACGCATGCAGGAAAACCGTCTCAATCTTATGGAGCATCGTGCTCTGGAGTAGTAGGATTTGTGAGGATGCGGGACGCCGTATCTCCCACTGATATAATGCCCGGTTAACATGGGATGCTGTGTTCCCCCGGTTTCCAGGCAACACACGATACTGCTGTATCTGGCACTAGGCAGTGGTGGGATTGGGTCCAAGCTGCTGTGCAAGTTAGCAGGGAGTGGTTGTCTTGGGATGATTGAGAGGTATTCAACACCTGATCATTAGGTGGGCTATTTAACCCTGTTCCCTGCTCAGTCCTTTGCTGTTTATTACAGTTTCAATGTGCTGTGGTGGTGAGGGGTGCTATCATTATTAGTTGTTATCTTTCCAGCGTTTTGTCTTAGGAGTCTTCTCTTTCCCTTTTAATTTTTCCTAGGTGTTCTTACAGAGGTACCCAGCTGGTTCTTGACTAGGCACCGGCCATGTCACCAGACGCCAGCTGGCTGGCGACAGTGGGCCTGGGAAGGCTCTGCCAAAGTCCCCCTTCCATCACTGGGAGCTGAGTAAAAAGTGTTCCCGGTCCTAAAGAGCTCACCTAGCTGGGCAGCTTGCGCCAAGTGCGTCTGTCCCTGCGGATTTGCTGGTTTGGTGCCAGTCTTGCTGGGTCTTTCTGCGTTAGCGCATTACACTGCTGAATAATAAATTTAGAGCCAGTCAGACGCTTAACTGATGGTATTGCATGATGGATAATTATTAGTGTTGAGCGAGTATGTTCTGTTAACCCTTTCGGCGAGTATGCTTGGGCCGAGCACCGAGTAGTTACAGCTGCTCGGTGTTATGTTTAAATCACTCCCGTGTGCATGATTTGCGACTGTTTGACAGCTTTAGTACATGTAAGGAATGTCTATTTATTACACATTCCTCACATGTAATAAAGTTGTCATACTCGCTCATCACTAATAATTATCTGCTATATTTCTCTGCATTGAAGACACCATTAATGATGACCAAATCCCCAACTCCATTTGTTGAACTGGAGTTCCAAATATGCTAGGTCCCTCTGTAATGGTGTAGAAGATGTCTGAACACCCTCTCTGACGACTCCTGACTGTATAGTTAGTGTGACCTGTGGTTTTATGTGTTTTATCCTTATGTAGGCTCCAGTTTTCCTCTGTACAGGGGTGGACATGGTTAACTGTAGGGCCAGCCCATAGTTTGGGGAGGAGTAAGTGGGCACCAGGAGTTAGTTCCTGTTTTAATAGAGAGTCTGAGTAGAGCTGCAGAGAAGAAAGGACAACTTCAATCGGATCTAGCCATAATTTTGTGTGTGTGAAGAGCAGACATACTAGGGAATACATTTCAGCATTCAAGTAACAGTGGCAGCAGTACTCCATACCAAAGGCAAGTTGGGGCACCCACTGAAAAATAAATCATTTTAAAGCTAGTCTCAGTGTTAGCCAGACCTGGAAGTCTTTGTGAAGAAATATGGGATCAGCCAGGCTGGTACAATGGTCACAGCGCAATACATCGACCCATGTAGCCCTGTACTGGGAATATGAAGGCCCTCGGTGGAGCTTGCTGTTCATTTGCAAAGTTCTACACAAGTATTGCGCCACCGTCCTCAACCATCAAGTGTGAACCTCTGTCATACTATACAGATGAAAGTTTAAAGCATTATTCCTGCTACCCATTGTACATTTTTTCCAGACCTAGTAAATGACTTTATTTTCGTAAACATGTCTGTCTTCTTCTTTGCGGAGTTAAACAGTCCCAGTGTCTCACCAACTGTGGCAGAACATAGTCTGAATGTGCCATCAGCTGAATCAGTAATATGTGCACACAACGAGGAGCCCCTTGTCTCGTCCCTTACACCTTCACCATACTTCATTGTTGCTTGCAGACCCTCTATATTGTTCCACTCTCCAGTCCTTTGACAAACTGTCTTCTGTGAACGGCAAATATTTCACATTTTTGCTCATTAGTCCATAGCCAAGGCTGACATTTTTCTGCACTCTTGTTTCTATGACTAAGATATAGTTTTTGATTACAATTCTTCCTTGAAGACCACTTCTGGCCAGAACTTTGGATGGGATGGGAGCATTTTTGTGCCAGCTCTGTGCTCAGGCTTGGACTGGCCGACAGGAGAACAGGAGAATCCTCCAGTGGGCCCCTGTGCAGAGTGGCCACCACCCTCTTATATGAGCAGTACTTGGCACAATAAACTTTACTCACTATGTGCAGACAAAGGTAGCATCTTATTCATTTACCAATCTACCCAGTTCATTGTTATATACATTTGTGATTGAGGATAATGTCACATTTGCATGTAGTTGAGAAGTGGGGCCCTAAAGTTGGACAGTGGGGGTCTCTGGCACCAGTCAGACACTGCTTGTGTCTCTTGTATTCGGTGGCTCTGTATCCCGGTCTTCAGTCTTCAAGCAGGTAGTTTGTTGTGTAGGACATACACTATTTTAGTGCCCTTCCCCCATCACAGAGATTGGTCTCCATAAGGATGTGTGTCCACGATGCATTTTTAAACTTTTCCGCTGCGGAAAAAACGCTGCAGAAACGCTTAAAAAACGCATGGTAGAAGGCCTGCCATGTTCCCCAATGATAATCCGCATGTGCTGTGCACATGCTGCGGAAATTTCCGCTGCGGATTATCATTGCGGAAAAAAACGCAGCACTACCAATTATTTTGCGGAAGTGCTGCGTTTTCGCCGCCATTTACTTGCATTAGATCGCATGGATTACGCATCACTGTATATGTAGATGCGCATTCCATGCGTTCTAATGTGTGGATCGAACCCAGGTCTAGAGAAGAGGAGACTCTCCTCCGGACCCGGGTACCATAGAAAACTGTAAAAAAAAATGAATAAAATAAGTATATATTTATTTTTTACCTTCTGGCGGCCCCCGATGCGCTCCTCCTCTCATGCCGGCAGTTCGATGGACTGAAGGACCTGCGCTGACGTCATAGTCATGTGACGGGTCACGCGACACTGACGTCGGCAGGTCCTTCAGTGTAACATGATCTGCCGGCAGCCGGGACGGTGAAGCTAGACACCGGGGGCCATAGCAAGGTAAGTATATATTTATTTTTTGACATTCTCTTGGGTCACACTATACTATATAAATGCTGTTTGCATGGATTTATATAGTGTGACCAAGTTGTCAAGCACTTTCCAAGTGATGCTAAAATCGCTTGGAAAGGACTTGTCAACCCGCATGCGGAAATGCATGTGAAGAACGCTTCACATCCGCATGTCCCTGGCAGGAAAAACGCATGTACAATCCGCATGGACAATCCACATGTACAATCCGCATGCGTTTTTTCTCCAGGGGAGATGCAGAAATGCTCAGGAAAAATCCGGAGCATTTCTGCATCGTGGGCACATTGTTAGAACCCTCCTGTTAGTTTTTGCTATCTAGTGTTTTGCGGTCACGTGACGATCTGCCTATATATTCCAGCTCCGCCCTTTTGGCTGTGCTGGACTTCAGTGTTGTTTGACTGTTTTGCTAGCCTGGTGCTTCGGTGCCTATCTCTGTCATTTTACTCTTGGACGTCTAGTACTTTTTGTCAGTTTGTCTTTTGTGTTCTACAACAATTTCTGTTTAGGAGGTGTCCCATTTTTGTCCCAGCCCTTAGTGCTTTAGGGACCCCTCCCTTAATTCTATAGGTCTTCGTTCAGACTAGCCGAGGACGAAGGTGGGTCTGTTCACTAGGAACAGGCAGCCCGCTACATCGTAGGGATTCAGCTTAGTCTTACTGTAGGGACAGCTTTCCCCTATCTTTCCTTAGTTCTTGTTGCAGATCACAACAGTAAGTCCAGCCCCAAAAAAAAACTAAAAGGAAAGAAATTCAGGGATCAGTATGGTTTCTGTCCAGGAGTTGGCTCAACGTCTGCAAGGATGGTCTCTGGAGGTGGCCGAGCTTCAGCAACACGTGAGTAGCTGTCCTGGAGCGCATTTTGTGGAACCGAAGTTAGGACTGCCTGATGTTTTTCATGGTAAACAGCAAGATTTTTTTCCTTTAAAAATGCTTATTTGTTATATTTTCGTTTGAGACCAAGATCCTCTGGGAATGAATCACAGCGCATTGGTTTTATTATGTCACTTTTGCGCAAAGAACCACAGGGTTGGGCCTTTTCTCTCCAGCCTAATGATCCATGTTTAAGTTCTGTTGAAGAATTTTTTTCTGCTATGGGGCTATTATATGACGATCCTGATCGAAGCTCATCTGCTGAATCAGAACTTAGACGTTTGAATCAGGGGTCTGATGATGTTGAAAATTATTGCACACACATCAGGAGATGGGCTTCAGAAGTTAAGTGGAATGATTCGGCGCTTAGATGTTTATTTCTTGCTGGTCTGAGTGAAAGGGTTAAGGATTTGCTAATTGCATTCCTTGCACCTGAGACTCTGCAGGGGGCTATGCAGTTAGCTGTTCGTATAGACAGGAGACTGAGGTGCAGGCTCAATGACGTAAAGACTCCTGTAATGTCAGGTCCTAGTCCCCAGAAAATCTGCACTGACGGTGGGGAACCGATGGAGGTTGGGGAGATGTTACTCCACTCTCAGGAAAAAGACCGGAGATTCGCCGAGGGATTGTGTCTTTATTGTGGTAAAGGTGACCATTTGATTAAGTATTGTGAGCGTCGTTTAAGTAAAGAAAAAAAAAAGGTCAGTTACGCCCGTATAGCTTGTTTATGCTCTGCAGGAGTATTTCTTTCTGGGAGTACTACTCTGCAGGGAGATTTGATTGAATTTCAGGTATTTGTGGATTGTGGTTCAGCACTTAATGTGATTGATAAAGGGTTTTTGGAAAACCTTAAATTGAAATCCAAACCTTTGTCATCACTTATTTCTGTGGTTGCAATTGATAACACTCCTTTGAAATGTATTACTCACAAGGTTGCTGCATTTTCTCTCACTATCAATGGAGTTCACCAAGAAATTTTGGACTTGGTTGTTTTGGATAATTTACCCTCTCCAGTTGTTCTAGGATTGCCTTGGTTAAAACTGCACAATCCTTTATTGGACTGGTCTACTAATGTGATTAAGTTTTGGAGTCCGAAGTGCTATGATAAATGTTGTAATGGTCGCTCTGCGGCTGTGGAAAAAGTGGAATTACCTGTACCTATTCAAGATTTTTGGAGGCTTTTTTTTGAGGAATCACAAGTTTTACCTCCTCATAGGGATTATGATTGCACCATTGAGTTTGTTCCTGGAACTACTCTTCCCAAAAGTCGCTTGTTTAATCTGACTATCCCTGAAAGAAAGGCCTTGGAGGAGTACAAAGAGACTAGCCTGGTTGCTGGTCACATTAGACCTTCTAAGTCGCCTGTGGCAGTCGGATTCTTCTTTGTTAAAAAAAAGGACGGCGGTTTATGTCCATGTCTGGATTTTCATGAAATTAATAAGATTACCGTACGCAATTCCTACCCATTACCGTTAATTCCTGACTTGTTTAACCAGTTAGTGGGAGACAAGTGGTTCTCCAAAATTGATCTCCGGGGGGCATACAATTTGTTACGTGTGAAGGAGGGTGATGAATGGAAAACTGCTTTTAACACTCCGGTAGGTCATTTTGAGAATCTGGTGATGCCTTTTGGTCTTACCAATGCACCTGCATTTTTTCAGAACCCTATTAATGACATCCTGAGACCTCTGATTGGTAAGAATGTGGTTGTGTATTTGGATGACATTTTGATTTATTCACCAGATCTGGAGTCCCATTAGCAGAGTGTACGTGAAGTTTTGCAGTTATTGGGTGATATTTCACTCTTTGCTAATCTGGAGAAATGTTAGTTCGCTGTGCAGAAAATTAGTTTTTTGGGCTACATTGTCTCCAGCGAGGGCTTTGAGATGGACCCTGTGAAGGTTCAGGCTGTGCAGGAATGGCCTAGGCCTATTG
The DNA here is from genome assembly GCF_046119375.1 of Phyllobates terribilis. Lineage (NCBI taxonomy): Eukaryota > Metazoa > Chordata > Amphibia > Anura > Dendrobatidae > Phyllobates > Phyllobates terribilis. The sequence continues at coordinate 5,617,106 of NW_027362836.1, forward strand.
GTTTGAAATCTATACAGAGATTTTTGGGTTTTGCCAATTATTATAGGAAATTCATTAAGAATTTTTCTGTAATTGTTAAACCTCTAACCGATCTCACCAGGAAAGGTGCGAATACGGCCCAGTGGACTACTGAGGCCATTGAAGTTTTTGAGTATCTCAAAGAGAGGTTCAGTTCTGCCCCTATCCTTATGCAGCCTGATGAGACCAAGCCTTTTTTGGTCGAGGTCGATTCTTCATCGGTGGGGGTCGGAGCAGTTTTGTCTCAGGAGAACAAGGGTGGAGTACATCCTTGTGCCTTCTTTTCGAAAAAATTTTCGGAAAACGAACTGAATTATGATGTTGGAAATCAGGAGCTGCTGGCTATTAAGCTCGCGTTTGAACATTGGCGTCATTTTTTGGAAGGCGCTAGATTTCCTATTCAGGTTTTCACAGATCATAAGAATTTGATTTATCTGGATGCTGCCAAGCGCTTGAATGCCCGTCAAGCTAGGTGGGCACTTTTTTTTCTCGGTTTCATTTTTCTGTTACCTATTTCCCTGGTACTAAGAATGTTAAAGCCAATGTTTTATCTCGCAGCTTCTCTCCTACGGTCGGTGCCGAGGAGGAGGAGAGCATTTTACAGAAAGGGATTGTGGTGGTGGCTTTGGACTCCGTTTTGGAGAATGGGATTCTGAAAGCTCAAGAAGATGCTCCATCTAACACTCCAGGTTGTTCGTGCCTGGAGCCTTTAGGAGAGATTTGTTTGTGGAGTGTCATGAGTCTCTGTTGGCAGGTCATCCAGGAATTTCGGAGACTAAGAGACTGATCAGTCGCAGTTTTTGGTGGCCTGGATGGCAGAAGGAAGTCATCAAGTGGGTGCGTCAGTGTACTGTGTGCGCTAGGTCAAAGGCTTCACATACTCCTGCTGCGGGGTTGCTTTGCCTTCTGGAGGTTGCTAGTGTGCCTTGGACGCATCTCACTATGGATTTTATTACTGATCTTCCTGTGTCCGAGGGATTTACTGTCATCTGGGTGGTCGTGGACCGTTTTAGTAAGATGTGTCATTTGGTTCCATTCATTAAGTTGCCCTGCGCCAAGACTCTCGCTAAGGCATTTGTTAAGGAGATTGTCAAGCTCCATGGCGTTCCCACGGATATTGTTTCTGATAGAGGACCTCAGTTTGTGGCTCGCTTTTGGCGTGCTTTTTGTGACAGGTTGGGAGTCCATTTGTCATTTTCGTCTGGTTATCATCCTGAGTCTAATGGACAGACTGAAAGAAAGAACCAGGATGTTGAACAGTTTTTGCGTTGCTTTGTGGCGGACAATCAAGAGGTGTGGTCGGAGTTTCTGCCTCTCGCAGAATTTGCTCTTAACAGTCATACATCCTCCTCTGCTGGGTGTTCTCCTTTTTTTTTGTTGTACTGGGAGACATCCGTGTTTTGGTTCTTTCTCCAAATTGGGGTCGGCGGTGCCGGAGGAGGAGAATTTTTCCGGTGATTTAGAGAGAGTTTGGACTAATGTACGTTGTAACCTTCAAGAGGCTAACAAAAAGTCCAAGAAGTATTTTGACAGGAAACGTAAAGAGGTTTTGTTTACTGTGGGTGACATGGTTTGATTGTCCTTGAAGAACCTGCGTTTGAGGATTCCCTCTAAAAAACTGGGTCCTAAGTTTGTGGGTCCATTTAAAGTGCTTCAGGTTGTTAACCCGTCTGCTGTTAGGTTGGATGTCCCTACTTCCTGGAAGATTAATCCTGTGTTTCATATTTCCTTCTTGAAAAAGGCTGACGTATCTAATAGGGACGCCACTGTCACAGTTCCTCCTGTGGTGGAAGACGGCGAATATGAAATTTCTCGTATTTTGAATTCTAGATGGCATAGAGGGAAATTACAGTATCTTGTCTCCTGGAAGGGTTTCGGTCCCAAAGACTACGCCTGGGTAAAGACGGATGATGTCTCTGCTCCTAGGCTTGTTAAAGCTTTCCACAGGAGCTTTCCTGATAGGCCTGGGCCTGGAGGATCCGGAGGATCCTCATAGAAGAGGGGGAACTGTTAGAACCCTCCTGTTTGTTTTTGCTATCTTGTGTTTTGCGGTCACGTGACCATCTGCCTATATATTCCAGCTCTGCCCTTCTGGCTTTGCTGGACTTCAGTGTTGTTTGACTGTTTTGCTAGCCTGGTGCTTCGGTGCCTAGCTCTGTCAGTTTGCTTGGTCCTCTTGGACCTCTAGTACTTTTTGTCAATTTGTCTTTTGTGTTCTACAACAATTTCTGTTTAGGAAGTGTCCCATTTTTGTCCCAGTCCTTAGTTCTTTAGGAGTCCTTCCTTAATTCTATAGGTCTTCGTTCAGACTAGCTGAAGAAAAAGGTGGGTCTGTTCACTAGGAACAGGCAGCCCGCTACATCATAGGGATTCAGCTTAGTCTTACTGTAGGGACAGTTTTCCCCTATCTTTCCTTATTTCTTCTTGCAGATCACAACACACATAGCCTTACTTTGTTATTTGGATAGACAGATAGATAGATAGAGGGCTGTCACCAGGAATTTCAGGGCCCAATATTGGCAACATTTTCAAGCTCCCTTGAGACTCCGCCCAGGCTCCACCCCAGCTCCACCTCCACCCCTCGAAACTTCCACAGTCCCACCACCCAATCTTGGAAAAACTCCACTTCTGCACCACGCCCTCACCAATCACAGATTTACAGTTTCCACTCAACCATATATCATATACATAGCCAGCAACTTTTGTTTTGGCCAAAAGATTTTTTCAATCAACCACCACGACAAGTTAGACTCTTTTGGCTGGGCCCTACTTTACTCTAACCTATTAAACCTTTCTTAAAATATCCAATACTCTTTTTAGGTATATTTTTATTTCTTTTTCTTTAAAGGAATGTGTCACATAAATTTTTTAAAATGACTAATAATATCACATTCAAGGAACAAAAACCATCACACCATAGCCGGACCACAATTTACCATCACATAGTCACCAAATAATACCACATACAAGGTATACTGCCACACCATGACCAGACCACATATTACTACCACATAGTGATCAAATAATACCACATACAAGGAAAAAATACCGCCACACCATGGCCAGACCACATATTACCACCACATAGTGACCGAATAATACCACAAGCAAGGAACAAATACCACCACACCATGACCAGACCACATATTACCACCAAATGGTCACCAAATAATACCACATATACACTGTGTGCAGAATTATTAGGCAAATAAGTATTTTGATCACATGATACTTTTTATACATGTTGTCCTATTCCAAGCTGCATAAGTTTGAGAGCCAACTACCAATTAAGTAAATCTGGTGATGTGCATGTCTGTAATGAGGAGAGGTGTTGACTAATGACATCAACACCCTATATAAGGTGTGCTTAATTAGTAGGCAACTTCCTTTCCTTTGGCAAAATGGGTCAGAAGAGAGATTTGACGGGCTCTGAAAAGTCCAAAATTGTGAGATGTTTTGCAGAGGGATGCAGCAGTCTTGAAATTTCCAAACTTTTGAAGCGTGATCACCGAACAATCAAGCATTTCATGGCAAATAGCCAACGGGGTCGCAAGAAGCGTGTTGGCCAAAAAAGGCGCAAAATAACTGCCCATGAATTGAGGAAAATCAAGCGTGAAGCTGCCAAGATGCCATTCGCCACCAGCTTTGCCATATTTCAGAGCTGCAACATTACTCGAGTATCAAAAAGCACAAGGTGTGCGATACTCAGGGACATGGCCAAGGTAAGGAAGGCTGAAAAACGACCACCTTTGAACAAGAAACATAAGATAAAATGTCAAGAATGGGCCAAGAAATATCTTAAGACTGATTTTTCAAAGGTTTTATGGACTGATGAAATGAGAGTGACTCTTGATGGGCCAGATGGATGGGCCAGAGGCTGGATCAGTAAAGGGCAGAGAGCTTCACTTCGACTCACGCCAGCAAGGTGGAGGTGGGGTACTGGTATGGGCTGGTATAATCAAAGATGAACTTATTGGACCTTTTCGGGTTGAGGATGGAGTGAAGCTCAACTCCCAGACCTACTGCCAGTTTCAGGAAGACAACTTCTTCAAGCAGTTGTACAGGAAGAAGTCGGTATCGTTAAAAAAAAACATGATTTAAATGCAGGACAATGCTCCATCACATGCATCCAACTACTCCACAGCGTGGCTGGCCAGTAAAGGTCTAAAAGAAGAAAAAATAATGACATGGCCCCCTTGTTCATCTGATCTGAACCCCATAGAGAACCTGTGGTCCATCATAAAATGTGAGATCTACAGGGAGTGAAAACAGTACACCTCTCGGAACAGTGTCTGGGAAGCTGTGGTGGCTGCTGCACGCAATGTTGATAGAAAACAGATCAAGCAACTGACAGAATCTATGGATGGAAGGCTGTTGAGTGTCATCATAAAGAAAGGTGGCTATATTGATCACTAATTTTTTTGGTTTTTGTTTTTGCATGTCAGAAATGTTTATTTCTAAATTTTGTGCACTGATATTGGTTTACCTGGTGAAAATAAACAAGTGAGATAGAATTATATTTGGTTTTTATTAAGTTGCCTAATAATTCTGCACAGTAACAGTTACCTGCACACACAGATATCCTCCTAAGATAGCCAAATCTAAAAAAAAACACTCCAACTTCCAAAAATATTAAGCTTGGATATTTATGAGTCTTTTGAGTTGATTGAGAACATAGTTGTTGATCAATAATAAAAATAATCCTCTAAAATACAACTTGCCTAATAATTCTGCACACAGTGTAAGGGACAAATACCGCCACACCATGACCGGACCACATATTACCACCACATAGTGACCAAATAATACAATACTGATCATTAATAAAAAAAAAAAAATACTAATATTACCATAAGTGCCATTATACACAGGAGCTCTCTACATAGTAGACGGTGTACAGTGATCACCAGTGACATTATACACAGGAGCTCTGTATATAGTGTCAGTGTACAGGTAATACAGTGATCACCAGTGACATTATACATAGGAGCTGTGTATATAGTGTACCGGTAATACAGTGATCACCAGTGACATTATACACCGGAGCTCTGCATATAGTGTATAGTGTACAGGTAATACAGTGATCACCAGTGACATACACAGGAGCTCTGTACATTAGTATATAGTGTCATTGTACAGAGAACACACTGACTCACAAGTGACGTCTCTAGAAGTCCTTCATCTTTGCTTTTTTTCACTTTCATCCAGCGCAGACCGACCTCACTTCTTCCAGCCAGGACTCGTCTCTGCATAAAATAGCACATAGTTATCTAGAGCACATTCCCCAATTTCTACATTACGTAGCTGAATACAGATGTGCACCCACCATTAATATATAATTAGTTATTATGCAACCCACCATTCCAAATACAAATTGTAATCCACCACGGCCCCCCCACTAACTGTAAATAGCCACTTTCTCCACCCAATAAATATATAAATTAAATAGCACCTGTACTCTTTCCCAATTCATTACCAGTCACACTCCTGCATCCTCAACACCCCCCACTCTGTACCTCCCGCTCCCCCAATTCATTATATTTACATGAACCCCTCCACTCCAATTCATTATGTCATGTTCGTGCACTCTCCCAACCTGTATTCATAATCATTTATTCTCCCCCACTCCCAATTCATTATTTGCTCTCCCCCACTCCCAATTCACCATTAGCTCTCCCCACCCCCTATTCAACATTTGCTCTCCCGACTCCAAATTCACCACTAGCTCTCCCCACCCCCCACTCCCAATTCACCTTTTGCTCCCCCCATCCCCACTCCCCATTCACCATTTGCTCTCCCCACTCCCAACTCATTTGCTCTCCCCACTCCCAATTCACCATTTGTTCTCCCCACCCTCCACTCCCAATTCACCATTTGCTCTCCCCACCCGCACTCCTAATTCACCATCTGCTCTCTACCCCCCACTTCCAATTCAACGTTTGCTCTCCCCACCCCCCACTCACTATTTGCTCCATTCACCATTAGTTCTCCCCACCCCCTTTTCCCAATTCACCATTTGCTCTTCCCACCCCCAATTCATCATGTGCTCTCCACACTCGCAATTCACCATTAGCTCTCACTACCGCTCCCTCCCAATTGACAATTTGCTCTCCCCACTCCCAATTTACCATTAGCTCTCCCCACCCCCACTCCCAATGCACCATTTGCTCTCCCCACCCCCCACTCCCAATTCACCATTTGCTCTCCCCACCCCCAATTCACCATTTGCTCTCCCTACCCCAACTTCATCATTTGCTCTCCCCACCCCCAATTCACTATGTGCTCTCCACACTCCCAATTCACAATTTGCTCTCCCCACTCACCTCTCTCAATTAATCATTTGCTCTCCCCACCCACTCCCAATTCATCATTTGCTCTCCCCAACCACTCCCAATTCATCATTTGCTCTCCTCACCCCCCCATTCAGCATATGCTCTCCCCACCCCCTCACTTCCAATTCACCATGTACTCTCCCCACCCCACAGATCGTTATCTGCTCTCCCCACCCCCAATTCACCATGTGCTCTCCCCACCCCCCACTCGCAATTCACTATTTGCTCTCTCCACCCCCCACCTTCAATTCATAATTTGCTCTCCCCACCCACCATGTGCTCTCCCCACCCCCAATTAATAATGTGCTCTATCCACTCCTCACTCCCAATTCACCATGTGCTCTCCCCACCCCCCACTCCCAGTTCACCATGTGCTCTCCCCACCCCTTAATTCCAGTTCACCATGTGCTCTCCTCACCCCCCACTTCCAATTCTCCATGTGCTCTCCCCACCCCCGACTCTCAGTTCATCATGAGCTCTCCCCACCCCCACTCCAAAATCATCATTTGCTCTCCCCACCCCCAATTCACCATGTGCTCTCTTCCCCCCCACTCCCAATTCATCATGTGCTCTCCCCTTCCCCCACTCCCTATTCTCTAAGTGCTTTCCCCAACCTCCACTCCCAGTTCATCATGTGCTCTCCCCCAAGACCATTTAATTAATTCTATTAAAAATAAATAAATTGATACTTACCTTTCATATAATCCCCTGCAGCTGCACTTCTGTACTGGCATCTTGGCCCTCTATGCAGACGCGTACGCGATGATGTCATTGCGTACGCACCTTCACCAGCACGTCCCATAAGAGGCGGAGGGACTGCACAGCCGTTCAGTTTTTATGGCTGTGAGAGCTCCAAGGGTCCCGGCACACGATACCCCAGTGTCGGCATATAAGTAAGCAAAAAAGATGGTAGCACTTAATAGAAAATTACATAAAAAATGGTGTATTTATTGGCCCGTGTGAACAGGTGCCAATGTTTCGGCTCAAAAGCAAGTGGATTTTTAATGCAACCAAACAAGCCTCATCAGGTCTAAGAAATGTATTTATTTTAATAAAATAAACAGTTTGTATTGTGGAGTCTGCTCCACTTCAGAGTTATTACATATATTGGGAATAACTCTTTAACCCCTTCCCACTTAAGGTACTTTTTACTTTCCTGACCAAGCCAAATTTTTTAAACTAATATGTGCCATTTTATGTGGTAATAATTTTTTTCTTAACACATTGTAGTTTATGTTCGTGGTAAATTTAGGTCAATATGATAGACATTTATATAAAAAATATCGGAAATTTGACAAATATTTAGAAAAAGTCTCATTTTTGAACTTTGTATGCCAATGAAATGTCCCATCCCTCAGTTTTTCAGGACCATCTACACATTTGAAAAGATTTTGAGGGATCTATATGTCATGTATACTCCTCAAAATATTCAAAACCGTAGTCAGAAATTTTGTATAACCCACAGGGCTTCATGCAAAGTTAAATGAAAAATTACTTTTTATTATTATTATTAGGGTATGTGCACACGATGCAGAAATGAAGCAGAAAATTTCTGCATCATTTCTGCATCTCCCTGGCAGAAAAAACGCATGCAGATTGTGCATGCGTTTTTCCTGCAGAATACATGCGGATCCACATGCAGATTCACATGCGTTTCCGCATGCAGATTGACAAGCGCTTTCCAGGCGATGTTAGCATCACCTGGAAAGTGCTTGATAACTAGGTCACACTATATAAATCCATGCAAACAGCATGGATTTATATAGTGTGACCCGAGAGAGTGTATATACTTACCTCCGATGGCCCGCGCTGTCCTGCTCAATCTGTTCTCCCGGCTGCCGGCAACTTTGAATTGAAAGACCTGCCGACGTCAGCGTCACGTGACCCGTCACATGACTCTGACGTCACCGCAGGTCCTACAACTCACTGCAAAGTGCCGGGAACCAAGCGGGAGCGCTGCGCGGGCCGACAGAAGGTAAGAATACATTATTTTTTATTTTATTCTTCTTTTTACAGCTTTTTTAATGGTACCTGGGTGTGGATGAGACTCTCCTCTCCTCCACACCCGGGTACCATCCGCACATTAGAACGCACCAATTACGCAAGTACAGATGCTGTCTTGCGGAATTGGCGCGTTCTAATGCAAGTCAATGGCGGCGAAATCGCCGCGTTTCCGCAAAATTAATTGACATGCTGCGGATTTTTGACCGCAGCGTTAACGCTGCGGAAAAATCCGCATCATGGGCACAGCACATGCGGATTTCCATTGGGGAACATTGCTTCCCTTCTACCATGCGTTTTTCATGCGTTTCCGCGGCGTTTACGCAACTGCAAAAACGCCGCGGAAACGCATGAAATACGCATCGTGTGAACACAGCCTTAGCATGTGAAGGTATTTGCAAAGGGGGGTAGCAGAGGAATAGTGAGGCGAGAGATGAACTAGTCGAGCAGCAGAGTTGAGGATGGACTGGAGGGGTGCGAGAGTGTTAGCAGGTAGGCCACAGAGGAGGGTGCTGCAGTAGTCGAGGCGGGAGATGATGAGGGCATGAACAAGCAGTTTAATAGATTGAGGGTTGAGGAAAAGATGGATTCTGGGAATACTTTTGAGCTGGAGGCCACAGGAGGTGGCAAGAGCTTGGATGTGGGGTTTGAAGGACAGGGCAGAGTCAGGGGTTACTCCGGTGGACAGGGGAAAGTGTGATGTCATTTATTGTGATAGAAAGATCAGGTGGGGAAGATATGCGAGATGAAGGAAAGATGATGAGTTCAGTGCTGAAACAGTTGGCTTATACTCGAGTATATACGGTATATACTTTAAACTGTAAAGTGTTAGTAACAAGGCAAATCAACAGTAGAACTAATAACAGTAAGCTTGGGATAGCAGAGAAAGTCTTTCACTATTTAACGTTAATGTTCTCTTCACAAAGGTGGTGTGCCCAGTCGTGTGAGTTTCCATGTAAGTTCTCTATGAAGCTCTGGCCCTAGCAGGGATCACTGGGTTTTCCGGCTAGGCCGCAAGTCTCTCTCTGATGTTCACTACTAGGACCAACCCTTCTCAATCACTATGTTTCCACAAAGTAAAATAATAGGAGCTATACTCACCTCCGGTGCTGGCACTATTCCAGCTGGATCACTGAGGGGCTCCCGCAGGAACTGAGCAGTCAATGTCTGTGATCCTAGCTGTTATCTTTAATTAACGCCTTTGATGCCGCAACCTATAGTATCAGTGGCATCTAGGTTGTCAAATAAAGGTAGGGGGCTCTTTTAGTCAACCAACTCTACACAATGGCCCCCACAGCTGCAATTGTAAATCATGCCTCGCAGCATCGTGCAATAAAGCTCAACCAGGTTCACGTTCTGTAAAGGGACTAAAGTAAAAAAAGTAAAAAACAAAACGGTTCATAGAAAAAAATAATACAAATCCCAGGTCCCGTTCTTTGATGTGGACTTGGGAACTGAGCCGACAAATGATGGCTACGTTATTCAGCCATCATCTGCCTCTAACAGATGCGAGTGGAGGGAAGCGGCCGTTAACCTGTTATATGCCGCTAACAATCTGTGATGGCAGAATTTACAGTGACTGGTCCAGGTGGGGCACACTGTTCTAACTGTCCCTGCATCATGATTGTGGGGTGCCAAAGGGTTGTCATGACAGCTTGAGGTTTTCTGAACACCCCAGTGCTTGTCATGACAATACTCTGTAGTATCGGTGTCTCTGCGCCTTGACAGGCAGAGACGCCGTCCCTCTTACCGCCGCGCTCCCCTTCCGGCGTCCTCCGGCGCTCCTGCTTCTGCCGGCGCGCAGCTTCCCGGGCATTGTGCTTAGGGCGCCCTCTTAAAGGGGCCGCGCACGCCGTCCTAAGGAGTCCCCGGCCAATGACCGGAGGACCTCTCATATAAAAGGCACCTCCTCCAAGATGGAGGTGCCCATGCAAGGTTGTAGCTTTGTGTGTTAAACTCTGCTTCAGCCCTCAGGTACTGCTGCCAGCCTGACTACCAGTCCAGCCCGCCAGCTTGACTACAAGTCCAGTCCGCCAGCCTGACTACAAGTCCAGCCCGCCAGCCTGACTACAAGTCCAGCCCGCCAGCCTGACTACAAGTCCAGCCCGCCAGCCTAACTACAAGTCCAGCCCGCCAGCCTAACTACAAGTCCAGCCCGCCAGCCTGACTATAAGTCCAGTCCGCCAGCTTGTCTACTCTCCAGCCCGACAGTCTGTCTACAGTCAAGTCCGCCAGTCTGTCTATGGGCCTTGCCCGCCTGCTTACCTGGAAGCACCTGCCTGTTACCTGCCGTGCCTACCAGCCAGCCTATCTGGAGGCTCCTGCTTGTTACCTGCTGTGTCTGCCAGTCCGCCTACCCGGATCACCCATCAGCCTGCCTGCCGTGCTCATCTGCTGTACCGGTCAGTCCCTGCCTTCTGACCCGTGGAAGTCACCTGCTCTCATACAAGTTCGGTCCCAGAGTAGCACCTGGTCTCTCTGCTCGGTCCTTCCCTGGTCACGGAGTCGATTGAGCCGCCGTATGACCTTGGTCAGTCCGAGTTGACAGCTACTTACGCCCCTCTGGTCCCTCCTTGCACCGCAGCACAGAGGTTCCACCACCCGGATCCGTAACATACTCCTTTGAACACATGCCTGTGGAGAGTAGGAGACTGTGATTTTTGCTACATACTGAAGCAGGGCTGCCACCAGGAATTTCAGCACCCCATACTGGCAACATTTCCGGGCACCCTTAAGACTCCACACCAGCCCCGCCTCCACCCCTCAAACTTTCCACCGTCCCACCTCCCACGCTTGGAAAAACTCTGCTTCTGCACCTCGGTTTCACCAATCACACATAAACAGTTCCCATCGAACACCATATCACATACACAGCCATCAGCTTTTGTTTTGGCCAAAAGATTTTTTAAGCCTGCCACCACGACAAGGTAGACTCTTTTGGCAGGGCCCTACTCTACTCTAACCTATTAAACATTTCTTAAACTATCCAATATTCTTTTTAGGTATATTTTGCTTATTTTTCTTTAAGGGAATGAGTGACGTACATTTTTTAAACTAATTGAAACCAGATTGTGATCATTTTTTTATAATCTGTATTTCTGACTTCAGATTATTGTATCCTGTTTTCTGTACATTTATGGAAATCTGCTGTCTTGCCTGTTTGGAGATATGAACAATAGACATATGGATGTATATATATCACAAGACAAAACAGGGGACTCTAATTCCTAGACAGAGTTTTCTATACATGTTCTCATGTTTAGTGACATGCAGATGTCATTGTGCAGGAAAGGGGAAGAGGTGAGCTGTGACACGACCTAATGTGAATGGTGGATTCTGCTATCTCTCATTGTAATCCTGCTGGCTATGATAATGAGGTGACTGCTGAAAAGGAATCTCTTCTGGACGTGTTATTCTATTAGAAAAGCAATTTCTGTTTATTTATTATTTATGATATAAGGGGTGACAAACTTTAAAGTAAATTCTTCCAAAAAGTTAAACTATGATTAAAAGGATTGCCAATTTTCTGGTTATTCTTGACCAATGTGTTTGAGATGATGATAAGGCACTTAGTATTATGGTCTTTCTTGAACTTCGGCACTAAATACGAAATATGGGAAATAGACTATATTTCTATGTTGAATTTCTGCATTAAGGGCCTTTTATTCATCTCACACACACATTGGTTAAGAATAACCAGAGCATGGTCAATGCCCTTAACATAAAAGTTTTGTAAAACATTCCCACTAAACATTTCACTAATTAAATCTATTTTTCATAAGAGTCATTTAGTTAAATCCTTTGGTCAATTATGTAAAGTGCAAAATTATAATGTAACAAAACAAACAAAACAAAGACAAAACGTATAACCAATTAATACAATGAAAATAAGGTCATTTTGTGAGGTCAGAAAACATATTAAAACAACAAACAGTATTGCACACGATCTAAGGAAATAAACCATAATAATAAAGATGTATTTCCATAAATTCAAGAACAACAATCAATAGTGCGCTCTATCCTAAAAACTGAGCCCTAATATTAAATGGGTATTCCCATCTGGGGTACGGATAGTGCATCGCAGGGTCAGTCAGGTGCAGGTCTCAGAACTGAAACATCACTATCCGATCTGTTACATCTGTCTAATGCTAGGACTTTGGGTCAGTAATCCCGCAGTCAGGCTAGGACACTCATCCATAATACAGGGGAACATACATGGCAATAACACACTAATGTAAAACTGGCTGCAATGTAGAAGATGTGAAGATGCAAATTTACATGTATGGAACAAGCAGTCGTTTTACCTGCTGGTTAGAAAAATCCTTAATCAGGTCTTTAATATTCAGGTGTCTGGCGAGGTCATGCTCAATTGACAGAAGGGCTCGGCTGTTTAACCGTTGTTCCGTCATTGTAGAATGCAGATAGTTCTTGAGAGTTTGCTAATGCTATCTCTCCTTCTGCTACTCAAAGTGGTTGGGTGATAAAAATTCTTACAATACACACCTCTCCAAATCTTGAAGCTCGAATTTGTAGATGGCGTTTAGTAAAGCCAGTGGACCCATGTTTTCTGTAAATGTAGCTTCATAAACTTTCCGAAGACGTTGCTACTCAGAAAGTAACGGTGATGTGAGATCTACCTGCCTTCCCATGGGTTGTTCCATCTCTTGCTATTATTTTGAATTATTTGGTTCTTTCGTAGAATGGGTGGTTAAGTATGAAACAGGTTCCTCCGCTATAATCCATTATCTTGACGATTTTCTTTTTGTGGGACCACCAGATTCCAGGTCCTGTCAATTTTTGCTGGACAATTTTATTTTTTTCGCGTCGTATTTTGGCGTTCCCTTATCCAGTGGAAAAACTTTTGCTACTACTTCGCTATCCTTTTTAGGAATTGAGATTGATTCCGTTGCCATGGTTTTTCGCCCTCCCTCAGAAAAAAATTCAAAATTGCTGTCCCAGATTGAAGGATTTTGTTCTGTCCTCAAAGTAACACTATGTCAAATGCAGTCCATGCTAGGCCTCCTTAACTTTGCTTGCACAGTAATGCCTATGGAGAGAATTTTTCCAGACGTTTATCCCTCTCGACCAAAAGCATCAAGCTTCCCCATCATAGAATTCGGATAAAACCTCCTTTGAAAGCAGACTTGCTGGTTGGGAAGGAGTTCCTCTTGTCCTATAATGGATATACATGCTTTTAGTCATCGGAATTGACTAATGAGGATCTCTCCCTTTTTTCCGATGCCGCTGGATCTACTGGTTTCAGTGTCATTTTTGGAGACCAATGGTGTGCCGAACCTTGGCCGGAATCTTGGCGCACTGAGGGCTGGGTTAAAAACCTTACTTGGTTAGAGTTATTTCCTATCATCACAGCCATTTCTTTATGGGGCCCATCCCTCAGGGATAAACGGATCTGTTATTGGACTGACAATATGAGTATTGTACACGCCATAAATCACTTGTCATCCTCATCTCCCCTGGTTATCAAATTACTCAGATTCCTGGTATTAAAATGCTTACGTTTAAACATCTGGTTTTAAGCCCGCCATGTTCCGGGTACAAATAATGTCATTGCTGATTCTCTTTCTCGTTTCGATTGGCAGAAATTCCGGGAATGTTTCCCCGCGGCCAAACCAGAGGGGCATCCATGCCCATCCCTCATGTGGGAGGTGGTAGAGAAAGATTGATGGAGTTGGTGAGATCTTCAGTGGCCTCGTCTACATGGCGTTCTTACGGTAAGGCATGGAATGAGTGGCATAACCTATTTGGGGATAGATCAGCAGCAGCATCCGACGCTGCCCGTCTGGAGGTCACAATCGAATATTTACTTTACTTGCGTAGCATGGGTGTTTCAGGAGCAGTTGCACAGAACCGCCTATCTGATCTCGGTGTTTATTTTCGCCTCTTAGGTTGGAACGATGTTACTAAGGTTTTCATCATTCGGCAGGCTATTATGGGTTGGAGGAGGGAGCACACTCGTCAGGAGAACAGACGGCCCATTTCTTTCAGTTTACTTACCCGCCTAATCAACCCACTCCCGCTGTCCGCTCTTCTCCTTTCAAGTCTGCTCTACTCTCTGCCGCTTTTTGACTCGCGTTTTTTGGTTTGGTGCTTTGCGCATTAGTGAATTGGTGTCCCCATCCAAGCGCACTTCAGGAGGACTCCAGTATGATGGTATCACTCCCTGTGACCGAGGTCTCCGTATCCACTTTCGGAAATCGAAAATTGACCCGTCCGGTATTTGTTCATGGGTTCCCCTTCTTACCATCCCCGGTCCTATTTGTCCTTTAACCCTTGTTAATAATTACTTATCGTTCTGGCGATCTGGTGACTCCTTTTTCTCACATGAGGATGGTTCTCCTCTTACGGTTTTTCAATTTCAATCTAGTTTTTTTGGAAATGTTTAGCTTTCGTAGGCCTTCCTCTCAAGGTATTTGGTACGTACTCCTTTAGGATAGCAGCTGCTACCGAAGCAGCCCGTTCTGGTTTGCCTAACTCCGAGATCCAGCACATTGGTAGATGGCGTTCCTCCTGTTTTGCAAGATACATCAGACCGAATTTATTGCTTCACTAACTTTATTATCTCTTCATAGATGGTGTAAAACACACAGTGAGGATACTGGGCCACTCTTACATCTTCTGGGCATCCCAAAGAGCAGAACGTCGACCAGGTGGCAGAGGTCTTGGGTTCCACGGCATCAACGTTTTTTTGAGAGGAATAAGAGGCTTGACCTGGCCTCAGGTTCTTCCCGAGGTGGTGCGGATAGCTCAGACTGCTTCCTCTCCCTTAATTCTAGTCCTGCATGCGGGCGGGAATGATCTCTGCTCCTTTCACCTAGCGGAACTCCTCACAATCATGCGCTCCGACGTGGATAAATTCCACAGACTTTTTCCAGAGCTTATTCTGATTTGGTCAGAGGTCATGTCACGTGTTGCATGGCACGGCGCGAGAGATGCGGCGGCAGTTGAACGTTCTGTGCGCACGCTTAATGCCCGCTTGTCCCGCTTTATCCGTTTTAAGGCCGGAGTGGTCATGAGGCATCACCAACTTGAGGGAGACAATTCCAGTCTTATGCTACCCGATGGAGTCCATCTGACGGAAATAAGGCTGGATATTTTTCTCTCCGGTCTCCAGGATAGCATAGAACAAGCTTTTTACCAAATGGGTGGGGGGCGGAGCGCAGTATAAATACTCCGCTCCTCCTTAGCGGTCATTTGCTCCATCTTGATGTTTTTTTCCGGGACGAAGTCTGACTTGCGCTGGGAGTCCAGCTGTGGCATATGGATTTGCACCCGTTTCAGCTGGCCGATAGTGCCTTAACCGAGTTTTATACCGGTTAAATACTGAGCATGTCCTTTTTGGCTGTGACCGACTTCTACCCATTAAAAGGAGTTTTGGTTAAGATCTGTGTGTTGTCGTTATTCCATGGGACTTTTTGAGGAAATATTGTTGTTGGGTCTCAGCAGTCTGCAGGGCACGTCAATCTTTAATTGAATGCCCCTTGACTGCTGTGCCCTGCTGAAGGGGTTAAATTGTGTGTCCCATGTTCTTTTTCTCCTCTCCTCCTGGCTTTCACCCAATAATCCTCTTCTTCCTCCCTCTTCCCCTCTTTATAAGTCCAGACCCTGTGTGAAATCCAGCTGTGCTTGGTATCACAGATCCTAGAAGGGTGTATTGACGGATTCCTCCACAAGAGGCCCCCATAACCATTCACACATCTCCACCTTCCACCTCAGACCACCAGAGGGAGCTGTTAGGGATATATAAAGAAGGGAAGGTGGAGCCAGGCAGTCAGTTCCTGCAGAGTGAGACACAGAAACAGGTAAGTCTGCAGTGGAGCTCAGTGACTCCGCAATTCCTCTGCAGAGTTCAGTTAGTGCAAGCCTGAATACAGAGTTGAGCCCGGTTGAGTCGTAGCTCAGAATAGTGAGCTTAGGTGTGCCGGCGCCATAAGATCGGTGAAGCGCGGCAAGCTGCCGTTAGTGCGAGTAGCCTATTGAGGGCCCGAGTAGGCCGAAGGCGAGTAGAGAGAGTTAGTACATAGGGGGCAGAGGAGCTTAACTAGCTCACCCCGAAGAAGAATTTACCGGACACCGGGTCCGAAGCTTACCGGGAAATCCACGACCCAGTAAGATATAACCGGAATCCCTGGAGAACTACAAGTCCCAGGATCGCTAAAGGGCTGATACGTACCAGAGCCAGGAGACACATAGGCCCCGTAGGTCGGGAGAGTGCACTCCAAGAGAAGGCCCTACCACAAGGACAGCCAGCGCAGGACAGAGACAAAGTTAGGCCTAGCTCCAGGCAGGTCAGAAACTTACTAAGCAGAGGCAAGGAACAGGAGGCCCAAAACCCGCTCATTGGGGAGGATCCGGACATACACCCTTCACCCTACAGTGCTCCGGGGAGTGCCTGAATTTCCATCAGTAAAAGGTACTGAAGTGACTATTGTGTCTGTCCTTGTTCTTGCTCTGACGCGGCTGAGTCTCTCTGTCCTGCATACCCCGTCATACACTGCCCTGAGGCCTAGCTCCACCTGTGGGAGCTATACCATCCAGCTGCCTTATCATTGGCCTCAGTGGACTGCGCAGCGCTGGTGATCCTCACCAGAAGCCACAGGTGGCGTCACGAACTTTTATAAACTTAACATCTATCAACGCCTTTTTAAAGAGAGACCCCAGAGTACGGGCCCGGGAGCCGACCACCGCGACCTCCTTAAGGCTAAAGGCCCGGGTAACCGAGTCTTCCCCCATCCCCTGGGCTAGTCATCTCCAACTGGCGTCACGAACAGGATTACGTGCCCGCTGCAACGACAGAGTGTTGTGCCCGTTGCCACCGGGTACTGTGCGCCTTTATTCTGAACTGTGTACGTAAAGTTGTGGTGAAGGTTGCCGCCATTGTTGGGCCGTTGAGCAAGAAGAAGGGCGTAACCGCGGGAAAATAAGGGGCGTACCTTCAAAAGAGCGCTAAGCCCCGGACACGCCCCACGCCTTGACGTCAAAGCTAGAAGCGCCAGTTCCTGTAAGGAGCATCGCTGAACGCTCTGACGTAGGACGCAAGGTCCTGAAGACAACCGTCACCTGCGGAGCTGCGGCCTACCGGAAGAAAAAAAACAGAAGGTAGGCCACGGTTAACTAGGGGGGTGCCAAGATGTCCGACAAGCAGCAGAACGCCGACCTACCGGTCAACGTCCCTGAAGTTCAGCCCGATGATGAGCAGGCCGAAGCCGCCGCTCCACCAGCAGCGCCTGTAACACCCGTAATTCCTATGACTTTACCGTACATTCCTGGAGCAAAGTGGCTCCCCCAGTACAACGGCAAACCAAATACCCTGTCTGGATTCAAACGGAAGATATGTGGTATCTTGGACATGTACTCCATGACCGGCAAACAAAGAGCCGCCGTTGTATTAGGACAGCTGACCGATGCTGCGGAGCGGGAAGTGGAAACATGGTCGGCCGCAGACCAGGAGTCAGTGTCCGCAATATTTCAAAAACTACAGACTGTCTTTGAGGACCTTACTGAGGCGGACCTCCAGATGAGGTTTTACAGCTGTTCCCAACAACCAGAGGACAATGTTCGGGACTACGCCTGGCATCTACAGGGGGCCCTGCGGGCTCTAAACCAGGTTAGTCCAACCAGCGTTGAAAATGAGAACAAAATGCTGAAGGAACAGTTTGTCCGGGGACTGAGGTCTCCAGAGGAGAGCAGGACTGTGCGTTGGTGGTCCCTGGATCATCCAGAAGCTACCTTTGACAATCTTAAGGACATGGCTATAAAAGGACTGCAGCCCCTGGAAACAAATGCCATCCAACGTTACCAGGGTGGGGCGACCCCAGTACCTGCAACACCCACCTTTTCCCCGGTGGCTGCTGAAGCTAAAGTTCCAGCAACGTCCCCTAAAGAACTGGACAGTCTGCGCTCTGAGGTGCGTCAGTTGAGTAAAACCCTGACCACTGTGCTGAGTGCTCTGCAGTTGCGGACGGAGCCTGAGGAAGGAGGGAAGATCCTGTTAGCCGATAGCCCTGAGAATGTCCCCTGGATGCGAAGGAGGAGGAGACCAACACCACCCTCGCCGAGGATCAGTGACTAGCGCCGTCCACCAAAGGACCCAGCCTGCTACCGCTGCCGCAAGACCGGACACATCGCCCAGAATTGTCCTTTAAACGAGAAAACCCTGGGTCCGAGGGCCGACACCCAGGAGTAGACTCACCAGGCCCATCAGACTGGTACAACAGGTTCGTCGGAGGAAGACCTTTCCTGTCCATTGTACTGGACGGGATCCCGACGCATGCCCTGCTGGACACAGGATCTCAGGTAACCATCATGCCTGAAGTCCTCTACAAGAGGTTCTGGTCCATGGACGACCTACGTCCGCCAGCTCCAAATCTGTCTGTGTATGCCTCAAATGGACTCCTCCTTAACCTACTCGGGGTTAAGAATGTGACTGTAAAGGTGGGGAGAGTGGAGCTGAAGGACCAGGGACTAATTGTAGTGGAGAATAACCCTGATGACAGCAACCCGTATATGGTATTGGGCACTAACGTTGTTGGTAACTGTTTAGGAGAAGTTGTGTTCTTGCTCCAACAGATCGCCGACACTGCCAGACCGAGAGAGAGGAGGGCACTGCAGAGGGAGATCCGCATCCTGATGTATCAACAGCAAGTAAAGTTAACAGATGGTGAAATCAGTAACGTGCGGGTAACAGACCCCATACCCATTGTCGTTTCCCCAATGAGTGAAATGCTCATCTGATGAAGAGCTGCCATAGGTCTTAGAGGACAGAGCTACCAGGCGGTAGTAGAACCCCTATGCTCTGAGCACAGACCCACGCTCTTAACTGCTAGGGGAGTGGTAGATGTACTTAATGGGAGGGTGCCCGTCCATCTTCTCAACTTAGGGGAAGATGAGGTCAAACTGCCACGTTATGCCACTGTTGCCAAATTACATGCTGTCAACAACAACTGCATCCATGAGGCG
This sequence comes from Phyllobates terribilis, assembly GCF_046119375.1. Classification (NCBI taxonomy): domain Eukaryota; kingdom Metazoa; phylum Chordata; class Amphibia; order Anura; family Dendrobatidae; genus Phyllobates; species Phyllobates terribilis. The sequence goes on from NW_027362836.1 coordinate 5,636,434, forward strand.
GAGTCCTTAACTTCACCAGAAGAAGTGGAGGATAATGACCCTGCAACCCAGGTGGAGGATTGGTGTCAACCGCTCCCTGTTGGATCGGACACCACTCCTACCCACCAAAAACAGGGTGTACACTGGGTGGTTCAAGAGTACTCGCAGGTGTTCAGTAAACATCCACTAGACTTCGGAAGGGTTAAGGGGGTTCAACATCATACCCCCACAGGCAACCATTCCCCAATCAAAGAACGTTATAGGCCTATACCCCCAGCTCACTACCAGAAGGCAAAAGAAATGCTGCATGACATGAGGAAGGCGGGAGTGATAAGGGATAGTTGTAGTCCCTGGGCAGCTCCCCTAGTGCTGGTTAGACACAAGGACGGGAGCATGAGAATGTGTGTAGATTACCGTCAAGTAAATCGCATTACACATAAAGATGCATACCCTTTACCACGCATAGAGGAGTCCCTAGCTGCCTTAAAGTCTGCAAATTACTTTTCCACCCTTGACTTCACTAGTGGGTACTGGCAAGTAGCTGTGGCTGAGGAGGATCGGGAGAAGACGGCCTTCACCACCCCGATGGGACTCTGCGAGTTCAACAGTATGCCGTTTGGACTCTGCAATGCCCCCGGAACGTTCCAGAGATTGATGGAGTGCTGCCTGGGACACCGCAACTTCGAGACTGTGTTACTTTACCTGGACGATGTAATTGTGTACTCCAGAACGTACGAGGACCACTTGAAACACCTGACAGAGGTATTTGAGTCACTGTCCCGGTATGGGATGAAGTTGAAGCCCTCAAAGTGCCACCTGCTCTAGAGAAAGGTACAGTACTTGGGGCACATTGTCAGTCCGGAAGGGGAAGCACCAGACCCGGAGAAAGTCACAGCCATCCAGAAGTGGCCAGAGCCGAAGAACCTCAAGGAGGTGCGTCAGTTCTTGGGACTAGTAGGATACTACCGGAGGTTCGTAAAGGACTACACTAAGAGAGCAGCTCCTCTGCAAGACCTCCTGGTAGGACAGTCCCCCAAAGGCAAAAAACCCCCATTCCACTGGGGTAAGGAGCAAGCCGAGTCGTTTCAGGAGATGAAGGAGATCCTGACAGGTGATGAGATCCTAGTCTACCCTGACTACAGCCAACCGTTCCTGCTGTATACAGATGCCAGCAACGAAGGCCTGGGTGCTGTTCTAAGTCAGAAGCAGAATGGGCAGGAGAAGGTGATCGCATACGCAAGTAGGAAGCTCCACCCGACTGAGAGGAACCCAGAGAACTATAGCAGCTTCAAGTTGGAGTTCCTGGCCTTGGTCTGGGCCATCACTGAAAGATTCAAGCACTATCTGGCTTCCAGCAAGTTCACTGCCTTTACTGATAACAACCCCTTGACCCATCTTGAAACAGCTAAGTTGAGAGCTCCGGAACAACGATGGATGGCTCGGCTGTCAAACTACCAATTTACAATCAAATACCGGGCGGGCCGCAAGAACGCCAAAGCCGATGCCCTGTCTAGGATGCCTCACCAGTCAGACACAGAAGAAGAAGTGGATGACCTGGAAGAGATTGAGCTACCTGCCCTTCATCGAAGTGGGATGATCCATGAGCAACGAGCCTCCAGGAATCAGCGTGGAAAAACGTTAAACCCCCTGCCTCAGCACAGCTGGAAAGAGACCCAGGATAGCGACCCGGTTGTCAGCCGCATCAAACAGCTGATAACTCAAGAAGGTGCCTCCCTGGAGAAAGATGCGTCTCTGCAAGCAAAGCAGCTGTGGAATGAGCGAAGTCGGCTGTTTATCTACCGTGAGAAGCTGTGCCGGAGATGCGTCAATCCAAAGACTCATGAGATGGTATGGCAGATAGTAGTCCCTAAGACAGACATCCAGATGGTATTAGAGGCTTACCACGATCAGGCGGGGCACTTTGGTTGGAAAAAGCTAGAGACCCTGCTGAAATGTCGATTCTACTGGGTAGAAATGCGCAGCTCCATTGAGAGGTGGTGCTGGGACTGTGGACCCTGCGGCCTAAGAAGGAAAGACTTCAGCAGCCAGAAGGCACCCCTGCAACCCATCAAGACGACTCGACCCCTGGAGATCGTGGCCCTGGACCATGTTGAGCTCTCCCCCAGCAGGTCAGGGTACTCCTATGCTCTGACTATGGTGGATCACTACTCACGTTTCTTGGTGGTCGCCCCCGTCAAAGACCTGACGGCAGAGACAGCAGCAAAGACGTTCCAAGCGTATTTCTGCAGACCCCATGGTTACCCTGAGCAGGTGCTGACGGACCAGGGCCCGGCCTTTGAGGCTGAGCTGTTTAAGGAATTCTGCCATCTCTACGGGTGTAAAAAGATAAGAACTACACCGTATCACCCGCAAACAAACGGTCTCTGCGAAAAGATGAACAACATTATCATCGACCTGCTAAAGACCATACCACTTGAGGAGAGAAACCAGTGGCCAGACCTACTACCTGACCTAGTGGATCTGTAGAATCATATACCAGTGAGTTCCACCAACTGCACTCCGGCATATCTCATGCGGGCAAGGCCAGGAAAGCAGCCCATGGATCTGGAGCTTGGTGTTGTTGAACCTGAAGCTGATATGACCACTGAGGACTGGGACAAAACCAGACAAGAGCAGTACAGAAGGGTACAAGCTTGTGTCAAGGACAGTCTTACTCGGGTGAGAGAAAAGCAGGAAGTTTAATACAACAAAAACGCACCCGCAGAACCTTTCACACCAGGTGAAACAGTGTTAAAAAGAAAAAGAAGTAACCACAAACTTGATGACCAGTGGGAAAAAGACCCCTACACTGTGTTACCGTCACGGTTTAACAACAAAAAGACATGCATAATTAGTCGTGATGGAGGAAGAACATCTGCTACAGTGTCCAGGGACCACCTAAAGTTGTGTCCAGAAATACAGAAACACCAAGAAAAAGTGCCTCTCACAACCCAGGAAGAACCTAAAGAAGCAGTGATCCACACTGACCTAGGAGACTTCCCAGCGGATTGGCCTCAAATAGGAGGTGCAGTAATTATTCCAGTACTCCAATTCTATGAACAGCCAGCAAACCCTCCACAGCAAGTTAAACCTGTAAGTGCTGTAGAAGAGCCAGCTCAAGAAGTATCCCCGGATGAAGGATCCCCGGCAGGAGCAGAGCAACAGGGCCCAGCCAATGGTAGACTTGCCAGTCCAAGAGAGAGGTTAAGGCAGTTTTACAACATGGTTACATGTAGAACTGGTAGAGTAACTGAGGATACAGACACTGACACTCCACCAACCACAGCACTACGCAGGTCAATATGTAGTACAAGAGGTAAACCTCCTGTTAGGTACACTCAGTAGATAGTTAAAAATCTCTGAAAATATATATAGTTACCCCTGGGGTATTGTATATTAAATTGTAATGTACTGCATGACTGTTTATTTTTATGCATGCTTATCCATTTGTGCTTTTTTCTCATTAATTCTTTATTTGCCTAAGAACTTCGTGGCTGAGGACTGTGTGCAGCCCAAAAACTCTTACTATATATAATAGCGCTCCCTGGAGTGCCCTTTAGGTGACCTCAGAAGGAAAACCTGTATGGAGTGGCTCTTTTGGAGGTCCAACTCGGGATCTTCATGCCCTGCAGCTACCCCAGGGCCAACGTAGAAGGTTTAGGACAGGTCCCTCAAAACTACCAAAGTACTCTACCTTGTGAGATGGACATCCTTGCTGGAAACCTTACCAGAGGAGACTTGGATTCTGAGGACACTCTGTAATTGTTTTGTTATGCAACGTTTAAGATTCGTGCCTCCCATAAAGGGAATATTGTTCATGTATAGATTAAGTTTACTATTGTTATTGTTTTATAAAATGTACTTCAGCTCGGGAGTGCTGAGATTAACTAGGGGGGAATGTGAAGCCCAGCTGTGCTTGGTATGACAGATCCTAGAAGGGTGTATTGACGGATTCCTCCACAAGAGGCCCCCATAACCATTCACACATCTCCACCTTCCATCTCAGACCACCAGAGGGAGCCCGTTAGGGATATATAAAGAAGGGAAGGTGGAGCCAGGCAGTCAGTTCCTGCAGAGTGAGACACAGAAACAGGTCAGTCTGCAGTGGAGCTCAGTGACTCAGCAATTCCTCTGGAGAGTTCAGTTAGTGCAAGCCTGAATACAGAGTTGAGCCCGGTTGAGTCGTAGCTCAGAATAGTGAGCTTAGGTGTGCCGGCGCCATAAGATCGGTGAAGCGCGGCAAGCTGCCGTTAGTGTGAGTAGCCTATTGAGGGCCCGAGTAGGCCGAAGGCGAGAGGAGAGAGTTAGTACATAGGGGGCAGAGGAGCTTAACTAGCTCACCCCGAAGAAGAAATTACCGGACACCGGGTCCGAAGCTTACCGGGATATCCCCGACCCAGTAAGATATAACCGGAATCCCTGGAGAACTACAAGTCCCAGGATCGCTAAAGTGCTGATACGTACCAGAGCCAGGAGACACATAGGCCCCGTAGGTCGGGAGCGTGCACTCCAAGAGAAGGCCCTACCACAAGGTCAGCCAGCGCAGGACAGAGACAAAGTTAGGCCTAGCTCCAGGCAGGTCAGAAACTTACTACGCAGAGGCAAGGAACAGGAGGCCCAAAACCCGCTCATTGGGGAGGATCCGGACATACACCCTTCACCCTACAGTGCTCCGGGACGTGCCTGAATTTCCATCAGTAAAAGGTACTGAAGTGACTATCGTGTCTGTCCCTGTTCTTGCTCTGACGCGGCTGAGTCTCCTTGTCCTGCATACCCCGTCATACACTGCCCTGAGGCCTAGCTCCACCTGTGGGGAGCTATACCATCCAGCTGCCTTATCATTGGCCTCAGTGGACTGCGCAGCGCTGGTGATCCTCACCAGAAGCCACAGGTTGCGTCACGAACTTTTATAAACTTAACATCTATCAACGCCTTTTTAAAGAGAGACCCCAGAGTATGGGCCCGGGAGCCGACCACCGCGACCTCCTTAAGGCTAAAGGCCCGGGTAACCGAGTCTTCCCCCATCCCCTGGGCTAGTCACCTGCCTCTTCCTGCCTCTCTCCACACAAGCATGGGACCCGCAGTCTGCGTTTCCCACCACCCCTCCCCTTTTTTCCCATGTACAGTGTGTTTTGTTGGTATTATTTGGTTGTTCTGTATTTAAGTCACAGCAGCAGTCATTTGCTCTATCTTGATGTTTTTCTCCAGTACGAAGTATGATATGCGCCGGGAGTCTGGCAGTGGAATATGGATTTGTACCCGTTTCAGCTGGCCAATAGTGCCTTAACCGGGTTTTATACCAGTTACGCGCTGAGCACATCCTTTTTGGCTGTGACCGACCTCTAACCATTAAAAGGAGTTTTGGTTAAATTCTGTATGTTGTCGTTATTACATGGGACTTTTTGGGGAAATTTTGTTGTTGGGTCTCAGAAGTCATCTTACTACTGTTACTGGTAAAAATGATCATAGACATGTGCAATGTTGGTTAAAAAAAAATCTGGCCTCCTCCTCCCCTTAATAGCCGGCCATCGCACACCATGTTATTTCTTCTTAGCCCAAGACAGCACCGAAAGATGGAGCTGTCATGAGCAAGAGGAAATCCAATTACCGGTTAGTGTAAAATGTTCTGCACATGCCTATGAGTATAGTGAAGCGCAGATGTTGTGGCGCTTATACTTACTGCCAGAATAGGAGTAGATCTGCTGGCATCTCTATCTTCTATGTCTCCACTGGGATCTGCTGTCATCTTTATGCTCACCTGTAATTAAAAAAAAAAAAAAAAAATCCGGCCTCCTTCCTCCCCTTAATAGCCGGCCATCACACACCTCTTCCCGACACCCATGACAGCACTTTCATGAGTGTGAGGAAATCTTACAACCGGTAATGATAAAAATGATCATAGACATGTGCAATGATGTTTGTTTTAAAAAAAAAAATCCGGCCTCCTTCCTCCCCTTAATAGCCGGCCATCGCACACCATGTTATTTCTTCTTAGCCCAAGACAGCACCGAAAGATGGAGCTGTCATGAGCAAGAGGAAATCCAATTACCGGTTAGTGTAAAATGTTCTGCACATGTCTATGATTATAGTGAAGCGCAGATGTTGTGGCGCTTATACTTACTGCCAGCGCATGATTACATTGTCTGGCTTCTTCATCTTTGGGGTCTGTGTTTTGGGTCCCTCAGTGTCGTATCCATGGTCATCTTCATTCCAGCAGTGCTTTCAGATGATCATCAAAGTGATGTCCAATCTTCAGTTCTTCAAGGTCTTCTGGAGGCTGAGGAAGACAGCTGGCTCTGATGACTATGGAGCTGGTGTCTTGTCAAGGGTTTCCACGTTGTCAAAAGAAAATCCCTTGAACATGGCCTGGTCCTTTGCTGATAGAGGTGACTTTTTGGCCTCTGCTGCTTCTAATTTCTCCAGATGGTGTGGTCGAGAACTGTGATGAGCTTTAGATGGCTATAAAACAAACAAAAAAATAATTATTACCAAAATCTCAAACGTTCTGGAGAAGGATGATATGAAATGATCTGGACCATCAGACCAGGACCAGCAGCTCTGGATGATGTTGATTTTCCAATGTTAGGCTGTGTGCCCACGATGCGTTTTTAATGCGTTTCTGCAGCGTTTTTGCAGCGCGGAAACGCATTAAAAACGCATGGTAGAAGGGCAGCAATGATAATCCGCATGTGCTGTGCACATGCTGCGGAAATATCCGCTGAGGATTATCATTACGGAAAAAAACGCAGCACTACCAATTATTTTGCGGAAATGCTGCGTTTATCGCCGCCATTGACTTGCATTAGAATGCGCCAATTCCGCAAGACTGCATCTGTACTTGCGTAATTGGTGCGTTCTAATGTGTGGATGGTACCCAGGACTAGAGGAGAGGAGACTCTCCTCCGGACCCAGGCACCATTAAAAAATCTGTAAAAAAAGAATAAAATAAAAAATAAATGTATATTTACCTTCTGGCGGCCCGCGCTGCGCTCCTACTTGCTTCCCGGCACTTTGCAGTGGATTGAAGGACCTGCGCTGACGTCAGAGACATGTGACAGGTCATGCGACGCTGACATCGGCAGGTCTTTCAATCCACTGCAAAGTGCCAGCACCGAGCGAAGCAAGCCAGCGCGGGCCATCGGAGGGTAAGTATACATTTGTTTTTTTTATTTTTAACCACTCTCTCGGGTCACACTATATAAATCCATGCAGTTTGCATGGATTTATATAGTGTGACCTAGTTGTCACAAGCACTTTCCAAGTGATGCTAAAATCGCTTGGAAAGCGCTTGTCAATCCGCATGCGGAAATGCATGTGAAGAACGCTTCACATCCGCATGTCCCTGGCAGGAAAAACGCATGTACAATCCGCATGTACAATCCGCATGTACAATCCACATGTACAATCCGCATGTACGATCCGCATGTACGATCCACATGTACGATCCACATGTACAATCCGCATGTACAATCCGCATGTACAATCCGCATGTACAATCCGCATGTACAATCCGCATGTACGATCCGCATGTACAATCCGCATGCGGAAATGTCAGTGAATAACGCTCCATTTCCGCATGTCCCCAGCAGGAAAAACGCATGTACAATCCGCATGTACAATCCGCATGTACGATCCGCATGTACGATCCGCATGTACGATCCGCATGTACGATCCGCATGTACGATCCGCATGTACGATCCGCATGTACGATCCGCAAGTACGATCCGCATGTACGATCCGCATGTACGATCCGCATGCATGATCCGCATGTACGATCCGCATGTACGATCCGCATGTACGATCCGCATGTACGATCCGCATGTACGATCCGCATGTACGATCCGCAAGTACGATCCGCATGTACAATCCGCATGTACAATCCGCATGCGTTTTTTTCTGCCAGGGAGATGCAGAAACGCTCAGGAAAAAATCCTGGGCATTTCTGCATCGTGGGCACATAGCCTAAGTGTCAGCGCTAACTAATACTTAACAGAGGTGCAATGTGATCTGGTCATATACTTACTACAGGGATGTGTGGTGGAGGCACTTTCAGGGCTTCCACAGAGACCCAATCAATACACTGGAAAAACACGTGCTCTCGGATGTTACCATGGACTCCTAAGCGTCTGGCTGGATCTTTCTGTAGGAGCTAAAAACAATAAAGTAAAACCCATGAAGGTAAACGGTAGAGGCAATAAAACATTCTCACAACTTCACCATTTAAATGAATATTGTACAACCCATAGTACTAATAACCTGGAATTATACTGACCTGTTTAATGATGTCATCAATGCCGGAGGATGCCTCATCGAGTGTCAGATGGAACGTACACTCACTGGTAACCATATCTTTTAAGATGACACCAAGAGAATACCAGTCTACTCCGGCGTTATACTCCTCGCCAGCAAAAATCTATCATGGAAGAGAGAACAGAAAGGTCAAAATGTTAACATTCCCATGGACTGTAATTTTAGTGAAAACTAAATAGGAAAGCACTATTATCCCACCTCAGGAGCCATGTAACCTGCAGTCCCGGCGTATTCGGTGGCTGTTCGGTCTCCATGCATGTTGTCAATTGCGAGACCGAAATCTGTGATCTTAATATGGCCCGTTTCAGCCACCAAGATGTTCTCGGGCTTGAGGTCTCTGTGGATGACGCCCTTGGAGTGGAGGTACTGGATTCCACAGACGAGTTCAGCGGCATAGAATCTGACAGAAAGACATGAATGAGTGTAACTTTCCGAGGAGAAGACAAGAAACACAAAGATATTGCTTCCAGCCAATATTATCTACATTGACTAGACGATTAGAACAAGATGACCATATGCAGAACATACAACAAATCCTGCCAGATCCCACTGAAGAATAATGAGGCCACTCAGATTTCTGTCAATGTTCTGGTTAATTTCGCTGCAATCTACAATATTTTTTATATTAAAAACACCAGAACCCAAAGGCAGATAATACAGCAGGGAAGTGAACGGATCAATGCTAGACATTTCTATACAGTTATGATCAGGATTGTAGGTAACATAAAATGTACCTTGCGCTGGGGATGTCAAGCCGCCCCTTCTCCAGAAGGAAGGTGTTAAAGTCCCCGCAGCTCACGTATTCCAGACCAAGCAGCACATAGCGCTGGAGCACAGAAATACAGAAGTATATATGTATGCAGGTAAAGTGGCCAAAAGATCACAATATCTACACACCTACTACAGAATAGCTCCGTATAACTATAGGCCACAGGATAAATGGAAGGTGGTCTACATGTCCCATGTAAGAAGGATTACATTTCACATGTCCCATCATTTGTTTCAATGTTCTAGCTGATGACCATGAGACCCCTGTAATGACACCTTAGGGTTCATAATGATGCTCCTGTGGAGGGTCACTTAAATATGCGGATATGTAGAATGATTTTCTTCAGGGGCATACAGAGATAGAAAGAATTGCTGTACATGTTGTTCAGTTAATGTTCAATGTCCTTTTATGTCAGATATTTATAGGGGTGTCCTGTGATTACTGATGCACAGGGCAAGCATGGTGCCAGTATCTCTTCCCCCGCAGCATCTGGCAGATTTATTATAAAATGATTATGGTTTATGGTAAAAACACGAGGTCAGACCTTGTACAACACTTTAATAAGTAAAAAATGGAGGCATGTTTTCATGAAACTAGCTTCACGTGGCGAGACTCCTTAGATATGGTGCTCGGATTGAATCATGTTTTTCAAAGCATTTAACTCAGACAAAAGAATGAAATCTTTGTGCCCGGAGTTCTCACTAGTTGTATCAGCAGAATAATATATCATACAGAAAATACTTACACATATCTTACTGACCAACAGTCAGGGAGGCCCGACTGGACTGGACGAGTGTAGACTGCAGTGCACAAAGCATGGTTGTTGTATACCCTAATCCAAGCTACAATAATACCAGGCCATAAAAGTGGTGGTCTGAAGGACATGATGCTCCATCTGTTAACCGGTTCAGGACCGCCCACTGTACATAAACGTCGGCGCTGCCTGGGCTCTGTGCAGCGCTGTTTAAAAACGGTGGGTGGTCCCGCAGCGCTCAGGACCCGCAGGGTCCTGCAAGCGCTACGGTTCCGGTGCAGAGAGATAGCTCTGATATGTGACATCATGGGGACCTGATTGGATCAGGTCCCCATGATGTTAACCTGTTCCTATCTTCTAGATGCCGCGATCCATAGCGATCGAGGCATTTAAAAGATAGTGACAGTCGGTGATCGGGACCCCCACATACCTTAGCAGCGAGGGGATCCCGGTGCTGTGACCTCTGACCTCATCGAGACTTGATTGGCTCAGGTCTCGATGATGTCAGCGTCACACCAGCCAATCAGAGAGATCACTAGGGAAGTTTGTTTTAGCAACAAACTTTCCCGGGCGATCTGCCTGATAAATACACTGCTTCCCCTCCAATCTCAGTGAGAGAGCAGAGGAGAAACAGTGTGACAAGAGCTGTGTCAGCCTTGCCACTGTGAAAGTAAAAAAAAAAAAAAAGAAAGTAAGAGTTAGGTTAGGGTTAGTCAGTCCTGTCAGTCAGTCCTGTCAGGTCAGTCAGTCAGTCCTGTCGGGTCAGTCAGTCCTGGCAGGTCAGTCCTGTCCAGTCAAAAAATATAAAAACAAATAAAATGGCCCGTCAGACTTATACCGCAGAGGAGGTGTATGCCCTGCTATGTTCTGACACTGATGACAGTGCAATCTCAGGTGGAGATGTGGATTTTGAGGGCTTTAGTAGCGGCGACACTGAGAGCTCAGAAATGAGCAGTGATTCTGGTCCATCCTCAAGCCCAAGGACCAGTACAACAATAGGGGCAAATAGCGCTACTGGAGAAACGTCTCCAAATCAGGGAACACTGCCCAGTATAAGCGCTGTCCCTGCTACTAGTGAATTGGCGCACGCCAGTGTACAAGGGGCTTTGCCACATGATATAGCATTTCCCAGATGGGAGACTTCGGATTCGGCTGCTCCATTCAGCCCTGATTTCAACGCCATTCCTGGTATAAATGTGGAGGTGGAAGATTTTGGACCAATTCATTTTTTTAATTTGTTTTTTACAGACAGCTTGCTAGAGCATATTGTCGTGCAAACAAATTTATACGCATCCCAATTCCTAAGCCAGAATCCCCGATCTTACTATGCTAGGGCAAATTTATGGACACCAACTAATGTCCCGGAAATAAAAAAATTTTTAGGACTTACATTTGCCATGGGGCTTGTTAAAAAACCGAGCATTCGATCCTACTGATCCAACCACCCTGTTCAAGTCACCCCTATGTTTTCAGTCGTTCTTCCTAGGACCCGTTATGAAATGCTCATGCGGTTTTGGCATTTTAACGACAATAGTCAATGCCTGCCCAGAAATGCCCCAGAACATGACAGGTTATATAAAATTAGACCCATCATTGAAAATTTGTCAGAAAAATTCTGAAGGCTCTACACCCCAACACAAAATATTTCTATAGATGAGTCCCTTGTAAAAATTCAAAGGAAGACTGCACCTCAAGCAATTTATAACATCTAAAAGGGCAAGGTTTGGAATAAAGATCTATAAAATGTGAGAAAGTTCAACCGGATACACATCCGCTTTTCGCATATATGAGGGGAAAGACAGCCAACTAAACCCACCAGGATGCCCTACTTATCTGGGGACATCTGGAAAAATTGTTTGGGAGCTGATAAGTCCATTTTTTCAAAAAGGCTACAATCTATATGTGGACAATTATTACACCAGCAAGTCTGGTTGAACACAACATCGGGGCTTGTGGGACCATCCGTAAAAACCGTCAGGGGTTTCCACAACCATTGGTCAACCAAAAGTTCCAAAAGGGGCAGTCAGGGGCTGTACGCAACGGAGAGCTGCTTGCCCTGAAGTATAGGGATAAGAGGGATATTTTTGTCCTCAGCCTGATCCACACAGATGCCACAAGGGCCACTGTAGAACTAGGATCCACCACTCCGAAGCAAAAACCTGTGTCAGTCATTGACTACAACAAACACATGGGGGGTGTGGACCTTGCAGACCAGGTTCTACAGCCATGCCAGGTATCAAGAAAGTCCTATACCTGTTATAAAAAGTTGGTTATTTATTTGTTTCAGGTGGCCACATACAATCCTTTTGTGTTGTACAAGAAAGCAGGAAATTCCGATCCTTTTCTTGATTATCAAGAAAAGGTAATTGAAAATCTTGTTTTTGAAAGTGTTAGCCCCGCTCATCCATTAGAATCTGAGGACGTGAAAAGACTCACTGAGCGACATTTTATTGCACTTATTCCAGCAACGGAAACGAGAAGGAACCCCCAGAAAAGATGTCGTGTACGTACTAAGAGAGGAATGAGGCGTGATACCCGCTACTATTGCCCACAATGCCCATCATTGCCAGCCTTATGCGTCACTGACTGCTTTAAAATCTTCCACACAGAACCACGTTTTTAAACTGTAAAAATGTATCCCAATTTGTCATTCAAACATTTGGTTCATTTAGTGAATGACACATTCGAGTAGAGCTCACTTAATTTCCAGGGGTGGGGGGGGTTCTCCAGAATCTAAACCTTCCATTACGTGCTTGTTTCTGGAAATCATCCATTGAGTTAAAATGGTCACTAAACCCATAGATGAATTCCCAGAGGGGTGTCATTTCCAAAATGGGGTCACTTCAGGGGGGATTCTTTAGTTCTGGTACCTAGCGCCTCTGAAAAGTGCCAGAACAGCAGAATCCCCCCTGAAGTGACCCCATTTTGGAAATGACACCTCTCTGGGAATTCATCTATGGGATTAGTGACCATTTACCTATCTACATATTTTCCCACCACTAGATTAATTTATACAGAGGAGTAGATTGTAAAATTCGGTCACTTGTTGGGGGTTTCCTCTGTTTAGGCACCTCAGGGGCTCTCCAAATGCAACATGGCGTCCGCTATCGATTCCAGCCAAATTTCCATTCCAAAAGTCAAATGGCGCTCCTTACCTTCCAAGCCATGCCGTGCGCCCAAACAGTGGTTTTGCACCACATATGGGATATCAGCGTGCTCAGGAGAAAGTGCACAACACATTTTGGGGTCCATTTTTCTGGCTGCCCTTGTGAAAATTAAAAATTTGAGGCTAAAGTAGCAGTTTTGTGTTAAAAATGTGTTTTTTTATTTTCACACTTCAACATTATAAAATTCTGTGAAGTCCCTGGGGGTTCAAGGTGCTCACCACACATCTAGATAAGTTCCTTGAGGGGTCTAGTTTCCAAAATGGGGTCACTTGTTGGGGGTTTCCTCTGTTTAGGCACCTCAGGGGCTCTCCAAATGCAACATGGGGTATCAGCGTACTCAGGAGAAATTCCACAACACATTTTGGAGTCCATTTTTTCCTGTTACCCTTGCGAAAATTAAAAAATATTGGGTCTAAGGTAATTTTTTGTGAAAAAAAGTTAAATGTTCATTGTTTTCTTCCACATTCCAAAAATTCCCGTGAAGCACCTGAAGGGTTAATAAACTTCTTGAATGTGGTTTTGAGCACCTTGAGGGGTGCAGTTTTTAGAATGGTATCACTTTTGGGTATTTTCTGTCATAAAGGCCCCTCAAAGTCACATCAAATAAGATGTGGTCCCTAAAAAAATGTTTTTGTAAATTTTGTTGTAAAAATGAGAAATCGCTGGTCAACTTTTAACCCTTATAGCTTCCTAACAAAAAAAAAATTTGGTTCCAAAATTGTGCTGATGTGAAGTAGACATGTGGGAAATGTTATTTATTAACTATTTTGTGTGACATATCTCTCTGATTTAAGGGCATGAAAATTCAAAGTTTGAAAATTGCAAAATTTTCAAAATTTTGCCAAACTTCCGATTTTTTCACAAATAAACGCAAGTGATATCGAAGAAATTTTACCACTATCAAGAAGTACAATATGTCACGAAAAAACAATCTCAGAATCAGGGGAATCCGTTGAAGCGCTCCAGAGTAATGGCCCGGTCACGAAGGCAAAAACAGGCTCTGGCGCGAAGTGGTTAACGTAGCATCTCAGGTTCTCATACAAGAAGTATTAGAAAAGCAGCTTTTCAAGAGGTTTCAGTAGACTTTGGCTGTGCCCGGGACATTTGCTTACTTGTCTGGGAGATCTCTTTTCTTCTGGAAGCCGACTATCATTTTTAACACGATTGTCTAGAATTATATATGTGTGTATATGTTGCGCCCCAGTGGGTTCAGTCGCCACAGAGGTACTGCATCTCACCCAGAGGTGTGGTATCTCACTCTCAGGTAAGGATAGAGTGCTGCCCGGGACCCTAACACCAGCATCCAACACTACACTACTCCAGACCAGCAGGAGGGGCAAGATGCGTCGCTTCCCTGCTGAGCCCTGTCCCGGGCTGGAGTGGGGGGAACCAAAATAGGGGGAACCATGTAGTGGGTGTGGGTGGAGGAAGTAAATCAGGGGAGCTCAGTAACAAGTGATATAAAAAGAGGGTGGAACAATCTAGAAGGGTTCTTCAGTGAGAGGAAGAGTTGGGAGCAGGAGCTCTGTAGGAGCTCTGCTCAGGAGGAGGGCCTAGCCAGAGAGGCCCAAGACTGAAGAGAGAGAGAGAGAGGAGCAGGAGAAAGGCTCCAGGAGCGTGGAAGGGATCCCAGGGGTACGGGCACTGCTGGAGGCCACCCGTATGCCCGAATCTGCCAGGCGGTGGAGGGATCAAGCCGCAGAGAGGACCGGCCCTTAACTAGTGAGAATTACAAAGTTCAACTAGGAACCAGAGGCTTCTGTACTTTCAGGGTGCAGTTGCCACATCCGCACTCAAGTCGCCAAAAAGATAACCACATAGGATCCAGGGAACTCCAGGTTGCCCAGAAAGATCCGAGGATACCGGCATGGGACATTGTTTGGCGAGGCGCAGGGCAAGAAGGGTGAGGGCCAGCGCAGAAAGACGTCTGAGAAGGTCATATAGAACGGGGTCCTGTCAGGCACTCTTGAAACACCTGGGAATTTGCTGAACCCCTGCCTGGTGAACGCAGAGCGACGTGGGAGGTCATAGTCCGGAAAGTGTAACCTGAGAAACTTAACAACTGTGAGTAAACCCTGACGACTGCTCCCCACTGTCTCTGTGAATTATTCCGGCCGTGCCATCACCCCCTGCACTACAACTGCAAAAGCAACATCTATAACATCTCAGCACAGCCCTGGAGCTATGCTCTACCTGTGGAGGGGTAAACCAACGCTGCTGCATTAACACCAGCTCCAGAGGACCTCCTCCGCAGCAGTGGCTCCATATAGCCGCATACCACAGGTGGCGTCACGAACTGTATATAAAAACTATAAATCCCCTGTAAATATCTCCTTTTATTGACCGCCCTGGGTCACGGACCGGGTCACCGCCACTGTGACATCTCCCCTGCACCGACCGGCCTGGCACCGAGTACCCCACGGCCCAGGGGGCGCGTCAATTTAGCGTCACGAACAGGATATGAAACCACCCGTTATCACCGGGTATTGTGCGCCTAGAGACTGTGTTGGATACTGAATGTGGCGCCCGCCCCAGAAGAACGGGCGCCATTATGTGCGTGATCAAAGACAACAAGAACTCACCTCCCATCGTGGGCCGGGTTCCAGAATGGCACCAAAAGCGGGGCTCGCCCCAAGCAGCAGTGGCCATGTATGTAGATGTGTCCATCAAGGTGGGGGGGCCGTCCCTAGGTGTGGCCGACAGCAAGCAGCCATGGAACCGCCCCAAAAAGGGGAGAGGAAAGAAGAAACCTTGGAGACAGGGCGGAGTCTCCAGCAATGCCAATAGACCGCACCCGGCAGGCAAGATGGAGGGAGGTGAGCCTGGAACTCCAGCCTGTGGCCTGCAGCAGCGCGAGACACCTCTCACCCTGGAGGAGGTGGTTTACAAATTGTCCTTGGAGGATGCGGAGTTCCTCCAAGCCAAGATGCAAGAACTAGGTCGGCAGGTGGAGAAGGCCCAGCAGGCTGCCGTCGCCGGCTGGAAGGAGGAGATGCTGGGGAAGATGATGACCAGGCAGCAGCCAGTGCTGCATTCCACCGGCAGAGCCTCAGCCCCGGCGGAGCTGGATACGAACCAGGAGGCAGCGTGCAGCACAGGAGCAGCCGCGGGAGCAGATAACAGGAGTCTCCCTGTCCCGCACGCTGACGGCGCTGACCTGCTCCTGGGCCCCCTTGCGGAACCTCCGTACCCGGGCGCGTACACCCAGATCTGCTCCTCGGCCCAGAGTCTTCTACCCCGGGCGCTGGTGACTGTGGCGCCCTGCTGCGCATGGTGCCACATAACCCAGAAGGGTGCATCGATGGATTTCTCCACAAGAGGCCCTCACTACATACAAACACCTCCACCTTCCACCTCATACCAGCAGAGGGAGCCCTGATAGGGATATATAAAGGGAAGGTGGAGCCAGGCAGTTGAGTTTTCAGTTAGTTTTGAGTCTAGTTCTGTCAGTGTGAAGTTTGCGCTCAGTCAGAGCGAGAGCAGCACGCGGGCTGCTGTGTGAGGTAAGCTAGGCCTCCAGCAGCACTGAAGCCTAGTGAGGGCCTCGAACGTGGCCGAAGGCGAGAGGAAGGAAGGAGCGATAAAGGGGGCAGAGGAGCATAGTAAGCTCACCCCGATATATATACCGGACACCGGGTCCGAGCCTACAGGGACCCTTTACACCCAGTAGGGATAACCAGAATCCCAGGAGGACTACAAGTCCCTGCCAAACCTGAAGCTAGACACATACAGGACCAGGAACCACGAAGGCCCCGACGTCCAGGGAAAGTGGTTACCAACCGGAGGTCCTACTTCAGAGCAACAGGTGGAGTAAAAGCAGGACACATAAGCTAGGCCCAGTTGCAGGCTGGCCAGGAGCTTACACCGAGGCAGACACGGATCAGGAGGTCTTATACCCGCTCCCTGGGGAGAAGTCCAAAAGTGCGCCCTTCACCTGGAGTACCCTGGACTGTACCTAACAGCTGTACCAGTAAAGGTAACGAAGCAAAACCCCCTGTCTCTGTCCGTTACTCCTGCTGCGCCATCGTTCTCTCCCTGCACCACAACACCCAGCACACCATCCATCTATCTACACTGCCCTGAGGCCTGCTCCGCCTGTGGGGAGCTGTACCATCTTTTGCTGCCTTGACACCTTCCTCAGAGGACTGTTGCAGCGCTGGTGACCTTCACCAGACACCACAGGTGGCGTCATGAACTCTCTGAACTTTTAGAAATAATTGATACCCCTTTGTGCACTGACCGCCCTGGGCCAGCCACCGTGATATACCCCCCCCAAACAGTACACCGCGGCCCTCGGGGGCGAGTCATGACGAAGCCCTGCTCCTGGGCCCCCAGGCGGAAGTCCCTGACCCGGGCGCTGCTGATGAAACCCTGCTCCTGGGCCCCCAGCAAAAGCCACCTGCTCCCACACCCAAACGGGTGTACGGGCGCGCGGCCTGGGACTGGTCCGCGGAAGTGGAAGACCAGAGCCTCCCACTGCTACCCGCTCCTAAGCCCTCAGCCCTCTACGGGAGTGAAGAGGACCAGTTCCTGTGGGATAACCCGGGGGAGGACCTCATGGGTTTTCCCCGGGAGACACGAAGGGAAGCTGCCCGACGAGAAGAGCACTGTCGGAGGGAGCTCTGGCAGCTGGACAAAGAGCGGCACATCCGGCGGGTGCGCTGGGAGAAGATGGAGGCCTGTAATCTAGAGGAGAAGACCCGGGCCCGCAAAGCAAAGACAGCCACCACTAGTCCCCGTGCAGAAGGGACTGTCGTGAAGTTCGACCTGGACGCCGGGTGGGGCTTCATCAGAGAGCCACAGGATGCGACGGATCTATTTGTTAATCGGAGGGACGTGGAGTCCCACCTGCAGCAAGGACATCCCGACCGAGACCTGTAACGTGGTAACCAAGTCACCTACACCAGGGCACAGAGGTGAGCGGGGCTGGTATGCTTCCCTGCTGAGCCCTGTCCCTGGCTGGAGTGGGGGAACCAAAATAGGGGGAACCATGTAGTGGGTGTGGGTGGAGGAAGTAAATCAGGGGAGCTCAGTAACAAGTGATATAAAAAGAGGGTGGAACAATCTAGAAGGGTTCTTCAGTGAGAGGAAGAGTTGGGAGCAGGAGCTCTGTAGGAGCTCTGCTCAGGAGGAGGGCCTAGCCAGAGAGGCCCAAGACTGAAGAGAGAGAGAGAGAGGAGCAGGAAAAAGGCTCCAGGAGCGTGGAAGGGATCCCAGGGGTACGGGCAGTGCTGGAGGCCACCCATACGCCCGAATCTGCCAGGCAGTGGAGGGATCAAGCCGCAGAGGGGATCGGCCCCTAACTAGTGAGAATTACAAAGTTCAACTAGGAACCGGAGGCTTCTGTACTTTCAGGGTGCAGTTGCCACATCCGCACTCAAGTCGCCAAAAAGGTAACCACATAGGATCCAGGGAACTCCAGGTTGCCCAGAAAGATCCGAGGATACCGACTAGGGACATTGTTTGGCGAGGCACAGGGCAAGAAGGGTGAGGGCCAGCGCAGAAAGACGGCTGAGAAGGTCATATAGAACGGGGTCCTGTCAGGCACTCTTGAAACACCTGGGAATTTGCTGCACCCCTGCCTGGTGAAAGCAGCGCGATGTGGGAGGTCGTAGTCCAGAAAGTGTAACCTGAGGAACTTAACAACTGTGAGTAAACCCTGAAGACTGCACCCCACTGTCTCTGTGAATTATTCCGGCCGCGCCATCACCCCCTGCACTACAACTGCAACAGCAACATCCATAACATCTCAGCACAGCCCTGGAGCTAAGCTCTACCTGTGGAGGGGTAAACTAACTGTGCTGCATTTACACCAGCTCCAGAGGACCTGCTCCGCAGCGGCGGCTCCATATAGCCGCATACCACAGATGGCGTCACGAACTGTATATAAAAACTATATATCCCCTGTAAATATCTCCTTTCATTGACCGCCCTGGGTCACGGACCGGGTCACCGCCACTGTGACATCTCCCCTGCACCAACCGGCCCTGCACCGAGTACCCCACGGCCCAGGGGGCGCGTCATATATTATAGCTATATAGATAGATATTTGATCACACCGAAATTGCTCAATGGCATCGGTAGGGATTAATTAATATTTAAAGGGAATCTGTCACTAAGTTTTGTTACCTCATCTGAGAGTAGCATGATGCAGGAAAAGGGACCATGATTTCAGGGAAATATCAATTAGTTTACTGGGTGCAGCAGCTGTGACACAGAGTTTATAGATGTAGCAGAGCTCAGAAAGCTAACCCCACCCACACCACAGCTTTCTGTGTACATTGTATATTGACAGTGAGCTGCTTATCACAGTAGGGGGCGCGATTGGACCAGGGCCGTGATAATCTCCTGATGATAAAACATTCATTGTATTGAAACAACAGCACACAGCCTAATATGTGACACATCACTGAAAGCGGTCACATTGCTGGGCTAGTGGAGTCAGTCACTCAATTGCAATTTACATAGGGATAGATCTACCTATCTGTAGCTACATAGGGGCGCAGCTCCAATAGCCTCACATTGTATAACTAACATAAAGCAAAATGCCTGCTATCCATTATCTAACCATCAGGGATTGTATCCTATTCTGTGATGTCTAATGATCAGAGGAACAAGGCGCTGTTAAATTAGAGAAAACGCCTCCCCAACATGTCTCACCATTACGGGCGTCATCAGGGTAATGATGGGTCGTTTGTGAACAAACTGAGACAAAGAGCCAGCTCCCAGCTCTGAACAACGGGAGCTGCCACCCCAGTGATGGTCCCAACCCCATTTATAAGGCAAGAAATCCCACTTATTAAACCTGACAGGGCACACCTGTGAAGTGAAAGACATTTCCGGTGACTACCTCTTGAAGCTCATCAAGAGAATGCCAAGAGTGTGCAAAGCAGTCATCAAAGCAAAAGGTGGCTACTTTGAAGAACCTAGAATATAAGACATATTTTCAGTTGTTTCACACTTTTTTGTTAAGTATATAATTCCACATGTGTTAATTCATAGTTTTGATGCCTTCAGTGTAAATGTACAATTTTCATAGTCATGAAAATACAGAAAAATCTTTAAATGAGAAGGTGTGTCCAAACTTTTGGTCTGTACTGTATGTGCTCATTTCTACAGTGGGGAAATAAGTATTTGATACTTTGCCGATTTTGCAAATTTTCCCACCTACAAAGAATGGAGAGGTCTGTAATTTTTATCGTAGTTCACTTCACTTGTGAGAGACAGAATCTAAACGTAATCCAGAAAATTACTTTGTATGATTTTTACATAATTTATTTGTATATTATTGCATGAAATAAGAATTTTTATACAATAGAAAAACAGAACTTAATATTTGGTACAGAAACCTTTGTTACAATTACAGAGGTCAGACGTTTCCTGTAGTTCTTGACCAGGTTTGCACGCTCTGCAGCAGGGATTTTGGCCCCCTCCTTCATACAGATCTTCTCCAGATCTTTCAGGTTTCGGGGCTGTCACTGGGCAACATTGAGTTTCAGCTCCCTCCAAAGATTTTCTATTGGGTTCAGGTCTGGAGACTGGCTAGGCCACTCCAGGACCTTGAAATGCTTCTTACGGAGCCACACCTTAGTTGTCTTGGCTGTATATTTCGGGTCATTGTCCTGCTGAAAGACCCATTCTTGACCTTTCTCAGAATTATCTCATGAGGCGAGATCTTGCATGGAGCCCCAGACTAAGGAAGATTGACAGTCATCTTGTGTTTCTTCCGTTTTCTAATAATTGTACCAACTTCTCTCCAAGCTGCTTGCCTGTTGTCCTGTAGCCCATCCCAGCCTTGTGCAGGTCTACAATTCTGTCCATGGCGTCCTTAGAGAGCTCTTTGGTCTTGGCCATGGTGGAGAGGTTGGAGTGTGATTGAGTGTGTGGACAGGTGTATTTTATACAGGTAACGAGTTCAAACAGGTGCAATTAATGCGGTTAGTGAGTGCAGAATAGGGGGGTTTCTTAAAGAAAAACTAACAGGTCTGTGAGAGACAACATTTTTGCTGGTTGGTAGGTGATGAAATACTGATATACATATGTATCTACATGTAGGTGCTCTGGGTATGCATGTATCTCTATGTATTTTCTCTCTCTCTCTAAAATATATATATATATAATCTGTATATGCTGTGTATACATATATGTGTGTGTGCTATGTTTATATACATGAGTGTATCACATATGGAGTGTATGTAGCATTCACAGTTATAAATCCCGGCAGCACAGACAAGAGTTCATAAGTGTAGACATTGGCAATTGCCCAATGAATGAGGGAAATGCTGCTCATTCATCTAGGGATTGGATTGTAAAGAGATTGGTATCAAGCGCAGAACGACTTGTCAATCGCACTCGTTTAATGGCCTGAACTCTGCGCATGTAAATGCAACCGAAATGTTTCTGTGTGATGGTGCAATATATGAGCATCGGGGCCCCACTTTAAACTTTTGCCCAGGTTCCTACTTTGTCTAAAACCAGCCCTGAGTGTAATTATTGGAAGGGCCAGCCCTGGGAGTTGATTAGGAACCGGACCTGCCCTAGAGCAAGGTTAATGCTGGGGGGACGAATTATTATACAACTATATGAGGTGATAGGCTGTGATTATTGCAAAGGGGCATGTAATTGAAGTTATGCAAAGTAGTTATACTATAAGGACTCATTCAGCCGTCAGTGAAGAACGGTCTGCGCTCGGCCTGCAGTGCATGGACTGGGGGCCAATCTCCTGACCTCCATCCTCATACATGCTGTGAGGCTGCTGAGTTCCCGTCAGGAGACCCGTGGCCAGTCCATGCACTGCAGGCCAAGCACAGACTGTTTATCCCTGATGGCTGAATGAGCCTTAAAGGGGTTGTCCAGTCTAAATCCACAAGTCTGCAGTCCCTCTATGTGACCTCAGACTTGTGAATCACTTCCTCATCATGACCACCATTCTCAGCTCTGACACTGGGAATCCTCACAGTGCGTGCGGTGTGAGGATTCAGAAATCAGCACTTACATAGATTTGACGCATAGAGGTCTGCACTTGGACTGCAGGGCATGAACTGGCCACGGGTCTCCTGACCTGAACTCAGCGCCATTATCCCGCACCCCGAGTGTCAGCGCCATTATCCCGCACCCCGAGTGTCAGCGCCATTATCCTAGGCTATATGTGATTACATTACGGGAGGCCTCAATATAAATATACGTAAAAAAAAAAGTGTGATGATCCTATAGAGCAGTAGTGTTAGCGTCAGAATAAGCAGGACAAATAAAGGGTTTATCCAACATGTAAAACTAATTTGGAAGCTACAGTTAGGCTTTTAATAGGACTCTTTCAGCATGACTGTGCAAGCCAAGTACAGGAGCTCACTGCCAATCATTTAACTACTGTTTTTCCACTATATGATTAGATATTAAGTGCAAATTGCTTGTTTCTTGGTATTGGCCGCATGCTTTTGCAAAAACTGTGCAGCCATTAACAATAAGTGAACCATTTGTAATTAATTTCTACCAGTACAGCTCAAAAAAGCTGTGATCTTTATGAAATGGGTTGTTAGCAGATGTACCTTGGTCGCACACATGCTATACTCATCAGGTGCTACATGAAACTCAAGCCTAAAGATGGCCGCGACACTCATGGGCCGCTGCATTGTGCTTGCCCCCCAGGCTAAAATTTGCCAGCCAATAATATGTGACTGGTATATCAAATACTGTGATACAGACATCAGATGTTTTACAGTAGATACACTGTCATATATATGACTACCAACATAAGGAGCATGAGTAATCCAAGACTTTATCACTACAGGCAACACCAAAACTATAGATACCACCAAAATGAAACAATAGGCGCTTATTGCCGCTAAAATAAATCTCTATTAAATATTGCAAAAATTATAAGGCAATCATACAGAGTATAGCAATGGAGGATCACAAACACATGAGTATCACATTTATAGAGACATAGTAGTCACATATATATATACAGTACAGACCAAAAGTTTGGACACACCTTCTCATTTAAAGCTTTTTCTGTATTTTCATGACTATGAAAATTGTACATTCACACTGAAGGCATCAAAACTATGAATTAACACATGTGGAATTATATACTTAACAAAAAAGTGTGAAACAACTGAAAATATGTCTTATATTCTAGGTTCTTCAAAGTAGCCACCTTTTGCTTTGATGACTGCTTTGCACACTCTTGGCATTCTCTTGATGAGCTTCAAGAGGTAGTCACCGGAAATGGTTTTCACTTCACAGGTGTGCCCTGTCAGGTTTAATAAGTGGGATTTCTTGCCTTATAAATGGGGTTGGGACCATCAGTTGTGTTGTGCAGAAGTCTGGTGGATACACAGCTGATAGTCCTACTGAATAGACTGTTAGAATTTGTATTATGGCAAGAAAAAAGCAGCTAAGTAAAGAAAAACGAGTGGCCATCATTACTTTAAGAAATGAAGGTCTGTCAGTCTGAAAAATTGGGCAAACTTTGAATGTATCCCCAAGTGCAGTTGCAAAACCCATCAAGCGCTACAAAGAAACTGGCTCACATGAGGACCGCCCCATGAAAGGAAGACCAAGAGTCACCTCTGCTTCTGAGGATAAGTTTATCCGAGTCACCAGCCTCAGAAATCGCAGGTTAACAGCAGCTCAGATTAGAGACCAGGTCAATGCCACACAGAGTTCTAGCAGCAGACACATCTCTACAACAACTGTTAAGAGGAGACTTTGTGCAGCAGGCCTTCATGGTAAAATAGCTGCTAGGAAACCACTGCTAAGGACAGGCAACAAGCAGAAGAGACTTGTTTGGGATAAGGAACACAAGGAATGAACATTAGACCAGTGGAAATCTGTGCTTTGGTCTGATAAGTCCAAATTTGAGATCTTTGGTTCCAACCACTGTGTTTTTGTGCGACGCAGAAAAGGTGAACGGATGGACTCTACATGCCTGGTTCCCACCGTGAAGCATGGAGGAGGAGGTGTGATGGTGTGGGGGTGCTTTGTTGGTGACACTGTTGGGGATTTATTCAAAATTTAAGGCATACTGAACCAGCATGGCTACCACAGCATCTTGCAGCGGCATGCTATTCCATCCGGTTTGCGTTTAGTTGGACCATAATTTATTTTTCAACAGGACAATGACCCCAAACACACCTCCAGGCTGTGTAAAGGCTATTTGACCAAGAAGGAGAGTGATGGGGTGCTACGCCAGATGACCTGGCCTCCACAGACACCAGACCTGAACCCAATCGAGATGATTTGGGGTGAGCTGGACCGCAGAGTGAAGGCAAAAGGGCCAACAAGTGCTAAGCATCTCTGGGAACTCCTTCAAGATTGTTAGAAGACCATTTCCCGTGACTACTGTACCTCTAGAAGCTCATCAAGAGAATGCCAAGAGTGTGCAAAGCAGTCATCAAAGCAAAAGGTGGCTACTTTGAAGAACTTAGAATATAAGACATATTTTCAGTTGTTTCACACTTTTTTGTTAAGTATATAATTTTACATGTGTTAATTCATACTTTTGATGCCTTCAGTGTGAATGTACAATTTTCAGAGTCATGAAAATACAGAAAAATCTTTAAATAAACTTTTGGTCTGTACTGTATATATAATATAACACTACAAGCCTCCCTCTGTCTGAAGCCTTTAAAGACTTGGCAAGCGCTACATGCCTGCGCAGTCTGGCTCTAGACAGAAGAACCCATTACGTTACAGGTAAGAGGAGTGTGTATGGCGCCGGAGATTGCGGTATGTGTAGACAATGAACACATACCGCGATCTCCGGCGCCATACTTACCTGACCGGGAGGAGCGTTGCAGCGGTGCTTCTCTTCTCGCCGGAGACCAGGGCAGGAGTGAAGGCGTTGGAATCGGCACATATGCATAGCTCTATCCGGCGCCATTTTACTGAAGACATATTTGCAGTGTGTCTTCAGCAAAATGGCGTTGAACAGCACGGTATGGGCACGCGCGTACTCTGGCGCCGCACTGCTCCCCCGGCAGAACAGGATACAGTAGAACTGGAGCACAGGGAAGAAAGGTGAGTATGTGTTTATTTTTTTGTATGTGTGCACCGTGAAAGGGATGAGGGGTGCCATACATACCAGGAATGGGATGTGACGGGTACCATACATACCAGGAAAGGGGTGTGAGGGGTACCATACATACCAGGAAAGGGGTGTGAGGGGACCATGCATACCAGGATTGGGGGATGAGGGCTACAATGCATACCAGGATTTGGGGGGTGACTGAACCATGAAAACCAGGATTGGGGGGTGAGGGGGTGCCATACATACCAGGATTGGGGGGTGAGGGGTGCCATACATAACAGGATTTGGGGGGTGACTGAACCATGAAAACCAGGATTGGGGGGTGAGGGGTGCCATACATACCAGGATTGGGGGGGGTGAGTGATGCCATACATACCAGGATTGGGGGGTGAGGGGTACCATGCATACCAGGATAGGAAAGTGGGGTTCCATGCATACCAGAATAGGGATGAGGGGTACCATGCATACCAGGATTGGGGGATGAGGGGACCATGCATACCAGAATTGGGGGATGAGGGGACCATGCATACCAGAATTGGGGGATGAGGGGACCATGCATACCAGGATTGGGGGATGAGGGGACCATACATACCAGGATCTTGGGGATGAGGAGGCCATACATACCAGGATTGGGGATGAGAGAGTCATGCATACCAGGATTGGGGATGAGAGAGCCATGCATACCAGGATGGGGGATGAGGAGGCCATACATACCAGGATTGGGGGATGAGGGGTGCCATACATACCTGGATTGGGATGAGGGGTGCCATGTATACCAAGATGAGGGGTACCATAAATACCAGAATAGGAATGAGGGGTACCATGCATACCAGGATGAGGTATGGGTTGCCATGCATACCAGGATGAGGGGTAACATACATAACAGGATAGGGATGAGGTGTGCCATAAATACCAAGATGAGGGATGGGGTGCCATGCACATCAGGAAGAGGGATTGAGTGCCATACATACCAGGATTGGCGAATGAGCGTTGCCATACATACCAGGATGAGAGATGGGGTGCCATGCATACCGGATTGGGATGAGGGGGTGCCATGCATACCCGGATTGGGGTGAGGGGTGCCATGCATACCCGGATTGGGGATGAGGGGGCAGGATGGGGGCAGCACAAATACCAGGATGGGGGGCAGCACATACCAGCATGGGAGACCATATACCAATAAAAATGCTCGCCACCCGGGCGTAGAACAGGTTCAATAGCTAGTGTGTGTGTGTATATATTATATATATATTTATAATATGGTTGCCAAAAATAAAAAATCCTAGTGATTGCACAGATACGTAGCACAATGTGAATGTTAATCTATATAATTGACATTAACTAAGGGGAAATGTAAGCGTCTGTAGAACTACTAAAAGGATATCTTCATAGTGTGACAAAGTCACTGGTAGTGTGTCAGAAGGGAGGTATGTGTCGCTGAGACTCTTAGACTCAGTGATGTGAAAACATGCAAGTTCTCATGCACAAGTAGGTGCAGAGAGAGTTAATAGAACGATATTTACAAGGGAATGTTTTCAGTGGATAATGAAAGTGTAGGGAGGAACGTTATCCACCATCCTTCCAATCAGGGGAGTGTCTGGGCTTTAAATAGTCAGCCCTGACACTCAGGTGTGTTCAGTACCTGGGGAAACTTTGTTCTGGGAAGGAGCTAGCACATGCTGTGATGAACCTGTGTGTAGCTAATTTTGAGTGGCCAGACCTTGGCCGAGATAAGGACTCTGCTGAAAGTTTTGCACTTTGTTTTGTCTCTTTAGCTGAATGGGCTGTGCTTTTATTTATGGACTCAAGGGTAGTTTATGACTGCTAAATAAACTAACCTGAGAATTTAAAGAGACAGTATCTTGTGTTTTACCTACGCATACAGCCGAGCTTGTCGCTATACCACAATAGACTCACAAGCCCAAGTGGGTACTCATATATAGTATATAATATTAAGCTCTATAAGGAATCTCCTATAAAATAAAACATCCAAAATGGATGTTTTGGGGGCCCCTGATGAAGCAAGGACGAAAGGTACATTGGTGCACATAGGACCACATCCCACATTTACTCACTTGGACATTTAAGTTGCCTTGTAACTACTGCTCCTCCATTTTGAATGTATTATTTTATAGGAGATTCTTTATAGAGCTTAATATTATATACTATATATGTGTACTCACTTGGGCTTGTGAGTGTAAGAAGCTATCTTCTTAGTAGTTCTAAAGACACTTACATTTCCCCTTGGTTATTGTCAACTATATAGATTAACATTCACATTGTGCTACATATGCGTGCAATCATTAGGATTTTTTTTGGTAACCATGTTATAGGCATATATCTAATATATATAATTGTCTTATCCCGTCTGTCTGTCTGTCCAGAAAATCCCCCGTCGCTGATTGGTCCGGCCGCGGCCAATCAGCAACGCGGGATTTCAGAAAAAAGATGGCGGCCGTTAGCGGCTCATCTGACACACAGAGGTCAGCGGCGATGCAGCCGGGAGATGACCGGCGGCGCCGCTGACCTCCATGCGGCTACCGTCGGGAGATCAGCGGCTAGGACCGCTGATCTCCCGACGGTAAGTGTGAAGGGAGGACCGGCGCCGCCGGTCGGGATACTTCTGCTGCGAGCAGCCGGTCATCTCCCGCAGCGCCGCTTCCCGGTCCTCACTAATACAATTCGCTGATTGGTCGCGGCCAATCAGCGATATTGGCGCCAAATTTAAAACCGCTGTGCTGATTGAGCCCGGTGTACCGCATTCATATTCTAGAATACCCGATGCGTTTTAATCGGGCCACCATCTAGTATATATATATATATATATATATATATATATATATATATATATATATATATATATATATATATATATATATATATATATATATATATATATATATATATATATATATTTTCATATATATATATATATATATATATATATATTCACTACTGTCTCTATATATGTGATACTCATGTGTTGGTGACTTGGGGTCCTCCAATGTTATACTCTGTAGAATTGTCTTTTAATTTTTGCAATATTTATTTTAGCATCAATAAGCACCTATTGTTCCATTTTGGTGGTATCTACAGTCATATATATGTATATACATACAGCAATATATATACTGTATAAGATCTGATGTCTGTAGTCACAGTATGTCAGCAATGTACAGTATGTACTTTATTGTGCACTGACATTAGATCATATATGCCCTGGACTGATCCTGCACCGACTACCAGACATCACATTGTATAGATGGCAGTATAGATATAATCTGTGATGTCCTGTACAGGGCCGGCTACAGGTTTTCCTAGGCTCAAAAGAGTCTCAGTGGCCCCTTTAACACATACCACAATTCATGATGCACAGATAAGGAGGAGAAATATAGATATAGTACAATGCCAAAGATTTCACTTACCGTATTTTTCGGACTAAAAGACGCACTTTTTTCCCTCCAAAATGTTAGCTACGCTGTGTGCCGGCTATGAAGGAGAGTGAAGTCACTGCTCCCCGCGCACACAGTCCCGGCATGGGGAGCAGTGACTTCTGGCAGCTGATCTCTCCGTGTGAGCCACGCATGGCAGTGATGTCATGCGCGGCTCACATGGAGAGATCAGTGCGGGCAGACAGGACGCAGCGCTGGAGGAGAGAAGAAAGGTGAGTATCAGTGTTTTTTGTTTTTTTTTATGTGCAGCATGATGGGGATTAGGGGTACCATGCATACCAGGATAAGGATTAGGGGGGACATGCATACCAGGATAAGGATTAGGGGGACCATGCATACCAGGATAAGGATGAGGGGACCATACATACCAGGGTAACGCTGAGGGGGCCATACATACCAGGGTAACGCTGAGGGGGCCATACATACCAGGGTGACGCTGAGGGGGCCATACATAGCAGGGTAACGCTGAGGGGGCCATACATACCAGGGTAACGCTGAGGGGGCCATGTGCAGCATGATGGGGATTAGAGGTGCCATACATACCAGGACAGGGATGAGGGGTGCCATGCATACCACTATACCAGGTGTGGCAAGTGGACTCGCTCGGCTCTCCTGGAGGCAGACTCAGGACACACGTTCTCAGGTTTCCTCTCTGCTGGTTTATTATCAGCCATAAACTCATGCAGGTTTCACAGGAAAAACAAACATGACCCCTCTGGGTTAAACGAAAAAAAACAAAACAAAGTAAAACTCAGTCCATAGATGAGCGGGTTCCGCCCGCTCTCGGTAGCATAAACTGCACTGCTAAAGTCCATGTGAAAAGCTCTGCAGCTTCCACAATACTGTCTGGAGACTTCCCTCTCCCAGACCACACTCCAGAGAAAAAAAAAAGGCACTGAGCTTTTACACATTGCTCAGCCACACCCTGAGGGGAGGTAGGGGGAATGGCGTCCCGCCCTCTTTGCCATTCCCATAAAACCGCACACCCTTTAACAGAGTAAGCCTACCAGCATATAACACGCTGGCAGAAAAATAAAGTCGGTCTTAGTTCACACAGGAGAGCATCCTGAGTGACACATACCTCCCCTCACATATAAAAATAGTGACACTGTCACACAGGGTAAGGATGAGGGGTGCCATGTATACCGGGACAGGGATGAGGGGTGCCATGCATACCGGGACAGGGATGAGGGGTGCCATGCATACCGGGATAGGGATGAGGGGTGCCATGCATACCGGGATAGGGATGAGGGGTGCCATGCATACCGGGACAGGGATGAGGGGTGCCATGCATACCGGGACAGGGATGAGGGGTGCCATGCATACCGGGATAGGGATGAGGGGTGCCATGCATACCGGGATAGGGATGAGGGGTGCCATGCATACCGGGATAGGGATGAGGGGTGCCATGCATTCCGGGATAGGGATGAGGGGTGCCATGCATACCGGGATAGGGATGAGGGGTGCCATGCATACCAGGATGGGGATGGGGACCACGTATAAAAGGGGGGGGGGGCATATATACCATGGGGGATATTGTCAGAATTGGGGGACATTACCCCTATACCAGTGTCAGCAGAAGACCCCCTCCCCCTTAAAAGTGCATCATGAACACATTTTTGGCTTACATTTTTTTATTTTTTTTTTCCTCCTCTAAAACCTAGGTGCGTCTTATGGTCCGGTGCATCTTATAGTCCGAAAAATACGGTACTTCTTGCATTACATGAGTGATATCTATTGTAAATTCTATAATAGCTCAGAAACCGGCGAATCCTCACAGTGCATGGGGCGTGTCATGGGGGGATTCAAAAGTTTTCATTTTAGACTGTACATTATAGTCCTCCAAACAGTATTGTGGGCACCACATAGTCCTCCATACAGTATTATGGGCACTACATAGTACTCCATACAGTATTATGGGCACTACATAGTACTCCATACAGTATTATGGGCACCACATAGTCCTCTATACAGAATGGGCTCCATACTGAATAATGGACCCCATATAATGTTCCATATAGAATAATAGGCCCCATATAATGCTCTATACAGAATAATGAACCCCATATAATGCTCATTACACCATAATTGACCCCATACATTACTCCATGCAGAATAATGGGCGTCATGTAATATGCCATACAGAATAATGGGCCCCATATAATGCTCCATAGAGAATGGGCCCCATATAATGCACCATAGAGAATGGGCCCCATATAATGCACCATAGAGAATGGGCCCCATATAATGCTCCATAGAGAATGGGCCCCATATAATGCTCCATAGAGAATGGGCACCATATAATGCTCCATAGAGAATGGGCCCCATATAATGCTCCATAGAGAATGGGCCCCATATAATGCTCCATAGAGAATGGGCTCCATACATAAAAAATAAATATGGGGGGGGGAAACCGGGCCCCCCCAACTCAGAGGCCCAATAGCGTTCCAGTGTCCCCAACTGTGAGTGGGCCCCCCCCCCCTCTTGCCCAGGGCCCTGGCACTTGCCCTGGTGCAATGGGTGGTTATGCCGGCTCTGGCCCTGTAGCTGGTGCAGGATCAGTCTGGGGCAGGGGTCTGTATAGTAAGGTCTGAAGTGTCTCGATCTCAGGTCCGATGTGATTTGAACATTCATACAGATCGAGAGCCGATGATCTCACACTGACAGCACGACCCCAACCTGCTTGAAGGGTCCATCTGCTACAATAAATCTTTCTGATCCTCAGCAGAGCGACCATAGATAACATTCAGGATCTGGCCCTGGACTTGTCAGGAGGTGAGCAGCATCCTGCCACTTCCACACTCTACAAAAAGTATAAATCTCCTGTCCTGACCACTATCCGGAGCTCAGGCTAAGGCCACGGCCCCACTATCAGTATTTGGTCAGTATATTTTCTCAGGAGTGGGAGCCAAAACCAGGTCAGTAACAATCAGAGAAAAGGTAGAATAGAAACAAGTCACCAATTCTGCATTTATCACCAACTCCTGGTTTTGTCTCCAACTCCTGAGAAAAAATACTGACCGAATACTGACCAAATACTGATAGTGGGGTCGTGGCCTTACAAGAATCAAAGATGTCTGCCCTCTCGTACTGCTCAGCGGCTGAAGCTTCTCTCCGGCAGGCATAAGAACGTGGCCTGTGCCGGCTGTTCTGGGCTGCAGATGCCCAGCTGGCACATGTACACAATGAAAGATACAGGGCCGCCCTGCAGTCTGTAAAGAAGCAGCTGCTTGGCCACCGGCTTGGAGGGCATGTGCCCCTCTGGCCCAGCTCGCCCCTGGTCAATATGATACCATCTTTTTCATTAGTTGGTGAGGTTAGAAGAAATTTCACTCCAAGACAGTGGATTTTGTACTTTATTCCAGTATATTTATACATAGAAAACATGGCAATGAAAAACAAGTAGATGCACGTGCATAAAAATGTCCCAACATTAATTAAAAAAACCTTTAAGATACAGATAATACTTGTATACAAAAATATTAACACATTCTCAAATTGTATATAAAGTGCACAAAAGTCAATAGCCCTGACATATAGTGTACACAGGGTCCCCCACATGGTATACACAAAATACAATGTCATCCAGGAAATAACAAAGAATAACAAATACATTTAATCTATTCTGAAATCCCATGTCTATACAAGATAATAATATGTAAAATTCTACAGTGTGAAAGAAATGAGCTAGAGACTACTACATGGCGATGATGCCTACACACAAGATAATGCCCAGCTAATGCTGTAAATTATACAGATATTACCAGTCACCCAATTAGAAACATGAGGTCCGGGCAAGTGATTTTCTACAGTTCATTGACCTCAATGATGACATCTAATATTTTCAATCATTTATAGAGCGGGGTACATTGGGCCTCATTAATAAATCTGCTCACTAGAAAACTAGTTGCCCATACTAACCAATTAGAGCTCAGCTAAGGTTGTTTTAACTGACCTGGAAAAGTAAAAGCTGTTCTGTGATTGGCTGGGATAAGTAAAAAGGCTGTTTTAATAAATGATTCCCAATGTACCAAGCCCCGCCATAAATGTTATTGATTACAGTAGGGGCCACAATATCCCATGTGTATAGTCATCACATTCATCTTATTGTCTGCGGTTACCTTGGGACATGCTATATTGAAATGTAAGATGATATCAGTGGGGTCCATGAGGCAGAGCAGCGTGTGGTACGTGTGACATTTCCTAATATCGAGCAATCAATACTGTACCTTGGTCTGGAATGCAAAGTCTGCGTGGACAAGGAAGGGGCTCCCAGATGCCAGCTGTAAAACCCGTCGCTCCACCATCACACGCTCATCACCGTCAGCAAGCAGGGCTCTTTTGCAGATGATCTTAACAGCAAAATGTTTGCGGGTAGATGAATCTTCCGCCAGCAGGACCGTTCCATAGCATCCCCGGCCAAGCACTTGATGGAATAATAATCTCCTCTTGATGGTATCAGAGACTGTGCTTTTGGAGCCGGTTGGCCGAACACCGCTGCTTCCTTCAGCTTCTTCAGCCTTCTGCTTTAGATCCATGGGTTTCTGTCCTAATGTAATCCTTCTTCTTTTCTTCTCCTTTTTGTCCCCTGATGAGATGAAGATGGCTCCTCTCTTCTTGGCTCCCATCTTCTGACTTTCTACCTTCTCCTTTTCTTCCACTTCTTCTTTCTTCTGGACTGGTTGTTTTGTCCTGTTGACTGAAGACTTCCTCTCATCATCAGATGTGTCATGGGAAGGTCTTAGTCTCTTCACTCCTTCTCTCCTCACCACGTTCTCCTCTACTTCTTCTTTCTTCTGGACTGGTGGTTTTGTCCTGTTGACTGACGACTTCCTCTCATCATCAGATGTGTCATGGGAAGGTCTTCGTGTCTTCACTCTTTCTCTGCTCACCACAATCTCCTCCTCTTTTATATCCATATTATTGCTTTGCTTAGAGTTAGCCGACATTTCCTCCACTGTTGTTGGTCAATTCCAACTGTCACTTCCAACTGTCACTCAGTGCATTTCATATGGAATCATCATGCATGCACCACCACTGGTCATGTGATCAGCATCTGACCAATGATATTTAAGAGATAAATGAACATTAGCTGAGATTAAATATTCAGGTAATATTCAGATATTCTGTGGAACACAAGGTGCCACATTTACTAATAGTAATAGAACTGCACTAAGTCGCCAATTTAATTTACATTGTTACTACAGAGCATCAGATGAATGTAATATAATAAATATTAGCAAGATGTATGATTTCCATCCACTCTACGTATCATAGAAATACAGATGTACTATCTTTTTATATAGAGATGTAGCAGAAGCCATCCTGATTGTTTGCAGCATGCTATGGTGATGGAGAAGCATGCATGACTGTGCCATGCAAATGGTGAGGAGCACCAAAATGGGACATATGATTCACGTAGCCAGGGGTGTAATGTCCGCGGTCGCAGTGGCAGTCACTGCGACCGGGCCCAGGGGGGGTTGGGGCTTGTAAACGCCAGCAGAAATTTCAACAGGATGTGTGTATCGCAGTGCACAGTCGCTTCGGGTCCGTGCGTGACAAATCAGGGGCGGACTGGGTCGGGGGCAGAGCCGGACTGGGGTGTCTGGGGCCCACCAGGGACATTGACTCCAGGGGCCCACCCGGGCCCACCCACC
Organism: Phyllobates terribilis; assembly: GCF_046119375.1. NCBI lineage: Eukaryota > Metazoa > Chordata > Amphibia > Anura > Dendrobatidae > Phyllobates > Phyllobates terribilis. The sequence continues at coordinate 5,670,553 of NW_027362836.1, forward strand.
CTTCAGCTATTTGCAAATACCTGTTAGCCGTTATACCCATTATACTGGCGGCTCCTGCCCATCACTGTGCGCTCACCAGAACTGCGATGTACAATTACTGTAGTTTGCATTAAAGGGTTTTTATTGGTGAAAACAAGTTATCAGCGATGCACAGGTTGGGAAGGTGATCACTTATTTATTGGTGGAATCCGCACTGTCAGAAGATTGTGGCACTTTGAGTATTTGGTGAGATTTTTACCTCTGTATTTATAAGACAAAACCAGGAGTGGAGCAATCCGAGGTCATGTTTTATGCATTTCTCACCCACTCCTGGTTTTGTCTTATAAATACAGAGGTGAAAATCTCACCAAATGCCAACTTGCTTTCTCTGGTGAACCTCTGTAACTGCATCTCTGCTGCTGTGTAATAGTCACAGGGCAGGGAGGGGTTAAACATCCAAGTATTTAATATCTATTGGAAATAAAGAGGTTTCCCCTTATTGATATCAGATAAAACAAATGACCAACCACAATCCACTCTACCAAGACCAATATTACCAGATAGAAGGCAGAAATACCACCACACCGTGACCAGATCACATATTACCACCACATAGTGCCCAAATAATGCCACATACAAGGCACAAATACCGCCACACCATGACCAAAGCACATAATATCACCACATAGTGATCAAATGCTACCAGATACAAGGTATAAATACTGACACACCATGAGACCACATATTACCACCACATAGTGACTGAATAATACCACATAGAAGGGACAAATATCGTCATGTCATGACCAAAGCACATAATGCCACCACATATTGACAAATAATGCTAAAATAATAAAAATGTAAAAAAGCTCAGTATATTGGGTCAGTGTACAGGTTATACAGTGATCACCAGTGACATTATGCACAGGAGCTCTGTATATAGTGTACAGGTTATACAGTCATCATCAGTGACATTATACACAGAAGCTCTGTATATAGTGTCAGTGTACAGGTAATGCAATGATCACCATTGATATTATACACAGGAGCTCTGTATATAGTGTACAGGTAATACAGTGATCACCAGTGACATTATACACAGGAGCTCTGTATATAGTGTCAGTGTACAGGTAATACAGTGATCACCAGTGACATTATGCACAGGAGCTCTGTATATAGTGTCAGTGTGTGTGTGTATAGGTAATACACATACTCACCAGTGATGTCTCTAGGTGAAGTTCTTTATTTGCAGACCGATATATCACATCTTCTATGCAGGACTTATCTCTGCAGAAAATAACATAGTTAGCTATAACTGATCACTTCCAGAGCACAAGCCACACTTTTCCCAAGATTTCTACACTGCATGAAATGACAAAATGCAACATAGTGCCGCACTACACAGTAAAAATAAAACACAAAATACATTTAGGGACTCCATCTTTAATAAAAAAAAAACATCATGAGAGATCAGAGATTATGGGGCCCAGTCAGGGATCGTACATAGAAATCATGTGGCCCAGTCAGGGGAGTATACAGAAATCATGGGGCCAATCAGGTTAGGGGTGTACATAGAGATCATGGGGCCCAGTCAGCGGCGTACATAGAGATCATGGGGCCAATCAGGTTAGGGGTGTACATAGAGATCATGGGGCCCCCTCAGTGGCGTACATAGAGATCATGGGGCCCAGTCAGCGGAGTACATAGAGATCATGGGGCCCAGTCAGCGGCATACATAGAGATTATGGGGCCCAGTCAGGGATCGTACATAGAGATCATGGGGCCCAGTCAGCGGCGTACATAGAGATCATGGGGCCAATCAGGTTAGGGGTGTACATAGAGATCATGGGGCCCCCTCAGCGGCGTACATAGAGATCATGGGGCCCAGTCAGCGGAGTACATAGAGATCATGGGGCCCAGTCAGCGGCGTACATAGAGATCATGGGGCCCAGTCAGCGGTGTACATAGAGATCATGGGGCCCAGTCAGCGGCGTACATAGAGATCATGGGGCCGAGTCAGAGGCGTACATAGAGATCATGGGGCCAATCAGGTTAGGGGTGTACATAGAGATCATGGGGCCCCCTCAGCGGCGTACATAGAGATCATGGGGCCCAATCAGCGGAGTACATAGAGATCATGGGGCCCAGTCAGCGGCGTACATAGAGATCATGGGGCCCAGTCAGCGGTGTACATAGAGATCATGGGGCCCAGTCAGCGGCGTACATAGAGATCATGGGGCCCAGTCAGCGGCGTACATAGAGATCATGGGGCCCAGTCAGGGATCGTACATAGAGATCATGGGGCCCTATGAGGTGAGGCTCTCACCTCCTCAGGGAGCTCTCACAGGGCATCACAGGCCTTAGTATGAAGCAATACTAGAAGACTTGTGGAATTGCTTCATACTAAGGCCTGTGATGCCCTGTGGGAGCTCCTGAGGGCACCATACTGGGGAGGTGAGATCCTCACTTGGCAGTAGTAGGAGCAGCATCTCCATAGTGTGGCATTCACATCACACTACATGCTGCACTGTACAGGACTCCCAGCCGGCAGCAGGACAGATGAGGAGGTAACTGTCTGGGACCAGCGCTGGACTGGAGTACCTGGGGCCCACCAGGAAAAAATCAATCTTGGGGCCCACCAGCACCATGCAGTTACCGTATACAGGAATAACATAAGTCCACAAACTCTTTCAAAATGAATCAACTTTATTAACCAATAAATCTCTGCTGCTGTGTAGTAGTCACAACACAGGGAGAGGTTAAACATCCAAGTATTTAATATGTATTGCAAATAAAGAATGTTCCCATTCTTAATATCCGAAAAAACAAATGACTGACAACTATCCACTTTACCTAGACTAATAATACCATATAGAAGAGAGAAATACCGCCACACCATGACCAGAACACATACCACCACATAGTGATCAAATACTACCAAGTACAAGGTATATATACTGCCACACCATGAGAAGACCACATATTAGCACAACATAGTGACTGTCTGAATAATACCACATACAAGGGACAAATACCGCCACGCCATGACCATGGCACATAATGGCACCAGATAGTGACTGATAATGAAAATGTAAAAAAGCTCTGTATATAGAGTCAGTGTACAGATAATGTAGAGATTATCAGTGACATTATACACAGGAGCTCTGTGTATAGTGTCAGTGTAGAGGTAATACAGTGATCTTCAGTGACATTATACACAGGAGCTCTGTATATAGTGTCAGTGTACAGGAAATACAGGGATCACCAGTGACATTATACACAGGAGCTCTGTATATAGTGTCAGTGTACAGGTAATATAGTGATCACCAGTGACATTATGCATAGGAGCTCTGTATATAGTGTCAGTGTACAGGTAATATAGTGATCACCAGTGACATTATGCATAGGAGCTCTGTATATAGTGTTAGTGTACAGGTAATATAGTGATCACCAGTGACATTATGCACAGGAGCTCTGTATATAGTGTCAGTGTACAGGTAATATAGTGATCACCAGTGACATTATACACAGGAGCTCTGTATATAGTGTCAGTGTACAGGTAATATAGTGATCACCAGTGACATTATACACAGGAGCTCTGTATATAGTGTCAGTGTACAGGTAATATAGTGATCACCAGTGACATTATACACAGGAGCTCTGTGTATGGTGTCAGTGTACAGGAGATAATTTGCATATTCCCACTGCATTTTGGGGTAAGTGAAGAGTCTCCGCGAGCTCAAAGAACACTGGATTTTGGCTGTTGGAGCTGAAAAGAGGACATCGGTAAACCAGGGGAGGAGTCCTGAGGAGATAATTTGCATATTCCCACTTCCTTTTTGGGGTAAGTGAAGAGTCTCCGCGAGCTCAAAGAACACTGGATTTTGGCTGTTGGAGCTGAAAAGAGGACATCGGTAAACCGCGCGCCGGTTTTGAAGCTTTTTTTTTTAAGCTTTTTTCACTTTTTTCAGAACATTAACAGTAAGAACATGGAAGAGTCCAGGAGCCATTTGGTGAGCTGCATATCCTGCTACATGTTCACAGACTTGCCAGTGGAAAAGCCAAACTTCACATGCCAGAAATGCAAGCTTGTGTCCCTGTTGGAGGAAAAGTTGCGAAATCTAGAAGAGAGGTTAACTACCTTGAAAATCATTAAGGAAGGTGAAGAGTTCTTAGACAGAGCAGAATTATCTCTTCATGATTCAGAAAGAGAAGAAATTCGAACTGCACCTGAGGAAACAGAGGAATGGAAGCATGTGACCCACAGAAGCAGGAGGATCGAGAGGCAGTCAGCACCCATACTGCTCAGGAACCAGTACCAGGCTCTCACGCAGGAGAACCATGAAGAAATACAGCAAAATAAGACTTTGCCAGCAATGAATAACCTTGTAAGCCCTCAGAATCCTCCTGGATGGAGAAAGAAGAATGTTGTGAAGAAAAAACGGAGAGTGGTGGTCATGGGGGATTCCCTGTTAAGAGGAACAGAGGCCGCTATCTGCAGACCAGACATAACCTCAAGAGAAATGTGCTGTCTTCCAGGAGCAAAAATTAAAGATGTGTCTGACAGGATATCAAGACTCTTCAGACCTACAGATCACTACCCATTCCTGCTAATACATGTGGGGACAAATGACACCGCAAGAAAGGACCTGGAAACCATCTGCAGTGACTTTGAAGACTTAGGCAAGAAAGTGAAAGAATTGGGAGCGCAGGTGGTCTTCTCATCCATCCTCCCAGTGGATGGCCATGGAACAATGAGGTGGAATAAGATTCTACAGGTGAACAACTGGCTACGTCGATGGTGCCGTCAACAAGGATTTGGATTTCTGGATCACGGAATGAATTACCTATACGATGGACTACTTGCTAGAGATGGGGTGCACCTTACGAAGACTGGAAAACATGTATTTGGAAGTCGCCTTGCTACACTCATCAGGAAAGCTTTAAACTAGAACAATGTGGGAAGGGAAGCAAAAGGCCAGAAAAAGCCATACAGCTGACAAATACTATTGAGATCTCTGCTACTGGAAGTGGAAAGGAAGAACAAAGACAAAACAATTTAAATAATAAAAATATGGGAGGAAGAGAAACCAATCACAAACTAAAATGTTTTTATACAAATGCACAAAGCATGGGCAACAAACAAGGAGAATTGGAACTACTAATGCAGGAAAAGAAATATGATGTCATTGGAATCACTGAAACTTGGTGGGACGATACACATGATTGGAATAAAAGGCTAAAAGGATACAACTTATTTGCAAGAAACAGACTTGATAAACGAGGAGGAGGTGTTGCATTGTATGTTAGAAAAGCGTATATCTGCACAGAGATTGAAGCTTCAGAGACTGGGAGTTCTGTGGAAACTGTTTGGGTAAGAATACAAGGAGAGAACAACGGAAAGGACACCATTGTAGGCATTTACTACAGGCCACCTGGGCAAGCTGAAGATATGGATGGACTCTTTATGTATCAAATGACCAAGTTCTCCAAAAAATATGACGTAGTGGTCATGGGAGATTTCAACTATCCAGACATTTGTTGGGAATCTCTCTCAAGTAAAACTAACAGGTCAAGCAAATTCTTATCCTCTCTTGCTGACAACTTTATCTTCCAAAAGGTAGGGGAGAAAACAAGGGGATCTGCTACTTTGGATCTAATCCTTATAAACAGGGAGGAAATGGTTGAGGAGGTAAAGGTGGCTGGGACCCTAGGAGGCAGCGATCATGCTATTATAGAATTTTGGATAACTAGAGGAGGAAGACATGTGAAGACTCAAACTTCAAGGTTAGATTTTAGAAAGGCAGATTTTAAGAGACTCAGAAAGAGAATAGGAGGGATCCAATGGCTGGATGTCCTTAAGGACAAAAATGTCCAGGAAGGATGGGAAATTTTTAAAAATGAGATTCTCAAAGCACAATCGTTAACAATCCCGAAAAGTAGGAAGAATGGGAAGCATTTAAGGAAACCAGGATGGATGAACACAGAACTTAAACACATACTAAAAAGAAAGAAAGAAATGTTTATTAAATGGAAAGAGGGAGGCATATCTAAAGAAGATTATAATGCAGTCTGCAGATCCTGCAGGGCACGTATCAGGTTAGCTAAAGCTGACAATGAATTAAGGCTTGCAAGAGATGTCAAAAGCAATAAAAAAGAATTTTGGGGGTATGTCAAAAGTAAAAGAAAAGTCAAAGATGCTATAGGATTTTTACAGGATGAAAATGGAGAAATGGTAAGAGAGGATGTTGAGAAGGCCGAACTTTTTAATTCCTATTTTGCATCTGTTTTCTCTCAGAAAGAAAATGTAACATCAACTGATCTTCACTGTCCTTTCAAAGGAATAGAAGAATCCAAGTTATCTGTAAACAGAAAGATTGTGAGGGAATATTTAGCTAACATAAATGAGTTCAAGTCTCCAGGTCCAGATGAATTACACCCCAGAGTACTGAAGGAGATCGTAGAAGAAATTTTAGAACCACTCTCCATAATCTTTGAAAATTCTTGGAGAACAGGAGAAGTCCCAGAAGACTGGAGAAGAGCAAATGTTGTTCCTATCTTCAAAAAGGGGAAGAAGGTGGACTCAGGCAACTATAGGCCGGTGAGTCTGACTTCTATACCAGGAAAGATCTTTGAACAAATTATTAAACAACATGTATGTAAGTACATGGATAAGAATGAAGTGATTAACCAGAGATAGCATGGGTTTGTAACTAACAAGTCATGTCAGACTAACTTAATTTCCTTCTATGACAGAATCACTGACTGGGTGGATCAGGGAAATGCTGTAGATATAGTATATCTTGACTTCAGCAAAGCATTTGACAAAGTATCTCACACCATCCTTATTGAAAAAATGACCAAGTATGCAATGGACCAGGCAACTGTTAGGTGGATTCATAACTGGCTTAGTGATCGGACTCAAAGGGTGGTTGTAAATGGCTTCACATCCAGCTGGATGAATGTCTCAAGTGGGGTACCACAGGGCTCCGTCCTGGGACCTGTATTGTTCAACATCTTTATCAATGATTTAGATGAAGGAATTGAGGGTAAACTGATTAAATTTGCTGATGACACAAAGCTAGGAGGGATAGCTAATACTAGAGAAGAGAGAGAGAGGATTCAAAAAGACCTAAATAAACTGGAGCAGTGGGCAGCAAACAACAGAATGGTTTTTAACAGGGAAAAATGCAAAGTACTACATCTGGGCAATAAAAATGAAAAAAGCATATACAGAATGGGAGGAATAGAGCTAAGCAACAGTACATGTGAAAAAGACTTAGGTATACTAATAGATCATAGACTGAACATGAGTCAACAGTGTGATGCCGCAGCAAAAAAGGCAAATACAATTCTGGGATGTATTAACAGAAGCATACAGTCTAGATCACGTGAAGTCATTATCGGTCTTTACTCCTCTTTGGTCAGACCTCATCTGGAATACTGTGTACAGTTTTGGGCACCACATTTTAAAAAAGACATAGACAAACTGGAGCAAGTTCAGAGAAGAGCGACCAGAATGGTGACTGGTCTGCAAACTATGTCCTATGAGGAACGGTTGCAGGATTTGGGAATGTTTAGCTTGCAAAAAAGAAGACTGAGAGGAGACTTAATAGCTGTCTACAAATATGTCAAGGGCTGTCACATTGTAGAAGGATCATCTTTATTCTCATTTGCACAAGGAAAGACTAGAAGCAATGGGATGAAACTAAATGAGAGGAGACACAGATTAGATATTAGAAAAAACTTTTTGACAGTTAGGGTGATTAATGAGTGGAACAGGCTGCCATGAGAGGTGGTGAGTTCCCCTTCAATGGACGTCTTCAAACAGAGGCTGGACAGACATCTGTCTGAGATGATTTAGTGAATCCTGCTTTGAGCAGGGAGTTGGACCAGATGACCCAGGAGGTCCCTTCCAACTCTACCATTCTATGATTCTATGATTCTAATACAGGGATCACCAGTGACATTATGCACAGCTCTGTGTAACGGGTCTGGGAGGTGGAACCTCTGAGCAACTTATACAAGGGGGCGGTCCTTGTAAGGAAGCGGGTGGCGACCAGGGAAGACAGGCAGGTAGTCACAGCAGGTGACCGGGACAGTCTCTGGGTAAACGGGCAGGAGGTCACGGCAAGTGACCGGGACAGTCTCTGGGTAAACGGGCAGGAGGTCACAGAAAGTGACCGGGGCAGTCTCTGGGTGAACGGGCAGGAGGTCACGGCAAGTGACCGGGACAGTCTCTGGGTAAATGGGCAGGAGGTCACGGCAAGTGACCGGGACAGTCTCTGGATAAAGGGTAGGTACGACCTGTGACGGCTGAGCCTCCAGGTAGGCTAGCAGGCAGATGGCAGATGTGTGCTCCCAGGTGAGCAGGCGAGAGTCTCTGGATAAGCAGGTGGTCACAGCATGTGACGGCGGAGCCTCCAGGTAGGTTAACAGGCAGGTAGCAGATGAGCGCTCCCAGGTGAGCGGACCAGAGTCTCTGGACTGGCAGGTGGTCACAGCACGTGACGGCGGAGCCTCCAGGTAGGCTAACAGGCAGGTAGCAGATGAGCGCTCCCAGGTGAGCGGGCAAGAGTCTCTGGACTGGCAGGTGGTCACAGCACGTGACGGCGGAGCCTCCAGGTAGGCTAGCAGACAGGTAGCAGGTGAGCGCTCCCAGGTGAGCGGGCAAGCTGGTCCATAGACAGACTGACAGATGTCGGAAGGCAGACCGTCGGACCTCAGGCTAGCAAGCAGGTAAGCGGATAACAGGCAGGAATCAGACAGCAAACTGGCAGGAAACTGGCAGGTAACTGGCAGGTAACTGAAAACGGGACCTGAGGGCTGAAGCAGAGTAGTGAACAGTGCAACAACATTGCTCGGGCACCTCCATTTTGGAGGAGGTGCCTTATATATGGTGAAGTCCTCCGGCCATTGGCCGGGGACTCCTTAGGACAGCGCGCGCGGCCCCTTTAAGAGGGGGGGAGCGCACGCGCCCTAAGCACCGTGGCCGGGAAGGAGCGCGCGCTGCCAGCAGAGCGGGAGGAGGACGCCGGGCTCGGAGCGGAGAGGTGAGGGGAACAGCGTCCCTGCCTAGCAGGAGGCAGGGACGCCGACGCTACACTCTGTATATAGTGTCAGTGTGTGTGTGTGTATAGGAAATACAGGGATCACCAGTGACATTATACACAGGAGCTCTGTATATAGTGTCAGTGTACAGGTAATACAGTGATCACCAGTGACATTATGCACAGGAGCTCTGTATATAGTGTCAGTGTGTGTGTGTATAGGTAATACACATACTCACCAGTGATGTCTCTAGGTGAAGTTCTTTAACTGCAGACTGATATATCACATCTTCTATACAGGACTTATTTCTGCAGAAAATAACCTAGTTAGATATAACTGATCACTTCCAGAGCACAATCCACACTTTTCCCAAGATTTCTACACTGCATGAAATGACAAAAAAAGAAACATAGCACTGCACTACACAGTAACAGTGCTCCAGTGTCATTCTGTGCCTGCTCATCTGTCAGCAGACATATTTGTCTGATGGCAAAGATCTAAGAGAGATGAAGACAGAAGACCTATGGATTCCGTTGGGAGTGAGGATTTTTCTTTATTAAAGATGGAGTCCCTAAATGTGTTTTATTTTTAATAATAAAAAAAAAAATTCTGTCTTTTTTTTTTCTGTTTACTAGAAATTGATGGTGGCCATGTCTAATTTGGCGTGAAACCATGAATTTCGGGCTTAGTACCAGCTGATAAGGCAAAGATGGCCTGGTACTAACCCTATTATTACCCAGGTTGCCACTCACCACCAGGGCCGCTGGAAGAGCCGGGTAAAGCACTTGGAAATGGTGCCATGATGAATGCGCCATTTTCAGGGGTGGCTGTGGGCTGCGATTTTCAGCGTGGAGGGCCAAGAACGCTTGGGCCTTACCATGCTGCGAATCCCAGCCTCCAGCTGCCTTGTTTTATCTGGCTGGCGATCAACATATGGCGGGAAAAAAAAAGTTAAGTTTAAAACAATTATTCGGCTTCTCTGTCTTTTGATCGCCAGCCAAGGTAAAGCCAGGCAGCTGGGGGTAGCAGTACGTAGCTGTCTGCTTTATCTGCGGTGAGAATCAAAAATTCATTTTTAAAATTTTCTTTTCACACTTCTATATGTGACAGACCCAACAGTCAATCGCAGATGCTGTCAAAGAGGATGGGCTTCTGTGATTGGCTGTTTGAGTAATGTACAATCAGCCCATACATTCTAGTATGGTACTATGTATGGGCTGCTTTCAGGTTACTCAAGCAGCCAGTCACAGACGCCCATTCTCTGTGTCAGTGTCTGTGATTAGCTGTTGGGACTGTCACACATATAGAAGTGTGAAAATAAATAAATAATAAAACAAAAATGACATAGCGCTCTGCAGAAATTTTGATTCTCAGCGCAGATAGAGGTGGCAGCCCGTAGCTGTCTGCTTTATCTGCCTGGTTTTACCTTGACTGGCGATCAAAAGTCAGGAAAGCCCAATGTTTTTTTTAAATTATTTAAAAAAATAATAAAAAAAAAAAAATGCGTGGGCTCCCGCCATATTTTGATCGGGGGGGCTGGGGGCTGGGATTCTCAGCATGGTAAGGCCCAAGCATTCTGGGCCTCCCACGCTGAAAATGGCAGCCTGCAGCCACCCCTGGAATTGGCGCATTCATCGTAGCGCCATTTCCAGGCACTTTATCCGGCTCTTCCAACGGCCCTGGTGGGGGGTGGCACGCTGGGTAATAATGGAGTTAATACCAGCTTTGTATTATCAGCTGGCACTAAGCCTGAAATTCATGGAGTCACGCCAAACTAGACATGGCCACCATGAATTTCCAGTAAACAGAAAAAAACACAACACAATTTTTTAATAAAAATAAAACACAAAACACATGTAGGGACTCCATCTTTAATTAAAAACAAAATCCTCGCTCTGACGTAATCCACGGATCTTCTGTCTCCAGCTCTGCTACATCTTTGCCATTAGACAAATATGCCTGCTGACAGAGATGAGCAGGCACAGAATGACACTAGAACCCAGTTGTCAGAGAAGTGCTCAGCTGGCCTCCAGCCGCCGACCATGTTTTCCTGTGCGTTGCAAATAATGCATACTTTCAAACACATGCCTATTTTTGCTATGCAAGTCTACAGTACATTGCGTCTGCGCTGATTTACAACGGATGCGTTGTAACGCACAGCATAAACGCAATGTTAACCCAGCCTAACAGCAGCGAGAAGGGGAGACGGAGCCCTGGAGACCGCCTAGTCAGTCTACTGGTGGTACTATCATGCCCATTGCCCAGTATGTACTGCCAGCCTCTGTGGTATTAGCATTCAAGCTCACATGGCATGTCCTGCCAGCCAGCCACTGGTGTTAGTACTAGCATGATAGTACCACACCACCAGTGGCTGGGCAATGGGCATGCATGATGGTACCACCAGTGCCTGGCAGGACATGCTGGGCATGATTCATGCCTAGTATGTCCTGCCAGCCTCCTTGGTACTATCATGCCCACCCACTATGTCCTGCCAGCCCCTGGTGATAGTACATGCTGCTGGGCATAGTACCAGTAACCAGAGGCTGGCAGCAGGACATGCCCATTGTCCAGTAGTATTTACTGCCAGCCCCGGCCAGGGGTCCTCCCAGTCACCCCTCCCCCCTATCCCTTCCTCCCCAGCCCTCCCCGTTTCATACTGACTCGTCGAGATGAGCTGCAGCCGCTGCCTTGAGCGACGCAGGGTCCGTACTCCACAGCGCGCACAGGAAGCAGTCCCAGGGCAATGACGTCATCACCCTGAGACTGACCTCCTGCGCACGCGCCGGCAGTGTCGTGCTGCGGAGAGGAGGCAGAGGGCCCATCACTAATCATATCGGCAGTGCTGCGAACCGGGGGGGGCCCTCTGTTCTCTGTACAGGGCCCAGGGGGGTAGGGGGCGGGGCCATCGGGACCCGGGGGTTTTCCCGATCCTCCGGTGGGCCAGTCCGCCCCTGCAGAGGGGCATATGTATACATGCAGGTCGGCCACATCCCAGTGGTGCAGACACATCCACACTGCACCCTGTATACTTGTGCACTGCCGTCTGCTGCAGTGGTAGGAGCCGCCTGAATGCATCTTCTTCCTGCCGGAGAGGAGCTTGTGGGCCTGTGCGGTGAGGAGGTGGACGCTGCGCACCTCCTGAGAAGTATATGGCACTCCATGTATCTGTGCACATAGTATACCACTCTAGTATATAGCAGAAAGGAGACATCGACCAGAAGAGTCCAGGCATGTGGGTGATGCACATAATTATTATATTGATAACCAGGTGGAAGAGGAGGAAATGCAGAAAAAGGGGGGAATTAAAAACTATACACAAAGGGGACGTCGAGACAGGAATTACAATTAACACCAGTGGGAATGGATCATGATTAGAACAGCAAAGGGATAATACAGAGAATCAAGCCACAAATTAATCCAGTATATAAAAATATATATACATATCATTAGTTAGATATATCTGTACATATGATTGTTTAATTATCATAAACTTTACATAAAGTGCAAGTGCCTCCAAAGAATAAATCTACATAAATTATATATCTCATATGTGAACAAATACAGGTGTTTCTCACTAAATTAGAATATAATCAAACAGTTATTGTTTATTTCTGTTAATGCTGATGATTATGGCTATACGAGTTTCACTTTTTTGTATTGAAGAACTGAAATAAAGTAACTTTTTGATGATATTCTAATTTAGTGAGATGCACCTGTATATGTATATACACAAGGGCTGGTCCCTTATTATTTGGATGTCGGTGTGAATCCTGTAGAGAGTAGTGCACTGATTTGGGCATATGTGCTGTTGACAGATCTGTATTTGTATCCACTTTAAGCATTTTTAAAAAAGGTGACCACATGTGCATTGTACTCACGCTATAGCAGATGCAGATCCCACTCCTGAATGGCGTCCACCCGATGTATGTTTCGGCTTCTTGTCTTCGTCAGGGGGTGGCATCATTCGGAAAGAGCTAAGAGTTAAACGGCCAACTATAGCCAATCAGGATGGAGGTATGTCTCCACCAACCAATGGGTGCTGAGGAGGCGTGGCGCGATACACAACGCGCACCAACGCTACGAGGAAACTATGTGACCTGTGATGCTGCGAGCACGTGATGGAGACACTTGATCGGGGGTCACGGGGCACATATAGATACAGTTGGGGAGGATGATGTGGAGACGTTCATGTGTATTGCCTCTTCAGCAGACATCTAATCTACTGATTGAGTGCTGACATATCGGATAAAGTGGAAAATCTTCTTAATTTATAATGATGGATAACGAGTATAGGTTACATATTACAGCAATACACAGGAATAGGGGGTAGTGAGTGTTACATGTATATAAGCATAGGCGGATTATAATGAGGACGATCTGGGCTACCGCCCGGGGCCCCAAACCTCCAGGGGGCTCCGGGGTGTCTATGGCCAGATTGTCCTCATTATATGTGCGGCGCCACGGCACATACCGGCAGACAGTGGGGGGTGGCCCAGGATCGCTCCCCCAGCAGCGGCACACAGCCGCTGCTTCTTCTTCTTCGGCCGGGCCAGCACTGCAGCAGTTAACTTCCCTGTGCTGGCCCGGCCGCGTCACTGCTAGGAGACACGGCCCTGTGCGCGGCCGTGTCTCCTAGCTGTGTCGTCACGCAGTGCGCACCCGGCCTGCAGTGCTGCACCGGAAAAGAGCTGGAGCCGAGTCGGGGGATGGTGAGTGTGTGTGTGTGTATGTATATGTATGTATGTGTGTGTGTGTGCAGGCAGATGTCATTGTGTGATGTCTGTTTATATGTATTTTTATGTTTCAAATGTGTTTATGCGTGTATGTATATGTATATGTTTGTGTGTGCGTGACTGCGTGCGGCCTCCTGCTGAGTATAGATGGCGCCGTGCGGCCTCCTGCTGTCTCTGGGGGGGCGCCGTGCGGCCTCCCGCTGTGTATAGATGGCGCTGTGCGGCCTCCTGCTGTCTCTGGGGGGGGGCGCCGTGCGGCCTCCCGCTGTGTATAGATGGCGCCGTGCGGCCTACTGCTGTCTCTTGGGGGGGGGGCGCCGTGCAGCCTCCCGCTGTGTATATATGGCGCCGTGCAGCCTCCCGCTGTGTATAGATTGCGCCGTGCGGCCTCCCGCTGTGTATAGATGGCATTGTGCGGCCCCCTGTGTATAGATGGCATCGTGCGGCCTTCCGCTGTTTATAGGTGGCGCCGTGGGGCCTCCCGCTGTGTATAGGTGGCGCCGTGCGGCCTCCCGCTGTGTATAGGTGGCGCCGCCCGCTGTGCATAGGTGGCGCCGTGCGGCCTCCCGCTGTGTATAGGTGGCGCCTCCCGCTGTGTATAGGTGGCGCCGTGCGGCCTCCCGCTGTGTATAGGTGGCGCCGTGCTGCCTCCCGCTGTGTATAGGTGGCGCCGTACGGCCTCCCGCTGTGTATAGGTGGCGCCGTGCGGCCTCCCGCTGTGTATAGGTGGCGCCGTGCGGCCTCCCGCTGTGTATAGGTGACGCCGTGCGGCCTCCTGCTGAGTATAGATGGCGCCGTGCGGCCTCCTGCTGTCTTTGGGGTCGGGGGCGCCGTGCGGCCTCCTGCTGAGTATAGATGGCGCCGTGCGGCCTCCTGCTGTCTCTGTGAGGGAGGCGCTGTGCGGCCTCCCGCTATGTATAGATTGCGCCGTGCGGCCTCCTGCTCTCTCTGGGGGGGCGCTGTGGGCCTCCCGCTGTGTATAGGTGGCGCCGTGTGGCCTCCCGCTGTGTATAGATGGCGCCGTGCGGCCTCCCGCTGTGTATAGATGGCTACGTGCGGCCTCCCGCTGTGTATAGATGGCTACGTGCGGCCTCCCGCTGTGTATAGATGGCTACGTGCGGCCTCTCGCTGTGTATAGATGGCTTAGTGCGGCCTCCCGCTGTGTATAGATGGCTACGTGCGGCCTCCCGCTGTGTATAGATGGCTACGTGCGGCCTCCCGCTGTGTATAGATGGCTACGTGCGGCCTCCTGCTGTGTATAGATGGCTACGTGCGGCCTCCAGCTGTGTATAGATGGTTACGTGTGCTCAATATTGAGTCATACAATTAATGTAAGGCTATGTGCCCACGATGCAGAAATGCTCCGGATTTTTTTTGAGCGTTTCCGCATCTCCCTGGCAGAAAAAACGCATGTGGATTGTACATGCGGATTGTACATGCTTTTTTCCTGCCTGGGACTTGCTGATGTGAAGCGTTCTTCACTTGCATTTCCGCATGCGGGTTGACAAGCGCTTTCCAAGCGATTTTAGCATCACTTGGAAAGTGCTTGACAACTTGGTCACACTATATAAATACATGCAACCGGCATGGATTTATATAGTGTGACCATAAAAGAATGGTAAAAAATAAATATATAATTACCTTCTGATGGCCTGCCGACGTCAGCGGTCGCGTGACCCGTCACATGACTAAATGACGTCACGGCAGGTCCTTTTCAGACCATCGCGAGCTGCTGGCAAGCCAGGACGCATCGGATAAAGACACCGGGGGCCATCAGAAGGTAAGTATAATATTTATTTTTTATTTTATTCTTTTTTTACAGGTTCTATGGTACCCGGGTCCGGAGGACAGTCTCCTCTTCTCCAAACCCGGGTACCATCCGCACATTGAAGCGCATGGATTCTGCATGTACAGATGCAGTGATGCGGATTCCATGTGTTCTAATGCAAGTCAATGGCGACGAAAGCGCCGTGCTTCCGCAAAATAATTGGTAGTGCAGCGGATTTTTCCGCAATGATAATTCGCAGCGGAAATTTACACAGCATGTGCACAGCACATGCGGATTATCATTGGGGAACATGGCCGAACTTCTATCAAGCGTTTTTAAGCGTTTCTGCAGCGGAATTGCCACCGCGGAAACGCTTAAAAAACGCATAGTGGGCACACAGCCTAAAAAAAATTATTATAATTAATATTGTGTTCTCCCCGCCTCAGTCCTCACAGCACAACGCTGAACACGAGCTCCTCATCACCAGTCCTCCTGTCCCGGCACAATGTGCGCACTGCTGCAGCTGCAGGTGGAATAGTGTCCACTGGACTGAGAAGGCCCCGCCCCTTCTGGTGACATCATGATTCCATGAAATCACTCCTCCCCCTCAAGAAATCAACTCCAATCTAGACGCTCCCCTGTTGCTGAGGCGCGGTGACGCTGTAGCTGGGTGATTGCAGTCAGAGTAGTGGTGTTTGGCGTCTGTACTACAGGTAAGAAGATGGGAATGTGCCAAGGTGATTACTACATTCAGGACAATAAGTAGCTAGCTGTAGGTGTGCAGAATCCCACTCCCAATATTGTCAGGGTCTCGCACCCCCTCGTGTCGTGGGCTGTCAGGCTCCCGCACCCCCTCGTGTCGTGGGCTGTCAGGCTCCCGCACCCCCTCGTGTCGTGGGCTGCCAGGCTCCCGCACCCCCTCGTGTCGTGGGCTGTCAGGCTCCCGCACCCCCTCGTGTCGAGGGCTGCCAGGCTCCCGCACCCCCTCGTGTCGTGGGCTGTCAGGCTCCCGCACCCCCTCGTGTCGTGGGCTGTCAGGCTCCCGCACCCCCTCGTGTCGTGGGCTGTCAGGCTCCCGCACCCCCTCGTGTCGTGGGCTGCCAGGCTCCCGCATCCCCTCGTGCTGTGGGCTGTCAGGCTCCCGCACCCCCTCGTGTCGTGGGCTGCCAGGCTCCCGCATCCCCTGGTGTCGTGGGCTGCCAGGCTCCCGCACCGCCTCGTGTCGTGGGCTGCCAGGCTCCCGCACCCCCTCGTGTCGTGGGCTGTCAGGCTCCCGCACCCCCTCGTGTCGTGGGCTCTCAGGCTCCCGCACCCCCTCGTGTCGTGGGCTGTCAGGCTCCCGCACCCCCTCGTGTCGAGGGCTGTCAGGCTCCCGCACCCCCTCGTGTCGTGGGCTGTCAGGCTCCCGCACCCCTTCGTGTCGTGGGCTGTCAGGCTCCCGCACCCCCTCGTGTCGTGGGCTGCCAGGCTCCCGCACCCCATCTTGTCGTGGGCTGCCAGGCTCCCGCACCCCCTCGTGTCGAGGGCTGTCAGGCTCCCGCACCCCCTCATGTCGTCGGCTGTCAGGCTCCCGCACTCTCCCCTTGTCGTTGTCTGTGGAGAAGATTAATACATATTTTCATTTTTCAGGTTTTCTCTTATAAAACAAGATCTCTGAGCTTCTGTCTTTGACCGAAAAAATGGCCTCTGACAAGTCGCTGCTGTCTGCAGAAATGAACACAAACATGGAGGAAGCGCTGTATGAACAGATGCTGATGAAGGTACGAAGATGAATTGGAGAGGCCAGCAATCACCGGGTGAATGTCTCCTCCGTCAGCTGCCGGGAGCGCGGCATTCTCCAAAATTTACCTAATGTGTATTGTTGGCTTTAGACCCCTCACAGTTGTACTATTTTGGTGCAGGAAAAATCAGTTTGCAGACCCATCCTGTTCATGTTACTCACTGATTCACACTTGTTGCCTCATTTCAGGCCAAACAGGAGATGGAGAGCAGAATACCGAACTTACCAGAAAGCAGAGAGATCAGACCCCAGCCGGGTGAGATGGGCATCCTCTGATTATTATCCAGATTACTTTGTGCATATTATGTGACAGATACCACAGTGGGGTAGTGGGGTCTTATTGACTGCAACGGTCTTATTGACTGCAACGGTCACATGATGCAACCAACGTGGGGGGTCACATAATTTCTTATGCAGTTGATTACATGTAAATGCTGCTTGGCTTTTGCCGATTTTATTGTGTTTTTGTTCACTTTTTGTTTTTATTTCTGTGTTAGGTTTCTGCATTAAAACTCGCACATCCAAAAATACCAAAATCTTTATTAACATCTGCAAGTCGAACCAGATCCCAGCGGCCCCGGACCTGACGGAGCAGGAGTTAGTCAGCATCCTGGAATCTGATGATCCCTCCGGCTATCGAGTCCCCATGAGCCTTGGAGAGCCCCACGTTGAAGTTGATAATAGTACGTTTTTTTTTAATACAGCGCTTCTCTTTTTAAAGGGATAGTCCAGAGATATCCTTAAAGGGGTTAAAATAGCAAGTATTACAACTTACTAATCCTCAATGGTCAAAGGTGCCATCTCCACAGGTTCTGGTAGGTCCACTTCCAGTCTGCGGAATAAAGTTTGACATCTTGTTGTTGACTTTTGAACTTTTTTGGTTTAGATTTGGGACTTAGAGGGATTGTCCACTACTTGGATTCCCCTTTAAGAACTTATACCACTTATTCATAGCAGCCCTACTAAGGTCAATGGATTGAGTCGGCACCGCAAAGTATCTAAGTCCTGGTGCACTTTGTCCTACAGGTAGAGGCGGCTGCTCGGCGTACGACATAGTGATTAATGGCACCTTCTTTGAGAAAATTACGGTAACTGCAATTGCTTATTCCGACATACGAGCTGTCTGCTCTCCTTTGTGTCAGCTCCTTACTTTGTATTTTTTTTATTAGAATAATGAGCTTTTCAGGGAATTTTTTATCACCGTGGCCATGGAGGGACTAGAGAACAAGTACGAAATGGAGCTGTCAAGAGGTAACGACCGCATCACTGATCTTTTCCTTGATTTTTCCATCGACCACACAAGGACTTGTTCTTTCGTGGAGCAAGTTTACCATATAATATATTGAACATTTTTATGTACCAACCTGTTGTATGGCACCGTATCAAATGCCTTTGAAAAGTCCAGATAGACAACATCCACTAAGTTTCCCTGGTCCAACCTGAACTTACCTCCCCATAGAATCTTTTCAGATTAGTTTGCAGGACAGATCCCTCATAATCATATGTTTAGGTTATTCTTATTGAGGTGCTCCAGGTTAGTATCTCTTAGAAAACCCTCAAAGTTGTTGCCCACAGTACAAGTTAAACTTACCGACCTATAAATTCCAGGCTCAGATGTTATCCCCTTCTTGAATATTGGTACCACATTTGCTATGTGGGTGTAACCCTGGTGGATATGGACCCACTGCCCCACGGGAGGGTTGTGACTAGGTGTCTACTGGGTCTCCACTAGAACCTCTGGTGGTGAGGATAGACTGGGCCTCCGGTAGACACCAGGTACCACTTCAGTGCAGTTCCCGGGACTGCAGCAGCATTCCGGAGGTACCAGGGTACCAGACTCAGGAGAGCAAAGACAAGGACTAGGTCAGACAGTCCGAGATCAGGGCAGGAAGCACAGGTTCAGGATAGAGAAAAATGGCAAGCGGGACAGGGGTTTTTGATACCAGAAAACTCCTTTAACGCTTGCAACCTCTGTTGCTTGACTGCTACTCAAACAGTCAAATCAGTCAGTAAGAATTTAGGGAACTTCCATGGCGATATTTTGCATCAGTATTTGTTAGCAGACGCCAGGAGTGGATCCAAAACAGAAGAGGTGAAAGTGTTTCAGTTACTATTTTTCACTGTGTTTGTTCCCCTCTGGTTTTCAGCTTACAAATACTGATGTAAATTAGTGCCCAAAATACTCACTGTGTGAATGAGACGAGGAAGCTGCTTGTAGTACTGTAATAGAAGTCCTTATTCTGAGGATGAGTTCTGTAATTCTTGTCTTCTCTGCTCCATCAAACTCCCCAGAGCAGGGGCAACCCCTGGAGCAAAACTTCTGGCGGCAGATGTCCAGACGTATGACTCAGTGATGTGTGATGGACCCCGACTCCCAAAAAAAATGAATCAGACACATACAAAATAAATACACAAATCATTGCAATTAGGTGTCAAACGTTCTCAACTTTATTTAAATTTACATGACACCGAAAATGGCACAACCCTCGACTCACGAAGAGTCACCCTCCAGCTCTCAGGAGAGGAAAACCCCCTGTGGAGGAAACCTCTAGGGAACCATGGCTGGAGGGCTGCCCTTCCCTTGGGCTTAGAGAGTTAGTGCCGATATATGACGGAGTTTTAGAATTTCTACATATTTACAGAGAACGACATAACAAATATAGACTATTAATGTGATAAACTGGATGTGGGAGAGATCTGGCTGCGATATCTGTCACCACATTTATTGCTGGAACGAATTTAGTTGATCTGATTTCCCAGGTGGATCTACCACTTCTCCCTTACAGATCCAGCTCCGTCTCTCAAGATGTTGGGTACTTGGTTACAGGGGTTGCTCATTATGGATAACCCCTAATAGGATGAGTATCCCCTCCCCCTCCCAATTTATCACCCATTAAAGTCAAGGATCCATCTATGAACTCCCAAAGAAGAGCAGCTCTTTGTACATAGTAACAGAAGGGGATCCTGTTTTGGGGACCCCCCCTCTGTTACCTTCCCTTCCCCCCGGGGTGTCTAAGAAGACAACCCCTTTCCCTGCTAGAACCTCCAAATTACACCAACATTGGCACATTACGTGGGGTGGTCAAGCTCAAGGTCCTCAGGCGCATCATCAGTAATGGCGCTGATCATGGCAGCGCGGCATTCTTTTATGGAATCTTCTTTATGACACTTGTTTATGCCCTCACAATAGTTGTCATGGTTACTACAAGGGCTATTACTGATGCAGGGTCCAAGTATTAACCCTTTCATCATTGGTAATTCACTTTCATTATGGAGGCAAATAACTGCACTTGTTACCAAGCAGGAGTCTTATCATTACGGCTTCCCTTAGGCACCATAAGAAATAAAGATTATAGAACATACGTACAAGTGTTTCAGGAGTGTTTTGCACTTTTTAGATCCATAGATTGGGCTTATAACTAGCACTTTACAAACCGGAAAATTAAGAGGAAATTACTTGTAAAATAATATTATAGGGAATTGCATTTCAAGCATTTTCCTAATGTGCATTCTGCATACTTGCATAGTTACATAGGTTGAAAAAGTTTTAACTTTAATGTCCTTGGTCTATCTCCAAAGTTATACATTTTCTATTACTAGATTATTTATAACCCACAATGTCATGTTTTGTTAAAAAAGTATCCAGCCCTTCTATAAATGCTGTTATACTATCTGCCATTACTATATCTTGTGGTTGGCATTCCACAGTCTGACTGCTCTAACTGTAAAGAATCCTTTCCTATTAAGTTGCCAGAATCGCTTCTCCTCCGCTTGTTATGAATGTTCCTGGTGCTTTGTAAGGTCCTGGAAAGTGATAAGTCATGTGCCAGTACTATGCATTGACCACATATGTATTTATACATATAAATGTATATTTATGAAGGAGATGATAATTACCCTTCATAGAGGTGTTATGATCATTCATAAATTGCTTTCATAGGTTTGATCTCCAGGATTAGGAGAGATTTGGGGTGTAAACGTAATAAACAATGAGTAAAACATCAAAGCAAACGAAAAAGGGTTTGTGACCCAAACTGGTAGGTGAGACCGGCTAGCCCCATATTATAGAAGGTCACAACCAGGTTTCGCCTGAGGAGGGCAGCACTAATGAGTCCTCAGGAGCGCATAACCCTGAAATATGCAGCGATTCTACACTACCCATTATAAAAGGGTTTCATATGCTACTTACTACCATGTTTTAGCTAAGATACAAGGCATACTTGTAAGGAGAGATGAAAAAGGTGATGGGGGACAACATATAAATATACTGAGGAACTCTATACACTAGTGGCCAAAATTGAGGCAACACCCCCAAGATTTATAAATTTTTAGCATTTTGCCAATACAAATACAAATTTCATGAATGTTTTTGATTTCACAGTAAAGTTTTTAAGTAGAAATAAAATCTCATATAGAAACACAATATTAGCAGGAAATTTGTTCATTTGTCAACAAATTGGACACTATTGTCACTCAGATGACTGTGGGAGAAAAGCCATTGATTTGTCCTATTTTCATATCTAACACTAAATGTTAATACTCAGTTGGACAGCCCTCGGCCTTGATGACTGCCTGGCATCTACTTGGCATGCTATCTACCAGTTTGTGTAAATCAGATGGTGTGATGATATGAAGCCATGATGTGATGATGGCTGCAATGAGTTCCTGCTTGTGTGAAGCCCGCTGTTTTGACACCGCTCTTTTGAGCCGAGCCCAGAGATTCTCAATAGGATTGAGATCTGGACTGTTTCCTGGCCAATTCAATAGCTGGACATTTTTGTCCTTGAACCAAGAGAGACATTTTTTAGCTGTATGGCATGGGGCTCCATCTTAAAATAAACGGTGTCCCTTCACCAAATACATCATGTGCCGAAGGAATGAGTTTAGACTGAAGGACGTCCTTGATGTACTTTTCAGCATTAACTTTTTCTTCAATTACCTGCAGCCGACCACCTGCATCTCTGGACACGCAGCCCCCTACCATAACACTCAGAGGAGGCTTCATGGTGGGTACTGTACCCTCTGGCAACCAGTCCTCTCCAGGTCGTCGTCGAACGTAGCGGACACCGTCGCTGCCAAAGATGGATATGCGTGTCTCATCGCTCCATATAACATTTCTCCATTGTTCAATGGTCCATTTACAATGTTCTTTGGCCCCTGCAGACGTTTCTGACACTGTGAGGCATTCAGAAATGGCTTTTTACCTGGTATTCTGGCTCTTAACCCCGCGTTTACCAGTCGTCGTTGAACCGTCCGATCAGACACTGTCACTCCGGTGTTGACAAGCTCCTTGTTGATGTTAACAGTCGTTTATTTCCTGTTATTTAGGGCGATTCTAACAATTCTTCTATCAGTCTGAGGACTTGTAGCCTTCTTCCTTTCTCTACCTGGTTTATTCTTTATCGAACCAGTCTCTTGAAACCGCTTACACACTTTGAGAACGAAAACATGTAATTGCTTACCTTCTGATGACAAACTGGCTTTAAAATATAAAAACCGCATTTTAATCGCACAATATCTGTCTTACAACCCACACCCAGGTCACTATAAACCAACATAGACTACATATGGCAGAAGAGGGCGTGTGTACAAGTAAGTAGGTCAGTGAAATCCTCCATTAAATATTGGTGATGGTGAAAAACTGAAAGCGTTGCCTCAATTTTGGCCACTAGTGTATAACACAAAATATAAACAAAAAAGAAAGGGAAGAACATTTCTGCACAAAAAACGTGTCGCTCGGCAGGAAAATCCCGTTGATGTTGCGTTTTTTGAGATTTTTTTTCCCTTTCTTTAGAAACGCTGCAAAAATACTGAAAGAATAGACATGAAACTGCTTCAAATCTGCAAGGATTCACTTTTCCTGCTTTTCCTGGTACTATCAAGCATAGCGTTTTTGGGAACTTGGAGCTCTATATTACAAATATGTCCGTCCCTCCAGTTGAAAGAAATTAACATTTTCCTGGAGGGAAGTTTATATTTTACATTATGTCAGTTTTTGTCTATCGATGATGAAGTGCAGTTTGCAGCAATTTTTATTGTGACATATACCCAAATCATTCATGAAAATATTTCACATTCAACGCGCGTCGGGCGGGCCTGCGTCCTCTCACATGCCAGGGCTGAGTTTCAGTTCCAGTCCGACCCTGTTAATCATCTATGGTTTCCCTTCAGAGTGGAAAATGCTGAAAAATCGGAAGTTCCTGGGATCCATTTTTGAACAGAATATCAGAACCAAATCAAAACCGATGATTCATAATAGGGTTAAGTCCCAACTCTAAGGTACAAGTCTATGGCATACAGTCTGTAAAAGACGACAGAGTAGGGTGCTGTTGAGCATCGACGGCTTCTTCTCTGATGTTCCTCGCTCATCCATGCAGTACATAGTCGGCCATTCAATTGATTGGATATCTTATAATACCACATTTCCCCTAGGGACACAAAGTATGACGAGCGCCACTCCTCCTGGTGATAGGTTATACCCAACAGATGGGGCAGCGCCACTCCTCGTGGTGATGGGTTACACCCAACAGATGGGGGAGCGCCACTCCTCGTGGTGATGGGTTACACCCAACAGATGGGGGAGCTCCACTCCTCTTGGTGATGGGTTATACCCAACAGATGGGGGAGCGCCACTCCTTGAGGTGATAGGTTATACCCAACAGATGGGGGAGCGCCACTCCTCGTGGTGATGGGTTATACCCAACAGATGGGGGAGCGCCACTTCTCGTGGTGATGGGCTGCACCCAACAGATGGGGGAGCTCCACTCCTTGTGGTGATGGGTTACACCCAACAGATGGGGGAGCTTCACTCCTTGAGGTGATGGGTTATACCCAACAGATGGGGGAGCGCCACTCCTCGTGGTGATGGGTTATACCCAACAGATGGGGGAGTGCCACTCCTCGTGGTGATGGGTTGTACCCAACAGATGGGGGAGCCCCACTCCTCGTGGTGATGGGTTAAACCCAACAGATGGGGGAAGCTGCAGAATGGCTTGTTATGGTGCAAGAACAATGTGGACATTGTTTTTTTTGTTTTTGTTTTAACTATTATGCCTTTATGTTCTTTATTTTTTTCCTACAGACCCTCCCAGCTAACTCCAAGCAAGTCCCTAATCTCAGAAGTTGAAAGGTTTGGGTTTCTTTGAGGTTCAATGCATGCATTTACTTTTTTTAGAATCCCATCTTACAAAAGATATAGGATATCCAACTTCTTGGACTCCAAGAATAAGGGGGCTGCAGCCTGGAAGTAACCCCGCTGCCCTTTTTAAAGAATATGCTAGTGTGGGGCAGCTACCCGGTTATTCACTATGCAGGAGAACTGCAGCTAAGCCCATTCACTTTGCTGGATCTATGCTGTCGTTCCGCTGCACAGTGGAGGCCATGATGCCGATGTGCAGGGAATGACTGTGAAAGGGGCTGTTCCTCATTACCAGCATCAGTGCCCCTTTATTATATTAGAGATCGACCCCAACAGATCATAAATTGATGGTGTACCCTTGCAGTATACTGCTTCCTTCCTTTTTTTATCAGTTCACCCGTGAAACCAGATTACATGATTGTGGCGGAACCTCCTGTAGGACACCCAAGTTTTCTGGTGGCTGAAATCTCTTTACCTAAAGTGGTGAGACCCTCAGATGTGGTTTAGGATTGTGACCTTTTTGTATTTCATGTGATTTCCAATAGTCTTCCCTTATTAAAAGTCTGTGCCAACCTCGTGCTACCGGTCCTCCTCTGCCAACTTTTATCATCACAGCTTTGATGTGTCCACAGTAGCCAATTGCTGGCAGCTGTGACACATTTGCTGGATGATGATGATCTAATTTTTTTTTCATACCATGGTGGGTTGTTTGCAAGCTGTTGGAATGGGAAAGAAGATCTCTGTAAACGACTCTGTCAGCAGAGAACGACTGTTCAAACCAAGCACAGACGCCCAGTGCTTCACGGCGGGACCAGTCATTTATATAAGCCTCCCCCCCTGCTTGTTTCCCCTCCATCTCCACCATCACCTCTTCTTTGACAGTTCTGGCTTCATAAATCCAGAGAGGAGATAGAGGGAAAACAAGCTGGTGGGAAGATGTATATATTATTATTATTATTTAATTATATAGTGCCATTTATTCCATGGTGCTAGTGCATATAAATGATGTTATAATGATGATATAAATGATGAAAGAGGCTTGTTGCAATAGTGTAGAACCCGCCGCTCTTTATTTTTTCTATATTAATGCGACATTTGGAGGAATCGCACAGAAAATGCTTTAAATGTATTTATTTTTTAATTTGATTTTTCTCATGTCCATGATTCACATTGCGTTAAATGAGGCATAATGAAGATGAAGAATGTTTCAGCTAATGTAGCCTTCATCAGACAGGATAATGTAGCTTGAGGGGACCCACTTGGTTAAATATAGGGGTCAGTTCTGGTCTTCCCAAAAAGCAGATTAAGTAGTCACCACACGGGAATCTGGTGATTACTGGGTTTGCTTTTGGGGACCCCAGATTTCTTCATATAACCGAGTGGGCCTTCTGCCTAATGAAGGCTACATTATCTGAAATTCTGGTACCATTCATTATGCCTCACTTAAAGGGGTTGCCTGGCACTTTAATATTGATGACCTATCCTAAGGATATTCCATTAGTATTAAAGTGGTGGACAACCCCTTTTAATGCCGTGTGAATCCTAAAAAATATTTTTCAGCATTTTCTGTGAGCAGTTCCTCCACGTGTCAGATTTAATGTATGAGACGTGTGGAGCTACACAGTAACTTCTAGTTGGCCACGTATCAAGATAAAAGTTTAGATTTTTGTGCACTTGTTGGTTACAACTTTCTTTCCCGTACAGAAGCATTCAGCGACATAAGCGTTGTTACCACGCTGGTCTTCTCTTTACAGTCTTCTGCTAGATCTCTTGTGTTGGACTTGGATGAAGACAGAATAGTCAGACGTCCCGATTTGTATCATCTAGACGTCTTCATTCCTTACAATATCATCCAAGAACAAAGTGGAGCTCAGTTCAACAAGGACAGTAAGGTGAGACAATTAAGCAAAGCTGGACATGTCTTATAGCCCATTCTGAAATCTCCTTCTTAAAGAGGTTCTCTGAGAAAATGTATAAAATAAAATTTTAAAAAATGTATACATTTATTTAGCAAAAATAAATTGTTTTAATTAGTGGATAATTCTATGTGAATACTTTTATGCCCAAAAATGGCAAAAGTATTCTCGGAGTGATACCTTTATTGGCTAACCAGAAAAAAAAAATATATGCAAACTTACAGAGCACAGAGGCTCCTTCTTCAGGCAATATTACAAATGAATTCTTAACATTTGTAATCCTGCCTGAAGAAGGAGCCTCTGTGCTCTGTAAGTTTGCATATATATATATATTTTTCTGGTTAGCCAATAAAGGTATCACTCCGAGAATACTTTTGCCATTTTTGGGCATAAAATTATTTCCATCAAATTTTCTGGCTAACACGGTACCACAATATAAATTTGTATTGTACATCACAATTAGGGGATAATAATTGCGTATGGACATAATGGCCAACGATGTCAGCAGCCATCCATCCTAGATGGGTGAAGGTAAACTGATTGAGACGGACTTCTCTGACCTACCTGTCGGAATCAAGAACGTGCATCTATGTCATTGATTGACTGACTGATCACGTCCATGAGTCAACATGTTGTAAACCTGTCATGATGAGTAAGCAGATAGGATGCTGCCCCTCACCCTGACAGGAACTTATCTATCACAACATATAGTTGCCCAGAGACATCTGAATGCATCGGCTTTCCTTTATGCCATTCATCAAACATGTCGTATATTTTGTGTATAGCGAGTCACAAGCCTCACACTGCTCTGCGTCTTATCATTTGGTTCTATGAGCTGCAGTAAAACGTGACGTATATTCCAGGTGCTGACGATCACAATGCCGGTCCAGCCAGCATAGCGGTGGGCTCAGAAGATCAGCTTTGGAAAGCGTTCCTCTTATATAGATCCAGTGGATCCTACTTACATTTGCTGCTGTTTACATTGTATGGTTACAATTCTATTTACACTTCAATATGACTCCAGAATAAATTTTTGTCTTTCTTATACTTGCCGTATATTTTTCCCAAGGAAGGGGTTTAGGTATTGTGTTTTTTTTTTATTTCTACTGTAATATTTCATAATATCTGTGAATAAGTCTTGAAAATAATTTGCATTGAAAAGGTTGAGATCCTCTGAATCTACAGGGATTTTTAGGAATTAAAAATCTACAGCAGTAAATCTGCAGCAGAATTTACATTTTGCACCATGTCTGGATTTAGTAGCAGCTGCCCCTTTAAATGGAATATGTCAGCAGGTTTTTGCTATCCCATTTGAGAGCAGCATAATCCGAGGCCCTGATTCCAACGATGTATCACTTACTGGGCTGCTTGGTGTTATTTTGATAAAAATGCAGGTTTTTTTTTCTCATGCAGATCTCTGAATGCTGAGCTCTGTATAATAACCCCACCCACACCTCTGATTGGCAGCTTTCTGTGTACACTGTATTTAAACTGCCAATCAGTGGTGGGGGGCGTGGTTGGACTACCTGGCTGCAGGTTTACTAGTCCTCTAGTGATAATCTTCTGCTAATAAAAGTGTGATTTTTATCAAAACTACAACAAGCAGCCCTGTAAGTGAGACGTCCCTAGAATCAGGGTCTTTGTCTCTACATCATGCTGCTCTCAACAACAACCAATTTATAGTACATCCGACAAGGGGTCAATGTGTCAAAAGACCTTTATTATAATAATTTGGGTACATGGCGGCAAAGAAAAGAGCACACACACATATATATAGTAATACCATATAATAGTGAGGAGGTATAATGTAAATATTTGAATTGCAGAGACACCAGGGCTAAATAGTAGTAGCTCCAATTGTGCTAATGCATACTGATAGTATATCCTAGGTCACATAGTAAAAGGATATAATCCCAAATAATAAAAGCCAATATAGGCATTCCCAAGATAATGACCTTTTGGTATATACATATCAAGGGATGTATTATATCCAAATAGGTTCATTCCCAAGTAACAATAATGTTGTATTGGATTCATTCATACCTGGTATACAGTTATATGAAAAAGTTTGGGCACCCCTATTAATCTTAAGCTTAATGTTTTAT
Source organism: Phyllobates terribilis (assembly GCF_046119375.1). Lineage (NCBI taxonomy): Eukaryota > Metazoa > Chordata > Amphibia > Anura > Dendrobatidae > Phyllobates > Phyllobates terribilis. Next base: position 5,699,023 of record NW_027362836.1, read on the forward strand.
AAAAATTGGTGTTTTTACAACAGCTATTTCAGTTTGATATATGTAATAACTGTTGGACACAGTAATGTTTCTGCCTTGAAATGAGGTTTATTGTACTAACAGAAAATGTGCAATCTGCATTCAAACAAAATTTGCCAGGTGCATAAGTATGGGCACCCTTATCATTTTCTTGTTTTAAATACTCCTACCTACTGTTTACTGACTTACTAAAGCACTTTTTTTGGTTTTGTAACCTCATTGAGCTTTGAACTTCATAGTCAGGTGTATGCAATCATGAGAAAAGCTACTTAAAGTGGCCACTTGCAAGTTGTTCTCCTGTTTGAATCTCCTCTGAAGAGTGGCATCATGGGCTCCTCAAAACAACTGTCAAATGATCTGAAAACAAAGATTATTCAACATAGTTGTTCAGGGGAAGGATACAAAAAGCTGTCCCAGAGATTTAACCTGTCAGTTTCCACTGTGAGGAACATAGTAAGGAAATGGAAGAACACAGGGACAGTTCTTGTTAAGGCCAGAAGTGGCAGGCGAAGAAAAACATCAGAAAGGCAGAGAAGAAGAATGGTGAGATCAGTCAAGGACAATCCTAAGACCACCTCCAGAGAGCTGCAGCATCAACTTGCTGCAGATGGTGTCACTGTGCATCGGTCAACTATACAATGCACTTTGCACAAGGAGAAGCTGTATGGGAGAGTGATGCAAAAGAAGCCATTTCTGCAAGCACGCCACAAACAGAGTCAGCTGAGGTATGCAAAAGCACATTTGGAGAAGCCAATTTCTTTTTGGAAGAAGGTCCTGTGGACTGATGAAACCAAGATTGAGTTGTTTGGTCATACAAAAAGGCATTATGCATGGCGGCAAAAAAACACAGCATTCCAAGAAAAACACTTGCTACCCACAGTAAAATTTGGTGGAGGTTCCATCATGCTTTGGGGCTGTGTGGCCAATGCTGGCAACGGGAATCTTGTTAAAGTTGAGGGATGCATGGATTCCAATCAGTATTAGCAGATTCTTGACAATAATGTTCAAGAATCAGTGATAAAGTTGAAGTTACGCAGGGGGTGGATCTTTCAGCAAGACAATGATCCAAAACACCGCTCCAAATCTACTCAGGCATTCATGCAGAGGAACAATTACAATGTTCTGGAATGGCCATCCCAGTCCCCAGACCTGAATATCATTGAACATCTGTGGGATCATTTGAAGAGGCTGTCCATGCTCGGCGACCATCAAACTTTACTAAACTGTAATTGTTTTGTAAAGAGGAATGGTCAAAAATACCTTCATCCAGGATCCAGGAACTCATTAAAAGCTACAGGAAGCCCCTAGAGGCTGTTATTTTTGCAAAAGGAGGATCTACTAAATATTAATGTCACTTTTCTGGTGAGGTGCCCATACTTATGCACCTGTCAAATTTTGTTTGAATGCAGATTGCACATTTTCTGTTAGTACAATGAACCTCATTTCAAGGCAGAAACATTACTGTGTCCAACAGTTATTACATATATCAAACTGAAATAGCTGTTGCAAAAACCCCAATTTTTATAAAACATTAAGCTTAAGATTAATAGGGGTGCCCAAACTTTTTCATATAACTGTATATTGTCTGCACGTCTTGCAATAGCTCTGGGCTCGGTGGTCCTACTCCTAGTGTGGCGCTCACCCCATCATGCTGCTCTCAGAATAGCCAAGAAAAACCTGCTGACAGATTCCCTTTACAAATAGCTGAAATGGCTCCTAGATACCAGAGAAGGAAAACGTTATTAAAACGGTTTTGTTTCCTAAATAGAAAAGCAAATTAAACACCACTGGATAATGTGGTGTGTGAAACTGTCAATTGGATTGCTGTTTCGGGTGGGCTCAGGAGCAGAGCCCCCATCCTACACAGCTGACATCTTGCTGTAACAGCAGCGGCCAGAGCGGAGCGTCAATCACTGCTGTTTAACCATTTATATGCCGTCAATCACTGATGGCAAGTTAAATAGCGCAATCGCCGGTACGCTATACAATGTTACTAGAATTTTTTTTTTTACTTTTCCATTTCCTTGAATTACTTGTTGTGATTTGCGGATCCATTGAATTGGCACGTGGAAGGGCTGCAGCCGATCATTCATGTCCGTAGCAGATACACATTTACATGTGTAAATAGGCCCTTATAGAAATCAATCAATAGAACGTATACCTGGATATCCAGGTTTATCCTTTGCATACATTTAAAGAGGTATAAGTCATGGCATATTACTAGGATGTCATTCTTGGGGGTCTGACAGCCTGATTTAGAAAGAAGTGGATGCATTATTTTTTTCACGCTCCCAATTTAACAATTTGAGTACAGTTGGATCTATTGTTTTTTTTATTTTTTGCACTATGGGTGGGTGGTTGGGAGCACAGCTGTGCAGGAAAAAAAAAGCTTACAGGTTCTCAATTCCTTCATTCTTGGGATCGGTGGCGGAACCACAGGTCGGACCATCGCCAATCAAGATATTATATCCCTTCACACACATCATTGCTCCCAATTAACAATTTGAGTACGTGCATTTTTTTAGGGTATTTTTGCGCAATGGGTGGGAGCACAACTGTGCAGGAAAAAAAGCTGATAAGTTCCCCATTCCTTCTTTCTCAGAATCAGTGGATGGAACATCGCCAATCACAATATTATATCCTTCACACTAATCGTTGCTCCCAATTATCAATTTGAGTACGGTTATACCTATTGTTTTTTTAGGGTTTTTTTTTGCACTGTGGGTGGTTGGGAGCACAGCTGTGCAGGAAAAAAAAAAGCTGATAGGTTCCCCATTCCTTCATTCTCAGGATCAGTGGTGGAACCAGAGGGAGGATCATCTCCAATCAAAATATTATATTATTCACACTAATCATTGCTCCTAGTTAACAATTTGAGTACGGTTGAACCCATTGTGTTTTTTTGGGGTTTTTGTTTTTTTTTGCACTATGGGTGCAAGTTATAGTAATATGTGTCACCGTAAAAAAAAAAACTAATAGTGTCTCCTGATTGTTCAGACACAAATATATCTGTTGAAAATAGTCTGATATACACCAGTAAATTATAACTGTGGTTTTGCTGTTCCACGGTAAAAAATCTCTATTATCCTGCTTTTGGCATTTTTTGCTGCAAAGAAAAACAGTAGTAGTGTCTCCTGATTGTTCAGACACAAATATATCTGTTGAAAATAGTCTGGTGTAGGCCCGAGAAATACAAGTGTGGTTTTGCAGTTCCACGGGTCAAATCTCTGTATTATCCTGCTTTTTTGCATTTTTTGCTGTAAAGAAAAACAGTACTGTCTCCTGATTGTTCAGACACAAATATATCTATTTAAAATTTTCTGGTATACCCCAGTAAACAATAACTGTGGTTTTGCCATTCCACGGTAAAAAATCTCTATTATTCACCTTTTGGTATTTTTTCCGTAAAGAAAAACAGTAATAGTTTCTCCCTGATTGTTCAGATTGTTTAAAAGAGTCGGGTGTAGGCCAGAGAAATAGAACTGTGATTTTCCTCTTCCACGGTTCTAATCTACTTTATTACCCTTTTTCCATTGATGGTGCGAGTGTAAGCTATTTTACTTACTTTACAATGGGCAAGGCGCGTGGCAAGGGACATGGAAGTGGACGTTCTGGTGATGGTACATGCAGAGGACGGGGCCGTGGCCAAGGTGAAAATGTGCCACAACCAACAGCCATATCTTCTCGCTCCCACTTCTTGACCGAATTACTAGGGAAGCACAGAACAACACCAGTATTGCGAACTGATCAGTGTGAACAGGTTATTAATTGGATAGCAGACCACCACTTCCGGTCTGTCTTCCACACGGTCAACTCTTAGTAGCCGTGAGTCTCGACCGCATATTCCTCCTCACCCTGATGCTCCTTCCTCCCACCATGCCGAGTGTCGTCAGACAGCAACTGATCCCACACTTGGACACTCTGAAGAGCTGTTCACTGGTCCATTTCCAGATTTGTGCCCCTCGCCTGCTCCGCTTGAAGTGGTGGAAGAGGAGATCCCATGTAGAGATGCCCAAATATTTGAACAGCCACGGCCACAGGAAGTCAACGCTGACAATTTGTCACAAGAGGTTGACGATGACGAAACACAATTGCCAAGAAGTGAGGAGGAGGATCGTGGTGCGCAAGTGGAAGAGGAGGAGGTGGTGGATGATCTAGTAACTGACCCAACGTGGCAGGAGGACATGCAGTGCAAGGCCAGCAGCAGACCGGGTGAGGGAGATAGAGTACCCCAACAGGCAGGAAGAAGCAGTGTGGTGGCCGCACACAGAAGGCCGGCAACAGTTCCCCGTAACACCAACACGAGGGACGTTGCCAGTACAACCTGTGGGTCTTCCAGAGTCTGGAATTTTTTTAAAGACTCTGCTGATAACCCCAAAAAGGCCATTTGTACCACCTGCCATGCCAGCATCAGCAGGGGTGACAAAACTACCAGCCTGACCACCACCAGCATGATCAGGCACATGGCAGTAAAGCACCCGACTTTGTGGGGCGAACCCCAGGGTCCACGACCAGTGTCAGCAGGTGTCACCTGTTGTGTGTGCATGGCAATCCCCTGTCCATACTGCATGCAAAGATGCCCCCTCCTCTCAGTCTTTATGGCAGTCTCTCAAGTGTGTGCAAAGCAGTCATCAAAGCAAAAGGTGGCTACTTTGAAGAATCTAGAATATAAGACATATTTTCAGTTGTTTCACACTTTTTTGTTAAGTATATAATTCCACATGTGTTAATTCATAGTTTTGATGCCTTCAGTGTGAATGTACAATTTTCATAGTCATGAAAATACAGAAAAATCTTTAAATGAGAAGGTGTGTCCAAACTTTTGGTCTGTAATGTATGTACCATCTTGACCAACTTTGAGGAGTCCACCAAGATGGTGAGTGGCGATGACTCCATCATTAGCGTCAGCATTCCACTTGTCTGTCTTTTGCAATGCTCTCTGCAGAGAATTAAAGAGGAGGCATTGCAGCCAGAGTATGATGAGATGGATCAAGAAGCCGTAGCGGTCTATTACACACAGCCCAGCCTCATCTCATCCCAACGTGCATTGGGGGACAATGAGGGAGAGGAGGAGGAGGAAGAACAGGAGCTTGTATCATGCGCTGTAGGCGGTAGTACCTGTACAACTGTCATACCGTCGGTTCAGCGTGGGTGGCCTGAGGACAGGGGGGAGGAGGAGGAGGAGAGCATGGTCATTCGTCATCTTGGTGTGGACACGGAAGTCTTGCCCGTTACCAGTCTGGCGCGCATGGCTGACTTTGTTACTCTGCCTTAACCGTGACCCTCGCATTGTCAAAATGTTGGGTGACAGTCATTACTGGTTGGTGACACTTTTAGACCCCCGCTACAAGGAGAACGTTCACTCTCTTATTCCTGAGGTGGAGAGGTCTACAAAAATGGGGCAGTACCAGAAGGCCCTTGCTGCAGAACTGTTAAAAAAAAATTCCCATCTGAAGACACTAGCGGCAGAGGTCACAGTTCGTTGACCAACCAAGGCGTACAAGCGAGAGAGAGGCAACTCCAATCCAGCAGAGGCAGGGGAACACTGTCAACATTCTGGGACAGTTTTCTGAGACCTGCCCAGCTTACAGGACCTGAGGCGCGGGGTACTCTCACAAGGAGTGGAAAGTTTCAAAAGATGGTGAGGGAGTACCTTGCCGACCGTACCAGCGTCCTCCGTGATTCCTCTGTGCCTTTTAATTATTGGGTATCCAAGCTGGACACTTGGAATTAAATCGCTCTGTACGCCTTGGAGGTCCTGGCCTGCCCTGCCGCTAGCGTGTTATCGGAGCGTGTTTTTAGTGCTGCTGGGGTAATTATAACTGATAAGCGCACTCGCCTGTCAACTGACAATGCTGACAAGCTGACCCTTATCAAAATGAACAAGAGCTGGATTGGGCCAGACTTCTCATCACCACCAAATGACAGCAGAGTAACATAAAGTCAAATCCACTGTGTTATTTCGGGAGGTGTATTCAAATGCACCACTTCACACCCACACATGGGTATACGCTTCCTCAATTCGGCTGTTTTATGTTCTTCTCCTTATCC